>NW_028255907.1:0-600000 GCF_971803275.1 Cyanistes caeruleus | reverse complement strand
GAAGAATTTTGAAGGATTTTTCCGGAATTGTGTGGAAATTGGAGGTGATTTTTTGTGATGTTTCTGGAATTTGGTGACATTTTTAAGAATTTTGTAGAATGTTATGGAATTTTTGTACAATTTTGCGGGATTCTGTGGAGACTTGAGGAATTTTGTGGGATTTATCTAAGATTGTGTGGAAATTTGTGGAGATTTTGTGGGATTCTACCAGGAATTTGGTAGGGTTTTGAGAAGTTTTAAAGAATTTTGTGGGAGTTTTCTGCTATTTTATGGGATATTTCTGGAATCTTGTGGGATATGGATGAGACTTGAAGAATTTTGAAGGATATTTCTGGAATTGTGTGGAAATTGGTGGAGATTTTGCGGGATGTTTCTGGAATTACGTGACATTTTAAGAATTTTGTGGAATTCGGAGGAGACTTGAAGAATTTTGTGGGATTTATCATAGATTGTGTGGAAATTTGTGGAGATTTTGTGGGATGTTTCAGGAATTTGGTAGGGTTTTGAGTAGTTTTTGGGAATTTTGTGGGATTTTTCTGACATTTTATGGGATTTTTCCTTAAATTTTGTGGGATGTTTCTGGAATTACGTGGGTGTTTTGTGGAATTTTGAGGGATATTGAGGAGACAAGAAGAAATTTGAGTCATTTATCTTAGATTCTGTGGATCTTGGTAAAGATTTTGTGGGATATTTCAAACATTTGATAGGGTTTTGAGAAGTTTTAGGGAATTTTTTGAGACTTTTCTGCAATTTGGTGGGATTTTGCTGCAATTTTGTGGGATTTTTTCAAAATGTTGTGGGATTTTTCTGGAATGTTGTGGGATGTTTCTGGAATTACATGGGAGTTTTGTGGAATTTTGAGGGATTCTGTGGAGACTGGAAGAATTTTGTGGGATTTATCTTAGATTGTGTGGAAATTTGTGGAGATTTTGTGGGATGTTTCAGGAATTTGGTAGGGTTTTGAGAAGTTGTAGGGAATTTTGAGGGAATTTTCTGCCATTTTATGGGATATTTCTGGAATCCTGTGGGATATTGATGAGACTTGAAGAATTTTGAAGGATATTTCTGGAATTTTGCAGAAATTGAGGGGGTTTTTTGTGATGTTTCTGGAATTTGGTGACATTATTTAGAATTTTGTGGAATTTTTTTGGAATTTAAAGGGATTCTGAGGAGACTTGAAGATTTTTGTGGGATTTTTCTTTGATTGTGTGGAAATTTGTGGAGATTTTGTGGGATGTTTCAGGAATTTGGTTGGGTTTAGAGAGAATTTAGGGAATTTTGTGGGAGTTTTCTGCCATTTTATGGGATTTTTCCTTAAATTTTGTGGGATGTTTCTGGAATTACATGGGGGTTTTGTAAAATTTTGAGTTATATTGATGAGATTTGAAGAATTTTGAAGGTTTATTCCAGAATTGTGTGGAAATTGGAGGTGATTTTTTGTGATGTTTCTGGAATTTGGTGACATTTTTAAGAGTTTTGTAGAATGTTATGGAATTTTTGTATAATTTTGCGGGATTCTGTGGAGACTTGAAGAATTTTGTGGGATTTATCTTAGATTGTGTGGAAATTTGTGGAGATTTTGTGGGATGTTTCAGGAATTTGGTAGGGTTTTGAGAAGTTCTAAAGAATTTTGAGGGAATTTTCTGCAATTTTATGGGATATTTCTGGAATCCTGTGGGATATTGATGAGACTTGAAGAATTTGGAAGGATATTTCTGGAATTGTGTGGAAATTGGAGGTGATTTTTTGTGATGTTTCTGGAATTTGGTGACATTTTAAGAATTTTGTGGAATTCGGAGGAGACTTGAAGAATTTTGTGGGATTTTTCTTAGATTGTATGGAAATTTGTGGAGATTTTGTGGGATGTTTCAGGAATTTGGTAGGGTTTTGAGAAGTTGTAGGGAATTTTGAGGGAATTTTCTGCCATTTTATGGGATATTTCTGGAATCCTGTGGGATACTGATGAGACTTGAAGAATTTTGAAGGATATTTCTGGAATTTTGCGGAAATTGAGGGGGTTTTTTGTGATGTTTCTGGAATTTGGTGACATTATTTAGAATTTTGTGGAATTTTTTTGAAATTTAAAGGGATTCTGAGGAGACTTGAAGAATTTTGTGGGATTTATCATAGATTGTGTGGAAATTTGTGGAGATTTTGTGGGATGTTTCAGGAATTTGGTAGGGTTTTGAGTAGTTTTTGGGAATTTTGTGGGATTTTTCTGCCATTTTATGGGATTTTTCCTTAAATTTTGTGGGATGTTTCTGGAATTACGTGGGGGTTTTGTGGAATTTTGAGGGATATTGAGGAGACAAGAAGAAATTTGAGTCATTTATCTTAGATTCTGTGGATCTTGGTAAAGATTTTGTGGGATATTTCAAACATTTGATAGGGTTTTGAGAAGTTTTAGGGACTTTTTTGAGACTTTTCTGCAATTTTGTGGGATTTTGCTGCAATTTTGTGGGATTTTTTCAAAATGTTGTGGGATTTTTCTGGAATGTTGTGGGATGTTTCTGGAATTACATGGGAGTTTTGTGGAATTTTGAGGGATTCTGTGGAGACTGGAAGAATTTTGTGGGATTTATCTTAGATTGTGTGGAAATTTGTGGAGATTTTGTGGGATGTTTCAGGAATTTGGTAGGGTTTTGAGAAGTTGTAGGGAATTTTGAGGGAATTTTCTGCCATTTTATGGGATATTTCTGGAATCCTGTGGGATATTGATGAGACTTGAAGAATTTTGAAGGATATTTCTGGAATTTTGCGGAAATTGAGGGGGTTTTTTGTGATGTTTCTGGAATTTGGTGACATTATTTAGAATTTTGTGGAATTTTTTTGGAATTTAAAGGGATTCTGAGGAGACTTGAAGATTTTTGTGGGATTTTTCTTTGATTGTGTGGAAATTTGTGGAGATTTTGTGGGATGTTTCAGGAATTTGGTTGGGTTTAGAGAGAATTTAGGGAATTTTGTGGGAGTTTTCTGCCATTTTATGGGATTTTTCCTTAAATTTTGTGGGATGTTTCTGGAATTACATGGGGGTTTTGTAAAATTTTGAGTTATATTGATGAGATTTGAAGAATTTTGAAGGTTTATTCCAGAATTGTGTGGAAATTGGAGGTGATTTTTTGTGATGTTTCTGGAATTTGGTGACATTTTTAAGAGTTTTGTAGAATGTTGTGGAATTTTTGTATAATTTTGCGGGATTCTGTGGAGACTTGAAGAATTTTGTGGGATTTATCTTAGATTGTGTGGAAATTTGTGGAGATTTTGTGGGATGTTTCAGGAATTTGGTAGGGTTTTGAGAAGTTCTAAAGAATTTTGAGGGAATTTTCTGCAATTTTATGGGATATTTCTGGAATCCTGTGGGATATTGATGAGACTTGAAGAATTTGGAAGGATATTTCTGGAATTGTGTGGAAATTGGAGGTGATTTTTTGTGATGTTTCTGGAATTTGGTGACATTTTAAGAATTTTGTGGAATTCAGAGGAGACTTGAAGAATTTTGTGGGATTTTTCTTAGATTGTATGGAAATTTGTGGAGATTTTGTGGGATATTTCAGGAATTTGGTAGGGTTTTGAGAAGTTGTAGGGAATTTTGAGGGAATTTTCTGCCATTTTATGGTATATTTCTGGAATCCTGTGGGATACTGATGAGACTTGAAGAATTTTGAAGGATATTTCTGGAATTTTGCGGAAATTGAGGGGGTTTTTTGTGATGTTTCTGGAATTTGGTGACATTATTTAGAATTTTGTGGAATTTTTTTGAAATTTAAAGGGATTCTGAGGAGACTTGAAGAATTTTGTGGGATTTATCATAGATTGTGTGGAAATTTGTGGAGATTTTGTGGGATGTTTCAGGAATTTGGTAGGGTTTTGAGTAGTTTTTGGGAATTTTGTGGGATTTTTCTGCCATTTTATGGGATTTTTCCTTAAATTTTGTGGGATGTTTCTGGAATTACGTGGCTGTTTTGTGGAATTTTGAGGGATATTGAGGAGACAAGAAGAAATTTGAGTCATTTATCTTAGATTCTGTGGATCTTGGTAAAGATTTTGTGGGATATTTCAAACATTTGATAGGGTTTTGAGAAGTTTTAGGGACTTTTTTGAGACTTTTCTGCAATTTTGTGGGATTTTGCTGCAATTTTGTGGGATTTTTTCAAAATGTTGTGGGATTTTTCTGGAATGTTGTGGGATGTTTCTGGAATTACATGGGAGTTTTGTGGAATTTTGAGGGATTCTGTGGAGACTGGAAGAATTTTGTGGGATTTATCTTAGATTGTGTGGAAATTTGTGGAGATTTTGTGGGATGTTTCAGGAATTTGGTAGGGTTTTGAGAAGTTGTAGGGAATTTTGAGGGAATTTTCTGCCATTTTATGGGATATTTCTGGAATCCTGTGGGATATTGATGAGACTTGAAGAATTTTGAAGGATATTTCTGGAATTTTGCGGAAATTGAGGGGGTTTTTTGTGATGTTTCTGGAATTTGGTGACATTATTTAGAATTTTGTGGAATTTTTTTGGAATTTAAAGGGATTCTGAGGAGACTTGAAGATTTTTGTGGGATTTTTCTTTGATTGTTTGGAAATTTGTGGAGATTTTGTGGGATGTTTCAGGAATTTGGTCGGGTTTAGAGAGAATTTAGGGAATTTTGTGGGAGTTTTCTGCCATTTTATGGGATTTTTCCTTAAATTTTGTGGGATGTATCTGGAATTACATGGGGGTTTTGTAAAATTTTGAGTTATATTGATGAGATTTGAAGAATTTTGAAGGTTTTTTCCGGAATTGTGTGGAAATTGGAGGTGATTTTTTGTGATGTTTCTGGAATTTGGTGACATTTTTAAGAGTTTTGTAGAATGTTATGGAATTTTTGTATAATTTTGCGGGATTCTGTGGAGACTTGAAGAATTTTGTGGGATTTATCTTAGATTGTGTGGAAATTTGTGGAGATTTTGTGGGATGTTTCAGGAATTTGGTAGGGTTTTGAGAAGTTTTAAAGAATTTTGAGGGAATTTTCTGCCATTTTATGGGATATTTCTGGAATCCTGTGGGATATTGATGAGACTTGAAGAATTTTGAAGGATATTTCTGGAATTTTGTGGAAATTGGAGGTGATTTTTTGTGATGTTTCTGGAATTTGGTGACATTTTAAGAATTTTGTGGAATTCGGAGGAGACTTGAAGAATTTTGTGGGATTTTTCTTAGATTGTATGGAAATTGGTGGAGATTTTGTGGGATGCTTCAGGAATTTGGTAGGGTTTTGTGACAATTAAGGGAATTTTGTGGGAGTTTTCTGCCATTTTATGGGATTTTTCCTTAAATTTTGTGGGATGTTTCTGGAATTACGTGGGGGTTTTGTAAAATTTTGAGTTATATTGATGAGATTTGAAGAATTTTGAAGGATTTTTCCGGAATTGTGTGGAAATTGGAGGTGATTTTTTGTGATGTTTCTGGAATTTGGTGACATTTTTAAGAATTTTGTAGAATGTTATGGAATTTTTGTACAATTTTGCGGGATTCTGTGGAGACTTGAGGAATTTTGTGGGATTTATCTAAGATTGTGTGGAAATTTGTGGAGATTTTGTGGGATTCTACCAGGAATTTGGTAGGGTTTTGAGAAGTTTTCGGGAATTTTGTGGGAGTTTTCTGCTATTTTATGGGATATTTCTGGAATCTTGTGGGATATGGATGAGACTTGAAGAATTTTGAAGGATATTTCTGGAATTGTGTGGAAATTGGTGGAGATTTTGCGGGATGTTTCTGGAATTACGTGACATTTTAAGAATTTTGTGGAATTCGGAGGAGACTTGAAGAATTTTGTGGTATTTATCATAGATTGTGTGGAAATTTGTGGAGATTTTGTGGGCTGTTTCAGGAATTTGGTAGGGTTTTGCGTAGTTTTTGGGAATTTTGTGGGATTTTTCTGCCATTTTATGGGATTTTTCCTTAAATTTTGTGGGATGATTCTGGAATTACGTGGGTGTTTTGTGGAATTTTGAGGGATATTGAGGAGACAAGAAGAAATTTGAGTCATTTATCTTAGATTCTGTGGATCTTGGTAAAGATTTTGTGGGATATTTCAAACATTTGATAGGGTTTTGAGAAGTTTTAGGGACTTTTTTGAGACTTTTCTGCAATTTTGGTGGGATTTTGCTGCAATTTTGTGGGATTTTTTCAAAATGTTGTGGGATTTTTCTGGAATGTTGTGGGATGTTTCTGGAATTACATGGGAGTTTTGTGGAATTTTGAGGGATTCTGTGGAGACTGGAAGAATTTTGTGGGATTTATCTTAGATTGTGTGGAAATTTGTGGAGATTTTGTGGGATGTTTCAGGAATTTGGTAGGGTTTTGAGAAGTTGTAGGGAATTTTGAGGGAATTTTCTGCCATTTTATGGGATATTTCTGGAATCCTGTGGGATATTGATGAGACTTGAAGAATTTTGAAGGATATTTCTGGAATTTTGTGGAAATTGGAGGTGATTTTTTGTGATGTTTCTGGAATTTGGTGACATTTTAAGAATTTTGTGGAATTCGGAGGAGACTTGAAGAATTTTGTGGGATTTTTCTTAGATTGTATGGAAATTTGTGGAGATTTTGTGGGATGCTTCAGGAATTTGGTAGGGTTTTGTGACAATTAAGGGAATTTTGTGGGAGTTTTCTGCCATTTTATGGGATTTTTCCTTAAATTTTGTGGGATGTTTCTGGAATTACGTGGGGGTTTTGTAAAATTTTGAGTTATATTGATGAGATTTGAAGAATTTTGAAGGATTTTTCCGGAATTGTGTGGAAATTGGAGGTGATTTTTTGTGATGTTTCTGGAATTTGGTGACATTTTTAAGAATTTTGTAGAATGTTATGGAATTTTTGTACAATTTTGCGGGATTCTGTGGAGACTTGAGGAATTTTGTGGGATTTATCTAAGATTGTGTGGAAATTTGTGGAGATTTTGTGGGATTCTACCAGGAATTTGGTAGGGTTTTGAGAAGTTTTCGGGAATTTTGTGGGAGTTTTCTGCTATTTTATGGGATATTTCTGGAATCTTGTGGGATATGGATGAGACTTGAAGAATTTTGAAGGATATTTCTGGAATTGTGTGGAAATTGGTGGAGATTTTGCGGGATGTTTCTGGAATTACGTGACATTTTAAGAATTTTGTGGAATTCGGAGGAGACTTGAAGAATTTTGTGGGATTTATCATAGATTGTGTGGAAATTTGTGGAGATTTTGTGGGATGTTTCAGCAATTTGGTAGGGTTTTGAGTAGTTTTTGGGAATTTTGTGGGATTTTTCTGCCATTTTATGGGATTTTTCCTTAAATTTTGTGGGATGTTTCTGGAATTACGTGGCTGTTTTGTGGAATTTTGAGGGATATTGAGGAGACAAGAAGAAATTTGAGTCATTTATCTTAGATTCTGTGGACCTTGGTAAAGATTTTGTGGGATATTTCAAACATTTGATAGGGTTTTGAGAAGTTTTAGGGAATTTTTTGAGACTTTTCTGCAATTTTGTGGGATTTTGCTGCAATTTTGTGGGATTTTTTCAAAATGTTGTGGGATTTTTCTGGAATGTTGTGGGATGTTTCTGGAATTACATGGGAGTTTTGTGGAATTTTGAGGGATTCTGTGGAGACTGGAAGAATTTTGTGGGATTTATCTTAGATTGTGTGGAAATTTGTGGAGATTTTGTGGGATGTTTCAGGAATTTGGTAGGGTTTTGAGAAGTTGTAGGGAATTTTGAGGGAATTTTCTGCCATTTTATGGGATATTTCTGGAATCCTGTGGGATATTGATGAGACTTGAAGAATTTTGAAGGATATTTCTGGAATTTTGTGGAAATTGGAGGTGATTTTTTGTGATGTTTCTGGAATTTGGTGACATTTTAAGAATTTTGTGGAATTCGGAGGAGACTTGAAGAATTTTGTGGGATTTTTCTTAGATTGTATGGAAATTTGTGGAGATTTTGTGGGATGCTTCAGGAATTTGGTAGGGTTTTGTGACAATTAAGGGAATTTTGTGGGAGTTTTCTGCCATTTTATGGGATTTTTCCTTAAATTTTGTGGGATGTTTCTGGAATTACGTGGGGGTTTTGTAAAATTTTGAGTTATATTGATGAGATTTGAAGAATTTTGAAGGATTTTTCCGGAATTGTGTGGAAATTGGAGGTGATTTTTTGTGATGTTTCTGGAATTTGGTGACATTTTTAAGAATTTTGTAGAATGTTATGGAATTTTTGTACAATTTTGCGGGATTCTGTGGAGACTTGAGGAATTTTGTGGGATTTATCTAAGATTGTGTGGAAATTTGTGGAGATTTTGTGGGATTCTACCAGGAATTTGGTAGGGTTTTGAGAAGTTTTCGGGAATTTTGTGGGAGTTTTCTGCTATTTTATGGGATATTTCTGGAATCTTGTGGGATATGGATGAGACTTGAAGAATTTTGAAGGATATTTCTGGAATTGTGTGGAAATTGGTGGAGATTTTGCGGGATGTTTCTGGAATTACGTGACATTTTAAGAATTTTGTGGAATTCGGAGGAGACTTGAAGAATTTTGTGGGATTTATCATAGATTGTGTGGAAATTTGTGGAGATTTTGTGGGATGTTTCAGCAATTTGGTAGGGTTTTGAGTAGTTTTTGGGAATTTTGTGGGATTTTTCTGCCATTT
Source organism: Cyanistes caeruleus (assembly GCF_971803275.1). Lineage (NCBI taxonomy): Eukaryota > Metazoa > Chordata > Aves > Passeriformes > Paridae > Cyanistes > Cyanistes caeruleus. The sequence goes on along the minus strand of NW_028255907.1, from coordinate 591,348 downwards.
TATGGGATTTTTCCTTAAATTTTGTGGGATGTTTCTGGAATTACGTGGCTGTTTTGTGGAATTTTGAGGGATATTGAGGAGACAAGAAGAAATTTGAGTCATTTATCTTAGATTCTGTGGACCTTGGTAAAGATTTTGTGGGATATTTCAAACATTTGATAGGGTTTTGAGAAGTTTTAGGGAATTTTTTGAGACTTTTCTGCAATTTGGTGGGATTTTGCTGCAATTTTGTGGGATTTTTTCAAAATGTTGTGGGATTTTTCTGGAATGTTGTGGGATGTTTCTGGAATTACATGGGAGTTTTGTGGAATTTTGAGGGATTCTGTGGAGACTGGAAGAATTTTGTGGGATTTATCTTAGATTGTGTGGAAATTTGTGGAGATTTTGTGGGATGTTTCAGGAATTTGGTAGGGTTTTGAGAAGTTGTAGGGAATTTTGAGGGAATTTTCTGCCATTTTATGGGATATTTCTGGAATCCTGTGGGATATTGATGAGACTTGAAGAATTTTGAAGGATATTTCTGGAATTTTGTGGAAATTGGAGGTGATTTTTTGTGATGTTTCTGGAATTTGGTGACATTTTAAGAATTTTGTGGAATTCGGAGGAGACTTGAAGAATTTTGTGGGATTTTTCTTAGATTGTATGGAAATTTGTGGAGATTTTGTGGGATGCTTCAGGAATTTGGTAGGGTTTTGTGACAATTAAGGGAATTTTGTGGGAGTTTTCTGCCATTTTATGGGATTTTTCCTTAAATTTTGTGGGATGTTTCTGGAATTACGTGGGGGTTTTGTAAAATTTTGAGTTATATTGATGAGATTTGAAGAATTTTGAAGGATTTTTCCGGAATTGTGTGGAAATTGGAGGTGATTTTTTGTGATGTTTCTGGAATTTGGTGACATTTTTAAGAATTTTGTAGAATGTTATGGAATTTTTGTACAATTTTGCGGGATTCTGTGGAGACTTGAGGAATTTTGTGGGATTTATCTAAGATTGTGTGGAAATTTGTGGAGATTTTGTGGGATTCTACCAGGAATTTGGTAGGGTTTTGAGAAGTTTTCGGGAATTTTGTGGGAGTTTTCTGCTATTTTATGGGATATTTCTGGAATCTTGTGGGATATGGATGAGACTTGAAGAATTTTGAAGGATATTTCTGGAATTGTGTGGAAATTGGTGGAGATTTTGCGGGATGTTTCTGGAATTACGTGACATTTTAAGAATTTTGTGGAATTCGGAGGAGACTTGAAGAATTTTGTGGGATTTATCATAGATTGTGTGGAAATTTGTGGAGATTTTGTGGGATGTTTCAGGAATTTGGTAGCGTTTTGAGTAGTTTTTGGGAATTTTGTGGGATTATTCTGCCATTTTATGGGATTTTTCCTTAAATTTTGTGGGATGTTTCTGGAATTACGTGGCTGTTTTGTGGAATTTTGAGGGATATTGAGGAGACAAGAAGAAATTTGAGTCATTTATCTTAGATTCTGTGGATCTTGGTAAAGATTTTGTGGGATATTTCAAACATTTGATAGGGTTTTGAGAAGTTTTAGGGAATTTTTTGAGACTTTTCTGCAATTTTGTGGGATTTTGGTGCAATTTTGTGGGATTTTTTCAAAATGTTGTGGGATTTTTCTGGAATGTTGTGGGATGTTTCTGGAATTACATGGGAGTTTTGTGGAATTTTGAGGGATTCTGTGGAGACTGGAAGAATTTTGTGGGATTTATCTTAGATTGTGTGGAAATTTGTGGAGATTTTGTGGGATGTTTCAGGAATTTGGTAGGGTTTTGAGAAGTTGTAGGGAATTTTGAGGGAATTTTCTGCCATTTTATGGGATATTTCTGGAATCCTGTGGGATATTGATGAGACTTGAAGAATTTTGAAGGATATTTCTGGAATTTTGGGGAAATTGAGGGGGTTTTTTGTGATGTTTCTGGAATTTGGTGACATTATTTAGAATTTTGTGGAATTTTTTTGGAATTTAAAGGGATTCTGAGGAGACTTGAAGATTTTTGTGGGATTTTTCTTTGATTGTGTGGAAATTTGTGGAGATTTTGTGGGATGTTTCAGGAATTTGGTCGGGTTTAGAGCGAATTTAGGGAATTTTGTGGGAGTTTTCTGCCATTTTATGGGATTTTTCCTTAAATTTTGTGGGATGTTTCTGGAATTACGTGGGGGTTTTGTAAAATTTTGAGTTATATTGATGAGATTTGAAGAATTTTGAAGGTTTTTTCCGGAATTGTGTGGAAATTGGAGGTGATTTTTTGTGATGTTTCTGGAATTTGGTGACATTTTTAAGAATTTTGTAGAATGTTATGGAATTTTTGTACAATTTTGCGGGATTCTGTGGAGACTTGAAGAATTTTGTGGGATTTATCTTAGATTGTGTGGAAATTTGTGGAGATTTTGTGGGATGTTTCAGGAATTTGGTAGGGTTTTGAGAAGTTTTAGGGAATTTTGAGGGAGTTTTCTGCCATTTTATGGGAGTTTTCTGGAATCCTGTGGGATATTGATGAGACTTGAAGAATTTGGAAGGATATTTCTGGAATTGTGTGGAAATTGGAGGTGATTTTTTGTGATGTTTCTGGAATTTGGTGACATTTTAAGAATTTTGTGGAATTCGGAGGAGACTTGAAGAATTTTGTGGGATTTTTCTTAGATTGTGTGGAAATTTGTGGAGATTTTGTGGGCTGTTTCAGGAATTTGGTAGGGTTTTGTGACAATTAAGGGAATTTTGTGGAAGTTTTCTGACATTTTATGGAATTTTTCTGGAATGTTGTGGGATATGGATGAGACTTGAAGAATTTTGAAGGATATTTCTGGAATTGTGTGGAAATTGGAGGTGATTTTGCGGGATGTTTCTGGAATTTGGTGACATTTTAAGAATTTTGTGGAATTCGAAGGAGACTTGAAGAATTTTGTGGGATTTATCTTAGATTGTGTGGAAATTTGTGGAGATTTTGTGGGATGTTTCAGGAATTTGGTAGGGTTTTGAGTAGTTTTTGGGAATTTTGTGGGAGTTTTCTGACATTTTATGGGATTTTTCCTTAAATTTTGTGGGATGTTTCCGGAATTACGTGGGTGTTTTGTGGAATTTTGAGGGATATTGAGGAGACAAGAAGAAATTTGAGTCATTTATCTTAGATTCTGTGGATCTTGGTAAAGATTTTGTGGGATATTTCAAACATTTGATAGGGTTTTGAGAAGTTTTAGGGAATTTTTTGAGACTTTTCTGCAATTTGGTGGGATTTTGCTGCAATTTTGTGGGATTTTTTCAAAAAGTTGTGGGATTTTTCTGGAATGTTGTGGGATGTTTCTGGAATTACATGGGAGTTTTGTGGAATTTTGAGGGATTCTGTGGAGACTGGAAGAATTTTGTGGGATTTATCTTAGATTGTGTGGAAATTTGTGGAGATTTTGTGGGATGCTTCAGGAATTTGGTAGGGTTTTGAGAAGTTGTAGGGAATTTTGAGGGAATTTTCTGCCATTTTATGGGATATTTCTGGAATCATGTGGGATATTGATGAGACTTGAAGAATTTTGAAGGATATTTCTGGAATTTTGCGGAAATTGAGGGGGTTTTTTGTGATGTTTCTGGAATTTGGTGACATTATTTAGAATTTTGTGGAATTTTTTTGGAATTTAAAGGGATTCTGAGGAGACTTGAAGATTTTTGTGGGATTTTTCTTAGATTGTGTGGAAATTTGTGGAGATTTTGTGGGCTGTTTCAGGAATTTGGTAAGGTTTTGAGAAGTTTTCGGGAATTTTGTGGGAGTTTTCTGCCATTTTATGGGATATTTCTGGAATCTTGTGGGATATGGATGAGACTTGAAGAATTTTGAAGGATATTTCTGGAATTGTGTGGAAATTGGAGGTGATTTTGCGGGATGTTTCAGGAATTTGGTGACATTTTAAGAATTTTGTGGAATTCGGAGGAGACTTGAAGAATTTTGTGGGATTTATCATAGATTGTGTGGAAATTTGTGGAGATTTTGTGGGATGTTTCAGGAATTTGGTAGGGTTTTGAGTAGTTTTTGGGAATTTTGTGGGATTTTTCTGCCATTTTATGGGATTTTTCCTTAAATTTTGTGGGATGTTTCCGGAATTACGTGGGTGTTTTGTGGAATTTTGAGGGATATTGAGGAGACAAGAAGAAATTTGAGTCATTTATCTTAGATTCTGTGGATCTTGGTAAAGATTTTGTGGGATATTTCAAACATTTGATAGGGTTTTGAGAAGTTTTAGGGAATTTTTTGAGACTTTTCTGCAATTTGGTGGGATTTTGCTGCAATTTTGTGGGATTTTTTCAAAATGTTGTGGGATTTTTCTGGAATGTTGTGGGATGTTTCTGGAATTACATGGGAGTTTTGTGGAATTTTGAGGGATTCTGTGGAGACTGGAAGAATTTTGTGGGATTTTTCTTTGATTGTGTGGAAATTTGTGGAGATTTTGTGGGATGTTTCAGGAATTTGGTAGGGTTTTGAGAAGTTTTCGGGAATTTTGAGGGAGTTTTCTGCCATTTTATGGGAGTTTTCTGGAATCCTGTGGGATATTGATGAGACTTGAAGAATTTGGAAGGATATTTCTGGAATTGTGTGGAAATTGGAGGTGATTTTTTGTGATGTTTCTGGAATTTGGTGACATTTTAAGAATTTTGTGGAATTCGGAGGAGACTTGAAGAATTTTGTGGGATTTTTCTTAGATTGTAGGGAAATTTGTGGAGATTTTGTGGGATGCTTCAGGAATTTGGTAGGGTTTTGTGACAATTAAGGGAATTTTGTGGGAGTTTTCTGACATTTTATGGAATTTTTCTGGAATGTTTTGGGATATGGATGAGACTTGAAGAATTTTGAAGGATATTTCTGGAATTTTGCAGAAATTGAGGGGGTTTTTTGTGATATTTCTGGAATTTGGTGACATTATTTAGAATTTTGTGGAATTTTTTTGGAATTTAAAGGGATTCTGAGGAGACTTGAAGATTTTTGTGGGATTTTTCTTAGATTGTGTGGAAATTTGTGGAGATTTTGTGGGCTGTTTCAGGAATTTGGTAGGGTTTTGAGAAGTTTTCGGGAATTTTGTGGGAGTTTTCTGCCATTTTATGGGATATTTCTGGAATCTTGTGGGATATGGATGAGACTTGAAGAATTTTGAAGGATATTTCTGGAATTGTGTGGAAATTGGAGGTGATTTTGCGGGATGTTTCTGGAATTTGGTGACATTTTAAGAATTTTGTGGAATTCGGAGGAGACTTGAAGAATTTTGTGGGATTTATCTTAGATTGTGTGGAAATTTGTGGAGATTTTGTGGGATGTTTCAGGAATTTGGTAGGGTTTTGAGTAGTTTTTGGGAATTTTGTGGGATTTTTCTGACATTTTATGGGATTTTTCCTTAAATTTTGTGGGATGTTTCCGGAATTACGTGGGTGTTTTGTGGAATTTTGAGGGATATTGAGGAGACAAGAAGAAATTTGAGTCATTTATCTTAGATTCTGTGGATCTTGGTAAAGATTTTGTGGGATATTTCAAACATTTGATAGGGTTTTGAGAAGTTTTAGGGAATTTTTTGAGACTTTTCTGCAATTTGGTGGGATTTTGCTGCAATTTTGTGGGATTTTTTCAAAAAGTTGTGGGATTTTTCTGGAATGTTGTGGGATGTTTCTGGAATTACATGGGAGTTTTGTGGAATTTTGAGGGATTCTGTGGAGACTGGAAGAATTTTGTGGGATTTTTCTTTGATTGTGTGGAAATTTGTGGAGATTTTGTGGGATGTTTCAGGAATTTGGTCGGGTTTAGAGAGAATTTAGGGAATTTTGTGGGAGTTTTCTGCCATTTTATGGGATTTTTCCTTAAATTTTGTGGGATGTTTCTGGAATTCCGTGGGGGTTTTGTAAAATTTTGAGTTATATTGATGAGATTTGAAGAATTTTGAAGGATTTTTCCGGAATTGTGTGGAAATTGGAGGTGATTTTTTGTGATGTTTCTGGAATTTGGTGACATTTTTAAGAATTTTGTAGAATGTTATGGAATTTTTGTACAATTTTGAGGGATTCTGTGGAGACTTGAAGAATTTTGTGGGATTTATCTTAGATTGTGTGGAAATTTGTGGAGATTTTGTGGGATGTTTCAGGAATTTGGTAGGGTTTTGAGAAGTTTTAGGGAATTTTGAGGGAGTTTTCTGCCATTTTATGGGATTTTTCTGGAATCCTGTGGGATATTGATGAGACTTGAAGAATTTGGAAGGATATTTCTGGAATTGTGTGGAAATTGGAGGTGATTTTGTGAGATGTTTCTGGAATTTGGTGACATTTTAAGAATTTTGTGGAATTCGGAGGAGACTTGAAAAATTTTGTGGGATTTTTCTTAGATTGTATGGAAATTTGTGGAGATTTTGTGGGATGTTTCAGGAATTTGGTAGGGTTTTGAGAAGTTGTAGGGAATTTTGAGGGAATTTTCTGCCATTTTATGGGATATTTCTGGAATCCTGTGGGATACTGATGAGACTTGAAGAATTTTGAAGGATATTTCTGGAATTTTGCGGAAATTGAGGGGTTTTTTTGTGATGTTTCTGGAATTTGGTGACATTATTTAGAATTTTGTAGAATTTTTTTGGAATTTAAAGGGATTCTGAGGAGACTTGAAGATTTTTGTGGGATTTTTCTTAGATTGTGTGGAAATTTGTGGAGATTTTGTGGGATGTTTCAGGAATTTGGTCGGGTTTAGAGAGAATTTACGGAATTTTGTGGGATTTTTCTGCCATTTTATGGGATTTTTCCTTAAATTTTGTGGGATGTTTCTGGAATTACGTGGGGGTTTTGTAAAATTTTGAGTTATATTGATGAGATTTGAAGAATTTTGAAGGATTTTTCCGGAATTGTGTGGAAATTGGAGGTGATTTTTTGTGATGTTTCTGGAATTTGGTGACATTTTTAAGAATTTTGTAGAATGTTATGGAATTTTTGTACAATTCTGAGGGATTCTGTGGAGACTTGAAGAATTTTGTGGGATTTATCTTTGATTGTGTGGAAATTTGTGGAGATTTTGTGGGATGTTTCAGGAATTTGGTAGGGTTTTGTGACAATTAAGGGAATTTTGTGGGAGTTTTCTGCCATTTTATGGGATTTTTCCTTAAATTTTGTGGGATGTTTCTGGAATTACGTGGGGGTTTTGTGGAATTTTGAGGGATATTGAGGAGACAAGAAGAAATTTGAGTCATTTATCTTAGATTCTGTGGATCTTGGTAAAGATTTTGTGGGATATTTCAAACATTTGATAGGGTTTTGAGAAGTTTTAGGGACTTTTTTGAGACTTTTCTGCAATTTTGTGGGATTTTGCTGCAATTTTGTGGGATTTTTTCAAAATGTTGTGGGATTTTTCTGGAGTGTTGTGGGATGTTTCTGGAATTACATGGGAGTTTTGTGGAATTTTGAGGGATTCTGTGGAGACTGGAAGAATTTTGTGGGATTTATCTTAGATTGTGTGGAAATTTGTGGAGATTTTGTGGGATGTTTCAGGAATTTGGTAGGGTTTTGAGAAGTTTTAGGGAATTTTGAGGGAATTTTCTGCCATTTTATGGGATATTTCTGGAATCCTGTGGGATATTGATGAGACTTGAAGAATTTTGAAGGATATTTCTGGAATTTTGCGGAAATTGAGGGGTTTTTTTGTGATGTTTCTGGAATTTGGTGACATTATTTAGAATTTTGTGGAATTCGGAGGAGTCTTGAAGAATTTTGTGGGATTTTTCTTAGATTGTATGGAAATTTGTGGAGATTTTGTGGGATGTTTCAGGAATTTGGTAGGGTTTTGTGACAATTAAGGGAATTGTGTGGGAGTTTTCTGACATTTTATGGAATTTTTCTGGAATGTTGTGGGATATTGATGAGACTTGAAGAATTTTGAAGGATATTTCTGGAATTTTGCGGAAATTGAGGGGGTTTTTTGTGATGTTTCTGGAATTTGGTGACATTATTTAGAATTTTTTGGAATTTTTTTGGAATTTAAAGGGATTCTGAAGAGACTTGAAGATTTTTGTGGGATTTTTCTTAGATTGTGTGGAAATTTGTGGAGATTTCGTGGGATGTTTCAGGAATTTGGTAGGGTTTTGTGACAATTAAGGGAATTTTGTGGGAGTATTCTGCCGTTTTATGGGATTTTTCCTTAAATTTTGTGGGATGTTTCTGGAATTACGTGGGGGTTTTGTAAAATTTTGAGTTACATTGATAAGACTTGATGAATTTTGAAGGATATTTCTGGAATTTTGTGGAAATTGGTGGAGATTTTGTGAGATGTTTCTGGATTTGGATGGGTTTTGAGAAGTTTTAGGGAATTTTGTGGGAGTATTCTGCCAATTTATTGGATTTTTCCTTAAATTTTGTGGGATGTTTCTGCAATTACGTGGGGGTTTTGTGGAATTTTGAGGGATATTGAAGAGACAAGAAGAAATTTGAGTCATTTATCTTAGATTCTGTGGATCTTGGTAAAGATTTTGTGGGCTATTTCAAACATTTGATAGGGTTTTGAGAAGTTTTAGGGAATTTTTTGAGACTTTTCTGCAATTTTGTGGGATTTTGCTGCAATTTTGTGGGATTTTTTCAAAATGTTGTGGGATTTTTCTGGAATGTTGTGGGATGTTTCTGGAATTACATGGGAGTTTTGTGGAATTTTGAGGGATATGGATGAGACTTGATGAATTTTGAAGGATATTTCTGAAATTTTGTGGAAATTGGAGGAGATTTTTTTGAGATATTTCTGGAATTTGGTAGGGTTTTGAGAAGTTGTAGGGAATTTTGTGAGAGTTTTCTGCCATTTGATGGAATTTTTCTGGAATCTTGTGGGATATTGATGAGACTTGAAGAATTTGGAAGGATATTTCTGGAATTGTGTAGAAATTGGAGGTGATTTTTTGTGATGTTTCTGGAATTTGGAGACACTTATAAAAATTTTGTGGAATTTTAAAAGATTCAGAGGGGACTTGAAGAATTTTGTGGGATTTTTCTTAGATTGTATGGAAATTTGTGGAGATTTTGTGGGATGCTTCAGGAATTTGGTAGGGTTTTGTGACAATTAAGGGAATTTTGTGGGAGTTTTCTGACATTTTATGGAATTTTTCTGGAATGTTGTGGGATATGGATGAGACTTGAAGAATTTTGAAGGATTTTTCCGGAATTGTGTGGAAATTGGAGGTGATTTTTTGTGATGTTTCTGGAATTTGGTGACATTTTTAAGAATTTTGTAGAATGTTATGGAATTTTTGTACAATTCTGAGGGATTCTCAGGAGACTTGAAGAATTTTGTGGGATTTATCTTAGATTGTGTGGAAATTTGTGGAGATTTTGTGGGATGTTTCAGGAATTTGGTAGGGTTTTGAGAAGTTTTAGGGAATTTTGAGGGAGTTTTCTGCCATTTTATGGGATTTTTTCTTAAATTTTGTGGGATGTTTCTGGAATTACGTGGGGGTTTTGTGGAATTTTGAGGGATATTGAGGAGACAAGAAGAAATTTGAGTCTTTTATCTTAGATTCTGTGGATCTTGGTAAAGATTTTGTGGGCTATTTCAAACATTTGATAGGGTTTTGATAAGTTTTAGGGAATTTTTTGAGACTTTTCTGCAATTTTGTGGGATTTTGCTGCAATTTTGTGGGATTTTTTCAAAATGTGGGATTTTTCTGGAATGTTGTGGGATATTGATGAGACTTGAAGAATTTTGACGGATATTTCTGGAATTTTGTGGAAATTGGAGGTGATTTTTTGGAATGTTTCTAAAATTTGGTGGCATTTTTAAGAATTTTGTGGAATTTTTGTGAAATTTTTGAAGAATTTTGAGTGATTCTGAGGAGACTTGAAGAATTTCATGGGATTTTTCTTTGATTGTGTGGAAATTTGTGGAGATTTTGTGGGATGTTTCAGGAATTTGATAGGGTTTTGTGACAATTAAGGGAATTTTGTGGGAGTTTTCTGCCATTTTATGGGATATTTCTGGAATCTTGTGGGATATTGATGAGACTTGAAGAATTTGGAAGGATATTTCTGGAATTGTGTGGAAATTGGAGGTGATTTTTTGTGATGTTTCTGGAATTTGGTGACATTTTAAGAATTTTGTGGAATTCGGAGGAGACTTGAAGAATTTTGTGGGATTTTTCTTAGATTGTATGGAAATTTGTGGAGATTTTGTGGGATGCTTCAGGAATTTGGTAGGGTTTTGTGACAATTAAGGGAATTTTGTGGGAGTTTTCTGACATTTTATGGAATTTTTCTGGAACTTTGTGGGATGTTTCTGGAATTACGTGGGGGTTTTGTGGAATTTTGAGGGATATTGAGGAGACAAGAAGAAATTTGAGTCATTTATCTTAGATTCTGTGGATCTTGGTAAAGATTTTGTGGGCTATTTCAAACATTTGATAGGGTTTTGAGAAGGTTTAGGGAATTTTTTGAGACTTTTCTGCAATTTTGTGGGATTTTGCTGCAATTTTGTGGGATTTTTTCAAAAAGTTGTGGGATTTTTCTGGAATGTTGTGGGATGTTTCTGGAATTACATGGTAGTTTTGTGGAATTTTGAGGGATTCTGTGGAGACTGGAAGAATTTTGTGGGATTTATCTTAGATTGTGTGGAAATTTGTGGAGATTTTGTGGGATGTTTCATCAATTTGGTCGGGTTTAGAGAGAATTTAGGGAATTTTGTGGGATTTTTCTGCCATTTTATAGGATTTTTCCTTAAATTTTGTGGGATGTTTCTGGAATTACGTGGGGGTTTTGTAAAATTTTGAGTTATATTGATGAGATTTGAAGAATTTTGAAGGATTTTTCCAGAATTATGTGGAAATTGGAGGTGTTTTTTTGTGATGTTTCTGGAATTTGGTGACATTTTTAAGAATTTTGTAGAATGTTATGGAATTTTTGTACGATTTTGAGGGATTCTCAGGAGACTTGAAGAATTTTGTGGGATTTATCTGAGATTGTGTGGAAATTTGTGGAGATTTTGTGGGATGTTTCAGGAATTTGGTAGGGTTTTGTGACAATTAAGGGAATTTTGTGGGAGTTTTCTGCCATTTTATGGGATATTTCTGGAATCTTGTGGGATATTGATGAGACTTGAAGAATTTTGAAGGTTATTTCTGGAATTTTGTGGAAATTGGTCGAGATTTTATGGGATGTTTCTGGAATTTGGTAGGGTTTTGAGAAGATGTAGGGAATTTTGTAGGGTTTTTTCGGAATGTTGTAGCATTTTTTTGCCATTTTGTGGGATATTGAGGAGGTTTTTTTTGATGTTTCTGGAATTTGGTGACATTTTTAAAAATTTTGTGGCATTTTTTGGAATATTTGTTGAATTGTGAGGGATTCTGTGGAGACTGGAAGAATTTTGTGGAATTTTTCTTAGATTGTGTGGAAATTTGTGGAGATTTTTTGGGATGTTTCTGGAATTTTGTAGAGTTTTGAGAAGATGTAGGGAATTTTGTGATTTTTTTTCTAGAATGTTGTGGGGTTTTTTAATTTTGTGGGATATTGGGGATATTTTGAGGGATGTTTCTGGAATTTTGTGAGATTTTTATGGAATTTTGTGGGATTCTTAGGAGACTGGGAGAATTTTGAGGCATTTTTCTCTGATTCTGTGGAACTTGGCAATGATTTTGTGGGATGTTTCTGGAATGTGGTAGGTTTTCTAGAAGATTTAGGGAATTTTGTGGGAGTTTTCTGCAATTTTTTGGGATTTTTTCGGAATGTTGTAGAATTTTTCTGCAATATTCTCAGATATTGAGGAGACTTGAAGAATTTTGAAGGATATTCCTGGAATTTTGTGGAAATTGGAGGTGATTTTATGGGATGTTTTTGGAATTTTGTGGAATTTTTAAGAGTTTTGTTGAATTTTTGTGTAATTTTTGTAGCATTTTGTGGGATTCTGAGGAGACTTGAAGAATTTTGAGGGATTTTTCTGGTATTTTGTAGAAATTGGAATGGATTTTGTGGGATGTTTTTGATATTTGTAAGGGGTTTGAGAAGTTTTAGGCATTTTTGTTGGGTGTTTCTGGAACTTCGTGGGGATTTTGAGAAGTTTTAGGGAATTTTGTGGGAGTTTCCTGGAAATTTGTTGAATGTTTCTGGAATTTTGTGGGGGTTTTGTGGAATTTTGAGGGATATTGAGGAGACATTGTTGTGGTTTTAAAGCAGTAACTAAAAAATTAGCAGAAAACTTCCTTATTTCTTGCTGTGAGATACGGATTAGAACAAGAGCAAAACAGGCTTAAAACTTAAATGAAATAAAGAAAATTTATTATTAAAAACTACAAGAATAAGAAACCAGAATAAAACCTCCAGAACAACCCTTTTCTCCCCCACTACCCAACCATTCTCTTGTTTACATGACAACATAGAGACAAAAAACTTTGCAACTTTGGTGTTTACAACAGTCCCAATTCCTGCTAGAGTCTTTTCATCAGTCTTTGTAGAGAAACAGAAGTCTTCTTCTGCATTCTATGGAGTTTTTCACAAGAAAACTATTTTTCTTCATAGCTTTCCATTTCTCTGATGCCAGCTGCCTGGAAATCTGTCATCAGTTGTCTCCTCCCATTTGCCATCACTCTGAGGTGTGTTATGGGTCATGAGTCTAGGGATGTCATTTTTATGATTGAGTTATTCAAAGGCAAAAGTTCTCTTCATCTGTCTCTGTGAGCTTCCCTGGAAACAGAAATTTTCTCATTGCCTCTCAGGGCCTCAAATCTTCAACTCTTACTTCTCCCCCTCTGTTCCAGAACTTCACTGTATCACAATTGCTCTACCTTTTGCTCAAAATCCACACTTTGAACACTCCATTCCTCCCAATATACTCTGTCATGAATTAAAGGAGTTTTTTCAGAACACTATTGTCCATCTCCACAGCTTTAACAGAAAAATATTTCAGCTTATAAAGCATCTGCTTATTCTCTACCTCTTCTGGAGACTAATTCTTTTCTTTACTGTCTCTGATAGTTTATAAAGTCTCTTTACATGCTGATTACTCTCTTTTTCTTTCTCTGGGAGAAAAGGATTAATCTGCAAGTCTCATCTGAGTAATGAAAGGGTTAAAATCTTGCCCAGGCTTTGTAGATGGTTCTGTGATCTCTGCCGGAGCAGCGGCTGGAGCTGTCTGCGATGGAAGATTCTTCATGGCTGCTCTGGAGAGTGTGGTCACTGTCTCAGCCTGCCACAGGTCAAGAGTTTTTTCTTTCCATACTCAACAGTCTCTGGTGAATTCCGTCACGGCAAAAAAAACTGCAGCCAAGCCAGGGACCGGCCTGGCCTGGCCAGAGCCCGGGGCAAGCCCCGCAGGCCCCATCTCCCGGCTGGGAGCCACGGCAGGCCCAGCCCAGCCCTTGCCCGAGCCACATGGCCTCGGCAGGGGAACAAGAGGCCAGCTGGAGCTCAGTTACCTTTCACAGCCAGGAAACAAAGAGACACAGAAATTCCCAGGCTTAGGTCTTAAGGTGGTGTTCACAGGTTGATCTCACTTTTCAATGGTCAAAACTGCTGTCAATTCTTAGGAATGGCCAGTTGTTGGCCAGGAGAGAAACTCGCATCAGCCTCCAGCAGTTTTAACTTCGTTAGGTGTTTTCTCTTTGTTTTCTTAAATGCCAACCTATCACACCATCAGATGACCACGACACAGCCATGAGCATGATATCATGACCATGAGAGGAGCATGAGCATGAGCATGAGCATGAGCATGAGCATGAGCATGAGCATGAGCATGAGCATGAGCATGAGCATGAGATGACTGTGATCAGGGGATGACAATGAACATGAAATGATGGTGCTCAGGAAATGACCATGAGATGACATGGCTATGACTGTGGCTGTGACATGACTGTGGCCATAAGATGATCACAAGATGACCATGAGCATTTCATGACCATGAGCATTTCATGACCATGACACAGCCATGAGGTGATCAAGGTCATGAGATGACCATGAGGTGACCATGACTTAAGCATGACCATGGGGTCATAAAGACCATGAGATGAGCAAGAGATGACCATGGCCTTGATACAACAATGACCATGAGATGACCATAATGAGGCAACTATGAGCATGAGATGATTGTGACCAAGAGATGACCATAAGATGACCACAACACACCATGGCCATGTGTGATCATGATCATGAGGTGACTGTGAGATGACCCTTACAGTGAGATGACCGTGAGCATGAGAAGACCAAAACAGAATCATGGCCGTGACATGACTATGACATGGCCATGACACTGATAGTAAAAGGTTTTGAAATCTTAGAAAATTTGGGGACATAGAAAGAAAGTTAGGTTTGGAAAGCCCTGGGTAAAGTAGTCCCTGGGAAATGTTAGGCCTTGTGCTTGCTAAAGATCAGGTGAAACTGCACTTGTGTAGTTAGTAGATGATAAATGATACAATTGTTAGATGTGATTAGATATAATTATTGTTTAAAGAACATGAGGAACAATGTTAGGGGCTGGGGGGGATCATGACAAATCCGCGCTTGGGTAAAAGCAATGCATACAATAGAACAATGTAAGTTTAATAATTAATATGTAAGTTATATAACGATAGAGTATAAAAACATGTTCAACTCAAAACCAGGTCGGGTCAGATTTGGGTATGTGTACCCCTGACACCCAGAGCTCTTCAATAAAGCACCTTCATATAATCATTCCATGATTATGTGTGTTCCTGAACACTAATATTTTGGCACCCCAGATGGAATGCTGTGAGTGCTGCTGAGTGAGTTCGCAACCCGATCATGCTCCAGCCGGCACCGAGGGATTCTCGAGGAGCCCATCCGGCTGCGACTGTCTCTGCTGCTCACAATGTCCCCGGGAGAGAAAGGTAAGGTGCTTTACTTTGGTTTGGGTGCCTGCCAGTTAGACGCAGCGAAAGCTGTGCGTGGTTGGGCTAAAGGAATTCCTGTCGGTATTGCCCAGGCACCGTCTGTCAGACGAGCGCGAAAGTGTTGCAGGTTCGGCATTTGGTGTATTGTAGTTGTAACATGGAGCAGGGTTTTGGGCTGCAATGCTCCCATACTGGGTACTTCTCCTTTGGGGTGCTTATTAGCACATTGGAAACAAGGTCACTTTGGGGAAGAATTACATAAGACTAAGTTAATTTCCATGAGATCTCCCACAGATCAAGACCCCAGCAACCCTGTCACGTCCATTGGTAGCTATAACCCCCCTCTTCTCTCTCTCTTTGTTTTCTTTCTCTCTCTTTCTCTTTCTCTCTCCTCTATCGCATAACCCTTGTTGTTGGCACTAAAATAAAGGTACATTATTGTTGTTATGATTTAAACTGAAATCCCTTTGTGTCCTTTTTGCACTCTGAGATCAAACAAACCTCTCACGAGTCCCACTCGCGTTATTGAATCGTGACATTTAAACTGGAGTCACGGACAGGATTTCTGACAGACAGAAGGGGCTGCAGGTTTGTTGTGCAGTCTGTATTAGGGGAAGGACGTCTTGCTCCAGCCGCACCCAGCCCGACACTCCCAAAAGAGTGAGCGGTGTCTAGAAAGCAAGGGGGGCAACTCGAATTTCCCACAAACTGCACACACCGAGGTGAAAAGCACCCCACACTCACTTGAGGGCTTTGTCTGCAGAATTTCACAAAAGATCTCTTAGTGCAAAAGGGTGGGAATGTTTTTATTCTTGTTGTGTGTATGAATTTTGACTGCTTGGTGTAGCAGAAAGACAACGAGAATTTTAAACTGAAGGAGTGCCTCCCAAGCAGATTTGGTCTTTTTACCCATACAGGGAAGCAAAAAGCTGTGTGCATGTGTATAATTTAAGTTTATACCTCCCTGTAGTGGTTTTTCCCTTTGTAAAATGACTGAAAATGGCAGTGCAGAAGTTAAAGCTGCATTTTATGCATGTTATGCTCTGTTAGCAAAACACAATGCCAGACCTTCTCCAGGAGGGAAAAGTTGGTGCTTAATAATTGGTTTAATTTGGAAAATGTGATTGACAGTGTATGTTCTTTACAACATGAAACAAAATTTAAACGGGGCAAAAATAAAACTATACTCTGCTCAGTTTTGGGAGCTTGTCTTACAGCAGCTATAGAAACTCGCTGTAAGTAGTGAGGAAAAAACTACAATAGACTCCCTCCAAAACCTAGTTCAAACTTCGCAAAAGCAATTGGATGAAGAAAGAAGTAAGATCAATCTGTTGTGAGCAGCCCTCCATTAAAAAATTCAAAAAATGCTGACTTGCTAAAAGAAACAAGAGAGGGAAACCCCTCTCATTAATCAAATTTACCCTCAAAAAGAGCTAACTTGGATAAAATTGTGGGGAACACTGCTCTCCTAGTTTGAAACCTCTAATTAAAACAGAATATAATTATATCAATGATAAAAATCTTGATCTGCACATAACCACTAAAAATAGAAAAAAAAAAAAAAAAGAAAAAAAAAAGAAAAAAAAAAAGGGGGGGGAGTATGGGCGTCTCCCTCATGAGTCAGAGACAGAATACGTATCCCGAGTGTCTCTCACTGGAGGTGATCAAATTCGGTTGAGAGAACGGGAATCCAGTGGGCACTGGGGACATGAAGTCTTCTTAACAGCAGGAGACAGACGTAACCCATGGTCCCTAACTCAGCACACAGCTTATTGGGCAGAGGGGCTTAACCCCTTGGAAAGGGGGGACCCTATAGCTCTAGTGAGTACCCCAAACCAACTACTGAAAACATTCACAAAGCTGCCTGCTTGCAAATGATACACAAAAGAAAATTAATTGCCGGCTATGAATCACCAATGTTGTTACCTGTGAAAACTAAAATTATGACCCCTTTCATTCAAGGCCTTCCAGAATCACTTCAACCTACAGCAATTTTCCTAAAAAAAAAAAACAAAAACCAAAACAAACAAAAAAAAACCTATAGCAGCTATAATCTCTGTGGATAGACTGCTCAACCGGGTTCCACTGATCCTGGGTTTATTCCCTTCACCACCCCCTCTCAGCTGACAGGTTCACAATTGCGTTCTCCTGCTAGGAACCATAAAATTTGGACACGGAGAAAAGTTGCAAAAGAGCTAATTAATTACAGTAGCAATTATGGACCTATAAAAATCCCAGAAGAAAAATCAGAGAAAGCAAAGGGTGTTAGATACATTGGTTCTCTTAATGAAAACCCAGAAAAGAGAAAACAAATCTCTAACCACTAGTATTGGTGGTCACTAGAGATAAAGAAAGGGGTCCCCAGAAACATAAAGGATGGCTTGTCACTTAAAAGTTGAGTAAAGCAGTCTCTAACTGGAACTGTCCCAGGTTCATTATATCCAATGCCCCATTGTATAACCCAGCACACCTCCACAGGCTCTGGGCTGTCAGCCAAAGCAGTTTCCTTCTCAGCTTCTGGGAGTGGAGCCCAAACAGCTTTAGAATCAGGGAAACTGGTAACTCTGCCTCTCATGGGTGAGCAGAGAGGCAGAGGTTGGTTGTATTGAAAATGCTCACTAGAAATAACAAAACTGGAGACATACTGATTATAACAATAGTGGGTCCTAAACGTGCACCTATTACTTCTGTAGTGAACACTCGAGCCCAAATTTCTGTGTTGACCAATACAGACTAGTACAGGATTTGAGAGCAATAAATGGAATAACTAAAGGTTATTCTACCCAGTGGTAGCTAATCCTTGCACACTGTTAACATCCGTAAAAGAGAAATAGAAATGGTTTACTGTAATTGATTTAAAAGATGCCTTTTTCTGCACACCCCTTGACAAAGAAAGTAGGAAACTGTTTGCCTTTGAGTGGGAAAATCCAGACAATGGAAGGAAAACCCAGCTCACCTGGACACGACTCCCACAAGGATACAAGAACAGTCCAACCCTATTTGGAAGCCTAAGCTCTTGGCTAAGGAGCTGGAGATTTGGACGGAGAACGGGCAAGTACCAGAGAACAATACCTGCTGTTACAGTATGTTGGTGATATACTGACAGCTACAGAAGAGAAAACAACCTGCATAAAGGTAACAATTGAAATTTTAAATCAGCTGGGAATGAGTGGATAGAAGGTGTCTAAAGAGAAGGCACAAATTGCCCGACAAACTGTGATTTACCTGAGGTGTGAAATCTCACAAGGGCAATGTAAGCTGGGTACTAACCTTATTCAAGCTATTTGTGCTATTCCAGAACCCCAGAACCTGCATGAGCTGTGAGTTTTCCTCAGGATGACAGAGTGGTGCTGCCTGTGGATCATGGACTATGGACTAATTGCAAAACCCCTGTATGAAGCCCAGAAGACACAACCGCTTACCTGGGGCAGACCACAGAAGGAGGCCTTCCTCAAACTGAAGGAAGCATTGACAACGGCTCCGGCGTTAGGATTGCCTGATTTGTCCAAAGATTTTCAGCTGTTTGTGCATGAAAGATCACACCCAGCACTGGGAGTGCTGACCCAACCTTTGGGAAGCTGGAAAAGGCCGGTAGGCTGCTTTTCCAAACAATTTGACAACGTGAGTGTTGGATGGCCTTCATGCCTGCGGCAGTTGCAGCCACTGTGATGCTGATCCAAGAAGCCAGGAAACTCACAATGGGCAGACACATAGATGTCTATGTGCCACACATGGTGACCACTGTTTTAGAACAAAAGGGGGGCCAATGGCTATCTCCAAGCAGGATGATGAAATTCCAGGTAATCATGACTGAGCAGGATGATGTCACATTAAAGACAACTAACCTCTTGAATCCAGCTTTGTTCCTAGGTACCACAACTGAAGAAGGCCCATTAGAGCATGACTGTGTAGAGGTAATTGAGTACACCTATTCAGCAAGAGAAGACCTGAAAGACATCCCACTCGAGCAAGCAGAGTGAGAGCTATTCACAGATGGAAGCAGTTTTGTGGAGAACAGGACCAGATATGCTGGATATGCGGTAACAACAGTCAATACAGTAGTGGAGGCAAAAGCATTATCACCAAATCCATCTGCCCAGAGGGCAGAACTGGTTGCTTTAACCAGAACACTAGAATTAAATGAAGGGAAAAGGGTAAACATATGGACTGACGCAAAGTATGCTTTTGGAGTAGTGCATGTACATGGAGCACTGTAGAAAGAAAGAAAGAGGACTGCTGTCTTCTCAAGGTACGCACATTAAACATCAAGATGCAGTCCTACAATTGATAAAAGCCGTCCAAAAACCGGAACAAGTGGCAATTATGCACTGCAAAGCACACTAATCAGGAAACTCCAAGATTTGTGAGGGGAATTGAAAGGCAGACTGGACAGCTCGACAGATTGCTTGAGAAGTGCAAACAACAATGGCATTGATACCTTTAAAAGTTAACGTATCTCAATTTAATTTGCCTCCAAAACCAAAATATTCAATAGAAGATGAGAAACTGGGACATTTGCTAAATGCTCAAAAGAATTCAGAAGAGTGTTATGTAACTGCACAAAGACAAATAGTGTTAACCCCATTGATAATGAGAGAAGTTCTAGAAATTAAACATAACAAATGTCATTGGGGTGCAGAGGCATTGGTAAAATTGCTAAAGCAAAAATTAATCTCGGTATGGATGCCAACAATGGCAAAATTATCTCAGTGGCTAGATACAGGAATAGCTAGGAAAGATTAGGATAGGAACAGAATCACGATGACACTTGGCAAGAACCCTCTAGTAGAGTGAAATTTGGCTGGGCCCTAGAGTCTTTGCTTGGTCCTAGAGCAAACTATCAGAAGAGAGAAATGTTGTTCAAACTTACAGGTCAGGTAGATAAATTAGCAAGAGTGAGCTGAGAAAGATTTAAAGAACTAAATGTACAATGACAATTTATTACTCCTGAAAGAGCATGGAGTGTGTGAGTTTTTCTAAAGGGACAGATTGATCATTGCTGCGTCCACATCCCAAATGTAACTGCAGATGTAGAATATGACATCAATCAATTGCAACAAATAGAGCACGAAGCACAGGAAGAGCAAAAGGATTTCTCTACAAGTTGGTTAGGCAAAATCTTCAAAGGGTTAGGGTGGAATGTGAATTCATGGATTAAATCTATCATTGAGAATGTGATAATCTTACTAACTGTATTCTTAGCAATTTGGTTAGTTTACAGCATCTTCAAGGGAGAAATACAGAAGAAAACGTCCTGGAACCAGAAAATAATAAAGGCACTGATGTGAGATCCACACCCACCATCTTCTGGTTCTCCAATTTGTGACAACATCCCGGACAACACTTACATCAATCAAGGATTCGAAGAACATCAAGTATAAACTCAGAAACAAAGGACTGTATCAAGTGAAAACATTTACACTTATGGTGAAGTGAAAATGCTTTCAAAGGGGGGAATGATAGTAAAAGGTCTTAAAATCTTAGAAAATTTGGGGACTTAGAAAGAAACTTAGGTTTGGAAGGCCCTGGGAAAAGTAGGCCCTGGGAAATGTTAGGCCTTGTACTTGCTAAAGATCAGGTCAAACTGCACCTGTGTAGTCAGTAGATGATAAATGATACAATTGTTAGATGTGATTTGCCATAATTATTGTTTATAGAACATGAGGAACAATGTTAGGGGGCTCTGGGGGGGATCACGAGAAATCCATGCTTGGGTAAAAACAATGCATACAATAGAACAGTGGAAGTTTAATAATTAATATGTAAGTTATATAACGATAGAGTATTAAAACATGTTCAGCTCAAAACAAAGATGGGTCAGATTTGGGTTTGTGTACCCCTGACACCCAGAGCTCTTCAATAAAGCACCTATTTATGATTATATATAATCATTCCGTGATTATGTGTGTTCCTGAACGCTAACAGCTCTGTTCCTCTCTTCCAGCCCTTGAAGACATGGCACATAACATCAGCCCTGCCATCAGAAGCCTGGCAATTCAAAAACTTTGTATCCTCCAGGCAGTAGAGAGAACTCAATATTCCATCTTTGGAAACCTGCAAGATCAGCTCTACATGGCATACAGGACACGGTCTCATCTCTCAGGCCTTGACTGGATGCGCTGCTGGAGCTCTGCTGAGAGATGATCTGGGAGGTTCTGTCTGCTGGGGCCACCTGAGCCAGCCAGAATTTTATTTTTCTTCAAAATTGTTCTTTCCTTATTTTTGTTTTTGTTTAGTATGTAAATATAGGATATGTTATAAATACACAGGCTCCCAGGAGCTTTCTTTTGCTGCCCAAGGTCCGCAGGATATTGGAGAAGAGAGGGAAAAGGGTCCTTGTGCTCAGCAACCTGCTGGGGTGTGCAGTGGTGAAGGGAAAATGGCCAGAAGCCCCTTGGCCTTTGGTGGTTTTGCTGAAGCCACAACCCCTGTCCCAGCCAGGAAGTGCCATCTGTGTCCTCGTGCCCGTGTGGTGCTGGCTGGGTTGCTGAGGGCTCCCAGGTGCTTCTTGATCCAGCTCCTCTAGAGCTCCTGTGGGGCTGCGGCGCTGCTGCTGGTCCACGCTGGGGGAGACTCTGAGGGAACAGGGTGCTGGGAGGCCATGAAGGGATGAGGGGCTGTGGAGGCCCTGACGGGACAAGGCAGTGGGAAGGCACAAGGGGGATGTGTGAGGGAGTGGGTGGAAGGAGGCTCCAAGGGGACAGGAGGCCCCTGAAAGGCCGGACTGGTGGGAAGACCTGAGGAACTGGGTGTCAGAGGCCATAAGCAGCCCCTGGGCAGCCGCCTGGTTCCTGACACCCGGCTGATTAGGCGCTTCCCCAAAATGTCTCCCAGGCCTGCAGCAGAAGCCCTCGAGGCTGGGACACCACCCCTCCAGGAGGGTGGGGACAGCCTGAGGTGTGCCCAGGCTGGGCTGGCTGGGGACATGGAGGGCAGGGGGGTGCTGCCAGGCCACAGCCACTGGGTGCCTGCGATAAGGGGCAGTGGGCAGAGGCAGGGCTGGCGGCCAGGCCGGGCCCTCGCAGCTGCCCAGGCCACGCTGCTGTGACCGAGGCCCCCCTGACACAGAGCTCGGGGCCCGCAGAGCTGCTGCCACCATGGGGAGGGTGGCGATGTCTCCTCCAGCAGGGCTGCCCAGTGGCTGCTGCCCAAGCGGCTGTGGAGCCCACAGAAACAGCAGCAGAGTGTGCACAGGAACAGCAGCACCCCGAACGTCGGCACCTGCGCACTGAGGCGTCCGCAGCAGCCGGCTGCCAAACAGGGAGGCTGTGGACACAGCTTTGGTTTGGCCTTTGGTTTGGCAAAAGGCTTCAGCAGAATTGGCCACAATGGCTTTCTCTTGACTTGCCAGCCTCACAGCAACACTTGGCAGCTTCAGCTGCAGCCTGTGCCCGTGACTGACTTGGATGGCCGTGCTTGAGGGTGGGCTTGCCTTCCACACTCAGGTGTCCCAAGGCAGCGGCCTTGTTGCCATCATGACACAGAGAGAGAGAGACTCAGGACATGAGAACACAGGAATAGCCTGTTTGGCTCATTCTTGAGTTTGCTGCTCCTGCCTAAAATAATCATCAGGAGTATATGCTGATATAAAAGTATAGCCGAACACCAAGGACTTTTTCTGTAGTGTCTAGAACTAAAACCTTCTGTGACTGTTCAGAGACTCTAAAATGCAGGGTGAAAATGACAGCTTTGTATGTAAGAGTCCTAAAAATTTTGACATGTGATTTTTTCTAGTCAAGGATTTTAATTCCAATGTGGAAACTACAAAAAAATATTAAAATTTGTTTTCATTGGCAACCGCTTTGAAATGGCATCAGCAAAACCTACAGGTGTACTGGGGACAGTACTTGGCAATTCATGGCTTCAGATGTGGGAGATAAATATTTTGCCTGGTTTCACCTTGAAGTTGAAGTTTTCCCAGGGCTTTGATTGACTGGTCATTGCAGGTAACTTTAATAAATTCAAAAGGATGTGAAAGCACAATTTCTGGAGAATATGCACGAGGGGTAGAGGGAAAACCTCAAAAACAGTCAGCAGGCTCTGGAAAACTTAGAAAAAATTAAAATTACAAACATAATGTAAAAATAGATGTAACTCTGTGACTGTTCAAGCAGGACTCTGTCTCTGGAGGAAATGTTTGCCTTGCATCAGCTGTAACACAGACAGACACACAGCAACTGGAGCCTTGAACATCAGAGACTGGACTAATGTTTGTCCCAGAAAAAGACAGAGAAGATCCCACTGAAACAGGACAGTGCCTCTGTACAATCTAGCCATCCCAGGAAACTCAGCAGCTGATGGTGTTTTTGTGCTACTGCAAACCCCTCCCATGAAAAACATCATTCCAGGAAGGAGCAACATCATCTGACAGATCGCAAGAGTGGCCAGCAATAGCTCCAGGAGCTCCTGCCAAGACCCCAAGGAAGGAGTCCAGCCCCCAATGCACGGGGCTTTGGCTTTGGCCCTCTGGCACAGAAATCCCCCAGGGGCACAAGTCTCTGGGGCAGGAGAAGGGCACCAGCACTGCCAGGGCTCGGCTGGGGTGGCAGGTCTGCCTCGGTGGGGACTCTGCCACACTTGCTGATTTCAGTGCTGCCAGGCCCCTGTGCAGATTCTGTGCAAGGCCCCGTGCCCTTCCTGCTGCGGCTGCCTCGGCAGCCCTGGGGACTCCTTCTGCTGCCCTGAGCCTGCAGAGCAGGGCAGCGTTTGCTGATGGTTTGAGGTGTTCCTAAAGATCCTGTCAGGCTGTCTTAGACACTTTGGGCAAGGGATTCCTTCCAACCTGGGCCACTTTGGGTGGGATGGGGGTGGAACCAGGGCAAGTGGCAGGGCGTGCAAGGGCCGTTAGTGACACAGCGCAGCCTGGTAACGGTGGAATGGAACGGTGGAATGGACAAGAGCTGGTGGTGACAAGACCACACCAGAGTGCCTGGTGCATGCGACGGGACAGGACGTGCCAGAGCGGTGCTGTGAGGAGCCCCCACACAGCCCACTCGTTAGTGCCTGACCCGGAGCTTTTCTGAGGCGTAACTCCTACAGCTTACGTTGTGAGCAGACTGTGGGTCTTGGTGAGCCGGAGCTTTCCGTTGACATCTCTTTAGAAGGTGCTCCCAAGGCCCCATTTTGTCATGGCGGGAAGATTCTTCAGGCTATTCAGAGTGTTCCGACGGAACAGAAAGACAGACCCTGGAGCTGCCCCAGCAGAACACCCAGAAGAGCCAGAGCAGTTCCAGCAAGGGCAGGATGGTGAGTGGCAGAGCTGGGCTGCGGGGCTGAAGCTGCAGCCAGCTGGGCCCTGCACCATCCCATCCCATCCCATCCCATCCCATCCCATCCCATCCCATCCCATCCCATCCCATCCCATGTGGACATGCAAGGGCAGGACAGAATTTGGGCTGGGTCTGACCCCTGGCAGTGGCCATGCTCCATCCCCTGAGCCACCCCAGGGCTGTCCCTGACTGGGGAGTGCAGGGCTGGGCTGTGTTCTCCGGCCTCTCCCGCAGCCCCTCAGCTCTGGCTGCTCTTTGACAGATGCAGCCATGGATGGGACACAAGAGCAGGAGCCCGCCCATGGCCGCTTTCACAAAATGTTGAAGGTACCTGCAGCCATCCCCACCTGGGCTGGGCCTGCTGGCACTGCTCAGCCCAGCTCTGCACTTGCAGCACTCCTTGGAACATGCCTCTCTTCCCTGTCCTTTGTTCATTCTGCACAGAGGTTCCGCCAGTTCCTGCCAATTCGGCGTAGAAAGATCAGCCCCATGGGAACTGAGGGCACAGCTGAGCCTGACTCCGGGCTGACCGAGCTCCAGGCAGAGCCTGATGTCAGCCCAGATTCAGCTGTGCCCTCACAAGACTCTGATGCTGCGGTGAGTGATGACAGGGCAAACTCTGATGTGACACTGACTGAGGACATGGCCATTCCAAACACTAGAGACTCAGGGCATCACAAATACTGACACTACGCCCCCTCCCACCATGAGTCATGCACCTAATACGGATGTTTTTGAAAGGGGGGTGTTCCTTCTGACCAGCAGGTAGCCAGCCAGGGGCCAGAACTGGAGGTCTGCCACGATCGTGTGCCCCTTCAAGCCACATCCACAGGGCCCCCTCAGCTTTTGAGGCCAGCACAGTATGGCAGGAAGGGAAGCACTTCTTGGGAGAAGCTGGGGAAGCTGCTGCCTTGGACAGCGCTCTATGTCTTCCCCATTCCTACTCTAGGTGCCAGCTATTGTACGGAGCATTCACCAGAGTCTTATGTGCTCTGTTATGGTGGATGCCAGGCTGGCCACTAACATCGTGAGGCTGGCTGAAGAACACCCCGACGATGTGGTGCTGACCCTCCTGCGCTGTGCCCCATCGTGTGACAGGTATGGGGCCCACGTGCCTTGAGAGCTCAGGGCTCACCGGCCTTTAGGGCCCATGGCCCTGCACAGCCTGTCTAATGGGCTCTGCCCAACAGGCAGAGAGGTCCAGGACCCTCAGGCCCCTCTGTTTCCTGAGGCTGCTGCCAATGCTCCCTCCCTGCCCCTCAGGGCACTGGGGCTCTGTCACCTGGGACCCCACAGCTACACAGGGCATGGCTCTGTGACTGAGACACCCCTGACACAGAGCTCTGATCCCACAGAGCTGCTGAAGTGATGTGGCAAACCATAGCCTCGTCGGGACCAGCAATGGAGAAGGTGCTGCCAACTCTGCTCCATGTGATGGAGAACTGGCCACTTTGCAGCATCTGCACCTCTGATGAGGACAACAAGGACGTTTTTGCTCTGGCTGTGAGTTTGTGGAACTGGCCTTGACTGTCCCCTAGGTTGCTTCTCCAGCAGCTCTTCATCCTCTCCTTGCCTAAGGCACTGGGCTGAAACCTGGGCTAGGGGCAGGCTCAGGGGGCACTGGGCCCACTGTTCCCCCTCCATCTCCCCTCGGGCTCTGCCCCATGGACGCCTCAGCACTGAGCGCTGTCTTGGTGTGCTTCTTTGCAGGCAACTCTGGTGCTCAGGGTGATTATGCAAGTGCCTCAGCGCCATGAGGCGATAATGCATTATTCCGACTCTCTCTTTACGGCTCTGCTGTTGCACATTTTCACCACCACACAGCTGATGCCAGCAGAAGTTAATAACTTCTGGAGAGAATGCCAGGAGCAACACCACCTTCCCAAAAAACCCAACAGGTGCCAGTCCTCCTGTCCTTCCCATGCCCTTGTGGCTGACACCAATTCACCCAATGTGACCTGGGCTTTGCTCTGCACACAGGTTTGCAGTGCAGGCCATGAAGGCTCTGCTCTGCTTTCTGCACTATGACAATGAGTTGATGGCCATGGAGCGCAAGTGTGGCTGGGAAACGCTGCTCCGTGCTGACACCCAGCACTATGCCGTGGGTCTGTTGGCCAGGTGAGACCCCTTCTCGCCACTGCCTCTGAAATGTGTGCCCTGTGCCCAGGGTGCCCGACCACAGTCCCTGTGGTCCTGGCCAGAGGGCTTTGCCATTGAGGGATGGCTGAGCAGACTGGAGAAGTCTGAGAGGAGGGTGCCCAGAAGGAGCCCCATGGTCCCTAAACACCCACAGTCCCTCCAGGGATGCTGGGGAAAGGCCAGATCTCTATGAGTCATTCCTGGGAGAGGTTTGCCCCCCCCCCCACCCCCCACCTCAGTGTCTTGGTGCCATTTCCCCCCTTCCAGGGTGATGCGCCGTGACTTGATGCCCTTGTGTTACCATGTCGCACACCAATTTATCCGGAGGCTCATCGGGGAGGAGGCACCTTGGGATCTGTCCTCCCTGGCATTCCTTGTGGAGGTGAGCCCAATGGCCAGCACTACCTCGCTGAGCTGCCTGCCAGCCCTGTCCCCTTGCATAGCCACAGCTGCCTGGGACGGTGCCCACGCCCTGTGCTGCTGCCTGGGCCCAGCCCTGTGCAGTTCCAGGCTCCTGCCAGCCGGCTCCTCTGTCGCTGCCCTGTGCCTTTCAGGTCCTGGATTGCCTGAACTTGAGTGACTGTGGGTACTGTGTCCTTGAGATCACATCAAAGCACCTGCAGAGTGAGTGCAGGCAGAGGCGTCGCCTGGCGCTCAGAGGCCTCGTGGTGCTCAGCAAGGAACCCTCAATGGTGAGAACGGGGCAGCGGCTGAAGCTGTGCTGGGGAAAGCAGCCCCTTGGGCTGGCTGGGCTTCAGGAGTTGAGGCAGCTGTTCCCAGCTCTCCTGCCTCACCTGCCTGAGTGCTTTGGGACAGGCCTTTGGCCTCTGGGCCCAGCAGCAGCAGGGTGGGGTTGCAGTGCCAGGGCAGTCTTGGCGCTGCAGCCGTTCAGGGCTTCCCAGCACAGCCTTGTGTTCCACACAGGCCAGACCAATACGCAGCCTGTGTCGAAGCTTCCTGCAGCTGCTGAGTGATGCAGACGGAGAAGTGGTCAGCATGTCTCTGTCTGTATTCACAAACATGCTCAAGAGAAAACATCTTCGTTTATCAAGGACTGCTGCCCCCAAGCTTGCTGAGCCACTTGTGCTTCTCTTTGACCATGTAAGGCTCTGTGCCCCGGCCACGGGCACTGGCTACTGCCCACACAAACTTTGGTCCTGTGGATTTTCAGGCCTTTGCCCAGGTGGGCTGGAGAAGTTGGCACTGAGATCTTTTCCTCCTTCTTTCCTCCAGGACAAAAGCCACGTGCAGGTGCTCTCCATTCACCTCTTCTGCAAGGCCATGAACCTGGTAGTGGAAGAGGGAAAAAAGGCAATGGAGGGAATTGTGAAGCAGAGTTTGCTCCCACTCATTTTGCACTGCCACGATGAGAACCTGCGCGTGGCTGATGTGAGGTTTTGTGTGATGCTGGTTGATCTCTGGGAGGGGGCTCGGCTGCTTCCTGCTATGCTGCCTCCAGGCTGCAGCTTCCTCCTGGCCTTGGCACAGGGATGCAACTCCTGTGCCCTGGGCAGCAATGCCATCTCTGCATCTCTCCAGGCCTCTCAGGAAACCCTGCACTGTGCTGCCACCTTCTTGAAGAACACAGAGCTCCTGTGTGTGCTGCTAACAGAGGATCTGTCAAAGATCGCCGAATGTGTGGTAAAGGACTGCCTGGAAACCCCAGCCTCAGCCTGGAGAAGCTCCCTGTCCCCAGTGCTCAGTGTGTGGGGCTGGCAGCTGTGGCCCAGTGCTGCGCCCAGGGGCACCAGCCTGTGCCCCACACGCCGCTCCCTTCCCTGGGCCACACGGGTTCCTCTCCAGGCTCCTGTGGCCCCGAGCCGGGTGCCGATGGAGCCCCAGCCCAGTGGGGCTGCGGGCCGGGCCTCAGGGCTGGGCGGGCACGGGAGGCCGGGGCTGGCCGCAGGCAGCGCCCGGCCGAGGGGCAGAGCCCGCACCAACCCTTCCCTCCTGCCACTCTCTGCAGCTGGCACAGGACAGGAACCGAGCAGCCGAGCACCTGAGCCGGGCACTGCCATATCTGGACAGCCCACAGGAGTCCCTACGAGAGGCGGCCGTCAGCTTCATCGGTGAGCCACGAGCCCGGGCTGGCTCCCTGCTCTGCCGCAGCTCGGCCCCGGCCCTGGCTGCTGCCCCGGCAGCGGCACCCGGGCCCGGCGCCCTGGAGCCCCGGCTGCCCTCGGGGCTGCTGCTGCCGGCCTCTGGCAGCCAGGCCCTTGGGCTGAGTCAGGATGCGGCAAGGGCCCGGGCTGAGCCCTGCCGGGGCGGGAGGGTGTGTGGGCACAGGGCTGGCAGCACCGCTGGCAGGGAGCTGTGCCGCTGGGGCCCTGACAGGCTCTGTGTTCCCAGGGACGGTCAGGATGTTCATGAACAAGAGCGCACAAGGAAGAGCTGCAGACCCTCAGTGAGGGTGAGTGAGAGCAGCGGGCTGGCACTGGGGGCTGGCGGGGGGCAGTTGCAATGCCTGGGCAGGGAGCTGCAATCCCTGGCCCAGCTGCAGAGTGCTTCGTTCCCTGTCTGGGTGAGGGCAGTGTGGGCAGAGATCTGAGAGATTTCAGGGACATGGGTGGGAGTTGTGGCCAGCACCTTCTGGCTGATCATGTTGTCTGGTCCTCTCTTGTGGCCATTGCAAGAGCCAGGTGGAATGTCCTTGGGAGGAATGTCTCCTAGGATCCCTGCAGATGCGTGCCCTGACCGTGCCTCTCCTCCTCTCTCTTCCAGCCACTGAAGCCCCGAGGAAAGACACCACTCCATCCCACAGCAACCAGAATATCCAAGCTCAGTTTGCCAGTAAACAAGTGTCCCAAGAACAGCAGCAGGAGACACTGAAGAGGACACCACCTCCCAGTGCCACTGGAGATCCAGGCACAGCTGACAACTGGCACAGCTGAGCCTGTGGGATTCTCACGGGGCTTCAGCCCTCTCCCTGCCTGTAGATAGCTCCCTCCAGCCCTCAGACTGTGCCCGTCCCCTTTTTTCCCTCTAATCTTCCTCCCTTTTGACAGCTCCTTCCCTCCAGCCCTCAGTCCATGCCCATCCCCTTCTTTCCCTTTCCAGTTTATCCCTGTTAATAAACAGTTTGCCTTTTTCACTTAACCTGCATCTCTGTGGAGCTGAAGGGTCACAAATCCAGAGCGCTGTGACACACAGGCCCCTCCTGCCGTTCTCTCCTGCACCGTGTTTTGTGCAGAGACGCAGAGGAAGGAGCGCAGATCGGGCTGGAAAGGTCCCTGTGCTGAAGGCCCGGATCCACAGCATTGTGGCGTTCAAGGTGTTAATGAAGGCCAGTAGTGGGACAAGGAGCCTGTGTGTGTCAGGGACCAAAGTTGTGTCTAAGGCCTTGCTGTATTTGGTCCTCTGTTGTGCACGTCAACAGGATGACAAAGAACAGACTTTGAAGGAAACCTTATGGGTTAACTGCTGGGAATTTGACCTCAATGGACTGATCAATTGATGGGAAGTTAACCTGTGAAAGAGGAACAGTAACAATGAGGCTGTTATTGGCATGGTGACCTTACCTCCTGTACTGGCCAAGGGTGAGATGACATGGTAACTGGGAAAATTCCACTCCAGGGGAGAAGAAAGGAGGCTTGGTTCTGCAGTGGAGAGGCGAGAAGGACAAAATGCACGCCTTTTTGATGCAGGGCATGCCCTGAAGGTGCATGGCCTGCCTGCCCCTCCCATTGGAGCACCGTGCTCCATCTGCTGCTGCTGCTCAGTGGCTTTGCACCAATCCAGGGGTTGGCAGGTTTTATTTGCAACAGCAACTAATAAAATAAGACTTGCTTTGCAATTTTGTGCACGGGCATCTTCCAGCACCCATGATGTTCTTGGCAATGAGGATGGGATGCCCAGAGCACAAAAAGCCGTGGTGTTTTGAGCACGTGTGAGTGAAAAATGGACGCATGTTTGAGTGTGGGTAAGAGAAGACGGACAGGGTTTGGGCAGTGGAGCGTACGGTTGTGCAATATATGTTGGTATAATTTGTGTTTTAATGTACACATATAAAATCAAGTTTAAAAGTATGTTTTATGTAAAATAAAAACCACAAGCAACTTAAGATTGCAAAAGCAGCTGCTGGAAAACCAGGAATTTGCAAGAGAATGACCCAGCAATTAAGATAACACTGAGAAGAACTGGGTCCACCCAAGCAAGATAAGCGCTCTAACGACCCGGTGATTAACGCCTGATACAGACCTGATGTGATTCTCTAGGACCTTACATCTCAGTGTCGGTTTCCCAAAAAAAACTACAGACTAAAAAAAATCTCACCACGATTCTACATCTCAAAGCCTGCTTCCTGAAAAACCACTCAAACTTCATCTTCTTCTCAGAAAACTCATCAGCAGTCCAGCAGCAGAAATATGAATATGTAACAACACAAGAAAAAGAAAGAAACTGAAACTGCATAGCCTCAAGCTGAAAAAACCTGTATAAAACACCGCTCTCCAAAAGACAAGTTGTGAACTTGGGGGAATCAGTGTGGCAGAGGCTGATTCAGAGTTCACCCAGCGCCGATCCCGGGCTCGACGCTGACAGTGATTGTGGTTGTTTCCATAATTCGATTTTACAGATTTTTCAATAAAATCCTTATTGATAAAATTTGTCTGAATTTCATTTATAACAGTTGCACCCTGAGCGTGGGCGTGTAGCTGCAGCAAGGAAGCAGTGCCGTGGGTGCGTGTGCCACGAGCAGGGCCTGCTCAGTGGGGCACACAGCTGCCCCAGGACAGTCTGTTCTGTGGGCAGCAGATCATGTGGCTGCAATTTCACTGGACAGAGTTCCTGCCCTCACTTCTCTTGTGGGCCTTAGGTTTCCTTGTGTGAGTGCACTGGTAACAATGTTTTGTGAAAAAGAGCCTCGGGCGGTGGCTTTGTCAGTGGAGTGACCAGGCTGGATGCAGGAAGCTCCAGGCTGGAGCACATTATGGCATTAGCTAGCAACCTGGACAAGTATTGGGCCTGAAGCATGGGAGGCCAAGGACCTTGGGGGGGTGTTGAAATATTGCAGAGAATTTATAGAAACTCCTCTCCAAGACCCTCTAAAGAGTGGCTGACTCCTGCTGGTCAGATGGCTGGTTGCCTATTATTTGCATACAAAATTGCTGTTCAAGAGAATGCAGAGCTTGACAAACAGGTGAAGAAGATGAAAAAATTGAGGAGCTACAAGCTGGTATGTTGTAACTTGACAAGTTACAATGTCAAGCATTTGTACCTGGTGTGGAACAGGTTGAGCAACTCAGGTCCCTATACCAATGTTGCTGCTTGGCCACCTGTGGCCAAAAGATGGACTACTTTAGGACAGGCATGCAATCTGCTTAAAGGAGAAGGAATGAAAATTAGTGTCCTGATGGGGTCTCTCGAGCTTTATAAGGGCCAACCCTTAAACCCCAGGATAGGAACATTATCCTAGAGGGATGCCCAAAGGGATGGAAAGCCTACGGTCATGGAACAGCATCCCTGCATCTGTGGGCTACCAGAATGGGGCAAGCACTGTCTCCCCCTGGGAAGTGCCCTGCTTTATGCCGCACTGGAGTCGCAGATTTTAGGCACCTTGAATGCAGATGGTTTTACTAACTTCAAATTTATCAGCACAAGGAATAACCCTAGAGCTTGGTGGGTCAATGCCACAATACTGTGTGGGTGGATTTAGCACAGCCTGATTTTTGGTAGTGGGGGAGGGCCACAGAAGCAGCTTCTGTGAGAAGACAGAGGAGAGAGAGGACCCTTGCTTCCAAACTAAAGCAGCATATCTTTAAAGGACTGCACCCCTGTCTCTCTTTGAAACAAGTTAGGAGGAAATGTCCTGAAAGGGGCGTCTCCTCTAAAGAAAGGTAGGTTTCGGTACTCTCTCCCCTCTTGGGCTCAGAGGTACAGAAAATGTGCCCTTATCTGTAGCGCCTGCCTCTGAGACCTGAGAGAGAGAGCACTGAGTTTAACACAACACCATGGAGATAACTTCTAAAGTTAAGTAGAGAAACTGGGAATGTGAGTGTGTCAGAGTTTTCTTAAGTCACTGGGTGAGAAAGTTAGAATTTAAGGTTTAAGCTATTTTAGAAAAGAAGAGACAAGATAGAGGACTTAGGGCATTGTCCCTTTCTCCTTCTTCTTCCTTCACCTACTTCTTTTAAGGGTTTTTGGGTAATAATGAGTGATTGGATAGAAAAAGCCGCAGTGCAGCACACAGGTGTCAGGTCTTTGGGTCACTAAGAAAAAGAACTTACTTGGAATTTGATTATTGGACAAATAGACATAGAAAAGACCTTGAAGAGATTCTTCGTTCTCCATTTTGCACCTCTCTATCTTAGTGTATGTAGCTCCTTGTACTCTGTATATATGTAATATAGATAAGGAAAGAATAAACAACCAAGTGTGAACATGAGAAAACAGCCTCTCTCTTGTCAATCTCAGTCCTGGGGAAAAGAACCCAACCCACCAGTGTCACCTCGACACCTACAGATCAAGGCCAACAGTGTCCCCTTGTCAGCGTTCAGGAACACACATAATCATGGATTGATTATATGCAGGTGCTTTATTGAAGTGCACAGGAACTAGGGGTATCAGCAACCCAAATCTAACTCCATCATCTTTGTCCAAAGTGCACATATTTATACAATTTCAGCTGAAGCAGTAATCACTATAACAACCTTATCAATATTGCTTCTTTTATAAATCTTCATTAACTTTATTGATATTGCCTCATGAGAGTTAGCTCATCCTTGTATGAACATGTACGAGTCTTATATCTGGGTAGGTATCTTGGAGACCCCAAGTACCAGCTCCCTTTACCGTAAACATTTCAGCTTGCTAGACCATCCCTAATACCAAGCATTCTTGAGGCCTACCTCTACAAGATTTTAAGAAACATTTTCAGAAACATTTAAGCCCATAGTAACACCCTCAGGATACAGCAGTCCTGAGGAGTCTCCCCAGAGCTGCCTGATGCCACCCACTCCTTGTGGCACCAGTTGCTTTCCTGTGCAATGTTCTAGCTGCCCCAAGAGTAAAGAGGGAGCTGGAGAAAGAGCTTGCCAGGCTGCTCTCCATCCTTTCCCAGCAATCCTGCTTAAGGGGAGAAGTCCAAGCTGAGCTCAAAGGTGTAAATGGAAGAGCCATGCACAGGAAGGGTCAGTGGGAAGGATGATCCAGGAACCAGTGGCCTGGCAGCCTGAGCTTGCTACCGCAGAAGGCCTTGGAGTAGATCCTGCTGAGTGCCATCCCATGGCATGTGTAGGGAACCAGGGAGTCTGCTGGAGGGTGGGAAAGCTCTGTGGAGGGATGGGGACAGCTGGGGGTCCTGGTGGAGTGTTGAGGAGTTCTGTGAGGGTGTTTTGGGGGCGTTGGTGATGGTGGGTGTGTTGGGGAAGGAGTTGTCTGGAAGTGAGAGGTCTAGGCTGGAATTTGAGTCAGTTTGACAGCAGCATCCGTGGTTTGGCACAGCCTTGGTTATAGAGGACGTAAGGAATATCTGTGACTTTTCCTGTTAGTGGTCCTGGTTCTCATGGAAAAAAGAAGAGGAGAGAGCTGAAATTTATTGGCCACCTAGATATCTGTACCAGGGGGAGGATTAGCCTTTTTGCAATCTACTCAATTGTCTGGACTACTTTTGTAATACTGAGTGGACTTTCATTCCTTGAGAGCTTTAATCCTTCAGAGAATTAGGATATTATCATCCCTCCACAGAAAACCAAAGGTTTGCAAACCAAAGAATGGCCTTTTTTTAGCCTCTGTGTAGTGTTATATTTTGTAAAGTGACTCTCAATGGATGATGTTAAGGCAAAGGACTTGCTGCTTTGAGATGGGAAGCAAACTTGCAAATCTTTCACATTCTCTGGCCATTGCAATTAATTGGTGAAGTCTGCCACTTTCAGGAACTTCTTGAGTTGAGCAATGGGGAAGTAAAGCTCTCGTGAACTGAGGGTTCTTAAATGTCAGATCCTTCTGTGCCTTCCCAACAAAGATGTTTCTGAGCAGCAGGAAATTACTTCAATGGGAAAATAATTCCAACGTAATTAATCTGACCAAGACTAAGCGTTGCCAGCAGTTGCTCCAGGAGCTCCTGCCAACAGCCCCTGCAGGAAGGAGCCCAGCCCCCAATGCACGGGGCTTTGGCTTTGGCCCTCTGGCACAGAAACCCCCCAGGGGCACAGGTCTCTGCGGCAGGAGAAGGGCACCAGCACTGCCAGGGCTCGGCTGGGGTGGCAGGTCTGCCTCGGTGGGGACTCTGCCACACTTGCTGATTTCAGTGCTGCCAGGCCCCTGTGCAGATTCTGTGCAAGGCCCCGTGCCCTTCCTGCTGCGGCTGCCTCGGCAGCCCTGGGGGCTCCTTCTGCTGCCCTGAGCCTGCAGAGCAGGGCAGCGTTTGCTGATGGTTTGAGGTGTTCCTAAAGATCCTGTCAGGCTGTCTTAGACACTTTGGGCAAGGGATTCCTTCCAACCTGGGCCACTTTGGGGGGGATGGGGGTAGAACCAGGGCAGGTGGCAGTGTGTGCAAAGGCCCTTTGTGACACAGCACAGCATGGTAACTGTGCAATGGAAAGGGACAGGGTGTCCAAGGGCCCTTTGTGACTTGTGGTGACATAGGGGCTGGCGGTGACAGGGCCATGCCACAGTGCCCAGTGCACGCGACGGGACAGGACGCACCAGAGCGGTGCTGTGAGGAGCCCCCGCACAGCGCACTCGTTTGTGTCTCACCTGGAGCTTTTCCAAGCCTTCACTCGTACAGGTGACCTCGTGGCAAGACTGCGGGCCTTGGTGGCCCGTGGCTTTCCCGAGGCTTTTCTTTTGCAGGTGCCTGCGAAGCCAGACTGCGGGACTTGGTGGTCTGTGGTCTTCCCAAGACTTTTCTTTTGCAGGTGCCTGCGGGGCAAGGCTGTGGGCCTTGCTGGCCCGTGGCCTTCCCAAGACTTTTCTTTTGCAGGTGCCTTCAAGGCCAGACTCCGGTACTTGGTGACCTGGAGCTTTTCTGAGGCATCTCCCATCCTTCTGACCTCTGTCCTCAAGGTGAGACTGTGGGACCTGGTGACCACAGTCATTTAAGAGGAGTCTCCAGTCATTGTGCAGGAGCCCTTGAGACCAGACTGCAGGACTTTCTGTAGCCTTCCTGAGGCTTCTCTCTCACAGGTGCCTTCAAGGCACAACTGCACAGTCTGTTGACTCAGAGATTTCCCAAGGCATCTCTCTTTAAGGTGCCTTCGAGGCCAGATTGTGTAATGGCGGGCAGATTCCTCCGGCTGTTCAAAGTGTTCCAACGGAACAGAAAGACAGACACTGGAGCTGCCCCAGCACAACAGCCTGAAGAGCCAGAGGAGTTCCGACCACTGCAGGATGGTGAGTGGCAGAGCTGGGCCACAGGGCTGATGTCTGCAGCCAGCTAGGCCACATCCATCCCATCCCATCCCATCCCATCCCATCCCATCCCATCCCATCCCATCCCATCCCATCCCATCCCATCCCATCCCATCCCATCCCATGTGGACATGCCCAAGGGCAGGACAGAATATGGGCTGGGTCTGACCCCTGGCAGTGGCCGTGCTCCATTCCCTGAGCCACCCCAGGGCTGTCCCTGCCTGGGGAGTGCAGGGCTGGGCTGTGTTCTCCGGCCTCTCCCGCAGCCCCTCAGCTCTGGCTGCTCTTTTCCAGATGCAGCCATGGACGAGAGACAAGAGCAGGAGCCTGCCCGTGGCCGCTTCCGCAAAACGCTGAAGGTACCTGCAGCCATCCCCACCTGGGCTGGGCCTGCTGGCACTGCTCAGTCCAGCTCTGCACATGGAGCACTCCTTGGAACATGCCTCTCTTCCCTGTCCTTTGTTCATTCTGCACAGCGGTTCCGCAAATTCCTGCGCATTCAGCGTAGAAAGAGCAATACCACAGCAGCAACTGAGGGCACAGCTGAACCTGACTCCGGGCTGACCGAGCTCCAGGCAGAGCCTGATGTCAGCCCAGATTCAGCTGAGCCCTCAGAAATTCCAGATGATGACACCGGAGAGACTCAGGGCATCGCAAATGCCGACAGGACACCCACTCCCACTGTAAGCCAAGAGCTCATATGGGATTATTTCAAGGACCCTCATGTTTCTTCTGACATTGTTGGCAAGAGAACTGCTTCTTCTGACCAGCGGGTAGCCAGCCTGGGGCCAGAACTGGGGGTCTCCCAGGATCCTATGCCCCCTCACGCCACATCCACAGGGCCCCCTCAGCCTTTGAGGCCAGCAGAGCCTCACTGGAAGGGAAGCACTTCTTGGGGAAGCTGGGGAAGTTGCTGCCTTGGACAGCACTCCATGTCTTCCCCATGCCTCATCCAGGTGCCAGCTATTGTACGGAGCATTCACCAGAGTCTTGTGTCCCGTGTCACTGTGGATATCAGGCAGAAAATTGACATAATAAGGCTGGCTGAAGAACACCCGCTCGATGTGGCGCTGACCCTCCTGCGCTGTGCCCCATCATGTGACAGGTATGGGGCCCACGTTCCTCGAGAGCTCAGGGCTCACCGGCCTTTAGGGCCCATTGCCCTGCACAGCCTGTCCAATGGGCTCTGCCCAACAGGCAGAGAGGTCCAGGAGCCTCGGGCCCCTCTGTTTCCTGAGGCTGCTGCCAATGCTCCCTCCCTGCCCTTCAGGGCACTGGGGCTCTGTCACCTGGGACCCCACAGCTACACAGGGCATGGCTCTGTGACTGAGACACCCCTGACACAGAGCTCTGATCCCACAGAGCTGCTGCAGTGATGTGGCAAACCATAGCCTCGTCGGGACCAGCAGTTGAGAAAGTGCTGCCTACACTGCTCTGTGTGATGGAGAACTGGCCCCTTTGCAGCACCTGCACCTCTGATGGGGACAACAAGGATGTTTTTCCCTTGAGTGTGAGTTTCTGGAGATGGCCTTTGATCACCTGGAGCTTGCTTCCCCAGGAGATCTCCATCTTCTGCCTGCCTAAGGCGCTGGGCTGAAACCTGGGCTAGGGGCAGGCTCAGGGGGCACCGGGCCTGCTGCTTCCCATGCGTCTCCCCTCGAGCCCTGCCCCATGGACACCTCGGCACTGAGCACTGTCTTGGTGTGCTTCTTTTGCAGGCAACCCTGGTGCTCAGGGTGATTGTCCAGATGCCACAGTGCCGCGAGGCAATGATGCTTTATTCTGCCCGCCTGTTTGTGGCTCTGCTGTTCCATGTTGTCATCACCACACAGCTGATGCCACCAATGGAAGCTGACAGCTTCTGGAAAGCATGCCAGGAGCAACACCGCCTTCCCAGCAACGCCAACAGGTGCCAGTCCTCCTGTCCTTCCCATGCCCTTATGGCTGACACCAGTGCACCCAGTGTGACCTGGGCTTTGCTCTGCACACAGGTTTGCAGTGCAGACCATGAAATCTCTGCTCTGCCGACTGCGGTGTGACAATGTGGTCATGGAAATGGGACGCAAGCGTGGCTGGGACACGCTGCTCTGTGCTGACACCCAGCACTATGCCGTGGGTCTGCTAGCCAGGTGAGCCTCACTTCTCCCAGCTGCCTCTGAAACTTGTGCCCTGTGCTTGAGGTGTCTCACACAGTCCCTGTGGTCCTGGCCAGAGGGCCTCGTCACTGAGGGATGGCTAAGCAGGCTGAAAAAGGCTGAGAGGAGGGTGCCCAAAAAGAGTCACTTCCCAAAGCACCCATGATCCCTCCAGGGATGCTGGGGAAAGGCCAGATCTCTATGAGTCATTCCTGGGAGAGGTTTGTCCCGCCCCCCCCCCCCCCCCCCCCCAATCAGGGTCTTGGTGCTTTTTTCCCCCCGACAGGGAGATGCGCCGTGGCTTGATCCCCTTCTGTTCCTGCATTGCACTCGACCTGCTCAAGTCACTCAGAAGGGAGGAGCGATGCTGTGATCTGTCCTTCCTGGCATTCCTTGTGGAGGTGAGCCCGATGGCCAGCACTACCTCGCTGAGCTGCCTGCCAGCCCTGTCCCATTGCATAGCCGCAGCTGCCTGGGACGGTGCCCGCGCCCTGTGCTGCTGCCTGGGCCCAGCCCTGCGCAGTTCCAGGCTCCTGCCGGCAGGCTCCCCTGTTACTGCCCTGTGCCTTTCAGGTCCTCGACTGCTTAGATTTGACTAAACATGGTGACAGTGTCCTTGAGATCACATCAAAGCACCTGCAGAGTGAGTGCAGGCAGAGGCGTCACCTGGCGCTCAGAGGCCTCGTGGTGCTCAGCAAGGAACCCTCAATGGTGAGAACGGGGCAGCGGCTGAAGCTGTGCTGGGCAAAGCAGCCCCTTGGGCTGGCTGTGATTCAGGAGATGAGGCAGCTGCTCCCAGCTCTCCTGCCTCACCTGCCTGAGTGCTTTGGGACAGGCTTTTGGCCTCTGGGCCCAGCAGCAGCAGGGTGGGGTTGCAGTGCCAGGGTGGTCTTGGCGCTGCAGCCGTTCAGGGCTTCCCAGCACAGCCTTGTGTTCCACACAGGCCATAAGGATGTGCAGCCTGTCTCAACACCTTCAGGACCTGCTGGGTGATACAGATGGAGATGTGGTTGGCATGACCCTCCAGGTGTTCATCAATATTCTCAACAATAAAGACATCATGATATGCAGCACCACTGCCCCAAACCTGGCTCAGGCACTCCTGCTGCTCTTTGATCACGTAAGGCTCTGTGCCCCCAGCCACGGGCATTGGCTGCTGCCCAGAAACTTTGTGTCTTACAGATTTCTGGGCCTTTGTCCAGTTGAGCCTGGAGGAATCGGTATTAAGGTCTTTTTCATTTCTTTTCCTCCAGGACCACAGCCATGTGCAGCTGCTCTCCCTTGAACTCTTCTTTAAGACAATGGACTTGGTAGTGGATGAGGGAAAGAAGCCTCTGGAGAAGATTTTGAACCAGAGCCTGCTTCCACTCTTCATCCACTGCCATGATGAGAACCAGCGTGTGGCAAAGGTGAGGTTTTGTGTGATGCCAGTGCATCCCTGGGACGGGCATCGGCTTCCTCCTGTCCTGGAACCTCCCAGGCTGCGGCTTCCTTTGGGCCCTGTCACCCAGACAAGAGTCCTGTGCCCTGGGCTGCAGTGCCATCTCTGCATCTCTGCTGCTCTCCAGGCCTCTCGGGAAATGCTGCTTCGTGTGGCCGAGTTCCTCAAGAGGAGGAATCTGAAGCAGCTGGTGAGGAAAGAGCAGCTGTGGAAGTTTGCTGAGTGTCTGGTAAGAACGGCCTGGAGAAGCCCAAATATAGAAAATCCCTGTCCCTGTGCTCAGTGTGTGGGGCTGGCAGCTGTGGCCCAGTGCTGCGCCCAGGGGAGCCAGCCTGTGCCCCACACGCCGCTCCCTTCCCTGGGCCACACGGGCTCCTCTCCAGGCTCCTGTGGCCCCGAGTCGGGTGCCGATGGAGCCCCAGCCCAGTGGGGCTGCGGGCCGGGCCTCAGGGCTGGGCGGGCACGGGAGGCCGGGGCTGGCCGCAGGCAGCGCCCGGCCGAGGGGCAGAGCCCGCACCAACCCTTCCCTCCTGCCGCTCTCTGCAGCTGGCACAGGACAGGAACCGAGCAGCCGAGCACCTGAGCCGGG
The DNA here is from genome assembly GCF_971803275.1 of Cyanistes caeruleus. Classification (NCBI taxonomy): domain Eukaryota; kingdom Metazoa; phylum Chordata; class Aves; order Passeriformes; family Paridae; genus Cyanistes; species Cyanistes caeruleus. The sequence continues at coordinate 551,606 of NW_028255907.1, read as the reverse complement.
CACTGCCATATCTGGACAGCCCACAGGAGTCCCTGCGAGAGGCGGCCGTCAGCTTCATCGGTGAGCCACGAGCCCGGGCTGGCTCCCTGCTCTGCCGCAGCTCGGCCCCGGCCCTGGCTGCTGCCCCGGCAGCGGCACCCGGGCCCGGCGCCCTGGAGCCCCGGCTGCCCTCGGGGCTGCTGCTGCCGGCCTCTGGCAGCCGTGCCCTTGGGCTGAGTCAGGATGTGGCAAGGGCCCGGGCTGAGCCCTGCCGGGGCGGGAGGCCGTGTGGCCACAGGGCTGGCAGCACCGCTGGCAGGGAGCTGTGCCGCTGGGGCCCTGACAGGCTCTGTGTTCCCAGGGACGGTCAGGAAGCACCTGAGGGGGCCGCAGGAAGAGCTGCAGGTCCTCAGCGAGGGTGAGTGAGGGCAGTGGGCAGTGAGGGGCTGGCACTGGAGGATCTGAAATGCCCAGGCAGGGAGCTGTAATCCGTGCCACGGCTTCAGAGGGCTTCTCTCCCTGTGTGCACACCTTGGTGGTGTGGGAGTATCACAGAGAGATTTCAGGGACATGGGGCGGGGATTTGGATGAAGTGTGGATTCGTGACCAGGACCTTGCAGCTGATCTTGTTGGCCCCTTAACTCTTGTGGCCACGGCAAGAACAGGCTGGGATGGCCCTGGCAGGACTTTCTCCTAGGATTCCCACAGATCCAGGCTCTGATCGTGGCTCTGTTCCCCTCTCTTCCAGCACTTCAAGCTCTGAGAAGAGATGATGACCCTTCTCAGAGAAACAAAGTTCTCCAACAGATATTAACTGAACAAGCTGCAGAGTTACGCTCGTCTGCTGGCTTAGGAATCCAGTCTTCGTGGAAGACGCTATGGAAGATGAGACTATGCTAAGACCAGAAGAGACCAGCTGGAGCTCCAGGCACAGCTGACAACTGGCACAGCTGAGCCTGTGGGAAGCTCACGCGGCTTCAGCCCTCTCCCTGCCTGTAGATAGCTTTGTCCCTGCAGCCCTCAGAAACTGCCCATCCCTTCTTTTTCCCTTCAATCTCCCTCCCTTTTGACAGCTCCCTCCCTGTGGCCCTTAGATACTGCCCATCCCTTCTTTATCCCTCCACTTTCCCTCCCTTTTCACAGCTCCATCCCCCAGCCCTCAGACCATCCCCTTTTTTGCTCCTCAGCTCATCCCTTTGCTTCGCATCCTATCAATAAACAGTTTGGCTTTTTCACTAAACCTGCATCTGTGTGGAGTTGAAGGGTCACAAATCCAGAGCGCTGTGACACACAGGCCCCTCCTGCCGTTCTCTCCTGCACTGTGTTTTGTGCAGAGACGCAGAGGAACGAGTGTAGATCAGGCTGGAAAGGTCCCTATGCTGAAGGTCCAGTTCCACAGCATTGTGGAGTTAAAGGTTTAACTGAGCACCCTGAAGGCCTTGGATTTTGGAAGACCCAAACTGAGTGTGCCCTGAACCCGGCTGTGAGGGATTCTGTGGCAAGGATCCACAGAGAGCAAAGGAGCTTGGAATATCTGAGGCTTTCTAGAACAGCTTCCTGAAAGCACAACAATGCTCCATCCCTGCACAGGATCAGGAGGAGGGCAGAACTGTTAGAGCCAGCGGAGAGATGGGGACTTCAGATGGCTCTTCTTTAGAATGCTGTTTATTCTGTCAACTAGATTACAGCAGGGGGTCGTGGGTCAGCCTACGGCTGCTGGCTACAGGCAAGCCCTGTGTCCTGAAGCCCACTTAGTTCTGGTGACAGTGCATTATATCTCTTTCTTTTCCTGTGTGTATCATTGCATAACAACCAATCAGCATCATACACAATACCTTTACATGTACATATATCTTATCAAAACTGCTAAAATTACCATACTATGTTAGTGACTAACGAATCATTTGAGTTAGTAATTACATGGTAAACTCTGAAAGTTGTTTTGCAGTGGAAAATTCTTTTTGCTTTGGTAAAAAACTTCTGTCTGCCTATGGTTTTTCATTTGGGAGTTAGTAGAAAACATGCTTTGTTTGAAGACCACTTAAAGCTGTTGGACTTCAGCCATAAAACCTCCTTCTAACTGACTAAACCTTTGTTCTAAACCTTCCAGCTCGACTAAACCTTTGTTCTCTCGGTGGTTTCGGCAATAAGTGGCCCTACAAATGTCTTTTTATATATCCATATATATATATGTATATATCTCTTTGTATATATCCATGCTTGCCTTCATTTCTAGAGAACCTTCTGGTAAGCATTCATATCTGTGAAACTTTTCTGTTAAATTCTCATCCTTCCTAACATTTCCCCTGGCCTGATGAACAACACAGATGCTAGAAATTGTCTGATTCATCATTTGTGCACACATTGAAGTATACATGTGTCACAATCTTCTCACATAGGCGGGCGTCGTGAGAGGTTCGTTTGATCTCAGAGTGCATAAAGGACACCAAGGGATTTCAGTTTAAATCACAACAGCAATAATGCATCTTTATTTTAGTGCCAGCATCATGGGTTATGCAATAGATGAGAAGGAGAGAAAGAGAGAGAGAGAGAGAGAGGAATAAAGAGGCAAAGTAAAGAGAGAAAACGGGGGAGGGTTATAGCTACCAATGGACAAGATGGGGTCGCCAGTGTCTTCTTCCGTGGGGAACTCTCTCTCCAAAAGCAACTTAGAAAAGTCACCTTTAGAGTCTCAAGTTTCAAGGTGAGGGCAGTTGGCCAAAAGGTGGGGAGATGCATAGGCTATTGTGGTGTGACCTGTTGCTGTGGGAAGCAGGTGTGAGGTACTGAACAGGCCCCGCTCCTCACAAGTCCCTGCTCAGCAGCAGGAACGAAGGCAGTGTACCGTGGCAGCACAGCAAACACCTGCAAACAATCACTCTTGTGCTGTAGGTCAAGCACACCTTCAAACAATGGCTTAGCAAGCATCCACCTCAACCAGGCCAGAACCCCTGCACAAAGTCCCCTGGGCTCTTCAGGGTCTCAGTCTCTGTTCTTGCCGTGCTCGTGAGGCAAATGAGGGAAACTTCAGACCGTCTCTTACACCACCCCGTGACTCACGATCAGCGTCAAGAGGGCTCCTTTGTAGTGTTGTTACGAAGTCTTCAGGTCTCCTCAAAGGTTGGTAGCGTACCCTGGAAAACAGAGACAGAAAATCAGACAGAAAAAGAAAAGTAGGAAAAAGATAAGGGCAAGAAAAAAGGAAAGACAAAAGCAAAGAATCAATTTTCAATTGAAATATACATTCAACTTCTTATTACAAGGAATAAGCAATTTCAATTAATCAAATAAAACCCAAATAAACAAAGTCAGGCAATTTCTTTATCATGAGGGCTGATTCCCTATTTTTACTTTTCCAAAATTTCAATTAAATCCTGCTGAAGCAACAATTGCTTTACCTGAGTGAGGTTCATCCCAATAGAGGTAGGCAATAAATGGTTGATCAGTGTGTAAATGGACTGTAAAAGGTGGTAAGAAATAACTGGGACTACATAAGAAAAATCACCTCCTGCAATCTTAGTAAAATTACAAACACAAAAATTTGAATGATTTTTTTTGTATTCACTACTAAGATTTCTCGAAGTATCACAAGCAGTTCTCAAACATGCACATCCACGTCCTATATGCACAAGTAGTTTCAGAAGTCTCGGTAGGATGTATTTCAGAGTTGCAGATATTTTGTTCCGTGTCCAAACAAATATCTTGAGCTCTGGTTGCATTACTTTCACAGATAAACCCTTGTTGTTCCCAGACAATACAAGTTTCCAAATTAACAGTGAATTAAGTTATTAATTAAGTTTCCAAACCAACAGTTTGCCATTTCTCACCAATTTGACGGGCCCATTCCATATGCTCAAAAGGATAGAGAGCAGCTCCATCATGATTCAGCCCTAAGGCAATGATAGGGAATATTGAATGCACTGAAGCATTACGTATTGTCAGTACAAAGGCTGTGGCTGTGTTTGTGCTGGGGTCACAGGTAAAATTTACTAGGTTCCACCAGGATTGGAATTCTTTTTCAAAATCAGTGGCATTGTCCCAAATTATTTGTTGGCTTTCAGTAGGAAAAGTGCCTTCTTTGCCTTCTCTTATCATTGAGGCAGTAACTGACTGCATCCACAATTGAGCCTGAATGCAGCTAAGAAGAGCCAAAGAGATGTTATTTTGTGTGGCACCGAGTGCATCAATTATCAATTTGTGATCATTTACATTTACCTTTTCTCATTTTGGCAATATGATTGATGGTAACCACTGTTGGGTTCCCAAAGCCGGTAAGGATGACTGCAGTGGTTGCTGTAATTTGGTTACATCCCCAGTTGTGGTAGTGTCGTGGTTTTAAAGCAGTAACTAAAAAATTACTTGAAAACTTACTTATTTCTTGCTGTTAGATAGGGATTAGAACAAGAGCAAAACAGGCTTGAAACGTAAAAGGCATAAAGAAAGTTTATTAACACAACTACAAGAATAAGAAAACCAGAAAACTTCCAGAAAACCCTTTCCTCCCTCACTATTTAACCATTCTCTTGTTCACATGACAACATAGAGACAAAAGAACTTTGGTTTTTTCAACAGTTCCAATTCTTGTTATAGTCTTTTCATCAGTCTTTGTAGAGAAACAGAAGTCTTCTTCTGCTATCTATGGAGTTTCTCACAAGAAAACAATTTCTGTTTTAGCTTTCTATTTCTCTGATGCCATCTGCCTGGGAAAACCTGCCATCAGTTGTCTCCTCCCATTTCACATCACTCTGAGGTGTGTTATGGGTTAAATGAGTCTAGGGATGTCATTTTTAAGGATGAGTTATTCAAAGGCAAAAGTTCTCTTCATTTGTCTCTGTGAGCCTCCATGGAATCAGAAGTTTTCTCTTTCCCTCTTAACGGCCCCAAATCTTCAACTATTACTTCTCCCCCTCTGTTCCAGCACTTCACTGTATCACAACTACTCCACTTTTTGCTCAAAATACACACTCTGAACACTCCATTCCTCTCAATATACTCTGTCATGAATTAAAGGAGTTTTTTTTTCAGAACACTGTTGTTCATCTCTATAGTTTTAACAGAAAAATATTTCAGCTTATTAAAGCATCTCCTTATTCTCTCTTCCCCAGCTAAAACTTAATTATTTTCATCACTGTCTTTGATGGTTTTATGATGTCTTCTTCATGTTGATTATCCATCTCTCTCTCTTCCCCTCTCTCTGGGAAAAAAAGGAGTAATCCGTAAGTCTCATGCAGGTAGTAAAAGAGTTAAAATCTTGCTAAAGCTGCAGATGTTGATGGTGTCAGGTTTCAGTTCAGTGGCAGAAACTGCAAACCAAGTCAGGCTGGCCGGCTCCGTTTCTCCTCCCACCCCGCCCTCTGCAGCCTTGTCCGGCCTGGAGGGGGGGAGGAGGCCGAGACAGAGCCCTGTGACCTCGTCAGAAGCCAGAAACCAAAGAGAGCAAGAGAGCCCTGGCTTTACATCTTAAGGTGGTGTTCACAGGATGATCTCACTTCTCAATGGTTAAAACCATTAAAATGGTTAAAACCATTAAAACCAATAATTGGTCAGGAGAAAAAACTTCCATCAGCCTTCAGCAGCTTCAACTTCCCTAGGTCCTGAAGTTATCTTAAAGGTAAAGTCACCCCAGGACAGTTAGCCATTCATCAGTACTTTTAAGTCAATACTATCCAAAATTCCCAATCCTTTTCCCACAACACCAGTTATGACTCTTGTCATTCATTTTTTAGAAGAATTACACTTTTACAACCAAATTGTCGCCTCTCAGAGATGCTTGCAAAAAAGGTGAACAAGCTGGCTGAAATTCTGAGACATTGTTTTACATTAGCAATTTGACTGGGTTAAGAGACCACCCTGGATTAAACAATATTTGTTGTTGGCCCGGTTTTCTGATTATATATGGCCCAATTTCAAAAATTCTCAGGCTCAGTATAACCAGAGGTTGGGTGGTGGTAGGTGTAGGTGTCACAACATTAACATCAAGTTCTCCCCAGTATTTGGTATTGTTTTTACCACACATGATTTGATGGGAAATTGTACGTCAGTTAGCTTTAGCCAACAATTCAGATTTTGAATTTCACAAAACAGAACATGGCCATGAGGTCCCGTGCCATAACTGTATGAAGGTTCAATGAGGATTCAGCAATTAATTTTCAGGTTATTGTCACATCATCACCTTGCATTCCCATAAAGGGAGGGAAAACATTATGTTTGTCATCCAGCGCAGGGGGGTGCTTACACCATGGTATGTGATTACTGCACTCAGTGCCACTGCATTGAATTTGAGTCTATAAATTAGACCTTTCAGACCTGAATGATCTGTCATTTTGCAAATTACATGTTACAGAGGTTGATTTGGTTCAAGTGAAATGATACCAACAGTCAGTAGATTGGTTTTTCCAAAGCTTCGTAATTTCCACCTTGTTGGTACAGGGGTCCAGGGTATAGTAACTGATATTTTTCTGAATGACAACACAGTATGAGGGGGGATTGTTTGTTACATGATCACACTGCTGTGGCGCAGAGTTTCGCCATGATGTTGGGTGCAAATTGCTTGTCACATCTGATTCTAGAAAATTTCCAACGATTGCAATGGTGGAAGCTTTCTCATAAAGAGACTTCTCCACTTTTCTGCATCCTACCTTAATTTCTTCACCAATTGTTCCAATTAACACCCTGGGCCAATCTTTTCAGTTCCAACCCCAGTCATTTTGACAGTATGTACCTCAAGAGTCGTGTAGTACTACGGTCACTAGGTTTGGGCGACGGCTTCTGGGGTAGGATCCTAGAACACATCAGGTGTACCTGATGGTAGCTTCAGACCACGGCCACTCAGCCGAGTTTTGGCCATGGTGTTGTGGTGAGATGCAGACAAGTATCTTACCATAGTAAGTACTTCCTATTTAATACTAGTATTATCATGGTTTATCTGGTCTTCATGGCCCTCGGTGTTCTTCTGTGGAAAGTGAATACAACAGAGTCTGCCACCAAAAGGCAGAAACTTAAAATGATGGAATTATCCAGCATGTGTTGATCCGATGCTTTTTTCCCAGAGTGTCGGAGGCCACCCATGCATATTTATTTGGAGAGGTTTTTAGTACTAGTGGTACTTGCCCTACAGTAGGAAGGTCCACCAGGGCAGGTTGTCCAGGGTAGCGTGCTGGATCCTTAGGGTCACTTGGTCCTCATAGAGTGGGAATTATGCCTGGGGCTTTTGGACAAAAGGCAGTGATTTTGGGACACCTGTTTAATCCCCATCTGTCATTTACATTTTTTACAGCTTCCCTTAGCCAAGGAGCCCAGCTTCCCTCCTGTGGTTTAAGGAGCCGTTTCAGGAAACCACTGGTCCTTTCTACAATCCCATTAGCTTGAGGGCAGCAAGGGGTGTGAAAAGTCCATTTTATTCTTTCACCTTTTTCCCAATTCTGTGCAATTTTGGCAATGAAGTGGAACCCGTTATCAGATTGAATTTCTTGTGGTTTTGGGAAAATTCCAAACCACCCTTGCAATGCTGACAATATTATCTCCTGTAGATCTTTTCAAAGCTTGGCCTTGGACCAACCCACATGTAATCTCCACTCCTACCAGCACAAAGTGTTTACCACCTGACTTCTTCAAGGGACCAATACAATCTGCCTGCCACGCATCCCATAAGCCTTTACCCTTTCTTAAGGACATAGGTCATCTTCTAAAGGATGGCTTTGCAGTCATCTGCGACATTGCTTGCAGGCTGATATGCAAGTTTTACACATTTCCCTGGTGACAGGCCAGCCATGGGCAAGAGCTACTTTGTACAAATCTTTGGCACCTGGGTGCTGTCATTTTACCTGCAGCCATTCCAAAAGGTGCTCCCAGTCCTCTGAAATTTGTTCTTTCAGGCTGAAACATAAACTTTGAAGAATTTAAGATATTAGAAAAGCTAAAGCCTTAATTAAAATTAATCCTTGCTAAATCAAATTAAAATAGAGAAACTTTACTAGAATTAGGAGCTAATCATTAGCAAATAACTGTGTGTGTCAACCTTATGTTTATTCAGCTGGGATTGTAATGAGAAACGAAGAATCTTGTGAGGAATTTCAAGAACATAAGAAAATTGCAAACCAGAAACTAATTGGAAACATAAAACTAGGAGCCTGGCCTGGGATCCCTTTGACTCTTTGGACTGAAAAAGTAGAAAGTTCAGAATGAGGAAGAGATATATATTCCTTCTTCCTTTTGTGACCACTCCCCATAATAAGACCACTGACTCATTTCAAGGAACAAACTGTGCATGTTTAATTGCTTCTTTCTTAATTGGCATAGGAAGAGGGGAGTGGATGGTAACTGGGTTATGAATATGTATTTGTATTCAATATCTCAGTAAATAAAAGTCTGTATTCACCTGCATTCAGGGCCGTGTGTATTAAGGGGTGACCCTGCCCATCAGCCCAACACTGCCAATAAACACACACTCTGTAACCCTAATCGGTTAAAGAGTCTTTGTCCGTCTCAGCTGGATACTGATACTAGATCACATCCATATTTTGGTAAATTATTTTGGCGACTGCTGCAGGACTCTGCTCTCTCTAGCCCAGGGGCCAGCGGGGGTCCAGGCCCAGGCAGAATTTTCTGGGAAGAGGGAGGCTCCTGTGTCCTCACTGACAGCCTGGAGAAAGACCAGGAACTGCCAGAACTATGGACAAAAGGTATGTTTAAAAATTGAAACAGGTACCTTTGTATTGAGAGACTGCCAGCTATTCACCAGTCTTCACAGAAGTAATTGTGAACGGCGTTTATTTCTATCTTTAGCGCACCTTTTATAGGGTTCTACAGGGCCCGCGGGCAGAGTAAGCTACTATTGGCTAACACACACAGTTTACATTTTTTCTCCTACACACAAGGATATTGTTTTGCCTTACTCTCTCTTCTGCATGAAGGTTTCAAGGACTTTGGCCCTTAATATCACAACTTATTTCAAAGGCTGGTTTGTGCATACAGGCCTTTACTAATATATAAAATATAGCAACAATTCCCCCTTTCACTTTTTGCACAAACCAGACTTTGGATAAGATAACACACAACTTAGACTTTCATCCCCATTAACATTATAAGTAAAGTCCGTCCCCCTTCTAGCACAAGAGACCTCAACCATCCAGTGATGCCCCAGCTGGAGAACCAACTTCCAATGGGGTCACTATCTTCTTTCAGGGCATGTAACCCATCCTGTAGCTGCTGCAGTTGCCCATGGATGGAAACTGAATGATCAGTAAGATTCAAGCAGCACACGCCTTCAAACGCCCCACAACCATGTCCTTGTGCTAAGAGCAAAAAGTCAATTGCAGCTCGATTTTATAATACTGCATGACATACACTACTCACATCGGCTGAAAGTTCACTTAACATTGTGGATATTAAATTCAATTTTTTCTAGGCTAACAAGCGAGCCTTTTTAGAGTTGCTAAGCTTTAATTCATTCAGGCTTCACTTTGACCGATGTTTTTTATTTTATCAGCTACATTCAACAATTGATGCAAGCTTGGATGGAAACAAAGTAAGTTTCCCAAGATAACAGGGTTTTCTATGTGGATTAGCAGGAATCTCATTCCATGCTCTATCTCCCAGATTAGGAATATGGAACTAGGTAATCACTTTGGTAATTGTTCTGTGAGATTGCACCACTAATAAAGGCTTTACTTTCAACAGTAGTAAAGAGATCAGCTATAGGGTTGTCTGCAGCCCAGTGCTGCATTACTTTGTTAGAATGGCCTTTGTTGGGGGTTCAAACATTATCCATCCACCTGAGGTATTGGTGGAACCTAAGAAGTCTAATTCTTCTGGGGGGCCCTATGGTAACATTGAGAACTTTGGTAATTTTTGCTTGCCTGCAGGCTTCAAGTTGTCTTAATGTGAAGCCAACAGTGAAGTTGCACTCTTGCAACATTGCCAATCGATTCAGTTGAGTCTCACTACTGATTAAACCTTTAAATGCTGGAGGATCCCATTCAGGGACTCCTACGAGACAGGTGTGAAAGGATCTCCAGGTGTGGCTAGGCTCAGACACATTGACCTTTGGCCAGTTCAATGTGCCAGAGTGACCCATATGTTCTGTCACTTTTGGATGTTAGTTAGCAGACAGTTGGTCGGGACTATACACAACACAATTACCATAAGCAGTTTGTTCCATGTTGTCGCTCTGATTGGGAACAGCGATAAAGAACGACACGGACTCTCAAGGGAGTCACAACAAGAGAATCTCTCTAGTTTATTGCTCTAGGCTTGTCTTATAGACAGATACGTGTAAAAGTACAGAAAAGAAACTCTTTTTGGTTAGCAAAGTGCTACATCACCATCATTGGTCAGTGGGGCACACTACCCCCCTGACTCTCTCCTGCAAGGAAAACAAGAGGACAGACAAACAGCACCTGGCAGTTGTTTTCTGTCTCTGAGGATTGTTTTGAAATCCTCCTATGAAGTTCTCAGGCTAGCTTCTCAGGCAGGACTGAGAGGCCATGGGCCTGTAGTTTCTGCAGCTCCCTGCAGCCTGTCCCAAAGCTAGCATCCATACCATGTAAATGACACCATACGAGCAAACTCACATCTAAACTAACGTTAAATGAACTTTCAAAGATGCTTACACTACCTCTTGAAGGGGGAAATGCTTATACTTTATACTAATATAACAATTACTACACAGGCTAAACTCTTTATCTTAAACTATTATCTAACTACTTTTAACACACGTGCTCTGGTATATATGTAGTCTAAGCGTGGAAGCAATTTGCTGAAAGGGTAAACACACAACTGCAATTTGCTTTATATACAGTTAGATGGAGTCTCTATACTTTTCTTAGATCTTCTACAGAATTTCCTTCACAAACAGACTATGATTTAACAAGATTCAGTCTTGGAACGTTCACTGCTCCCGTGATGTCAGCTGGCAGCTGATCAGTGACTGAGGGCTTTGATGTTCAGGTTGTTCTTCACATCCTTCTAAATCTTAAAACAAAGGATAACTGAAAAATTGGTAGAGACACAACATCATAATAACAACATAAAATTTCTGTTGGCAACTGTCTGTGTAGTGTTCAGACACAACTGTGTCCTGACAGCTCCACTTCTGATCCATGTCTGGAGTACCAAGGCTGTGTGGTGACTTCTCTGTTCACTGGATCTCGTGTGTTCAGAGGCAGACAGTCTGGTCAGATGGACAGGTGACCTTTTTGAACCTGTCAACAAAACACAGACACTTCTTCCTTTGAAGTTAATGAATTACACTAATCAAATGCTTTGAGGGCATCAATTTCCCCCGTTTGTTTTTTTTTTTTTAAATAAAAACGAGATGTACTTCTGTTATACACATCAACATTAACACAAAACCATATACAATTAGTAAGAACCTATAGCAGTTAAAAATCAATTAAATCATAAACATTATTAATAAGATATGTAATATAAAACTACTATTAATTACTAAAACACTGCACCAGCATCCCATAGTTAGCAAGCAAACAGAAACAAAACAATCAGTGAAGGATTGGGTAATCACCTCCGGAAATGATTCTCCAAGCCCACTTCAAAATTGATCCAGCTGTCATATTAATAGGGTCAAATTGCTGAGTCAAAAAGTGACTCAAATACTGATTTGGGACAGAAAACATCTGGATCTGCTGGCAAACTTTCTGTCCAGGTAAAGTCAAGGCTTGGCCAGGGCCTGGCTATAAACTGGAAAGATGCCTCTTAACTCATTTCTAAAACAAGGTTCTCAATAGCAGCAGCTAGGAGATGCTTACAGCACAGCAAACTGTTAAAATGCAGTTGTACAAAGCAAATGATCAGAAGCTTTAGGTACCAGACCAATTAAACCATGCAGCAGTTGGTTTAATCTGAAGCCTCTCCCATGGCAGCTGATCCTCAGCAATGGTACATCTTCTTAAAATCCACAAGCAGGTGTTCATCAGCGTTCTGTCACAGCTGTTTCAGTTGTGGCTATCTTCATCTCTCTAGGAAAATAACTATACTTGGCAGTTTACACAAGTGTCTCCAATAAAACATAAAGAATTTAAATTAAACAATATTTAAACCTAACAATAATGATTTATGACAAAAGGAAGTAACAAACTTAACCTTAAAAGAATATCTAAGTTAGAAAACTTAACTTAAAAACATTCAAGCCTAAACATAATAAAACTTGACTTTTCTTAATTCTATTAACACTTAATCTATATTAAATAAAAACATAACTTATTGTGTTACTACAAAGAGGCAACTAGAAGTTTGATATATACCTTTTAAACACAATATAACAGTAACATGGATTCACTATAAAGATTATAAAAATGTAACAAGTACATCACAATTCTATGTCATCTAGCTTTGAGAATAACTCACAATAACTGCAAATGGTACTAAAAATACTCATTCAAAACAGGAATTTGCCTAGTATACGCTTAAATTTGTTAGGATTTTGAAGTGCAGTTTTTCTAGAGAAAAACCAAAACAACACAGAATTTGGCAAATTGCCATTCAGCTTTTGTAGCACTTTTCAGAAACATTAAGTCTAATTCTTAAACTAAAATCCAAAATCCAAATTGGTATATATGCAGTTATATGTGTTTTATATAACAAAAGGACTCACATTGAAATTACCTTATTAAAATAGTGGAAAAAACAAGCAAATGGGTAATATATACTTTAACTTAACTTTGTCTTGTACAGTGAAGTTCTCTTAACTAATTAATTTTTTAAAACCATAAATATCTTTTGTAGATAACATCAATTGGAAGGTTTTCTTAGAAGCTGTAAATCATACCATATTTTAACCTTAGGTTTTAAGGCTAATTATTGCAAGGTAACTTCTGTTAATATTCACCTTAAACACCTTTTTTTTTGAAAAGGGGCCTTTTTAAACTTACAATTTTAATCACAATAATTTCTCCAGTAAAACTCTAAAGACTACAACTGCAGAAACTCATAATTACTTAAAACACAAAATTAACTCTAACAGGGTATATAAAAACATTTTTAAAAACCCATGAATCATGACTTTTTAACAAACTGGGTACTATCCCAGTGCTTTTTCTTAGAGAGGGAGCAGGGGGGTGGACTGCCCGCCCTGCTGCTGCTCTCTGCTGCTGTTATCTTTCTTCACATTCTCCACATACTCTTGCAGAAAAAAAACAACAAAAAAACACCTCACAAAGTTAACTTTAACACATACAGTCGTTTCTCTCAATCTCTCTTGTTCACTGATAGAGGAAAAAAGGGGCACAATTTTTACAAAAGCAGGCGATGTTACATGCAAAGTCTCTCACGGCCAGGTGGTAACAACGGTGACCATTGCAGCTTATCAACTTCTAATTACAGTGATGAATTTCAAACTAGATACCATATAGTTTGTGATTTTTTGGCTATTTTGTCTCTTTCTGAAGCTCTCTGAGCCACCTGTTTCTGCTCAGCTGTTTCTGTAATTGTTCAGTGTGGCCTTGGAACTTTTTCTGCACTGCTTCTGCCCCAGGGGTGCCCCCGCTCTCTGCGCACACCTCAGTGCTCCCCCATGTCCCCCTGGTTCGGGTGGAAACCAATCTAAATTTGGATTCTTTTCCTCCAGGGTAGCAAAGTTGGAACTTAAATAAGATTGTAGTGTTAAGAGTGACTCCAAAAGTGAAGCAAATAGCTCAGGATATATCACATCCTGCCGTAACTGAACAGATTCTGTTCGTTGTTTCAGCGTTTGCTCTGGAATTTCTTTCTCATTATTTCCTTCTCTCTGACTCTCCCTCCCTCTTTCCATGGGCAGCATAGATAGGAGTGTTTGCCCAGCAGTGGGAGGTAAAGGTGTAAGCATACCCGTAAGCAAGAAGTCCAGGAAGCTCCTTGCGCAAATCAAAACCCTTAAGCTGTGGCTTTTCTAAAAAGCAGGTAAATAAATCATGTGCTGCTTGCCTTTCCATCTTACCGTCAGCGCTGTTGCAGCCCTACAAGGTTCGGCAGCACGTTACGGCCAGGACTCTCCTCTGAGGTCGCCTGGGGCGCGGCACCGTTGCTTTTCGCCGTCCTTGCTGCGGAGGACCCGTCCCCTGTCGCCGACTCCCGTGGCCTTCGCTTTTTAATGTCCCAAAGGTCCCAAAGGTCCCAAGGGTCCCATTTGTTCGGGCGCCATTTGATGAGTTCGGCAGGAGACAAGCAGCACTCAATATGAATGATCAGCAAGTCTCATTTATTGGCAACTCCAAACTCCCTATATAACATCAATAATTAGGCTCCTACATAGTGCAAAAGCAAGCTCATTATTGGATATTTCATTTAAGGACAACTCTACCTAGTTCCACCTTCTTGTGGTCATTCATCTGTGCTGAATCCACATTCTTCTGATCACAGTGTCCTGTTCTCAGTTCACAGTTATCACTAAGGTCTTTCTGACATTGCAACATCACATACCAACTACACTCCACTGTTGTCTAATTCTTTCTCAGCTAATTGCTGCATGGGAACACTACCTTTGTTAGCTAGCCACTCTTTCACACTGTTGAGCTTCGGGAGCCTCCCGGGAAGCACCAGCCATGAAGATTCCAGTGGGCTTAGCTGCTACCTGCAGGGGTACTGGGTGTGGCCCGTTGTGACTCAGCGGTGCTAAGAGACCCCTGTGACATCAGAGAGCCCCACCACGACTCAGGGTGTGTAAGCAGCGCAGAACCCTGAGGTGCCCAGTCCCGTGAGAGCCACTCTTGCAGAAGGAAGCAGCTCCCGGGATCCATTCGCGCTTGATCTCAGAGATGGAGGAGAACAAGGCAAAACCCAAATGCTCCCAGCCACCCAGCCCCCTGCCCAGCTGGGGGCAAGACCAGGCCCTCAGCGGGCACTTGGTGGGGGCAGTGGGTGGCTCAGCCTGGCCACAGTCAGGCACTGAGGAGAAGGAGGGGCCCTTGGTCATCACGGAAGAGAAGAACCCTGACGTGGATGACGAGCCTTCCCAGTGGGGAGACCTTCGGGCCCAAGAGCCTCGCCTCTACGGAGCAGGGAGTCGCCAAGAGTTGCACCAGGGGAAGGTGGCTGTGAGAGTGCCCTGGGGAGATGTGGCACAGCAACACCTCTACCAGTGGCAACAAAGGGTGACAGTCAAGGAGCTGCCCCAAGGGGAGAAGGAGGTGAGTGACCTAAAGCTGTCCCAGCAAGGGGAAGGAAGTGCGAACAGCCAGGAGAACCAGACACATTCTCCTGCCCCCAGTGAGGAGATGCCATCAGCAGGGGTACAGAGCTCAGGCCCTGCCCCTCACAGCACCTGCTGCTCCCCCAGCCTGCCGGGAGCCCAGAGCCCCAGTGAGCAGCAGGCTGTCGCTGAGGGGAGGTCACTCCTAGCAGAGGAAGGGAGTGAGGAGGGGACCCCAGCTGAGTATGATGAAGACTGGGAACAATACACCCAGAGTGAGTCTTCCCAGGAGTGCCAAGCAGAGCCAGAGCTGTCCCAGGAAGAGGTCAGCAGCTGCCAGGACTGGTACGACTCGGAAGAGTGCAGCGAACTGGGCCATGGAGACTTCCTGGACGGGGACTCCAGCAGCCTAGACGATTCCACCGAGGAAGACAACAGCAGCACACAGGACAGCTATGAATATGTGAGCATCCTCAGCTTTGGGATCACCCCCCTGCCACAGGAGGAGGACAGCTTGGACAAAGTCAGCGTCCTCGAGCTGTGTGAAGCAGAAAGCAGGGCCCAAAGCCTGGCAGCTCTTGCGGCAGACGGGCTGCCAGTGCCTGTCCCTCGGGAGGCCTGGCTTGAGGTCCAGGCACCGGAGTCACTCCGTGCCTCACTTTCCTCCCTGCACGGCCAAGCCTCCATGGCCCAGCAGGGGCCTGAGGCAGGGCCTCAGAGCCTGGGGCCTGCCCTGCACAGCCTCGAGGTCCCCGAGGCCCTCAGGCAGCAGCCGTCTCCCTCCAGCAAACGGCCCGGCTTCCTCAGGCGGGCACGGCGGGCGCTGCGGGCGCTGTTCCGCTGGCCCTGCTGGGCACCACAGCCACAGGAGTAGCGCCGCTGCCAGGCTTACAAATGGCAGCTGGCCCAGGGCCCCAGGGAGCCACACCTTGCCCTGGACATGGCCCTGCAGCCTCAGCTGCCATGGCTACTGTGGACTGTGCCAGGGGCATCTCCCCAACACCCAGAGTCACCGCTGTGGCCAACCCCAAACAGCAGCCATGGGGCACATTGGTGCCAGGGCGCTCAGCAGTGAATCCCAGAGTCATCAAGGTGGGAAGAGACCCCGACAGTCACCCAGTGCCACTGGCCTCCTGGCAGCACCGCCATCACCGCAAAACCACATCCCCAAGGGCCACAACTCTTCGACACTCCAGAGACAGCCACTCCACCACCTCCCCGGGCAACTTCTTCTAATGCCTCACGCCTCTGTCAGGGAAAAACTGCTTCTGATATTGAGTCTGAACTTCCCCTGCTGGCATCACGGGACATTTCCTCTCATGAAAGGATCCCACGCCAGTCCTTTGGGATTATATCCATGAAGAATGGGCACAGACCAGAGGTGCTGCTCCACTGACGTGACTGCAGAACTTTGGTTCGTACCATTCTTCCAAAAAAATCAATGTTGAGTTTAGGAAATAGTAGTAGTTAGGAATAAGAATAGGAATAGGAATAAGAAGATGAATAGGAATAAGAAGATGAAGATAGTCATTAATATAAGAAGAATAGGAATTACAGTAAGCATAACAAGTGAATAAGATTAATTAGAATAAGAAGAATAGGATGAAGAAGAAATAGTAGTAGTAAATAGGAATAAAAATTAGGAATAAGAAGAATAAGAGTAAGACGAAGAAGAAAAAATAGTAGTAGCAATTAAGAAGGGAAAGAAGAAGAAGAAGAAGAAGGGAAAGAAGAAGACGATTTAGATGAAGAAATAGTAAATAGTAAGAAGAAGAAGAAGATCATCAAATTAAAATACACATCTGGGATCCCAGAATGCAGGGAAGGACTTTAAAATCACCTACTTCCACCTGATCGTCTTCTGAGCACTCTCTGCCTCTGAGACCTCCTCCCTATTTCTATGTCCCTGGCACCCATTTCTTTCTCAATAAAACCCACGTTCAATAAAATCTGCTTGTTGTCCTCCTATGGTCTCATTTGCACCTTCACTGGGGCAGAGGCACCTCTCCTGCATGGCATCCTAACCCTAGGTGGAACCATGGGCAGGGTCCCTTCCAGTCATGAACACTCCAGGATTCTGTCAGGACTCCCTTCCCTTCTTCCCTCCGCTTCCAGCTGGAGAATGTGCAGCAAAGCAACCTTTGCTGTCTGCTCTGGGAGCCCACCCAGCTGCTGGACCCTGCCCAGCTCGCTTGGGAGGCGCAGCAGGAGCAGCACCCTGGCAGCCTCGGGAATTGCCCTCTGGGGTCCATGGCACACACTGCAATGGGCTGGCATTCCAGCTTCCAGCAAGGAAAAGATGTTCCTGCCCTTCAAGGCAAAGTTCTCAAAGGGCAGAGACCCAAGTGGAGCAAGATCTTACAATGACATTCCACTGCCAGCCTCCATAACTTCATCCAGGGCTGCTTTACCTCCTGGATTGGGGAAAAACAAAAATCAGGAGAGGGTCTTTGGCTGGGAACTGCCACAGGAAAAGAGGGACACTGGGAGGGAAAAAGAGCAGACAAAGGAAGGCAGGAGAGAAAGGAGGTCACAAATGGCAACCAGCTGAGAAGGTGGCACTCTGAAAACCAAACCGGAACTTACGGAAAAGGAATGGGGCAGAAATGAAGGATTCTGAAACTTTATTTACTATGCTTCTCTGGGCAACCTGTGCCAGGACCTCACCACCCTCACAGGGAAGATTTTCTACATTAAACATGAATTTCCTCTCTTTCACTCTGAGCCACACAAACTCGTTTGTGGTAATTCTCATAAACTGCTCAGCTCTTTGTTCCAGTGCACCCAGCAAGCAACAGGCAGGACAGTTCCACCAGCATGGAAACCCAACTCACAGCTGAGGGACTCAGAAAATCTAAACACCAGCAGAACACCAAAAGGGCACATTTATCATTTTTGCTACAATACACAGCACTGAAAGTGATAGCTAATGACAGCCTCCTAGTCACCCCAATCCTTTCTCCATTTTAAACTTTCTCTGAAATAACCAAAATAACTCTTCAAATTCCTTCATCTTTATCAATCACAGATCTTTTCAGAGCAGACTCAGGAAGAGAGCACATTAGCATGTTGTTATTCAGACATGGCTTGTTGTCCGTCTTCCCCTGCTAAATGACAGCAGTAGATACTGGGAATAACCAGGTATCCTGAGGAATTTTTCCTGCAGCAAGTTATTTTCCTATCATGGTCCATCTGTAATTTTATGACTTATTAAAAGACCAATATAAATACAGTACAGTGCCTTGCAATTACTCCCCCATATATTTATAAACCTCAAAGTCTTCCAGGTCCTAAAAACAGGAAAAACCCTGTGTCACTCTTTCAGGAGATTAACGTAGTTAGGGACTGGACACATCCTCTGTAGGACTAACTAGAAAAACAGCTGAAGCTCCAGCAGATCCTTAATAAACTTTTCAGGAATAAAATTGTGTTATTTCAGTGTGCTGATTTTTTATTAATCTAGTTATTATCTTTTTATTTCTTTTCTCTTTCTGACTTTTCAAAAGCTGATGTTGCACAAAAAAGTGAGCTGTGGAAACCTGAAGCAAGCTGGGCAATTAGGGCTGAACTGCTCCATCTGCTTCACAGAGAATTTTTATTTGACCCCAGGAATGCTGGTTACTCAAGCAGACTAAACAATGTTGATTCATTTCAGCATGTGAGGACTGGGGTGTGCAGCTTCAGGCCAGGCTGGCAGGGTTGAACAGGAATTCCCAAACAGCACTGGAGTCATGGTCCCCTCAGCATACCCTGCTCCACCCAGCCCCAGCCTGCTGGGAATCAGGCTCAGACGTAAAAGCATGAATTCTGAATATCTCAGGATTGCTGTGTCGCTGCCCGCTCGGCCCTTCACGCCCCGGCTAGCTTGTGCCAAGCGTCAGCGGCAGGAGTGGGGAACCAGGTGAGCACTGTGTGGCTCGACCTGGAACCTCTAGAGCTCCTTTGGGCTCGGGCTCTATAGTATGCAGGGCGACACGAGGTGCAGTAAAGGGAGAGAGAGTGCTCGGAGTTCTCCAATTTCCCAGGAACAATTTTATTCCAGCAGGCGCAGGGAGAAGGCGATGAGGGACAGGGCTGGGATCTCGAGGAGAAAGTCCGAGCCGAGACCCTGGGCGCCTCTGTGCGCCAGGTTTTAAAGCCCGTGGGCGGCTCATACAACAACCAATAATATGGCAGCAGGGGAGGTGTTGTGGGAAGGGGTTACAATACTCAAATCCAATGGTAGGGACTTGGGGGAGGGAGGATAGCTATACAACCAATAGGGCATCGAGTAAGGGGTGATGAACAAGGAAGGAACCAGAACAAAAGGTGTGGTGTACATAGATTGATAGGGCTTGGGGGTAGGACCAAAGTGATGGATGGGGAACAATCTGGAAAGAGGGGAGAGGTTTACAATGACAGGCAACTGGGAACAAACCATATCGGGATAGTGGGGAGTAACTGGGGCAAACCAACTCTAAACTCAACGAAGGTGAACAAACATACTTAATGAAAGTATACTAACAGGCGGCAACATCTCCCCCTTTCTTTTTTAGAAAGAGGAGGTTGCATCGGCAGGAGGTGCAGAGGGTTCAACAAACCAGTCTTGGGGTACGGGAGAAGGAGGAGGTGAAGAGGGAGGAGAAGGAGCGCTAACAAAATTGACTTGAGGGGAGGGGGATACAAGATTTAAAACTGATTGAACTAAACATCTTCTTAAAACTGCAAACGCTATTAAAACGATGAAAACGACGAAAACAATCCATAAAACAGTCTTTAAAATGGATGAGAGCCATCCGGAGACCCCCCCATCCCGAAAAAAGACTGGTGACCCAGTCATTAGTCTCTTGGCGTATTTGGTGGATCATGCCCTTCATTTCTGTGATGGTTTTCTTGATGTCTGTGCTCCTGGTGGTCAGATTCATGCAGCAAAGTCCCTCAAATTCTTTACAATCATGATTATGGAGGAGCAGTAGGAAATCAATAGCAGCGCGATTTTGTAGCGTTGCTCGCCTGGTTATCTCCTCGTCTTCGAGGAGGTCGCTCAGCGCGGTTGACGTTAAATTGGCTTGCTTGACCACCCAACACTCTAATTGGCCTAATTCTCCGAGGGCTTGTACCGCAGCCAACCATGGCAGAAATACTGACACAGCAACCCCTTTTGGTTTATTCCAATGAAAAATTTCAGAGTCGCAATCAGGGTCAAGATCTTCGAGACTGCGCTTCTTAATGACCGAATTATTATTTCGTTCCCAATTTTCAATTTGAGATGTATTGGGCGCAAACAAAGACAACTGGCCTAAAGTGCACGGCCCTCCGAGAAGGCAAGAGGGGATGCCAGCCCACGCTCGGTCCCCACAAACTAAAAATATGCCCTTAGGCAACTTAAGAGGGTAGGAACTGAGGGTTGAGGGCATCTTAACATGGGCGATGTTCTTGCACCAGGAGGCTGCTTGAAACTGTTTGTTGTCCTGCATTAAATTAGAATAAGGAGTAGGATCTGAGGGGTAGTAACGGAAATGGATACAATAGGGTGCGGGGGAGGAGTTTAACAAATCAAATTCTTGGGGCTCAGCGGTTGCCCTTTCCAAGAAGACCAGCCAGTCTCTCCATAGTAGGAGAGGGTTCTGGACAGGCCTCTTAATCTTGTAGGTGAGTGCAGAGCGGGCCACTCGCTGAGCTGGCCTCCCTTTATTGACTTCGCTGAACAAACTCAACAGGGAATCCGTGTATTCATTAGGCTTTAACGGGATCCCCACCAGGCAAGTGGTCATCGGATTTCCTGCTGCTCCTGTGGATAGGCATAGCTCATCCCGTTGGAGGGACTTTGCCAACATGACCCAAACATTTTGTTTGGGTTGGGGCACGATCCACATGTTGATCTGGGTCACTAGCATCATCAGGAGTGCAGTGGTTGGTGCAACGATCGGGGTGGTCATCTTTCCAATGGCTCTTTCTGAAAACAAAACATACGAAAAACATAACTTTAACTGAAAAGAAAGGTAGGTTGACATAACAAAAAGGGGCTTGGGTTGTTTCCTCCTCCTCCTCGGGATGGGGGATGGCTCATCCGGACACGACGTCATTGACATCCTCGACCCTATCTGGTGGCCTGCTTGGATGTCTGGGGACATAAGGTTTCACCCATCTTTGTGGGATCCACCTTAGTCCCTGGGGCGAGGATATGCAAGTGTACCCCCGCCCCCAGGTCACCAGATCGAAAGGACCCAAGATCTTCTGGGTCTCAGGGTCCCAGACCAGCACTGGAGGGCGCTGCTGCAACTGGTAGTTCTTGTTGGTCTTGAAATGCCGGGCCACTGGAGGGTTAGGGTCCTGTTCGGAACAATTGAGAAAGTTTAGCGTGTAAAGGGCTTTGCACAACCGCTCTTGTGGCGTGCAGCCCTTCACAGTCTCCCTTTGATGAGAAAGGACACGCTTGAGCGACTGATGGGCTCGCTCAACGATCGCTTGGCCGGTGGGGGAGTGTGGGATGCCTCTCTTATGTTCCACTCCCCACTCCTGCAGGAATTCCTCCAGTTTCCTGGAGGTGTATGCTGGGCCATTGTCTGTTTTTATTTCTTTCGGGACCCCCAGTACAGAGAAAGCCTGCATTAGGTGCTTACAGACATGCTCGGCTTTCTCTCCTGTGTGGGCAGAAGCAAAGACAGCACCTGAGAAGGTATCGATGGAAAGGTGTACGAACCGAAACCTGCCAAACTCAGGGACGTGTGTTACGTCCATCTGCCACACTTCGCAGCTCTCCAGACCTCGAGGGTTGACTCCCGATCCCAAGGAGGGCATTGCGGTGGATTGGCAGTGCGGGCATGTGGCCACAATGGCTCTGGCCTGATCTCGCCGCAGGTGGAATTGGCGGACCAGACCAGGCACATTTTGATGGAACATCTGATGGCTCAGCTTAGCTTGTTGGAACAGATATGGGAGCTGAGCCATGGAAACAGGGGCAGCGAGGGAATCAGCTACCTGGTTTCCCTCGGCTACCGGGCCAGGGAGATCCGTATGTGACCTTACATGCATTACAAAAAATGGTTGCTTTCTGTGGGAAACAGCATGTATTAGCTTAGAAAGCAACTCAAATAATTTCGGGTTTGAGACCTCCTTCAGAGCAGCGTGCTCTGCTCTGGCAACTACCCCTGCAACATAGGCCGAATCAGTGATTAAATTGAAAGGTTCAGGAAACCTCTCAAAGGCTCTGACGACTGCATCCAACTCAGCAACTTGTGGAGACCCTTCCACATATTGAATATCTGCTTCCCACTGCTGAGTTTCGGGATCTCGCCAAGTCACTACAGACTTGTGAGATGCCCCGGATGCGTCTGTGAACACAGTCAAAGCTCTGAGGGGCTTTCTGCTCCGCATTTCTTTTGGAATCGGTTCAAATTTAGAATTGAAAAATTTGTGGGCAGGGGCATGGACCGAAACTTGGCCTTCAAAACTATCTAAAGCAATCTGGAGTGTCTCATTCTCCCGAAGTAGTTGATTAAACATTTCTTTTGTCAGCCTATCTGGAGACGCTTTGTCCCGAGACAAGCTGACTGGTACTCGAACGCATGCAAAATCACATCCAGCCATCTCCCGAAGCCGAGCTCGAGCTCTCCCGATGAGCTGAGCCATCAGCTCCTGTGGCCGGGTGATACTTTTGGACCTTTGATGGCTCAAGAAAACCCACTCTATGATTAAGAGGGGATCCTTAGAGCCCTGGTCCCACTGAAAAATCAGCCCACTGAGGTGTGGCATTCTCCCGAGTATGATGAATTCAAAAGGCAGGGTCGGTTCGTACCGATGTGCTTGCCTTTCGACAAGCGCATCCTCCACTTTCTCTAGGGCTTTCCTCGCCTCTGGGGTCAGAGTCCTGGGAGAACTCAGCTCCTTCTCCCCCTTCAAAAGTGTGAAGAGGGGGGCTAGGTCTTCCGTGGAAAGGCCCAGCCAAGGCCTGACCCAGTTTAAGGTCCCACACAGCGAGTGAAGGTCCGCTAAGGTTTTCGGATTGCTGTTTATTGCCAATTTTTGAGGCACAACAGTCCTCTCAGCAATCCGCAGACCCAGATACTTCCAGGGTGGCATCCGTTGAACTTTATCCTCCTGGAGTTGAAAGCCTGCAGATGTTAAAACCTTAACCACTCGGTCAAGTGATCGGGTAAGTAGATCGTCATGGGGGGCGCACACTAGGACATCATCCATATAGTGATGGATGATGACCTCCCCCATCTCTTTGCGCACAGGAGACAGCAACGAGGAGACGTACCACTGGCAGATGGTGGGTGAATTCTTCATGCCTTGTGGCAAAACCCGCCAGTGGAACCTCCTCATTGGGGCTTCTCGGTTGAGGGTTGGCACCGAGAAGGCAAACCGTGGGGCGTCGTCAGGATGTAGGGGAATTTGAAAGAAACAGTCCTTGATGTCGATTATGGCCAGATTCCAATTTCGGGGGAGCATAGTCGGGGTAGGCATCCCTGGTTGAAGGGGCCCCATGTCAACAATGATTTTGTTGATGGCACGAAGGTCGTGGAGGAGTCGCCACTTGTCTTTCCCCGGCTTTCGGATAACTAACACCGGGGAATTCCAAGGGCTGGTAGTTTCTACTATGTTACCCTTATACAACTGCTCCTCCACGAGCTCGTTGAGCGCCCTTAATTTGTCTTTTCGAAGCGGCCACTGATCAATCCAGATTGCTTCATTAGTGGTCCAATCGAGCTTCTGGAAGGGGCGCTCTACAGTGGCCGCTATTAAAAAACCCGAGGGGTTTTCGGGATTTCAATCTTTACCCCCCATTGTGACATAAGGTCCCTCCCCCACAAGGGAACCTGAAAATCCGCAACAAATGGGCGTAAATTTGCCAATTGCCCATCCGGTCCCTTAATTTGTACTACGCTCTTAGATACCTGCGCCAATTGAGTACCCCCTATACCCTGAACCTTCCCCGCCACGGGTTGCAACTCCCAATGTGACGGCCATCTCCTTTGGGGGATGCCCCTGTATCAAGCAGACCCCTCAAGTTGACAGATTCCGCACCCTGCTTGATGCTGCAGTCGATGATGGGTTTATTTTCACCCACCACCTCTGCCCTGTAGACGCCTGGTGCGTGGTCGTCTACCGGGACTCCCTCTGGGACAGGAATGTACTGAGCTATGATTTGCCCTTTTGGGAGAAAATATGGTGGGTGAATGCAGCGCGCTAAGAGGATGAGATCTTCCGGACCACCCGGGAAGGTGATCGGGGAGATCTCAATCTCTGGGGGTGTGTGTCTTGTGTCCCCGATGGCGATAAACTTACAGTCGTGTCCATTCCCTGGCTGGTTCTCCTCCAGTGGGTCCACAGCTACCACCGTCCAGTGCTGGGACCGGAAGAGGATGTCTTTGACGGTGATAAGGTGTCGCGTCCGGTAAATTTGCCACGTCCGATGTTTCTTTCCCCCCACCTCCGCGATACCTGCCCCATTTTTTGCATCGCGCGGGGCAGGTTCGCGCCGCGCTCTCAGTTTTTTTGTTTTTTATTAGTTGTTCCCTCCAGTACTCTCCCCCCAGATCCATTTCCCACGAGCCCCTGGCGTGGGTGGGCGGTGGGACAGTCCCTCGCCATGTGACCCAGTTGTCCACATCGGTAACACTGAGTAGTTCTTGCTGGTGGAAGGATGAACTGGCCCGACGGGTGTTGGGTCACTGCCGCTGTTGGTGTTCTCCTGGCCTCCTGTGGTGGTGGTTGTACCCTGGACGCCCCCACTAACGGAACTTTCTTCTCACATGCATCAACGAGGACGTCCAAGGTTGGCGGTGGATACATGGGCAAACTAAATATAACCTGTTTGCAGACGTCATTACAGTTTGCCTTAGCCATTTCTGAGACAAGCTGCTCTTGTAGCTCAGGTTTATCAACTTGTCTTTCTATTTGCTCCTGTAAACGGTTAATAAACACGGTAAATGGCTCATCGGGGAACTGTTTAATATTTGAGAAGTTGGTCAGGGGTTCCCCCCCTGGCAGGATGTTAAATACCTTCTCTGCAGCCTCCGTGATCTTAGCTAAGACAGGCCGTGGTAAAACCCTTGCCTGTTCTTCCGGCTTCCCCCAGTTCCCTTCACCGCACAAGTGATCTATCGAGAGGGGGTTTTCATCCGCGTCAACCGCGGACTCCTCGCTGCGCAACAGCTCAGGAAGGATGGCCTCTAACGACTTCTTCCACCTCTGTTTCCACAGCCTATAATCAGCCGGGGAAAGGAGGCAGGCAAACAACTCTTTTAAGTCGTGGGGGACCATCTCGTTCGCGGAGAAGGTGGCTTTTAATAAACCCTTAAAGTATTCACTTCTCCTGCCGAACTCTTTCTGGGCTTTGCACAGCTCCCTCTTTGTCTGGAAGGAGAAGGGTTCCCATTCTCGGTACCTCCCTCCCCTTCCTCTAAAACTGACCGGTGTGGCAAAGGGAATCACTACCTGTTCCGGGTTCTGGTCTTCAGGCCTGTCACTTCCTGTCCCCGAAGCGTGGGAACCGGATGGGACAGTGTGGGAGCTGGGAGGAGGGACGTGGGAACCAGGAGGAGGGGCGTGGGAACCGGGAGGAGGGGCGTGGGAACCGGAAGGAGGGGCGTGGGAACCAGAAGCCGGAAGAGGCGGGGCTGGAGGACCGACTGAGGAGGAGGGCTGAAGGGAGGAGCAGCGGCTGGAAGGGGTGGGGTTTTGGGAGGTCACACTTTGGAGACACGCCCCCGAGGAGGAGGAACCACCCAAGGGGAAGTGGGAGGAGTCAGGATAGGATGGAAGGGAGGGGCTAGGGAGGAAGGGTTTGGTCATTGAGGGAAGAAAGGGGTTCTTGGAAGAGGGAGCACAAGGGGGGGGTCCGACCATGCGGTCCCCGCCATCTCGTGCCCTTTGGAGGCCATTTTGAGGGTTAGGAGAGGGGTCAGGGAATATAGGGGAGCATTGGAAACTGGGGGAAACTGAGGCACGGGGGTTAGAAGAGGAATCAGGGAATATGGAGGAGCCTTGGAGACTAGGGGAAACTGAGGCATGGGGGTCTGAGGGTAAAAACTGGGGACTTGTAACCTGGGAAACGTTTAACTGAGGGCTGATAACTGGGGAAACTGAGGAATGGGAAGACACTCTGGCAGCTTGGCCAGGGCTGCCAGGGCAAGGGTTCTGGGAGAGACGTGGGGAGCCAGGGATCCTGTTACCCTTGGGGGATCCCTGAACAGGACAACTTGCCCTGCAGGTCACTCTGCAGGTCTCCCTCAACTCAGGATCAGGGGGAGAGGTACATGGGGATAGGGAAACTGGGGAAACTGGGGAATTGTGTGGCGGCTGCTTCTGCATTTTCTTTTCCTCTATTACAGCAGACCGAATTAAAATAAATAATGTTACAAATTTTTCCACTGAATTATCACCTCCATTAACTATTTCCGTTAATTTGGACCCAACCACATTCCAGAATTCTACAGAATTTGCTTTGTCTGGGGTTACATTTGGGAAATGCAGGAACAGCCATCTCACAAACTTCTTTACCCTCCCACGAGAAAACTTCTTATTCCCCCCCCTCAAGGGTGCCCACAATTTGGTAAAAAACTCTCTTTTGCTGTGCTGAAAGACGTGCTCCCATCTTGTCAACCCTGGCACAGCAATCCCACCGCTCCCTGCAACCAAACAACAAATCAACTAAAATAAAAATACGGGTCCGGACCGGGCTACACACACACTCCCCCCGAGGGAGTTTTCACACACTGGGCGCCCCCTTTTCCCACACACAGGGACCACTCACCCAAGTCCGGACAGTTGTTGCAGGCGACGTCCACACCTCCCGAGGTGACCGTCTGCACGTCTGACAGCTGCCTCCTCGACCTCTGGGAGCGCAACTCGGCAAAAATGAGTCTGCTACTACCAGAGCAGCTGCCGCTCACGGTCTTTGTGAAATAGGTCCACCAACCTCTCTGGGGGTCTCTACGCCTCGCGAGAGGCCCCACGTTGGGCGCCAGCTGTCGCTGCCCGCTCGGCCCTTCACGCCCCGGCTAGCTTGTGCCAAGCGTCAGCGGCAGGAGTGGGGAACCAGGTGAGCACTGTGTGGCTCAACCTGGAACCTCTAGAGCTCCTTTGGGCTCGGGCTCTATAGTGTGCAGGGCGACACGAGGTGCAGTAAAGGGAGAGAGAGTGCTCGGAGTTCTCCAATTTCCCAGGAACAAGTTTATTCCAGCAGGTGCAGGTAGAAGGCAATGA
Source organism: Cyanistes caeruleus (assembly GCF_971803275.1). Lineage (NCBI taxonomy): Eukaryota > Metazoa > Chordata > Aves > Passeriformes > Paridae > Cyanistes > Cyanistes caeruleus. Next base: position 524,314 of record NW_028255907.1, on the reverse strand, counting down.
GGGACAGGGCTGGGATCTCGAGGAGAAAGTCCGAGCCGAGACCCTGGGCACCTCTGTGCGCCAGGTTTTAAAGCCCGTGGGCGGCTCATACAACAACCAATAATATGGCAGCAGGGGAGGTGTTGTGGGAAGGGGTTACAATACTCAAATCCAATGGTAGGGACTTGGGGGAGGGAGGATAGCCATACAACAAATAGGGCATCGAGTAAGGGATGATGAGCAGGGAAGGAACCAGAACAAAAGGTGTGGGGTACATAGATTGATAGGGCTTGGGGGTAAGACCAAAGTGATGGATGGGGAACAATCTGGAAAGAGGGGAGAGGTTTACAATGACAGGCAACTGGGAACAACTATATCGGGATAGTGGGGAGTAACTGGGGCAAACCAACTCTAAACTCAACGAAGGTGAACAAACATACTTAATGAAAGTAAACTAACAGGCGGCAACAAATCTCCTCCAATATCCACACAATTTCAGAAATATCCTTCCAAATTCTTCACGTCTCATCAATATCCCACATCATTCCGAAAAAATCCCACAAAATTGCAGAAAAATGCCACAAAATGGCAGAAAACTCCCACCAAATTCCCTAAAACTTCTCAAAACTCTACCAAATTCCTGAAACATCCCGCAAAATCTCCACAAATTTCCACACAATCTAAGAAAAACCCCACAAAATTCTTCAACTCTCCTCAATGCCCCACAAAATTCCACAAAAATTCCAGAAAATTCTTAAACTTGTCACCAAATTCCAGAAACATCCCACAAAATCTCCTCCAATATCCACACAATCTGAGAAGATCCCACAAAATTCTTCAAGTCTCATCAACATCCCTCAAAATTCCACAAAAATTCCACAAAATTCTTAAAAATGTCACCAAATTCCGGAAACATCCCACAAAATCTCCTCCAATTTCCACAAATTTCCAGAAATATCCTTCAAAATTCTTCAAGTCTCATCAACATCCCTCAAAATTCCACAAAACCCCCACGTAATTCCAGAAATATCCCACAAAATTTAAGGAACAATCCAAAAAAATGGCAATAAACTTCCACAAAATTCCCTAAATTGTCTCTATACCCGAACAAATTCCAGAAACATCCCACAAAATCTCCACAAATTTCCACACAATCTAAGAAAAATCCCACAAAATTCTTCAACTCTCCTCAATACCCCACAAAATTCCACAAATATTCCACAAAATTCTTAAACTTGTCACCAAATTCCAGAAACATCCCACAAAACCTCCTCTAATTTCCACACAATTCCAGAAATATCCTTCAAAATTCTTCAAGTCTCATCAATATCCCACAACATTCCCGAAAAATCCCACAACATTCAGAAAAAATCCCACAAAATTGCAGCCAAATCCCACAAAATTGCAGAAAAGTCACAAAAAAATCCTTAAATCTTCTCAAAACCATATCAAATATTTGAAATATCCCACAAAATCTTTACCAAGTTCCACAGAATCTAAGATAATTGACTCAAAATTCTTCTTGTCTCCTCAATATCCCTCAAAATTCCACAAAACCCCCACGTAATTCCAGAAATATCCCACAAAATTTAAGAAACAATCCCACAAAATGACAGAAAACTCCCACCAAATTCCCTAAAACTTCTCAAAACCCTACCAAATTCCTGAAACATTCCACAAAATCTCCACAAATTTCCACACAATCTAAGAAAAATCCACAAAATTCTTCAAGTCTCCTCAGAATCCCACAAAATTCCACAAAAATTCCACAAAATTCTTAAAAATGTCACCAAATTCCAGAAATCTCCCACAAAATCTCCTCCATATCCCACAAAATTAAAAGAAAACCCCATAAAATGGCAGAATACTCCCACAAATTTCCCTAAATAATCTCTAAACTCGACCAAATTCCAGAAACATCCCACAAAATCTCCATCAATTTCCACACAATTCCAGAAATGTCCTTCAAAATTCTTCAATTCTCATCAATATCCCACAACACTCCAGAAAAATCCCATAAAATGGCAGAAAACTCCCACCAAATTCCCTAAAACTTCTCAAAACTCTACCAAATTCCTGAAACATCCCACAAAATCTCCACAAATTTCCACACAATCTAAGAAAAACCCCACAAAATTCTTCAACTCTCCTCAATACCCCACAAAATTCCACAAAAATTCCACAAAATTCTTAAACTTGTCACCAAATTCCAGAAACATCCCACAAAATCTCCACAAATTTCCACACAATTCCAGAAATATCCTTCAACATTTTTCAATTCTTATCAATATCCCACAACATTCCAGAAAAATCCCATAAAATGGCAGAAAACTCCCACAAAATTCCCTACACCTTCCCTAAACCCTACCAGATTCCAGAAACGTCCCGCAAAATCTCCACAAATTTCCACACAATCTAAGAAAATTCCACAAAATTCTTCAAGTCTCCTCAGAATCCCACAAAATTCCACAAAAATTCCACAAAATTCTTAAAAATGTCACCAAATTCCAGAAACATCCCACAAAATCTCCTCCATATCCCACAAAATTAAAAGATTACCCTATAAAATGGCAGAATACTCCCACAAAATTCCCTAAATAATCTCTAAACTCGACCAAATTCCAGAAACATCCCACAAAATCTCCATCAATTTCCACACAATTCCAGAAATGTCCTTCAAAATTCTTCAATTCTCATCAATATCCCACAACACTCCAGAAAAATCCCATAAAATGGCAGAAAACTCCCACCAAATTCCCTAAAACTTCTCAAAACTCTACCAAATTCCTGAAACATCCCACAAAATCTCCACAAATTTCCACACAATCTAAGAAAATTCCCACAAAATTCTTCAAGTATCCTCAGCATCTTACAAAATTGCACAAAAATTCCACAAAATTCTTAAAAATGTTACCAAATTCCAGAAACATCCCGTAAAATCTCCACCAATTTCACACAATTCCAGAAATGTCCTTCAAAATTCTTCAAGTCTCATCAATATCCCACAACACTCCAGAAAAATCCCATAAAATGGCAGAAAACTCCCACCAAATTCCCTAAAACTTCTCAAAACCCTACCAAATTCCTGAAACATCCCACAAAATCTCCACAAATTTCCACACAATCTAAGAAAAACCCCACAAAATTCTTCAACTCTCCTCAATACCCCACAAAATTCCACAAAAATTCCACAAAATTCTTAAACTTGTCACCAAATTCCAGAAACATCCCACAAAATCTCGACAAATTTCCACACAATTCCAGAAATATCCTTCAATATTTTTAAATTCTTATCAATATCCCACAACATTCCAGAAAAATCCCATAGAATGGCAGAAAACTCCCACAAAATTCCCTACATCTTCCCAAAACCCTACCAGATTCCAGAAACATCACGCAAAATCTCCACAAATTTCCACACAATCTAAGAAAATTCCACAAAATTCTTCAAGTCTCCTCAGAATCCCACAAAATTCCACAAAAATTCCACAAAATTCTTAAAAATGTCACCAAATTCCAGAAACATCCCAAAAAATCACCTCAAATTCAGACAAAATTCCACAAATATCCTTCAAAATTCTTCAACTCTCCTCATAATTCCACAAAATTCCACAAAAATTCCACAAAATTCTTAAACTTGTCACCAAATTGCAGAAACATCCTAAAAAATCTCCTCCAATTTCCACACAATTCCAGAAATATCCTTCAAAATTCTTCAAGTCTCATCAATATCCCACAACATTCCCGAAAAATTTCACAACATTCAGAAAAAATCCCACAAAATTGCAGCCAAATCCCACAAAATTGCAGAAAAGTCACAAAAAAATCCTTAAATCTTCTCAAAACCATAACAAATATTTGAAATATCCCACAAAATCTTTACCAAGTTCCACAGAATCTAAGATAATTGACTCAAAATTCTTCTTGTCTCCTCAATATCTCCCAAAATTCCACAAAACCCCCACGTAATTCCAGAAACAGCCCACAAAATTTAAGGAACAATCCCACAAAATGGCAGAAAACTCCCACCAAATTCCCTAAAACTTCTCAAAACCCTACCAAATTCCTGAAACATCCCACAAAATCTCCACAAATTTCCACACAATCTAAGAAAATTCCCACAAAATTCTTCAAGTATCCTCAGCATCTTACAAAATTGCACAAAAATTTTACAAAATTCTTAAAAATGTCACCAAATTCCAGAAACATCCCACAAAATCTCCACCAATTTCCACACAATTCCAGAAATGTCCTTCAAAATTCTTCAATTCTCATCAATATCCCACAACACTCCAGAAAAATCCTAATAAAATGGCAGAAAACTCCCACCAAATTCCCTAAAACTTCTCAAAACCCTACCAAATTCCTGAAACATCCCACAAAATCTCCACAAATTTCCACACAATCTAAGAAAAACCCCACAAAATTCTTCAACTCTCCTCAATACCCCACAAAATTCCACAAAAATTCCACAATTCTTAAACTTGTCACCAAATTCCAGAAACATCCCACAAAACCTCCTCTAATTTCCACACAATTCCAGAAATATCCTTCAAAATTCTTCAAGTCTCATCAATATCCCACAACATTCCCGAAAAATTTCACAACATTCAGAAAAAATCCCACAAAATTGCAGCCAAATCCCACAAAATTGCAGAAAAGTCACAAAAAAATCCTTAAATCTTCTCAAAACCATATCAAATATTTGAAATATCCCACAAAATCTTGACCAAGTTCCACACAATCTAAGATAATTGACTCAAAATTCTTCTTGTCTCCTCAATATCCCTCAAAATTCCACAAAACCCACACGTAATTCCAGAAATATCCCACAAAATTTAAGGAACAATCCCACAAAATGGCAGAAAACTCCCACCAAATTCCCTAAAACTTCTCAAAACCCTACCAAATTCCTGAAACATCCCACAAAATCTCCACAAATTTCCACACAATCTGAGAAGATCCCACAAAATTCTTCAAGTCTCCTCAGAATCTTACAAAATTCCACAAAAATTCCACAAAATTCTTAAAAATGTCACCAAATTCCTGAAACATCCCACAAAATCTCCTCCATATCCAACAAAATTAAAAGAAAACCCCATAAAATGGCAGACAACTCCCACAAAATTCCCTAAATAATCTCTAAACTCGACCAAATTCCAGAAACATCCCACAAAATCTCCATCAATTTCCACACAATTCCAGAAATGTCCTTCAAAATTCTTCAAGTCTCATCAATATCCCACAACACTCCAGAAAAATCCCATAAAATGGCAGAAAACTCCCACCAAATTCCCTAAAACTTCTCAAAACCCTACCAAAATCCTGAAACATCCCACAAAATCTCCACAAATTTCCACACAATCTAAGAAAAACCCCACAAAATTCTTCAACTCTCCTCAATACCCCACAAAATTCCACAAAAATTCCACAAAATTCTTAAACTTGTCACCAAATTCCAGAAACATCCCACAAAATCTCCACAAATTTCCACACAATTCCAGAAATATCCTTCAAAATTCTTCAAGTCTCATCAATACCCCACAACATTCCAGAAAAATCCCATAAAATGGCAGAAAACTCCCACAAAATTCCCTACATCTTCCCAAAACCCTACCAGATTCCAGAAACATCCCGCAAAATCTCCACAAATTTCCACAAAATCTAAGAAAATTCCACAAAATTCTTCAAGTCTCCTCAGAATCCCACAAAATTCCACAAAAATTCCACAAAATTCTTAAAAATGTCACCAAATTCCAGAAACATCCCACAAAATCTCCTCCATATCCCACAAAATTAAAAGAAAACCCCATAAAATGGCAGAATACTCCCACAAAATTCCCTAAATAATCTCTAAACTCGACCAAATTCCAGAAACATCCCACAAAATCTCCATCAATTTCCACACAATTCCAGAAATGTCCTTCAAAATTCTTCAATTCTCATCAATATCCCACAACACTCCAGAAAAATCCCATAAAATGGCAGAAAACTCCCACCAAATTCCCTAAAACTTCTCAAAACTCTACCAAATTCCTGAAACATCCCGCAAAATCTCCACAAATTTCCACACAATCTAAGAAAAACCCCACAAAATTCTTCAACTCTCCTCAATGCCCCACAAAATTCCACAAAAATTCCACAAAATTCTTAAACTTGTCACCAAATTCCAGAAACATCCCACAAAATCTCCTCCAATTTTCACACAATTCCAGAAATATCCTTCAACATTTTTCAATTCTTATCAATATCCCACAACATTCCAGAAAAATCCCATAAAATGTCAGAAAACTCCCACAAAATTCCCTACATCTTCCCAAAACCCTACCAGATTCCAGAAACATCCCACAAAATCTCCTCAAATTTCCACACAATCTAAGAAAATTCCACAAAATTCTTCAAGTCTCCTCAGAATCCCACAAAATTCCACAAAAATTCCACAAAATTCTTAAAAATGTCACCAAATTCCAGAAACATCCCAAAAAATCACCTCAAATTCCCACAAAATTCCACAAATATCCTTCAAAATTCTTCAACTCTCCTCATAATTCCACAAAATTCCACAAAAATTCCACAAAATTCTTAAACTTGTCACCAAATTGCAGAAACATCCTACAAAATCTCCTCCAATTTCCACACAATTCCAGAAATATCCTTCAAAATTCTTCAAGTCTCATCAATATCCCACAACATTCCCGAAAAATTTCACAACATTCAGAAAAAATCCCACAAAATTGCAGCCAAATCCCACAAAATTGCAGAAAAGTCACAAAAAAATCCTTAAATCTTCTCAAAACCATATCAAATATTTGAAATATCCCACAAAATCTTTACCAAGTTCCACAGAATCTAAGATAATTGACTGAAAATTCTTCTTGTCTCCTCAATATCCCTCAAAATTCCACAAAACCCCCACGTAATTCCAGAAATATCCCACAAAATTTAAGAAACAATCCCACAAAATGACAGAAAACTCCCACCAAATTCCCTAAAACTTCTCAAAACCCTACCAAATTCCTGAAACATTCCACAAAATCTCCACAAATTTCCACACAATCTAAGAAAAATCCACAAAATTCTTCAAGTCTCCTCAGAATCCCACAAAATTCCACAAAAATTCCACAAAATTCTTAAAAATGTCACCAAATTCCAGAAATCTCCCACAAAATCTCCTCCATATCCCACAAAATTAAAAGAAAACCCCATAAAATGGCAGAATACTCCCACAAATTTCCCTAAATAATCTCTAAACTCGACCAAATTCCAGAAACATCCCACAAAATCTCCATCAATTTCCACACAATTCCAGAAATGTCCTTCAAAATTCTTCAATTCTCATCAATATCCCACAACACTCCAGAAAAATCCCATAAAATGGCAGAAAACTCCCACCAAATTCCCTAAAACTTCTCAAAACTCTACCAAATTCCTGAAACATCCCACAAAATCTCCACAAATTTCCACACAATCTAAGAAAAACCCCACAAAATTCTTCAACTCTCCTCAATACCCCACAAAATTCCACAAAAATTCCACAAAATTCTTAAACTTGTCACCAAATTCCAGAAACATCCCACAAAATCTCCACAAATTTCCACACAATTCCAGAAATATCCTTCAACATTTTTCAATTCTTATCAATATCCCACAACATTCCAGAAAAATCCCATAAAATGGCAGAAAACTCCCACAAAATTCCCTACACCTTCCCTAAACCCTACCAGATTCCAGAAACGTCCCGCAAAATCTCCACAAATTTCCACACAATCTAAGAAAATTCCACAAAATTCTTCAAGTCTCCTCAGAATCCCACAAAATTCCACAAAAATTCCACAAAATTCTTAAAAATGTCACCAAATTCCAGAAACATCCCACAAAATCTCCTCCATATCCCACAAAATTAAAAGATTACCCTATAAAATGGCAGAATACTCCCACAAAATTCCCTAAATAATCTCTAAACTCGACCAAATTCCAGAAACATCCCACAAAATCTCCATCAATTTCCACACAATTCCAGAAATGTCCTTCAAAATTCTTCAATTCTCATCAATATCCCACAACACTCCAGAAAAATCCCATAAAATGGCAGAAAACTCCCACCAAATTCCCTAAAACTTCTCAAAACTCTACCAAATTCCTGAAACATCCCACAAAATCTCCACAAATTTCCACACAATCTAAGAAAATTCCCACAAAATTCTTCAAGTATCCTCAGCATCTTACAAAATTGCACAAAAATTCCACAAAATTCTTAAAAATGTTACCAAATTCCAGAAACATCCCATAAAATCTCCACCAATTTCACACAATTCCAGAAATGTCCTTCAAAATTCTTCAAGTCTCATCAATATCCCACAACACTCCAGAAAAATCCCATAAAATGGCAGAAAACTCCCACCAAATTCCCTAAAACTTCTCAAAACCCTACCAAATTCCTGAAACATCCCACAAAATCTCCACAAATTTCCACACAATCTAAGAAAAACCCCACAAAATTCTTCAACTCTCCTCAATACCCCACAAAATTCCACAAAAATTCCACAAAATTCTTAAACTTGTCACCAAATTCCAGAAACATCCCACAAAATCTCGACAAATTTCCACACAATTCCAGAAATATCCTTCAATATTTTTAAATTCTTATCAATATCCCACAACATTCCAGAAAAATCCCATAGAATGGCAGAAAACTCCCACAAAATTCCCTACATCTTCCCAAAACCCTACCAGATTCCAGAAACATCACGCAAAATCTCCACAAATTTCCACACAATCTAAGAAAATTCCACAAAATTCTTCAAGTCTCCTCAGAATCCCACAAAATTCCACAAAAATTCCACAAAATTCTTAAAAATGTCACCAAATTCCAGAAACATCCCAAAAAATCACCTCAAATTCAGACAAAATTCCACAAATATCCTTCAAAATTCTTCAACTCTCCTCATAATTCCACAAAATTCCACAAAAATTCCACAAAATTCTTAAACTTGTCACCAAATTGCAGAAACATCCTACAAAATCTCCTCCAATTTCCACACAATTCCAGAAATATCCTTCAAAATTCTTCAAGTCTCATCAATATCCCACAACATTCCCGAAAAATTTCACAACATTCAGAAAAAATCCCACAAAATTGCAGCCAAATCCCACAAAATTGCAGAAAAGTCACAAAAAAATCCTTAAATCTTCTCAAAACCATAACAAATATTTGAAATATCCCACAAAATCTTTACCAAGTTCCACAGAATCTAAGATAATTGACTCAAAATTCTTCTTGTCTCCTCAATATCTCCCAAAATTCCACAAAACCCCCACGTAATTCCAGAAACAGCCCACAAAATTTAAGGAACAATCCCACAAAATGGCAGAAAACTCCCACCAAATTCCCTAAAACTTCTCAAAACCCTACCAAATTCCTGAAACATCCCACAAAATCTCCACAAATTTCCACACAATCTAAGAAAATTCCCACAAAATTCTTCAAGTATCCTCAGCATCTTACAAAATTGCACAAAAATTTTACAAAATTCTTAAAAATGTCACCAAATTCCAGAAACATCCCACAAAATCTCCACCAATTTCCACACAATTCCAGAAATGTCCTTCAAAATTCTTCAATTCTCATCAATATCCCACAACACTCCAGAAAAATCCTAATAAAATGGCAGAAAACTCCCACCAAATTCCCTAAAACTTCTCAAAACCCTACCAAATTCCTGAAACATCCCACAAAATCTCCACAAATTTCCACACAATCTAAGAAAAACCCCACAAAATTCTTCAACTCTCCTCAATACCCCACAAAATTCCACAAAAATTCCACAATTCTTAAACTTGTCACCAAATTCCAGAAACATCCCACAAAACCTCCTCTAATTTCCACACAATTCCAGAAATATCCTTCAAAATTCTTCAAGTCTCATCAATATCCCACAACATTCCCGAAAAATTTCACAACATTCAGAAAAAATCCCACAAAATTGCAGCCAAATCCCACAAAATTGCAGAAAAGTCACAAAAAAATCCTTAAATCTTCTCAAAACCATATCAAATATTTGAAATATCCCACAAAATCTTTACCAAGTTCCACAGAATCTAAGATAATTGACTCAAAATTCTTCTTGTCTCCTCAATATCCCTCAAAATTCCACAAAACCCACACGTAATTCCAGAAATATCCCACAAAATTTAAGGAACAATCCCACAAAATGGCAGAAAACTCCCACCAAATTCCCTAAAACTTCTCAAAACCCTACCAAATTCCTGAAACATCCCACAAAATCTCCACAAATTTCCACACAATCTGAGAAGATCCCACAAAATTCTTCAAGTCTCCTCAGAATCTTACAAAATTCCACAAAAATTCCACAAAATTCTTAAAAATGTCACCAAATTCCTGAAACATCCCACAAAATCTCCTCCATATCCAACAAAATTAAAAGAAAACCCCATAAAATGGCAGACAACTCCCACAAAATTCCCTAAATAATCTCTAAACTCGACCAAATTCCAGAAACATCCCACAAAATCTCCATCAATTTCCACACAATTCCAGAAATGTCCTTCAAAATTCTTCAAGTCTCATCAATATCCCACAACACTCCAGAAAAATCCCATAAAATGGCAGAAAACTCCCACCAAATTCCCTAAAACTTCTCAAAACCCTACCAAAATCCTGAAACATCCCACAAAATCTCCACAAATTTCCACACAATCTAAGAAAATTCCCACAAAATTCTTCAAGTATCCTCAGCATCTTACAAAATTGCACAAAAATTCCACAAAATTCTTAAAAATGTTACCAAATTCCAGAAACATCCCATAAAATCTCCACCAATTTCCACACAATTCCAGAAATGTCCTTCAAAATTCTTCAATTCTCATCAATATCCCACAACACTCCAGAAAAATCCCATAAAATGGCAGAAAACTCCCACCAAATTCCCTAAAACTTCTCAAAACTCTACCAAATTCCTGAAACATCCCACAAAATCTCCACAAATTTCCACACAATCTAAGAAAAACCCCACAAAATTCTTCAACTCTCCTCAATACCCCACAAAATTCCACAAAAATTCCACAAAATTCTTAAACTTGTCACCAAATTCCAGAAACATCCCACAAAATCTCCACAAATTTCCACACAATTCCAGAAATATCCTTCAACATTTTTCAATTCTTATCAATATCCCACAACATTCCAGAAAAATCCCATAAAATGGCAGAAAACTCCCACAAAATTCCCTACACCTTCCCTAAACCCTACCAGATTCCAGAAACGTCCCGCAAAATCTCCACAAATTTCCACACAATCTAAGAAAATTCCACAAAATTCTTCAAGTCTCCTCAGAATCCCACAAAATTCCACAAAAATTCCACAAAATTCTTAAAAATGTCACCAAATTCCAGAAACATCCCACAAAATCTCCTCCATATCCCACAAAATTAAAAGATTACCCTATAAAATGGCAGAATACTCCCACAAAATTCCCTAAATAATCTCTAAACTCGACCAAATTCCAGAAACATCCCACAAAATCTCCATCAATTTCCACACAATTCCAGAAATGTCCTTCAAAATTCTTCAATTCTCATCAATATCCCACAACACTCCAGAAAAATCCCATAAAATGGCAGAAAACTCCCACCAAATTCCCTAAAACTTCTCAAAACTCTACCAAATTCCTGAAACATCCCACAAAATCTCCACAAATTTCCACACAATCTAAGAAAATTCCCACAAAATTCTTCAAGTATCCTCAGCATCTTACAAAATTGCACAAAAATTCCACAAAATTCTTAAAAATGTTACCAAATTCCAGAAACATCCCGTAAAATCTCCACCAATTTCACACAATTCCAGAAATGTCCTTCAAAATTCTTCAAGTCTCATCAATATCCCACAACACTCCAGAAAAATCCCATAAAATGGCAGAAAACTCCCACCAAATTCCCTAAAACTTCTCAAAACCCTACCAAATTCCTGAAACATCCCACAAAATCTCCACAAATTTCCACACAATCTAAGAAAAACCCCACAAAATTCTTCAACTCTCCTCAATACCCCACAAAATTCCACAAAAATTCCACAAAATTCTTAAACTTGTCACCAAATTCCAGAAACATCCCACAAAATCTCGACAAATTTCCACACAATTCCAGAAATATCCTTCAATATTTTTAAATTCTTATCAATATCCCACAACATTCCAGAAAAATCCCATAGAATGGCAGAAAACTCCCACAAAATTCCCTACATCTTCCCAAAACCCTACCAGATTCCAGAAACATCACGCAAAATCTCCACAAATTTCCACACAATCTAAGAAAATTCCACAAAATTCTTCAAGTCTCCTCAGAATCCCACAAAATTCCACAAAAATTCCACAAAATTCTTAAAAATGTCACCAAATTCCAGAAACATCCCAAAAAATCACCTCAAATTCAGACAAAATTCCACAAATATCCTTCAAAATTCTTCAACTCTCCTCATAATTCCACAAAATTCCACAAAAATTCCACAAAATTCTTAAACTTGTCACCAAATTGCAGAAACATCCTAAAAAATCTCCTCCAATTTCCACACAATTCCAGAAATATCCTTCAAAATTCTTCAAGTCTCATCAATATCCCACAACATTCCCGAAAAATTTCACAACATTCAGAAAAAATCCCACAAAATTGCAGCCAAATCCCACAAAATTGCAGAAAAGTCACAAAAAAATCCTTAAATCTTCTCAAAACCATAACAAATATTTGAAATATCCCACAAAATCTTTACCAAGTTCCACAGAATCTAAGATAATTGACTCAAAATTCTTCTTGTCTCCTCAATATCTCCCAAAATTCCACAAAACCCCCACGTAATTCCAGAAACAGCCCACAAAATTTAAGGAACAATCCCACAAAATGGCAGAAAACTCCCACCAAATTCCCTAAAACTTCTCAAAACCCTACCAAATTCCTGAAACATCCCACAAAATCTCCACAAATTTCCACACAATCTAAGAAAATTCCCACAAAATTCTTCAAGTATCCTCAGCATCTTACAAAATTGCACAAAAATTTTACAAAATTCTTAAAAATGTCACCAAATTCCAGAAACATCCCACAAAATCTCCACCAATTTCCACACAATTCCAGAAATGTCCTTCAAAATTCTTCAATTCTCATCAATATCCCACAACACTCCAGAAAAATCCTAATAAAATGGCAGAAAACTCCCACCAAATTCCCTAAAACTTCTCAAAACCCTACCAAATTCCTGAAACATCCCACAAAATCTCCACAAATTTCCACACAATCTAAGAAAAACCCCACAAAATTCTTCAACTCTCCTCAATACCCCACAAAATTCCACAAAAATTCCACAATTCTTAAACTTGTCACCAAATTCCAGAAACATCCCACAAAACCTCCTCTAATTTCCACACAATTCCAGAAATATCCTTCAAAATTCTTCAAGTCTCATCAATATCCCACAACATTCCCGAAAAATTTCACAACATTCAGAAAAAATCCCACAAAATTGCAGCCAAATCCCACAAAATTGCAGAAAAGTCACAAAAAAATCCTTAAATCTTCTCAAAACCATATCAAATATTTGAAATATCCCACAAAATCTTGACCAAGTTCCACACAATCTAAGATAATTGACTCAAAATTCTTCTTGTCTCCTCAATATCCCTCAAAATTCCACAAAACCCACACGTAATTCCAGAAATATCCCACAAAATTTAAGGAACAATCCCACAAAATGGCAGAAAACTCCCACCAAATTCCCTAAAACTTCTCAAAACCCTACCAAATTCCTGAAACATCCCACAAAATCTCCACAAATTTCCACACAATCTGAGAAGATCCCACAAAATTCTTCAAGTCTCCTCAGAATCTTACAAAATTCCACAAAAATTCCACAAAATTCTTAAAAATGTCACCAAATTCCTGAAACATCCCACAAAATCTCCTCCATATCCAACAAAATTAAAAGAAAACCCCATAAAATGGCAGACAACTCCCACAAAATTCCCTAAATAATCTCTAAACTCGACCAAATTCCAGAAACATCCCACAAAATCTCCATCAATTTCCACACAATTCCAGAAATGTCCTTCAAAATTCTTCAAGTCTCATCAATATCCCACAACACTCCAGAAAAATCCCATAAAATGGCAGAAAACTCCCACCAAATTCCCTAAAACTTCTCAAAACCCTACCAAAATCCTGAAACATCCCACAAAATCTCCACAAATTTCCACACAATCTAAGAAAAACCCCACAAAATTCTTCAACTCTCCTCAATACCCCACAAAATTCCACAAAAATTCCACAAAATTCTTAAACTTGTCACCAAATTCCAGAAACATCCCACAAAATCTCCACAAATTTCCACACAATTCCAGAAATATCCTTCAAAATTCTTCAAGTCTCATCAATACCCCACAACATTCCAGAAAAATCCCATAAAATGGCAGAAAACTCCCACAAAATTCCCTACATCTTCCCAAAACCCTACCAGATTCCAGAAACATCCCGCAAAATCTCCACAAATTTCCACAAAATCTAAGAAAATTCCACAAAATTCTTCAAGTCTCCTCAGAATCCCACAAAATTCCACAAAAATTCCACAAAATTCTTAAAAATGTCACCAAATTCCAGAAACATCCCACAAAATCTCCTCCATATCCCACAAAATTAAAAGAAAACCCCATAAAATGGCAGAATACTCCCACAAAATTCCCTAAATAATCTCTAAACTCGACCAAATTCCAGAAACATCCCACAAAATCTCCATCAATTTCCACACAATTCCAGAAATGTCCTTCAAAATTCTTCAATTCTCATCAATATCCCACAACACTCCAGAAAAATCCCATAAAATGGCAGAAAACTCCCACCAAATTCCCTAAAACTTCTCAAAACTCTACCAAATTCCTGAAACATCCCGCAAAATCTCCACAAATTTCCACACAATCTAAGAAAAACCCCACAAAATTCTTCAACTCTCCTCAATGCCCCACAAAATTCCACAAAAATTCCACAAAATTCTTAAACTTGTCACCAAATTCCAGAAACATCCCACAAAATCTCCTCCAATTTTCACACAATTCCAGAAATATCCTTCAACATTTTTCAATTCTTATCAATATCCCACAACATTCCAGAAAAATCCCATAAAATGTCAGAAAACTCCCACAAAATTCCCTACATCTTCCCAAAACCCTACCAGATTCCAGAAACATCCCACAAAATCTCCTCAAATTTCCACACAATCTAAGAAAATTCCACAAAATTCTTCAAGTCTCCTCAGAATCCCACAAAATTCCACAAAAATTCCACAAAATTCTTAAAAATGTCACCAAATTCCAGAAACATCCCAAAAAATCACCTCAAATTCCCACAAAATTCCACAAATATCCTTCAAAATTCTTCAACTCTCCTCATAATTCCACAAAATTCCACAAAAATTCCACAAAATTCTTAAACTTGTCACCAAATTGCAGAAACATCCTACAAAATCTCCTCCAATTTCCACACAATTCCAGAAATATCCTTCAAAATTCTTCAAGTCTCATCAATATCCCACAACATTCCCGAAAAATTTCACAACATTCAGAAAAAATCCCACAAAATTGCAGCCAAATCCCACAAAATTGCAGAAAAGTCACAAAAAAATCCTTAAATCTTCTCAAAACCATATCAAATATTTGAAATATCCCACAAAATCTTTACCAAGTTCCACAGAATCTAAGATAATTGACTGAAAATTCTTCTTGTCTCCTCAATATCCCTCAAAATTCCACAAAACCCCCACGTAATTCCAGAAATATCCCACAAAATTTAAGAAACAATCCCACAAAATGACAGAAAACTCCCACCAAATTCCCTAAAACTTCTCAAAACCCTACCAAATTCCTGAAACATTCCACAAAATCTCCACAAATTTCCACACAATCTAAGAAAAATCCACAAAATTCTTCAAGTCTCCTCAGAATCCCACAAAATTCCACAAAAATTCCACAAAATTCTTAAAAATGTCACCAAATTCCAGAAATCTCCCACAAAATCTCCTCCATATCCCACAAAATTAAAAGAAAACCCCATAAAATGGCAGAATACTCCCACAAATTTCCCTAAATAATCTCTAAACTCGACCAAATTCCAGAAACATCCCACAAAATCTCCATCAATTTCCACACAATTCCAGAAATGTCCTTCAAAATTCTTCAATTCTCATCAATATCCCACAACACTCCAGAAAAATCCCATAAAATGGCAGAAAACTCCCACCAAATTCCCTAAAACTTCTCAAAACTCTACCAAATTCCTGAAACATCCCACAAAATCTCCACAAATTTCCACACAATCTAAGAAAAACCCCACAAAATTCTTCAACTCTCCTCAATACCCCACAAAATTCCACAAAAATTCCACAAAATTCTTAAACTTGTCACCAAATTCCAGAAACATCCCACAAAATCTCCACAAATTTCCACACAATTCCAGAAATATCCTTCAACATTTTTCAATTCTTATCAATATCCCACAACATTCCAGAAAAATCCCATAAAATGGCAGAAAACTCCCACAAAATTCCCTACACCTTCCCTAAACCCTACCAGATTCCAGAAACGTCCCGCAAAATCTCCACAAATTTCCACACAATCTAAGAAAATTCCACAAAATTCTTCAAGTCTCCTCAGAATCCCACAAAATTCCACAAAAATTCCACAAAATTCTTAAAAATGTCACCAAATTCCAGAAACATCCCACAAAATCTCCTCCATATCCCACAAAATTAAAAGATTACCCTATAAAATGGCAGAATACTCCCACAAAATTCCCTAAATAATCTCTAAACTCGACCAAATTCCAGAAACATCCCACAAAATCTCCATCAATTTCCACACAATTCCAGAAATGTCCTTCAAAATTCTTCAATTCTCATCAATATCCCACAACACTCCAGAAAAATCCCATAAAATGGCAGAAAACTCCCACCAAATTCCCTAAAACTTCTCAAAACTCTACCAAATTCCTGAAACATCCCACAAAATCTCCACAAATTTCCACACAATCTAAGAAAATTCCCACAAAATTCTTCAAGTATCCTCAGCATCTTACAAAATTGCACAAAAATTCCACAAAATTCTTAAAAATGTTACCAAATTCCAGAAACATCCCATAAAATCTCCACCAATTTCACACAATTCCAGAAATGTCCTTCAAAATTCTTCAAGTCTCATCAATATCCCACAACACTCCAGAAAAATCCCATAAAATGGCAGAAAACTCCCACCAAATTCCCTAAAACTTCTCAAAACCCTACCAAATTCCTGAAACATCCCACAAAATCTCCACAAATTTCCACACAATCTAAGAAAAACCCCACAAAATTCTTCAACTCTCCTCAATACCCCACAAAATTCCACAAAAATTCCACAAAATTCTTAAACTTGTCACCAAATTCCAGAAACATCCCACAAAATCTCGACAAATTTCCACACAATTCCAGAAATATCCTTCAATATTTTTAAATTCTTATCAATATCCCACAACATTCCAGAAAAATCCCATAGAATGGCAGAAAACTCCCACAAAATTCCCTACATCTTCCCAAAACCCTACCAGATTCCAGAAACATCACGCAAAATCTCCACAAATTTCCACACAATCTAAGAAAATTCCACAAAATTCTTCAAGTCTCCTCAGAATCCCACAAAATTCCACAAAAATTCCACAAAATTCTTAAAAATGTCACCAAATTCCAGAAACATCCCAAAAAATCACCTCAAATTCAGACAAAATTCCACAAATATCCTTCAAAATTCTTCAACTCTCCTCATAATTCCACAAAATTCCACAAAAATTCCACAAAATTCTTAAACTTGTCACCAAATTGCAGAAACATCCTACAAAATCTCCTCCAATTTCCACACAATTCCAGAAATATCCTTCAAAATTCTTCAAGTCTCATCAATATCCCACAACATTCCCGAAAAATTTCACAACATTCAGAAAAAATCCCACAAAATTGCAGCCAAATCCCACAAAATTGCAGAAAAGTCACAAAAAAATCCTTAAATCTTCTCAAAACCATAACAAATATTTGAAATATCCCACAAAATCTTTACCAAGTTCCACAGAATCTAAGATAATTGACTCAAAATTCTTCTTGTCTCCTCAATATCTCCCAAAATTCCACAAAACCCCCACGTAATTCCAGAAACAGCCCACAAAATTTAAGGAACAATCCCACAAAATGGCAGAAAACTCCCACCAAATTCCCTAAAACTTCTCAAAACCCTACCAAATTCCTGAAACATCCCACAAAATCTCCACAAATTTCCACACAATCTAAGAAAATTCCCACAAAATTCTTCAAGTATCCTCAGCATCTTACAAAATTGCACAAAAATTTTACAAAATTCTTAAAAATGTCACCAAATTCCAGAAACATCCCACAAAATCTCCACCAATTTCCACACAATTCCAGAAATGTCCTTCAAAATTCTTCAATTCTCATCAATATCCCACAACACTCCAGAAAAATCCTAATAAAATGGCAGAAAACTCCCACCAAATTCCCTAAAACTTCTCAAAACCCTACCAAATTCCTGAAACATCCCACAAAATCTCCACAAATTTCCACACAATCTAAGAAAAACCCCACAAAATTCTTCAACTCTCCTCAATACCCCACAAAATTCCACAAAAATTCCACAATTCTTAAACTTGTCACCAAATTCCAGAAACATCCCACAAAACCTCCTCTAATTTCCACACAATTCCAGAAATATCCTTCAAAATTCTTCAAGTCTCATCAGTATCCCACAACATTCCCGAAAAATTTCACAACATTCAGAAAAAATCCCACAAAATTGCAGCCAAATCCCACAAAATTGCAGAAAAGTCACAAAAAAATCCTTAAATCTTCTCAAAACCATATCAAATATTTGAAATATCCCACAAAATCTTTACCAAGTTCCACAGAATCTAAGATAATTGACTCAAAATTCTTCTTGTCTCCTCAATATCCCTCAAAATTCCACAAAACCCACACGTAATTCCAGAAATATCCCACAAAATTTAAGGAACAATCCCACAAAATGGCAGAAAACTCCCACCAAATTCCCTAAAACTTCTCAAAACCCTACCAAATTCCTGAAACATCCCACAAAATCTCCACAAATTTCCACACAATCTGAGAAGATCCCACAAAATTCTTCAAGTCTCCTCAGAATCTTACAAAATTCCACAAAAATTCCACAAAATTCTTAAAAATGTCACCAAATTCCTGAAACATCCCACAAAATCTCCTCCATATCCAACAAAATTAAAAGAAAACCCCATAAAATGGCAGACAACTCCCACAAAATTCCCTAAATAATCTCTAAACTCGACCAAATTCCAGAAACATCCCACAAAATCTCCATCAATTTCCACACAATTCCAGAAATGTCCTTCAAAATTCTTCAAGTCTCATCAATATCCCACAACACTCCAGAAAAATCCCATAAAATGGCAGAAAACTCCCACCAAATTCCCTAAAACTTCTCAAAACCCTACCAAAATCCTGAAACATCCCACAAAATCTCCACAAATTTCCACACAATCTAAGAAAATTCCCACAAAATTCTTCAAGTATCCTCAGCATCTTACAAAATTGCACAAAAATTCCACAAAATTCTTAAAAATGTTACCAAATTCCAGAAACATCCCATAAAATCTCCACCAATTTCCACACAATTCCAGAAATGTCCTTCAAAATTCTTCAATTCTCATCAATATCCCACAACACTCCAGAAAAATCCCATAAAATGGCAGAAAACTCCCACCAAATTCCCTAAAACTTCTCAAAACTCTACCAAATTCCTGAAACATCCCACAAAATCTCCACAAATTTCCACACAATCTAAGAAAAACCCCACAAAATTCTTCAACTCTCCTCAATACCCCACAAAATTCCACAAAAATTCCACAAAATTCTTAAACTTGTCACCAAATTGCAGAAACATCCTACAAAATCTCCTCCAATTTCCACACAATTCCAGAAATATCCTTCAAAATTCTTCAAGTCTCATCAATATCCCACAACATTCCCGAAAAATTTCACAACATTCAGAAAAAATCCCACAAAATTGCAGCCAAATCCCACAAAATTGCAGAAAAGTCGCAAAAAAATCCTTAAATCTTCTCAAAACCATATCAAATATTTGAAATATCCCACAAAATCTTTACCAAGTTCCACAGAATCTAAGATAATTGACTCAAAATTCTTCTTGTCTCCTCAATATCCCTCAAAATTCCACAAAACCCACACGTAATTCCAGAAATATCCCACAAAAGTTAAGGAACAATCCAACAAAATGACAGAAAACTCCCACCAAATTCCCTAAAACTTCCCAAAACTCTACCAAATTCCTGAAACATCCCACAAAATCTCCGCAAATTTCCACACAATCTAAGAAAATTCCACAAAATTCTTCAAGTCTCCTCAGAATCCCACAAAATTCCACAAAAATTCCACAAAATTCTTAAAAATGTCACCAAATTCCTGAAACATCCCACAAAATCTCCTCCATATCCCACAAAATTAAAAGAAAACCCCATAAAATGGCAGAATACTCCCACAAAATTCCCTAAATAATCTCTAAACTCGACCAAATTCCAGAAACATCCAACAAAATCTCCATCAATTTCCACACAATTCCAGAAATGTCCTTCAAAATTCGTCAATTCTCATCAATATCCCACAACACTCCAGAAAAATCCCGTAAAATGGCAGAAAACTCCCACCAAATTCCCTAAAACTTCTCAAAACTCTACCAAATTCCTGAAACATCCCACAAAATCTCCACAAATTTCCACACAATCTAAGAAAAACCCCACAAAATTCTTCAACTCTCCTCAATACCCCACAAAATTCCACAAAAATTCCACAATTCTTAAACTTGTCACCAAATTCCAGAAACATCCCAGAAAACCTCCTCTAATTTCCACACAATTCCAGAAATATCCTTCAAAATTCTTCAAGTCTCATCAATATCCCACAACATTCCCGAAAAATTTCACAACATTCAGAAAAAATCCCACAAAATTGCAGCCAAATCCCACAAAATTGCAGAAAAGTCACAAAAAAATCCTTAAATCTTCTCAAAACCATATCAAATATTTGAAATATCCCACAAAATCTTTACCAAGTTCCACAGAATCTAAGATAATTGACTCAAAATTCTTCTTGTCTCCTCAATATCCCTCAAAATTCCACAAAACCCACACGTAATTCCAGAAATATCCCACAAAATTTAAGGAACAATCCCACAAAATGGCAGAAAACTCCCACCAAATTCCCTAAAACTTCTCAAAACCCTACCAAATTCCTGAAACATCCCACAAAATCTCCACAAATTTCCACACAATCTGAGAAGATCCCACAAAATTCTTCAAGTCTCCTCAGAATCTTACAAAATTCCACAAAAATTCCACAAAATTCTTAAAAATGTCACCAAATTCCTGAAACATCCCACAAAATCTCCTCCATATCCAACAAAATTAAAAGAAAACCCCATAAAATGGCAGACAACTCCCACAAAATTCCCTAAATAATCTCTAAACTCGACCAAATTCCAGAAACATCCCAAAAAATCTCCATCAATTTCCACACAATTCCAGAAATGTCCTTCAAAATTCTTCAAGTCTCATCAATATCCCACAACACTCCAGAAAAATCCCATAAAATGGCAGAAAACTCCCACCAAATTCCCTAAAACTTCTCAAAACCCTACCAAATTCCTGAAACATCCCACAAAATCTCCACAAATTTCCACACAATCTAAGAAAATTCCCACAAAATTCTTCAAGTATCCTCAGCATCTTACAAAATTGCACAAAAATTCCACAAAATTCTTAAAAATGTTACCAAATTCCAGAAACATCCCATAAAATCTCCACCAATTTCCACACAATTCCAGAAATGTCCTTCAAAATTCTTCAATTCTCATCAATATCCCACAACACTCCAGAAAAATCCCATAAAATGGCAGAAAACTCCCACCAAATTCCCTAAAACTTCTCAAAACTCTACCAAATTCCTGAAACATCCCACAAAATCTCCACAAATTTCCACACAATCTAAGAAAAACCCCACAAAATTCTTCAACTCTCCTCAATACCCCACAAAATTCCACAAAAATTCCACAAAATTCTTAAAAATGTCACCAAATTCCAGAAACATCCCACAAAATCTCCTTCATATCCCACAAAATTAAAAGAAAACCCCATAAAATGGCAGAAAACTCCCACCAAATTCCCTAAAACTTCTCAAAACTCTACCAAATTCCTGAAACATCCCACAAAATCTCCACAAATTTCCACACAATTCCAGAAATGTCCTTCAAAATTCTTCAATTCTCATCAATATCCCACAACACTCCAGAAAAATCCCATAAAATGGCAGAAAACTCCCACCAAATTCCCTAAAACTTCTCAAAACTCTACCAAATTCCTGAAACATCCCGCAAAATCTCCACAAATTTCCACACAATCTAAGAAAAACCACACAAAATTCTTCAACTCTCCTCAATGCCCCACAAAATTCCACAAAAATTCCACAAAATTCTTAAACTTGTCACCAAATTCCAGAAACATCCCACAAAATCTCGACAAATTTCCACACAATTCCAGAAATATCCTTCAACATTTTTCAATTCTTATCAATATCCCACAACATTCCAGAAAAATCCCATAGAATGGCAGAAAACTCCCACAAAATTCCCTACATCTTCCCAAAACCCTACCAGATTCCAGAAACATCACGCAAAATCTCCACAAATTTCCACACAATCTAAGAAAATTCCACAAAATTCTTCAAGTCTCCTCAGAATCCCACAAAATTCCACAAAAATTCCACAAAATTCTTAAAAATGTCACCAAATTCCAGAAACATCCCAAAAAATCACCTCAAATTCCCACAAAATTCCACAAATATCCTTCAAAATTCTTCAACTCTCCTCAATACCCCACAAAATTCCACAAAAATTCCACAAAATTCTTAAACTTGTCACCAAATTCCAGAAACATCCCACAAAACCTCCTCTAATTTCCTCACAATTCCAGAAATATCCTTCAAAATTCTTCAAGTCTCATCAATATCCCACAACATTCCCGAAAAATTTCACAACATTCAGAAAAAATCCCACAAAATTGCAGCCAAATCCCACAAAATTGCAGAAAAGTCGCAAAAAAATCCTTAAATCTTCTCAAAACCATATCAAATATTTGAAATATCCCACAAAATCTTTACCAAGTTCCACAGAATCTAAGATAATTGACTCAAAATTCTTCTTGTCTCCTCAATATCCCTCAAAATTCCACAAAACCCACACGTAATTCCAGAAATATCCCACAAAAGTTAAGGAACAATCCAACAAAATGACAGAAAACTCCCACCAAATTCCCTAAAACTTCCCAAAACTCTACCAAATTCCTGAAACATCCCACAAAATCTCCGCAAATTTCCACACAATCTAAGAAAATTCCACAAAATTCTTCAAGTCTCCTCAGAATCCCACAAAATTCCACAAAAATTCCACAAAATTCTTAAAAATGTCACCAAATTCCTGAAACATCCCACAAAATCTCCTCCATATCCCACAAAATTAAAAGAAAACCCCATAAAATGGCAGAATACTCCCACAAAATTCCCTAAATAATCTCTAAACTCGACCAAATTCCAGAAACATCCAACAAAATCTCCATCAATTTCCACAAAATTCCAGAAATGTCCTTCAAAATTCGTCAATTCTCATCAATATCCCACAACACTCCAGAAAAATCCCATAAAATAGCAGAAAACTCCCACCAAATTCCCTAAAACTTCTCAAAACTCTACCAAATTCCTGAAACATCCCACAAAATCTCCACAAATTTCCACACAATCTAAGAAAAACCCCACAAAATTCTTCAACTCTCCTCAATACCCCACAAAATTCCACAAAAATTCCACAATTCTTAAACTTGTCACCAAATTCCAGAAACATCCCAGAAAACCTCCTCTAATTTCCACACAATTCCAGAAATATCCTTCAAAATTCTTCAAGTCTCATCAATATCCCACAACATTCCCGAAAAATTTCACAACATTCAGAAAAAATCCCACAAAATTGCAGCCAAATCCCACAAAATTGCAGAAAAGTCACAAAAAAATCCTTAAATCTTCTCAAAACCATATCAAATATTTGAAATATCCCACAAAATCTTTACCAAGTTCCACAGAATCTAAGATAATTGACTCAAAATTCTTCTTGTCTCCTCAATATCCCTCAAAATTCCACAAAACCCACACGTAATTCCAGAAATATCCCACAAAATTTAAGGAACAATCCCACAAAATGGCAGAAAACTCCCACCAAATTCCCTAAAACTTCTCAAAACCCTACCAAATTCCTGAAACATCCCACAAAATCTCCACAAATTTCCACACAATCTGAGAAGATCCCACAAAATTCTTCAAGTCTCCTCAGAATCTTACAAAATTCCACAAAAATTCCACAAAATTCTTAAAAATGTCACCAAATTCCTGAAACATCCCACAAAATCTCCTCCATATCCAACAAAATTAAAAGAAAACCCCATAAAATGGCAGACAACTCCCACAAAATTCCCTAAATAATCTCTAAACTCGACCAAATTCCAGAAACATCCCAAAAAATCTCCATCAATTTCCACACAATTCCAGAAATGTCCTTCAAAATTCTTCAAGTCTCATCAATATCCCACAACACTCCAGAAAAATCCCATAAAATGGCAGAAAACTCCCACCAAATTCCCTAAAACTTCTCAAAACCCTACCAAATTCCTGAAACATCCCACAAAATCTCCACAAATTTCCACACAATCTAAGAAAATTCCCACAAAATTCTTCAAGTATCCTCAGCATCTTACAAAATTGCACAAAAATTCCACAAAATTCTTAAAAATGTTACCAAATTCCAGAAACATCCCATAAAATCTCCACCAATTTCCACACAATTCCAGAAATGTCCTTCAAAATTCTTCAATTCTCATCAATATCCCACAACACTCCAGAAAAATCCCATAAAATGGCAGAAAACTCCCACCAAATTCCCTAAAACTTCTCAAAACTCTACCAAATTCCTGAAACATCCCACAAAATCTCCACAAATTTCCACACAATCTAAGAAAAACCCCACAAAATTCTTCAACTCTCCTCAATACCCCACAAAATTCCACAAAAATTCCACAAAATTCTTAAAAATGTCACCAAATTCCAGAAACATCCCACAAAATCTCCTTCATATCCCACAAAATTAAAAGAAAACCCCATAAAATGGCAGAAAACTCCCACCAAATTCCCTAAAACTTCTCAAAACTCTACCAAATTCCTGAAACATCCCACAAAATCTCCACAAATTTCCACACAATTCCAGAAATGTCCTTCAAAATTCTTCAATTCTCATCAATATCCCACAACACTCCAGAAAAATCCCATAAAATGGCAGAAAACTCCCACCAAATTCCCTAAAACTTCTCAAAACTCTACCAAATTCCTGAAACATCCCGCAAAATCTCCACAAATTTCCACACAATCTAAGAAAAACCACACAAAATTCTTCAACTCTCCTCAATGCCCCACAAAATTCCACAAAAATTCCACAAAATTCTTAAACTTGTCACCAAATTCCAGAAACATCCCACAAAATCTCGACAAATTTCCACACAATTCCAGAAATATCCTTCAACATTTTTCAATTCTTATCAATATCCCACAACATTCCAGAAAAATCCCATAGAATGGCAGAAAACTCCCACAAAATTCCCTACATCTTCCCAAAACCCTACCAGATTCCAGAAACATCACGCAAAATCTCCACAAATTTCCACACAATCTAAGAAAATTCCACAAAATTCTTCAAGTCTCCTCAGAATCCCACAAAATTCCACAAAAATTCCACAAAATTCTTAAAAATGTCACCAAATTCCAGAAACATCCCAAAAAATCACCTCAAATTCCCACAAAATTCCACAAATATCCTTCAAAATTCTTCAACTCTCCTCATAATTCCACAAAATTCCACAAAAATTCCACAAAATTCTTAAACTTGTCACCAAATTGCAGAAACATCCTACAAAATCTCCTCCAATTTCCACACAATTCCAGAAATATCCTTCAAAATTCTTCAAGTCTCATCAATATCCCACAACATTCCCGAAAAATTTCACAACATTCAGAAAAAATCCCACAAAATTGCAGCCAAATCCCACAAAATTGCAGAAAAGTCACAAAAAAATCCTTAAATCTTCTCAAAACCATATCAAATATTTGAAATATCCCACAAAATCTTTACCAAGTTCCACAGAATCTAAGATAATTGACTCAAAATTCTTCTTGTCTCCTCAATATCCCTCAAAATTCCACAAAACCCACACGTAATTCCAGAAATATCCCACAAAATTTAAGGAACAATCCCACAAAATGGCAGAAAACTCCCACCAAATTCCCTAAAACTTCTCAAAACCCTACCAAATTCCTGAAACATCCCACAAAATCTCCACAAATTTCCACACAATCTAAGAAAAACCCCACAAAATTCTTCAACTCTCCTCAATACCCCACAAAATTCCACAAAAATTCCACAAAATTCTTAAAAATGTCACCAAATTCCAGAAACATCCCACAAAATCTCCTCCATATCCCACAAAATTAAAAGAAAACCCCATAAAATGGCAGACAACTCCCACAAAATTCCCTAAATAATCTCTAAACTCGACCAAATTCCAGAAACATCCCACAAAATCTCCATCAATTTCCACACAATTCCAGAAATGTCCTTCAAAATTCTTCAAGTCTCATCAATATCCCACAACACTCCAGAAAAATCCCATAAAATGGCAGAAAACTCCCACCAAAGTCCCTAAAACTTCTCAAAACCCTACCAAATTCCTGAAACATCCCACAAAATCTCCACAAATTTCCACACAATCTAAGAAAATTCCCACAAAATTCTTCAAGTATCCTCAGCATCTTACAAAATTGCACAAAAATTCCACAAAATTCTTAAAAATGTTACCAAATTCCAGAAACATCCCATAAAATCTCCACCAATTTCCACACAATTCCAGAAATGTCCTTCAAAATTCTTCAATTCTCATCAATATCCCACAACACTCCAGAAAAATCCCATAAAATGGCAGAAAACTCCCACCAAATTCCCTAAAACTTCTCAAAACTCTACCAAATTCCTGAAACATCCCACAAAATCTCCACAAATTTCCACACAATCTAAGAAAAACCCCACAAAATTCTTCAACTCTCCTCAATACCCCACAAAATTCCACAAAAATTCCACAAAATTCTTAAACTTGTCACCAAATTCCAGAAACATCCCACAAAACCTCCTCTAATTTCCTCACAATTCCAGAAATATCCTTCAAAATTCTTCAAGTCTCATCAATATCCCACAACATTCCCGAAAAATTTCACAACATTCAGAAAAAATCCCACAAAATTGCAGCCAAATCCCACAAAATTGCAGAAAAGTCGCAAAAAAATCCTTAAATCTTCTCAAAACCATATCAAATATTTGAAATATCCCACAAAATCTTTACCAAGTTCCACAGAATCTAAGATAATTGACTCAAAATTCTTCTTGTCTCCTCAATATCCCTCAAAATTCCACAAAACCCACACGTAATTCCAGAAATATCCCACAAAAGTTAAGGAACAATCCAACAAAATGACAGAAAACTCCCACCAAATTCCCTAAAACTTCCCAAAACTCTACCAAATTCCTGAAACATCCCACAAAATCTCCGCAAATTTCCACACAATCTAAGAAAATTCCACAAAATTCTTCAAGTCTCCTCAGAATCCCACAAAATTCCACAAAAATTCCACAAAATTCTTAAAAATGTCACCAAATTCCTGAAACATCCCACAAAATCTCCTCCATATCCCACAAAATTAAAAGAAAACCCCATAAAATGGCAGAATACTCCCACAAAATTCCCTAAATAATCTCTAAACTCGACCAAATTCCAGAAACATCCAACAAAATCTCCATCAATTTCCACACAATTCCAGAAATGTCCTTCAAAATTCGTCAATTCTCATCAATATCCCACAACACTCCAGAAAAATCCCATAAAATGGCAGAAAACTCCCACCAAATTCCCTAAAACTTCTCAAAACTCTACCAAATTCCTGAAACATCCCACAAAATCTCCACAAATTTCCACACAACCTAAGAAAAACCCCACAAAATTCTTCAACTCTCCTCAATACCCCACAAAATTCCACAAAAATTCCACAAAATTCTTAAACTTGTCACCAAATTCCAGAAACATCCCACAAAATCTCCACAAATTTCCACACAATTCCAGAAATATCCTTCAAAATTCTTCAAGTCTCATCAATATCCCACAACATTCCAGAAAAATCCCATAAAATGGCAGAAAACTCCCACAAAATTCCCTACATCTTCCCAAAACCCTACCAGATTCCAGAAACATCCCGCAAAATCTCCACAAATTTCCACACAATCTAAGAAAATTCCACAAAATTCTTCAAGTCTCCTCAGAATCCCACAAAATTGCACAAAAATTCCACAAAATTCTTAAAAATGTCACCAAATTCCAGAAACATTCCAAAAAATCACCTCAAATTCCCACAAAATTCCACAAATATCTTTCAAAATTCTTCAACTCTCCTCATAATTCCACAAAATTCCACAAAAATTCCACAAAATTCTTAAACTTGTCACCAAATTGCAGAAACATCCTACAAAATCTCCTCCAATTTCCACACAATTCCAGAAATATCCTTCAAAATTCTTCAAGTCTCATCAATATCCCACAACATTCCCGAAAAATTTCACAACATTCAGAAAAAATCCCACAAAATTGCAGCCAAATCCCACAAAATTGCAGAAAAGTCACAAAAAAATCCTTAAATCTTCTCAAAACCATAACAAATATTTGAAATATCCCACAAAATCTTTACCAAGTTCCACAGAATCTAAGATAATTGACTCAAAATTCTTCTTGTCTCCTCAATATCTCCCAAAATTCCACAAAACCCCCACGTAATTCCAGAAACAGCCCACAAAATTTAAGGAACAATCCCACAAAATGGCAGAAAACTCCCACCAAATTCCCTAAAACTTCTCAAAACCCTACCAAATTCCTGAAACATCCCACAAAATCTCCACAAATTTCCACACAATCTAAGAAAATTCCCACAAAATTCTTCAAGTATCCTCAGCATCTTACAAAATTCCACAAAAATTCCACAAAATTCTTAAAAATGTTACCAAATTCCAGAAACATCCCACAAAATCTCCACCAATTTCCACACAATTCCAGAAATGTCCTTCAAAATTCTTCAATTCTCATCAATATCCCACAACACTCCAGAAAAATCCTAATAAAATGGCAGAAAACTCCCACCAAATTCCCTAAAATTTCTCAAAACTCTACCAAATTCATGAAACATCCCACAAAATCTCCACAAATTTCCACACAATCTAAGAAAAACCCCACAAAATTCTTCAACTCTCCTCAATACCCCACAAAATTCCACAAAAATTCCACAATTCTTAAACTTGTCACCAAATTCCAGAAACATCCCACAAAACCTCCTCTAATTTCCACACAATTCCAGAAATATCCTTCAAAATTCTTCAAGTCTCATCAATATCCCACAACATTCCCGAAAAATTTCACAACATTCAGAAAAAATCCCACAAAATTGCAGCCAAATCCCACAAAATTGCAGAAAAGTCACAAAAAAATCCTTAAATCTTCTCAAAACCATATCAAATATTTGAAATATCCCACAAAATCTTGACCAAGTTCCACACAATCTAAGATAATTGACTCAAAATTCTTCTTGTCTCCTCAATATCCCTCAAAATTCCACAAAACCCACACGTAATTCCAGAAATATCCCACAAAATTTAAGGAACAATCCCACAAAATGGCAGAAAACTCCCACCAAATTCCCTAAAACTTCTCAAAACCCTACCAAATTCCTGAAACATCCCACAAAATCTCCACAAATTTCCACACAATCTGAGAAGATCCCACAAAATTCTTCAAGTCTCCTCAGAATCTTACAAAATTCCACAAAAATTCCACAAAATTCTTAAAAATGTCACCAAATTCCTGAAACATCCCACAAAATCTCCTCCATATCCAACAAAATTAAAAGAAAACCCCATAAAATGGCAGACAACTCCCACAAAATTCCCTAAATAATCTCTAAACTCGACCAAATTCCAGAAACATCCCACAAAACCTCCATCAATTTCCACACAATTCCAGAAATGTCCTTCAAAATTCTTCAAGTCTCATCAATATCCCACAACATTCCCGAAAAATTTCACAACATTCAGAAAAAATCCCACAAAATTGCAGCCAAATCCCACAAAATTGCAGAAAAGTCACAAAAAAATCCTTAAATCTTCTCAAAACCATATCAAATATTTGAAATATCCCACAAAATCTTTACCAAGTTCCACAGAATCTAAGATAATTGACTCAAAATTCTTCTTGTTACCTCAATATCTCCCAAAATTCCACAAAACCCCCACGTAATTCCAGAAACAGCCCACAAAATTTAAGGAACAATCCCACAAAATGGCAGAAAACTCCCACCAAATTCCCTAAAACTTCTCAAAACCCTACCAAATTCCTGAAACATCCCACAAAATCTCCACAAATTTCCACACAATCTAAGAAAAATGCAAAAAAATTCTTCAAGTATCCTGAGATTTACAAAATTGCACAAAAATTCCACAAAATTCTTAAAAATGTTACCAAATTCCAGAAACATCCCACAAAATCTCCACCAATTTCCACACAATTCCAGAAATGTCCTTCAAAATTCTTCAATTCTCATCAATATCCCAAAACACTCCAGAAAAATCCTAATAAAATGGCAGAAAACTCCCACCAAATTCCCTAAAACTTCTCAAAACCCTACCAAATTCCTGAAACATCCCACAAAATCTCCACAAATTTCCACACAATCTGAGAAGATCCCACAAAATTCTTCAAGTCTCCTCAGAATCTTACAAAATTCCACAAAAATTCCACAAAATTCTTAAAAATGTCACCAAATTCCTGAAACATCCCACAAAATCTCCTCCATATCCAACAAAATTAAAAGAAAACCCCATAAAATGGCAGACAACTCCCACAAAATTCCCTAAATAATCTCTAAACTCGACCAAATTCCAGAAACATCCCACAAAATCTCTATCAATTTCCACACAATTCCAGAAATGTCCTTCAAAATTCTTCAAGTCTCATCAATATCCCACAACATTCCCGAAAAATTTCACAACATTCAGAAAAAATCCCACAAAATTGCAGCCAAATCCCACAAAATTGCAGAAAAGTCACAAAAAAATCCTTAAATCTTCTCAAAACCATATCAAATATTTGAAATATCCCACAAAATCTTTACCAAGTTCCACAGAATCTAAGATAATTGACTCAAAATTCTTCTTGTTACCTCAATATCTCCCAAAATTCCACAAAACCCCCACGTAATTCCAGAAACAGCCCACAAAATTTAAGGAACAATCCCACAAAATGGCAGAAAACTCCCACCAAATTCCCTAAAACTTCTCAAAACCCTACCAAATTCCTGAAACATCCCACAAAATCTCCACAAATTTCCACACAATCTGAGAAGATCCCACAAAATTCTTCAAGTCTCCTCAGAATCTTACAAAATTCCACAAAAATTCCACAAAATTCTTAAAAATGTCACCAAATTCCTGAAACATCCCACAAAATCTCCTCCATATCCAACAAAATTAAAAGAAAACCCCATAAAATGGCAGACAACTCCCACAAAATTCCCTAAATAATCTCTAAACTCGACCAAATTCCAGAAACATCCCACAAAATCTCTATCAATTTCCACACAATTCCAGAAATGTCCTTCAAAATTCTTCAAGTCTCATCAATATCCCACAACATTCCCGAAAAATTTCACAACATTCAGAAAAAATCCCACAAAATTGCAGCCAAATCCCACAAAATTGCAGAAAAGTCACAAAAAAATCCTTAAATCTTTTCAAAACCATATCAAATATTTGAAATATCCCACAAAATCTTTACCAAGTTCCACAGAATCTAAGATAATTGACTCAAAATTCTTCTTGTCTCCTCAATATCCCTCAAAATTCCACAAAACCCACACGTAATTCCAGAAATATCCCACAAAATTTAAGGAACAATCCCACAAAATGGCAGAAAACTCCGACCAAATTCCCTAAAACTTCTCAAAACCCTACCAAATTCCTGAAACATCCCACAAAATCTCCACAAATTTCCACACAATCTGAGAAGATCCCACAAAATTCTTCAAGTCTCCTCAGAATCTTACAAAATTGCACAAAAATTCCACAAAATTCTTAAAAATGTCACCAAATTCCTGAAACATCCCACAAAATCTCCTCCATATCCAACAAAATTAAAAGAAAACCCCATAAAATGGCAGACAACTCCCACAAAATTCCCTAAATAATCTCTAAACTCAACCAAATTCCAGAAACATCCCACAAAATCTCCATCAATTTCCACACAATTCCAGAAATGTCCTTCAAAATTCTTCAAGTCTCATCAATATCCCACAACATTCCCGAAAAATTTCACAACATTCAGAAAAAATCCCACAAAATTGCAGCCAAATCCCACAAAATTGCAGAAAAGTCACAAAAAAATCCTTAAATCTTCTCAAAACCATAACAAATATTTGAAATATCCCACAAAATCTTTACCAAGTTCCACAGAATCTAAGATAATTGACTCAAAATTCTTCTTGTCTCCTCAATATCTCCCAAAATTCCACAAAACACCCACGTAATTCCAGAAACAGCCCACAAAATTTAAGGAACAATCCCACAAAATGGCAGAAAACTCCCACCAAATTCCCTAAAACTTCTCAAAACCCTACCAAATTCCTGAAACATCCCACAAAATCTCCACAAATTTCCACACAATCTAAGAAAATTCCCACAAAATTCTTCAAGTATCCTCAGCATCTTACAAAATTGCACAAAAATTCCACAAAATTCTTAAAAATGTTACCAAATTCCAGAAACATCCCACAAAATCTCCACCAATTTCCACACAATTCCAGAAATGTCCTTCAAAATTCTTCAATTCTCATCAATATCCCACAACACTCCAGAAAAATCCCATAAAATGGCAGAAAACTCCCACCAAATTCCCTAAAACTTCTCAAAACTCTACCAAATTCCTGAAACATCCCGCAAAATCTCCACAAATTTCCACACAATCTAAGAAAAACCCCACAAAATTCTTCAACTCTCCTCAATGCCCCACAAAATTCCACAAAAATTCCACAAAATTCTTAAACTTGTCACCAAATTCCAGAAACATCCCACAAAATCTCCACAAATTTCCACACAATTCCAGAAATATCCTTCAACATTTTTCAATTCTTATCAATATCCCACAACATTCCAGAAAAATCCCATAAAATGTCAGAAAACTCCCACAAAATTCCCTACATCTTCCCAAAACCCTACCAGATTCCAGAAACATCCCACAAAATCTCCTCAAATTTCCACACAATCTAAGAAAATTCCACAAAATTCTTCAAGTCTCCTCAGAATCCCACAAAATTCCACAAAAATTCCACAAAATTCTTAAAAATGTCACCAAATTCCAGAAACATCCCAAAAAATCACCTCAAATTCCCACAAAATTCCACAAATATCCTTCAAAATTCTTCAACTCTCCTCATAATTCCACAAAATTCCACAAAAATTCCACAAAATTCTTAAACTTGTCACCAAATTCCAGAAACATCCCACAAAATCTCCATCAATTTCCACACAATTCCAGAAATGTCCTTCAAAATTCTTCAAGTCTCATCAATATCCCACAACATTCCCGAAAAATTTCACAACATTCAGAAAAAATCCCACAAAATTGCAGCCAAATCCCACAAAATTGCAGAAAAGTCACAAAAAAATCCTTAAATCTTCTCAAAACCATATCAAATATTTGAAATATCCCACAAAATCTTTACCAAGTTCCACAGAATCTAAGATAATTGACTCAAAATTCTTCTTGTTACCTCAATATCTCCCAAAATTCCACAAAACCCCCACGTAATTCCAGAAACAGCCCACAAAATTTAAGGAACAATCCCACAAAATGGCAGAAAACTCCCACCAAATTCCCTAAAACTTCTCAAAACCCTACCAAATTCCTGAAACATCCCACAAAATCTCCACAAATTTCCACACAATCTAAGAAAAATGCAAAAAAATTCTTCAAGTCTCCTCAGAATCTTACAAAATTGCACAAAAATTCCACAAAATTCTTAAAAATGTTACCAAATTCCAGAAACATCCCACAAAATCTCCACCAATTTCCACACAATTCCAGAAATGTCCTTCAAAATTCTTCAATTCTCATCAATATCCCACAACACTCCAGAAAAATCCTAATAAAATGGCAGAAAACTCCCACCAAATTCCCTAAAACTTCTCAAAACCCTACCAAATTCCTGAAACATCCCACAAAATCTCCACAAATTTCCACACAATCTGAGAAGATCCCACAAAATTCTTCAAGTCTCCTCAGAATCTTACAAAATTCCACAAAAATTCCACAAAATTCTTAAAAATGTCACCAAATTCCTGAAACATCCCACAAAATCTCCTCCATATCCAACAAAATTAAAAGAAAACCCCATAAAATGGCAGACAACTCCCACAAAATTCCCTAAATAATCTCTAAACTCAACCAAATTCCAGAAACATCCCACAAAATCTCCATCAATTTCCACACAATTCCAGAAATGTCCTTCAAAATTCTTCAAGTCTCATCAATATCCCACAACATTCCCGAAAAATTTCACAACATTCAGAAAAAATCCCACAAAATTGCAGCCAAATCCCACAAAATTGCAGAAAAGTCACAAAAAAATCCTTAAATCTTCTCAAAACCATAACAAATATTTGAAATATCCCACAAAATCTTTACCAAGTTCCACAGAATCTAAGATAATTGACTCAAAATTCTTCTTGTCTCCTCAATATCTCCCAAAATTCCACAAAACCCCCACGTAATTCCAGAAACAGCCCACAAAATTTAAGGAACAATCCCACAAAATGGCAGAAAACTCTGACCAAATTCCCTAAAACTTCTCAAAACCCTACCAAATTCCTGAAACATCCCACAAAATCTCCACAAATTTCCACACAATCTAAGAAAATTCCCACAAAATTCTTCAAGTATCCTCAGCATCTTACAAAATTGCACAAAAATTCCACAAAATTCTTAAAAATGTCACCAAATTCCAGAAACATCCCACAAAATCTCCACCAATTTCCACACAATTCCAGAAATGTCCTTCAAAATTCTTCAATTCTCATCAATATCCCACAACACTCCAGAAAAATCCTAATAAAATGGCAGAAAACTCCCACCAAATTCCCTAAAATTTCTCAAAACTCTACCAAATTCATGAAACATCCCACAAAATCTCCACAAATTTCCACACAATCTAAGAAAAACCCCACAAAATTCTTCAACTCTCCTCAATACCCCACAAAATTCCACAAAAATTCCACAATTCTTAAACTTGTCACCAAATTCCAGAAACATCCCAGAAAACCTCCTCTAATTTCCACACAATTCCAGAAATATCCTTCAAAATTCTTCAAGTCTCATCAATATCCCACAACATTCCCGAAAAATTTCACAACATTCAGAAAAAATCCCACAAAATTGCAGCCAAATCCCACAAAATTGCAGAAAAGTCACAAAAAAATCCTTAAATCTTCTCAAAACCATATCAAATATTTGAAATATCCCACAAAATCTTTACCAAGTTCCACAGAATCTAAGATAATTGACTCAAAATTCTTCTTGTCTCCTCAATATCCCTCAAAATTCCACAAAACCCCCACGTAATTCCAGAAACAGCCCACAAAATTTAAGGAACAATCCCACAAAATGGCAGAAAACTCCCACCAAATTCCCTAAAACTTCTCAAAACTCTACCAAATTCCTGAAACATCCCACAAAATCTCCACAAATTTCCACACAATCTGAGAAGATCCCACAAAATTCTTCAAGTCTCCTCAGAATCTTACAAAATTCCACAAAAATTCCACAAAATTCTTAAAAATGTCACCAAATTCCTGAAACATCCCACAAAATCTCCTCCATATCCAACAAAATTAAAAGAAAACCCCATAAAATGGCAGACAACTCCCACAAAATTCCCTAAATAATCTCTAAACTCGACCAAATTCCAGAAACATCCCAAAAAATCTCCATCAATTTCCACACAATTCCAGAAATGTCCTTCAAAATTCTTCAAGTCTCATCAATATCCCACAACACTCCAGAAAAATCCCATAAAATGGCAGAAAACTCCCACCAAATTCCCTAAAACTTCTCAAAACCCTACCAAATTCCTGAAACATCCCACAAAATCTCCACAAATTTCCACACAATCTAAGAAAATTCCCACAAAATTCTTCAAGTATCCTCAGCATCTTACAAAATTGCACAAAAATTCCACAAAATTCTTAAAAATGTTACCAAATTCCAGAAACATCCCATAAAATCTCCACCAATTTCCACACAATTCCAGAAATGTCCTTCAAAATTCTTCAATTCTCATCAATATCCCACAACACTCCAGAAAAATCCCATAAAATGGCAGAAAACTCCCACCAAATTCCCTAAAACTTCTCAAAACTCTACCAAATTCCTGAAACATCCCACAAAATCTCCACAAATTTCCACACAATCTAAGAAAAACCCCACAAAATTCTTCAACTCTCCTCAATACCCCACAAAATTCCACAAAAATTCCACAAAATTCTTAAAAATGTCACCAAATTCCAGAAACATCCCACAAAATCTCCTTCATATCCCACAAAATTAAAAGAAAACCCCATAAAATGGCAGAAAACTCCCACCAAATTCCCTAAAACTTCTCAAAACTCTACCAAATTCCTGAAACATCCCACAAAATCTCCACAAATTTCCACACAATTCCAGAAATGTCCTTCAAAATTCTTCAATTCTCATCAATATCCCACAACACTCCAGAAAAATCCCATAAAATGGCAGAAAACTCCCACCAAATTCCCTAAAACTTCTCAAAACTCTACCAAATTCCTGAAACATCCCGCAAAATCTCCACAAATTTCCACACAATCTAAGAAAAACCACACAAAATTCTTCAACTCTCCTCAATGCCCCACAAAATTCCACAAAAATTCCACAAAATTCTTAAACTTGTCACCAAATTCCAGAAACATCCCACAAAATCTCGACAAATTTCCACACAATTCCAGAAATATCCTTCAACATTTTTCAATTCTTATCAATATCCCACAACATTCCAGAAAAATCCCATAGAATGGCAGAAAACTCCCACAAAATTCCCTACATCTTCCCAAAACCCTACCAGATTCCAGAAACATCCCGCAAAATCTCCACAAATTTCCACACAATCTAAGAAAATTCCACAAAATTCTTCAAGTCTCCTCAGAATCCCACAAAATTCCACAAAAATTCCACAAAATTCTTAAAAATGTCACCAAATTCCAGAAACATCCCAAAAAATCACCTCAAATTCCCACAAAATTCCACAAATATCCTTCAAAATTCTTCAACTCTCCTCATAATTCCACAAAATTCCACAAAAATTCCACAAAATTCTTAAACTTGTCACCAAATTGCAGAAACATCCCACAAAATCTCCACAAATTTCCACACAATCTGAGAAGATCCCACAAAATTCTTCAAGTCTCCTCAGAATCTTACAAAATTGCACAAAAATTCCACAAAATTCTTAAAAATGTCACCAAATTCCTGAAACATCCCACAAAATCTCCTCCATATCCAACAAAATTAAAAGAAAACCCCATAAAATGGCAGACAACTCCCACAAAATTCCCTAAATAATCTCTAAACTCAACCAAATTCCAGAAACATCCCACAAAATCTCTATCAATTTCCACACAATTCCAGAAATGTCCTTCAAAATTCTTCAAGTCTCATCAATATCCCACAACATTCCCGAAAAATTTCACAACATTCAGAAAAAATCCCACAAAATTGCAGCCAAATCCCACAAAATTGCAGAAAAGTCACAAAAAAATCCTTAAATCTTCTCAAAACCATATCAAATATTTGAAATATCCCACAAAATCTTTACCAAGTTCCACAGAATCTAAGATAATTGACTCAAAATTCTTCTTGTTACCTCAATATCTCCCAAAATTCCACAAAACCCCCACGTAATTCCAGAAACAGCCCACAAAATTTAAGGAACAATCCCACAAAATGGCAGAAAACTCCCACCAAATTCCCTAAAACTTCTCAAAACCCTACCAAATTCCTGAAACATCCCACAAAATCTCCACAAATTTCCACACAATCTGAGAAGATCCCACAAAATTCTTCAAGTCTCCTCAGAATCTTACAAAATTGCACAAAAATTCCACAAAATTCTTAAAAATGTCACCAAATTCCTGAAACATCCCACAAAATCTCCTCCATATCCAACAAAATTAAAAGAAAACCCCATAAAATGGCAGACAACTCCCACAAAATTCCCTAAATAATCTCTAAACTCAACCAAATTCCAGAAACATCCCACAAAATCTCCATCAATTTCCACACAATTCCAGAAATGTCCTTCAAAATTCTTCAAGTCTCATCAATATCCCACAACATTCCCGAAAAATTTCACAACATTCAGAAAAAATCCCACAAAATTGCAGCCAAATCCCACAAAATTGCAGAAAAGTCACAAAAAAATCCTTAAATCTTCTCAAAACCATAACAAATATTTGAAATATCCCACAAAATCTTTACCAAGTTCCACAGAATCTAAGATAATTGACTCAAAATTCTTCTTGTCTCCTCAATATCTCCCAAAATTCCACAAAACCCCCACGTAATTCCAGAAACAGCCCACAAAATTTAAGGAACAATCCCACAAAATGGCAGAAAACTCCCACCAAATTCCCTAAAACTTCTCAAAACCCTACCAAATTCCTGAAACATCCCACAAAATCTCCACAAATTTCCACACAATCTAAGAAAATTCCCACAAAATTCTTCAAGTATCCTCAGCATCTTACAAAATTGCACAAAAATTCCACAAAATTCTTAAAAATGTCACCAAATTCCAGAAACATCCCACAAAATCTCCACCAATTTCCACACAATTCCAGAAATGTCCTTCAAAATTCTTCAATTCTCATCAATATCCCACAACACTCCAGAAAAATCCTAATAAAATGGCAGAAAACTCCCACCAAATTCCCTAAAATTTCTCAAAACTCTACCAAATTCATGAAACATCCCACAAAATCTCCACAAATTTCCACACAATCTAAGAAAAACCCCACAAAATTCTTCAACTCTCCTCAATACCCCACAAAATTCCACAAAAATTCCACAATTCTTAAACTTGTCACCAAATTCCAGAAACATCCCACAAAACCTCCTCTAATTTCCACACAATTCCAGAAATATCCTTCAAAATTCTTCAAGTCTCATCAATATCCCACAACATTCCCGAAAAATTTCACAACATTCAGAAAAAATCCCACAAAATTGCAGCCAAATCCCACAAAATTGCAGAAAAGTCACAAAAAAATCCTTAAATCTTCTCAAAACCATATCAAATATTTGAAATATCCCACAAAATCTTTACCAAGTTCCACAGAATCTAAGATAATTGACTCAAAATTCTTCTTGTCTCCTCAATATCCCTCAAAATTCCACAAAACCCCCACGTAATTCCAGAAACAGCCCACAAAATTTAAGGAACAATCCCACAAAATGGCAGAAAACTCCCACCAAATTCCCTAAAACTTCTCAAAACTCTACCAAATTCCTGAAACATCCCACAAAATCTCCACAAATTTCCACACAATCTGAGAAGATCCCACAAAATTCTTCAAGTCTCCTCAGAATCTTACAAAATTCCACAAAAATTCCACAAAATTCTTAAAAATGTCACCAAATTCCTGAAACATCCCACAAAATCTCCTCCATATCCAACAAAATTAAAAGAAAACCCCATAAAATGGCAGACAACTCCCACAAAATTCCCTAAATAATCTCTAAACTCGACCAAATTCCAGAAACATCCCACAAAATCTCCATCAATTTCCACACAATTCCAGAAATGTCCTTCAAAATTCTTCAAGTCTCATCAATATCCCACAACATTCCCGAAAAATTTCACAACATTCAGAAAAAATCCCACAAAATTGCAGCCAAATCCCACAAAATTGCAGAAAAGTCACAAAAAAATCCTTAAATCTTCTCAAAACCATATCAAATATTTGAAATATCCCACAAAATCTTGACCAAGTTCCACACAATCTAAGATAATTGACTCAAAATTCTTCTTGTCTCCTCAATATCCCTCAAAATTCCACAAAACCCACACGTAATTCCAGAAATATCCCACAAAATTTAAGGAACAATCCCACAAAATGGCAGAAAACTCCCACCAAATTCCCTAAAACTTCTCAAAACCCTACCAAATTCCTGAAACATCCCACAAAATCTCCACAAATTTCCACACAATCTGAGAAGATCCCACAAAATTCTTCAAGTCTCCTCAGAATCTTACAAAATTCCACAAAAATTCCACAAAATTCTTAAAAATGTCACGAAATTCCTGAAACATCCCACAAAATCTCCTCCATATCCAACAAAATTAAAAGAAAACCCCATAAAATGGCAGACAACTCCCACAAAATTCCCTAAATAATCTCTAAACTCAACCAAATTCCAGAAACATCCCACAAAATCTCCATCAATTTCCACACAATTCCAGAAATGTCCTTCAAAATTCTTCAAGTCTCATCAATATCCCACAACATTCCCGAAAAATTTCACAACATTCAGAAAAAATCCCACAAAATTGCAGCCAAATCCCACAAAATTGCAGAAAAGTCACAAAAAAATCCTTAAATCTTCTCAAAACCATATCAAATATTTGAAATATCCCACAAAATCTTTACCAAGTTCCACAGAATCTAAGATAATTGACTCAAAATTCTTCTTGTTACCTCAATATCTCCCAAAATTCCACAAAACCCCCACGTAATTCCAGAAACAGCCCACAAAATTTAAGGAACAATCCCACAAAATGGCAGAAAACTCCCACCAAATTCCCTAAAACTTCTCAAAACCCTACCAAATTCCTGAAACATCCCACAAAATCTCCACAAATTTCCACACAATCTAAGAAAAATGCAAAAAAATTCATCAAGTCTCCTCAGAATCTTACAAAATTGCACAAAAATTCCACAAAATTCTTAAAAATGTTACCAAATTCCAGAAACATCCCACAAAATCTCCACCAATTTCCACACAATTCCAGAAATGTCCTTCAAAATTCTTCAATTCTCATCAATATCCCACAGCACTCCAGAAAAATCCTAATAAAAT
Organism: Cyanistes caeruleus; assembly: GCF_971803275.1. Lineage (NCBI taxonomy): Eukaryota > Metazoa > Chordata > Aves > Passeriformes > Paridae > Cyanistes > Cyanistes caeruleus. The sequence continues at coordinate 482,812 of NW_028255907.1, read as the reverse complement.
GGCAGAAAACTCCCACCAAATTCCCGAAAACTTCTCAAAACTCTACCAAATTCCTGAAACATCCCACAAAATCTCCACAAATTTCCACACAATCTAAGAAAAACCCCACAAAATTCTTCAACTCTCCTCAATACCCCACAAAATTCCACAAAAATTCCACAATTCTTAAACATGTCACCAAATTCCAGAAACATCCCACAAAACCTCCTCTAATTTCCACACAATTCCAGAAATATCCTTCAAAATTCTTCAAGTCTCATCAATATCCCACAACATTCCCGAAAAATTTCACAACATTCAGAAAAAATCCCACAAAATTGCAGCCAAATCCCACAAAATTGCAGAAAAGTCACAAAAAAATCCTTAAATCTTCTCAAAACCATATCAAATATTTGAAATATCCCACAAAATCTTTACCAAGTTCCACAGAATCTAAGATAATTGACTCAAAATTCTTCTTGTCTCCTCAATATCCCTCAAAATTCCACAAAACCCACACGTAATTCCAGAAATATCCCACAAAATTTAAGGAACAATCCCACAAAATGGCAGAAAACTCCCACCAAATTCCCTAAAACTTCTCAAAACCCTACCAAATTCCTGAAACATCCCACAAAATCTCCACAAATTTCCACACAATCTAAGAAAATTCCACAAAATTCTTCAAGTCTCCTCAGAATCCCAAAAAATTGCACAAAAATTCCACAAAATTCTTAAAAATGTTACCAAATTCCAGAAACATCCCACAAAATCTCCACCAATTTCCACACAATTCCAGAAATGTCCTTCAAAATTCTTCAATTCTCATCAATATCCCACAACACTCCAGAAAAATCCTAATAAAATGGCAGAAAACTCCCACCAAATTCCCTAAAACTTCTCAAAACTCTACCAAATTCCTGAAACATCCCGCAAAATCTCCACAAATTTCCACACAATCTAAGAAAAACCCCACAAAATTCTTCAACTCTCCTCAATGCCCCACAAAATTCCACAAAAATTCCACAAAATTCTTAAACTTGTCACCAAATTCCAGAAACATCCCACAAAATCTCCACAAATTTCCACACAATTCCAGAAATATCCTTCAACATTTTTCAATTCTTATCAATATCCCACAACATTCCAGAAAAATCCCATAAAATGTCAGAAAACTCCCACAAAATTCCCTACATCTTCCCAAAACCCTACCAGATTCCAGAAACATCCCACAAAATCTCCTCAAATTTCCACACAATCTAAGAAAATTCCACAAAATTCTTCAAGTCTCCTCAGAATCCCACAAAATTCCACAAAAATTCCACAAAATTCTTAAAAATGTCACCAAATTCCAGAAACATCCCAAAAAATCACCTCAAATTCCCACAAAATTCCACAAATATCCCTCAAAATTCTTCAACTCTCCTCATAATTCCACAAAATTCCACAAAAATTCCACAAAATTCTTAAACTTGTCACCAAATTGCAGAAACATCCTACAAAATCTCCTCCAATTTCCACACAATTCCAGAAATATCCTTCAAAATTCTTCAAGTCTCATCAATATCCCACAACATTCCCGAAAAATTTCACAACATTCAGAAAAAATCCCACAAAATTGCAGCCAAATCCCACAAAATTGCAGAAAAGTCACAAAAAAATCCTTAAATCTTCTCAAAACCATATCAAATATTTGAAATATCCCACAAAATCTTTACCAAGTTCCACAGAATCTAAGATAATTGACTCAAAATTCTTCTTGTCTCCTCAATATCCCTCAAAATTCCACAAAACCCACACGTAATTCCAGAAATATCCCACAAAATTTAAGGAACAATCCCACAAAATGGCAGAAAACTCCCACCAAATTCCCTAAAACTTCTCAAAACCCTACCAAATTCCTGAAACATCCCACAAAATCTCCACAAATTTCCACACAATCTGAGAAGATCCCACAAAATTCTTCAAGTCTCCTCAGAATCTTACAAAATTGCACAAAAATTCCACAAAATTCTTAAAAATGTCACCAAATTCCTGAAACATCCCACAAAATCTCCTCCATATCCAACAAAATTAAAAGAAAACCCCATAAAATGGCAGACAACTCCCACAAAATTCCCTAAATAATCTCTAAACTCAACCAAATTCCAGAAACATCCCACAAAATCTCCATCAATTTCCACACAATTCCAGAAATGTCCTTCAAAATTCTTCAAGTCTCATCAATATCCCACAACATTCCCGAAAAATTTCACAACATTCAGAAAAAATCCCACAAAATTGCAGCCAAATCCCACAAAATTGCAGAAAAGTCACAAAAAAATCCTTAAATCTTGTCAAAACCATATCAAATATTTGAAATATCCCACAAAATCTTTACCAAGTTCCACAGAATCTAAGATAATTGACTCAAAATTCTTCTTGTTACCTCAATATCTCCCAAAATTCCACAAAACCCCCACGTAATTCCAGAAACAGCCCACAAAATTTAAGGAACAATCCCACAAAATGGCAGAAAACTCCCACCAAATTCCCTAAAACTTCTCAAAACCCTACCAAATTCCTGAAACATCCCACAAAATCTCCACAAATTTCCACACAATCTAAGAAAATTCCACAAAATTCTTCAAGTCTCCTCAGAATCCCAAAAAATTGCACAAAAATTCCACAAAATTCTTAAAAATGTTACCAAATTCCAGAAACATCCCACAAAATCTCCACCAATTTCCACACAATTCCAGAAATGTCCTTCAAAATTCTTCAATTCTCATCAATATCCCACAACACTCCAGAAAAATCCTAATAAAATGGCAGAAAACTCCCACCAAATTCCCTAAAACTTCTCAAAACCCTACCAAATTCCTGAAACATCCCACAAAATCTCCACAAATTTCCACACAATCTGAGAAGATCCCACAAAATTCTTCAAGTCTCCTCAGAATCTTACAAAATTGCACAAAAATTCCACAAAATTCTTAAACATGTCACCAAATTCCTGAAACATCCCACAAAATCTCCTCCATATCCAACAAAATTAAAAGAAAACCCCATAAAATGGCAGACAACTCCCACAAAATTCCCTAAATAATCTCTAAACTCAACCAAATTCCAGAAACATCCCACAAAATCTCCATCAATTTCCACACAATTCCAGAAATGTCCTTCAAAATTCTTCAAGTCTCATCAATATCCCACAACATTCCCGAAAAATTTCACAACATTCAGAAAAAATCCCACAAAATTGCAGCCAAATCCCACAAAATTGCAGAAAAGTCACAAAAAAATCCTTAAATCTTCTCAAAACCATAACAAATATTTGAAATATCCCACAAAATCTTTACCAAGTTCCACAGAATCTAAGATAATTGACTCAAAATTCTTCTTGTCTCCTCAATATCTCCCAAAATTCCACAAAACCCCCACGTAATTCCAGAAACAGCCCACAAAATTTAAGGAACAATCCCACAAAATGGCAGAAAACTCCCACCAAATTCCCTAAAACTTCTCAAAACCCTACCAAATTCCTGAAACATCCCACAAAATCTCCACAAATTTCCACACAATCTAAGAAAATTCCCACAAAATTCTTCAAGTATCCTCAGCATCTTACAAAATTGCACAAAAATTCCACAAAATTCTTAAAAATGTCACCAAATTCCAGAAACATCCCACAAAATCTCCACCAATTTCCACACAATTCCAGAAATGTCCTTCAAAATTCTTCAATTCTCATCAATATCCCACAACACTCCAGAAAAATCCTAATAAAATGGCAGAAAACTCCCACCAAATTCCCTAAAATTTCTCAAAACTCTACCAAATTCATGAAACATCCCACAAAATCTCCACAAATTTCCACACAATCTAAGAAAAACCCCACAAAATTCTTCAACTCTCCTCAATACCCCACAAAATTCCACAAAAATTCCACAATTCTTAAACTTGTCACCAAATTCCAGAAACATCCCACAAAACCTCCTCTAATTTCCACACAATTCCAGAAATATCCTTCAAAATTCTTCAAGTCTCATCAATATCCCACAACATTCCCGAAAAATTTCACAACATTCAGAAAAAATCCCACAAAATTGCAGCCAAATCCCACAAAATTGCAGAAAAGTCACAAAAAAATCCTTAAATCTTCTCAAAACCATATCAAATATTTGAAATATCCCACAAAATCTTTACCAAGTTCCACAGAATCTAAGATAATTGACTCAAAATTCTTCTTGTCTCCTCAATATCCCTCAAAATTCCACAAAACCCCCACGTAATTCCAGAAACAGCCCACAAAATTTAAGGAACAATCCCACAAAATGGCAGAAAACTCCCACCAAATTCCCTAAAACTTCTCAAAACTCTACCAAATTCCTGAAACATCCCACAAAATCTCCACAAATTTCCACACAATCTGAGAAGATCCCACAAAATTCTTCAAGTCTCCTCAGAATCTTACAAAATTCCACAAAAATTCCACAAAATTCTTAAAAATGTCACCAAATTCCTGAAACATCCCACAAAATCTCCTCCATATCCAACAAAATTAAAAGAAAACCCCATAAAATGGCAGACAACTCCCACAAAATTCCCTAAATAATCTCTAAACTCAACCAAATTCCAGAAACATCCCACAAAATCTCCATCAATTTCCACACAATTCCAGAAATGTCCTTCAAAATTCTTCAAGTCTCATCAATATCCCACAACATTCCCGAAAAATTTCACAACATTCAGAAAAAATCCCACAAAATTGCAGCCAAATCCCACAAAATTGCAGAAAAGTCACAAAAAAATCCTTAAATCTTCTCAAAACCATATCAAATATTTGAAATATCCCACAAAATCTTTACCAAGTTCCACAGAATCTAAGATAATTGACTCAAAATTCTTCTTGTTACCTCAATATCTCCCAAAATTCCACAAAACCCCCACGTAATTCCAGAAACAGCCCACAAAATTTAAGGAACAATCCCACAAAATGGCAGAAAACTCCCACCAAATTCCCTAAAACTTCTCAAAACCCTACCAAATTCCTGAAACATCCCACAAAATCTCCACAAATTTCCACACAATCTAAGAAAAATGCAAAAAAATTCTTCAAGTCTCCTCAGAATCTTACAAAATTGCACAAAAATTCCACAAAATTCTTAAAAATGTTACCAAATTCCAGAAACATCCCACAAAATCTCCACCAATTTCCACACAATTCCAGAAATGTCCTTCAAAATTCTTCAATTCTCATCAATATCCCACAGCACTCCAGAAAAATCCTAATAAAATGGCAGAAAACTCCCACCAAATTCCCGAAAACTTCTCAAAACTCTACCAAATTCCTGAAACATCCCACAAAATCTCCACAAATTTCCACACAATCTAAGAAAAACCCCACAAAATTCTTCAACTCTCCTCAATACCCCACAAAATTCCACAAAAATTCCACAATTCTTAAACATGTCACCAAATTCCAGAAACATCCCACAAAACCTCCTCTAATTTCCACACAATTCCAGAAATATCCTTCAAAATTCTTCAAGTCTCATCAATATCCCACAACATTCCCGAAAAATTTCACAACATTCAGAAAAAATCCCACAAAATTGCAGCCAAATCCCACAAAATTGCAGAAAAGTCACAAAAAAATCCTTAAATCTTCTCAAAACCATATCAAATATTTGAAATATCCCACAAAATCTTTACCAAGTTCCACAGAATCTAAGATAATTGACTCAAAATTCTTCTTGTCTCCTCAATATCCCTCAAAATTCCACAAAACCCACACGTAATTCCAGAAATATCCCACAAAATTTAAGGAACAATCCCACAAAATGGCAGAAAACTCCCACCAAATTCCCTAAAACTTCTCAAAACCCTACCAAATTCCTGAAACATCCCACAAAATCTCCACAAATTTCCACACAATCTAAGAAAATTCCACAAAATTCTTCAAGTCTCCTCAGAATCCCAAAAAATTGCACAAAAATTCCACAAAATTCTTAAAAATGTTACCAAATTCCAGAAACATCCCACAAAATCTCCACCAATTTCCACACAATTCCAGAAATGTCCTTCAAAATTCTTCAATTCTCATCAATATCCCACAACACTCCAGAAAAATCCTAATAAAATGGCAGAAAACTCCCACCAAATTCCCTAAAACTTCTCAAAACCCTACCAAATTCCTGAAACATCCCACAAAATCTCCACAAATTTCCACACAATCTGAGAAGATCCCACAAAATTCTTCAAGTCTCCTCAGAATCTTACAAAATTCCACAAAAATTCCACAAAATTCTTAAAAATGTCACCAAATTCCTGAAACATCCCACAAAATCTCCTCCATATCCAACAAAATTAAATGAAAACCCCATAAAATGGCAGACAACTCCCACAAAATTCCCTAAATAATCTCTAAACTCGACCAAATTCCAGAAACATCCCACAAAATCTCTATCAATTTCCACACAATTCCAGAAATGTCCTTCAAAATTCTTCAAGTCTCATCAATATCCCACAACATTCCCGAAAAATTTCACAACATTCAGAAAAAATCCCACAAAATTGCAGCCAAATCCCACAAAATTGCAGAAAAGTCACAAAAAAATCCTTAAATCTTCTCAAAACCATATCAAATATTTGAAATATCCCACAAAATCTTTACCAAGTTCCACAGAATCTAAGATAATTGACTCAAAATTCTTCTTGTTACCTCAATATCTCCCAAAATTCCACAAAACCCCCACGTAATTCCAGAAACAGCCCACAAAATTTAAGGAACAATCCCACAAAATGGCAGAAAACTCCCACCAAATTCCCTAAAACTTCTCAAAACCCTACCAAATTCCTGAAACATCCCACAAAATCTCCACAAATTTCCACACAATCTGAGAAGATCCCACAAAATTCTTCAAGTCTCCTCAGAATCTTACAAAATTCCACAAAAATTCCACAAAATTCTTAAAAATGTCACCAAATTCCTGAAACATCCCACAAAATCTCCTCCATATCCAACAAAATTAAAAGAAAACCCCATAAAATGGCAGACAACTCCCACAAAATTCCCTAAATAATCTCTAAACTCAACCAAATTCCAGAAACATCCCACAAAATCTCCATCAATTTCCACACAATTCCAGAAATGTCCTTCAAAATTCTTCAAGTCTCATCAATATCCCACAACATTCCCGAAAAATTTCACAACATTCAGAAAAAATCCCACAAAATTGCAGCCAAATCCCACAAAATTGCAGAAAAGTCACAAAAAAATCCTTAAATCTTCTCAAAACCATATCAAATATTTGAAATATCCCACAAAATCTTTACCAAGTTCCACAGAATCTAAGATAATTGACTCAAAATTCTTCTTGTTACCTCAATATCTCCCAAAATTCCACAAAACCCCCACGTAATTCCAGAAACAGCCCACAAAATTTAAGGAACAATCCCACAAAATGGCAGAAAACTCCCACCAAATTCCCTAAAACTTCTCAAAACCCTACCAAATTCCTGAAACATCCCACAAAATCTCCACAAATTTCCACACAATCTAAGAAAAATGCAAAAAAATTCTTCAAGTCTCCTCAGAATCTTACAAAATTGCACAAAAATTCCACAAAATTCTTAAAAATGTTACCAAATTCCAGAAACATCCCACAAAATCTCCACCAATTTCCACACAATTCCAGAAATGTCCTTCAAAATTCTTCAATTCTCATCAATATCCCACAACACTCCAGAAAAATCCTAATAAAATGGCAGAAAACTCCCACCAAATTCCCTAAAACTTCTCAAAACCCTACCAAATTCCTGAAACATCCCACAAAATCTCCACAAATTTCCACACAATCTGAGAAGATCCCACAAAATTCTTCAAGTCTCCTCAGAATCTTACAAAATTCCACAAAAATTCCACAAAATTCTTAAAAATGTCACCAAATTCCTGAAACATCCCACAAAATCTCCTCCATATCCAACAAAATTAAAAGAAAACCCCATAAAATGGCAGACAACTCCCACAAAATTCCCTAAATAATCTCTAAACTCAACCAAATTCCAGAAACATCCCACAAAATCTCCATCAATTTCCACACAATTCCAGAAATGTCCTTCAAAATTCTTCAAGTCTCATCAATATCCCACAACATTCCCGAAAAATTTCACAACATTCAGAAAAAATCCCACAAAATTGCAGCCAAATCCCACAAAATTGCAGAAAAGTCACAAAAAAATCCTTAAATCTTCTCAAAACCATAACAAATATTTGAAATATCCCACAAAATCTTTACCAAGTTCCACAGAATCTAAGATAATTGACTCAAAATTCTTCTTGTCTCCTCAATATCTCCCAAAATTCCACAAAACCCCCACGTAATTCCAGAAACAGCCCACAAAATTTAAGGAACAATCCCACAAAATGGCAGAAAACTCCGACCAAATTCCCTAAAACTTCTCAAAACCCTACCAAATTCCTGAAACATCCCACAAAATCTCCACAAATTTCCACACAATCTAAGAAAATTCCCACAAAATTCTTCAAGTATCCTCAGCATCTTACAAAATTGCACAAAAATTCCACAAAATTCTTAAAAATGTCACCAAATTCCAGAAACATCCCACAAAATCTCCACCAATTTCCACACAATTCCAGAAATGTCCTTCAAAATTCTTCAATTCTCATCAATATCCCACAACACTCCAGAAAAATCCTAATAAAATGGCAGAAAACTCCCACCAAATTCCCTAAAATTTCTCAAAACTCTACCAAATTCATGAAACATCCCACAAAATCTCCACAAATTTCCACACAATCTAAGAAAAACCCCACAAAATTCTTCAACTCTCCTCAATACCCCACAAAATTCCACAAAAATTCCACAATTCTTAAACTTGTCACCAAATTCCAGAAACATCCCACAAAACCTCCTCTAATTTCCACACAATTCCAGAAATATCCTTCAAAATTCTTCAAGTCTCATCAATATCCCACAACATTCCCGAAAAATTTCACAACATTCAGAAAAAATCCCACAAAATTGCAGCCAAATCCCACAAAATTGCAGAAAAGTCACAAAAAAATCCTTAAATCTTCTCAAAACCATATCAAATATTTGAAATATCCCACAAAATCTTTACCAAGTTCCACAGAATCTAAGATAATTGACTCAAAATTCTTCTTGTCTCCTCAATATCCCTCAAAATTCCACAAAACCCCCACGTAATTCCAGAAACAGCCCACAAAATTTAAGGAACAATCCCACAAAATGGCAGAAAACTCCCACCAAATTCCCTAAAACTTCTCAAAACTCTACCAAATTCCTGAAACATCCCACAAAATCTCCACAAATTTCCACACAATCTGAGAAGATCCCACAAAATTCTTCAAGTCTCCTCAGAATCTTACAAAATTGCACAAAAATTCCACAAAATTCTTAAAAATGTCACCAAATTCCTGAAACATCCCACAAAATCTCCTCCATATCCAACAAAATTAAAAGAAAACCCCATAAAATGGCAGACAACTCCCACAAAATTCCCTAAATAATCTCTAAACTCGACCAAATTCCAGAAACATCCCACAAAATCTCCATCAATTTCCACACAATTCCAGAAATGTCCTTCAAAATTCTTCAAGTCTCATCAATATCCCACAACATTCCCGAAAAATTTCACAACATTCAGAAAAAATCCCACAAAATTGCAGCCAAATCCCACAAAATTGCAGAAAAGTCACAAAAAAATCCTTAAATCTTCTCAAAACCATATCAAATATTTGAAATATCCCACAAAATCTTGACCAAGTTCCACAGAATCTAAGATAATTGACTCAAAATTCTTCTTGTCTCCTCAATATCCCTCAAAATTCCACAAAACCCACACGTAATTCCAGAAATATCCCACAAAATTTAAGGAACAATCCCACAAAATGGCAGAAAACTCCCACCAAATTCCCTAAAACTTCTCAAAACCCTACCAAATTCCTGAAACATCCCACAAAATCTCCACAAATTTCCACACAATCTGAGAAGATCCCACAAAATTCTTCAAGTCTCCTCAGAATCTTACAAAATTCCACAAAAATTCCACAAAATTCTTAAAAATGTCACGAAATTCCTGAAACATCCCACAAAATCTCCTCCATATCCAACAAAATTAAAAGAAAACCCCATAAAATGGCAGACAACTCCCACAAAATTCCCTAAATAATCTCTAAACTCAACCAAATTCCAGAAACATCCCACAAAATCTCCACAAATTTCCACACAATCTAAGAAAAATGCAAAAAAATTCTTCAAGTCTCCTCAGAATCTTACAAAATTGCACAAAAATTCCACAAAATTCTTAAAAATGTTACCAAATTCCAGAAACATCCCACAAAATCTCCACCAATTTCCACACAATTCCAGAAATGTCCTTCAAAATTCTTCAATTCTCATCAATATCCCACAGCACTCCAGAAAAATCCTAATAAAATGGCAGAAAACTCCCACCAAATTCCCGAAAACTTCTCAAAACTCTACCAAATTCCTGAAACATCCCACAAAATCTCCACAAATTTCCACACAATCTAAGAAAAACCCCACAAAATTCTTCAACTCTCCTCAATACCCCACAAAATTCCACAAAAATTCCACAATTCTTAAACATGTCACCAAATTCCAGAAACATCCCACAAAACCTCCTCTAATTTCCACACAATTCCAGAAATGTCCTTCAAAATTCTTCAAGTCTCATCAATATCCCACAACATTCCCGAAAAATTTCACAACATTCAGAAAAAATCCCACAAAATTGCAGCCAAATCCCACAAAATTGCAGAAAAGTCACAAAAAAATCCTTAAATCTTCTCAAAACCATAACAAATATTTGAAATATCCCACAAAATCTTTACCAAGTTCCACAGAATCTAAGATAATTGACTCAAAATTCTTCTTGTCTCCTCAATATCTCCCAAAATTCCACAAAACCCCCACGTAATTCCAGAAACAGCCCACAAAATTTAAGGAACAATCCCACAAAATGGCAGAAAACTCCGACCAAATTCCCTAAAACTTCTCAAAACCCTACCAAATTCCTGAAACATCCCACAAAATCTCCACAAATTTCCACACAATCTAAGAAAATTCCCACAAAATTCTTCAAGTATCCTCAGCATCTTACAAAATTGCACAAAAATTCCACAAAATTCTTAAAAATGTCACCAAATTCCAGAAACATCCCACAAAATCTCCACCAATTTCCACACAATTCCAGAAATGTCCTTCAAAATTCTTCAATTCTCATCAATATCCCACAACACTCCAGAAAAATCCTAATAAAATGGCAGAAAACTCCCACCAAATTCCCTAAAATTTCTCAAAACTCTACCAAATTCATGAAACATCCCACAAAATCTCCACAAATTTCCACACAATCTAAGAAAAACCCCACAAAATTCTTCAACTCTCCTCAATACCCCACAAAATTCCACAAAAATTCCACAATTCTTAAACTTGTCACCAAATTCCAGAAACATCCCACAAAACCTCCTCTAATTTCCACACAATTCCAGAAATATCCTTCAAAATTCTTCAAGTCTCATCAATATCCCACAACATTCCCGAAAAATTTCACAACATTCAGAAAAAATCCCACAAAATTGCAGCCAAATCCCACAAAATTGCAGAAAAGTCACAAAAAAATCCTTAAATCTTCTCAAAACCATATCAAATATTTGAAATATCCCACAAAATCTTTACCAAGTTCCACAGAATCTAAGATAATTGACTCAAAATTCTTCTTGTCTCCTCAATATCCCTCAAAATTCCACAAAACCCCCACGTAATTCCAGAAACAGCCCACAAAATTTAAGGAACAATCCCACAAAATGGCAGAAAACTCCCACCAAATTCCCTAAAACTTCTCAAAACTCTACCAAATTCCTGAAACATCCCACAAAATCTCCACAAATTTCCACACAATCTGAGAAGATCCCACAAAATTCTTCAAGTCTCCTCAGAATCTTACAAAATTGCACAAAAATTCCACAAAATTCTTAAAAATGTCACCAAATTCCTGAAACATCCCACAAAATCTCCTCCATATCCAACAAAATTAAAAGAAAACCCCATAAAATGGCAGACAACTCCCACAAAATTCCCTAAATAATCTCTAAACTCGACCAAATTCCAGAAACATCCCACAAAATCTCCATCAATTTCCACACAATTCCAGAAATGTCCTTCAAAATTCTTCAAGTCTCATCAATATCCCACAACATTCCCGAAAAATTTCACAACATTCAGAAAAAATCCCACAAAATTGCAGCCAAATCCCACAAAATTGCAGAAAAGTCACAAAAAAATCCTTAAATCTTCTCAAAACCATATCAAATATTTGAAATATCCCACAAAATCTTGACCAAGTTCCACAGAATCTAAGATAATTGACTCAAAATTCTTCTTGTCTCCTCAATATCCCTCAAAATTCCACAAAACCCACACGTAATTCCAGAAATATCCCACAAAATTTAAGGAACAATCCCACAAAATGGCAGAAAACTCCCACCAAATTCCCTAAAACTTCTCAAAACCCTACCAAATTCCTGAAACATCCCACAAAATCTCCACAAATTTCCACACAATCTGAGAAGATCCCACAAAATTCTTCAAGTCTCCTCAGAATCTTACAAAATTCCACAAAAATTCCACAAAATTCTTAAAAATGTCACGAAATTCCTGAAACATCCCACAAAATCTCCTCCATATCCAACAAAATTAAAAGAAAACCCCATAAAATGGCAGACAACTCCCACAAAATTCCCTAAATAATCTCTAAACTCAACCAAATTCCAGAAACATCCCACAAAATCTCCACAAATTTCCACACAATCTAAGAAAAATGCAAAAAAATTCTTCAAGTCTCCTCAGAATCTTACAAAATTGCACAAAAATTCCACAAAATTCTTAAAAATGTTACCAAATTCCAGAAACATCCCACAAAATCTCCACCAATTTCCACACAATTCCAGAAATGTCCTTCAAAATTCTTCAATTCTCATCAATATCCCACAGCACTCCAGAAAAATCCTAATAAAATGGCAGAAAACTCCCACCAAATTCCCGAAAACTTCTCAAAACTCTACCAAATTCCTGAAACATCCCACAAAATCTCCACAAATTTCCACACAATCTAAGAAAAACCCCACAAAATTCTTCAACTCTCCTCAATACCCCACAAAATTCCACAAAAATTCCACAATTCTTAAACATGTCACCAAATTCCAGAAACATCCCACAAAACCTCCTCTAATTTCCACACAATTCCAGAAATATCCTTCAAAATTCTTCAAGTCTCATCAATATCCCACAACATTCCCGAAAAATTTCACAACATTCAGAAAAAATCCCACAAAATTGCAGCCAAATCCCACAAAATTGCAGAAAAGTCACAAAAAAATCCTTAAATCTTCTCAAAACCATATCAAATATTTGAAATATCCCACAAAATCTTTACCAAGTTCCACAGAATCTAAGATAATTGACTCAAAATTCTTCTTGTCTCCTCAATATCCCTCAAAATTCCACAAAACCCACACGTAATTCCAGAAATATCCCACAAAATTTAAGGAACAATCCCACAAAATGGCAGAAAACTCCCACCAAATTCCCTAAAACTTCTCAAAACCCTACCAAATTCCTGAAACATCCCACAAAATCTCCACAAATTTCCACACAATCTAAGAAAATTCCACAAAATTCTTCAAGTCTCCTCAGAATCCCAAAAAATTGCACAAAAATTCCACAAAATTCTTAAAAATGTTACCAAATTCCAGAAACATCCCACAAAATCTCCACCAATTTCCACACAATTCCAGAAATGTCCTTCAAAATTCTTCAATTCTCATCAATATCCCACAACACTCCAGAAAAATCCTAATAAAATGGCAGAAAACTCCCACCAAATTCCCTAAAACTTCTCAAAACCCTACCAAATTCCTGAAACATCCCACAAAATCTCCACAAATTTCCACACAATCTGAGAAGATCCCACAAAATTCTTCAAGTCTCCTCAGAATCTTACAAAATTCCACAAAAATTCCACAAAATTCTTAAAAATGTCACCAAATTCCTGAAACATCCCACAAAATCTCCTCCATATCCAACAAAATTAAAAGAAAACCCCATAAAATGGCAGACAACTCCCACAAAATTCCCTAAATAATCTCTAAACTCGACCAAATTCCAGAAACATCCCACAAAATCTCTATCAATTTCCACACAATTCCAGAAATGTCCTTCAAAATTCTTCAAGTCTCATCAATATCCCACAACATTCCCGAAAAATTTCACAACATTCAGAAAAAATCCCACAAAATTGCAGCCAAATCCCACAAAATTGCAGAAAAGTCACAAAAAAATCCTTAAATCTTCTCAAAACCATATCAAATATTTGAAATATCCCACAAAATCTTTACCAAGTTCCACAGAATCTAAGATAATTGACTCAAAATTCTTCTTGTTACCTCAATATCTCCCAAAATTCCACAAAACCCCCACGTAATTCCAGAAACAGCCCACAAAATTTAAGGAACAATCCCACAAAATGGCAGAAAACTCCCACCAAATTCCCTAAAACTTCTCAAAACCCTACCAAATTCCTGAAACATCCCACAAAATCTCCACAAATTTCCACACAATCTGAGAAGATCCCACAAAATTCTTCAAGTCTCCTCAGAATCTTACAAAATTCCACAAAAATTCCACAAAATTCTTAAAAATGTCACCAAATTCCTGAAACATCCCACAAAATCTCCTCCATATCCAACAAAATTAAAAGAAAACCCCATAAAATGGCAGACAACTCCCACAAAATTCCCTAAATAATCTCTAAACTCGACCAAATTCCAGAAACATCCCACAAAATCTCTATCAATTTCCACACAATTCCAGAAATGTCCTTCAAAATTCTTCAAGTCTCATCAATATCCCACAACATTCCCGAAAAATTTCACAACATTCAGAAAAAATCCCACAAAATTGCAGCCAAATCCCACAAAATTGCAGAAAAGTCACAAAAAAATCCTTAAATCTTCTCAAAACCATATCAAATATTTGAAATATCCCACAAAATCTTTACCAAGTTCCACAGAATCTAAGATAATTGACTCAAAATTCTTCTTGTCTCCTCAATATCCCTCAAAATTCCACAAAACCCACACGTAATTCCAGAAACAGCCCACAAAATTTAAGGAACAATCCCACAAAATGGCAGAAAACTCCCACCAAATTCCCTAAAACTTCTCAAAACCCTACCAAATTCCTGAAACATCCCACAAAATCTCCACAAATTTCCACACAATCTGAGAAGATCCCACAAAATTCTTCAAGTCTCCTCAGAATCTTACAAAATTGCACAAAAATTCCACAAAATTCTTAAAAATGTCACCAAATTCCTGAAACATCCCACAAAATCTCCTCCATATCCAACAAAATTAAAAGAAAACCCCATAAAATGGCAGACAACTCCCACAAAATTCCCTAAATAATCTCTAAACTCGACCAAATTCCAGAAACATCCCACAAAATCTCCATCAATTTCCACACAATTCCAGAAATGTCCTTCAAAATTCTTCAAGTCTCATCAATATCCCACAACATTCCCGAAAAATTTCACAACATTCAGAAAAAATCCCACAAAATTGCAGCCAAATCCCACAAAATTGCAGAAAAGTCACAAAAAAATCCTTAAATCTTCTCAAAACCATATCAAATATTTGAAATATCCCACAAAATCTTTACCAAGTTCCACAGAATCTAAGATAATTGACTCAAAATTCTTCTTGTCTCCTCAATATCCCTCAAAATTCCACAAAACCCACACGTAATTCCAGAAATATCCCACAAAATTTAAGGAACAATCCCACAAAATGGCAGAAAACTCCCACCAAATTCCCTAAAACTTCTCAAAACCCTACCAAATTCCTGAAACATCCCACAAAATCTCCACAAATTTCCACACAATCTGAGAAGATCCCACAAAATTCTTCAAGTCTCCTCAGAATCTTACAAAATTCCACAAAAATTCCACAAAATTCTTAAAAATGTCACCAAATTCCTGAAACATCCCACAAAATCTCCTCCATATCCAACAAAATTAAAAGAAAACCCCATAAAATGGCAGACAACTCCCACAAAATTCCCTAAATAATCTCTAAACTCAACCAAATTCCAGAAACATCCCACAAAATCTCCATCAATTTCCACACAATTCCAGAAATGTCCTTCAAAATTCTTCAAGTCTCATCAATATCCCACAACATTCCCGAAAAATTTCACAACATTCAGAAAAAATCCCACAAAATTGCAGCCAAATCCCACAAAATTGCAGAAAAGTCACAAAAAAATCCTTAAATCTTCTCAAAACCATATCAAATATTTGAAATATCCCACAAAATCTTTACCAAGTTCCACAGAATCTAAGATAATTGACTCAAAATTCTTCTTGTTACCTCAATATCTCCCAAAATTCCACAAAACCCCCACGTAATTCCAGAAACAGCCCACAAAATTTAAGGAACAATCCCACAAAATGGCAGAAAACTCCCACCAAATTCCCTAAAACTTCTCAAAACCCTACCAAATTCCTGAAACATCCCACAAAATCTCCACAAATTTCCACACAATCTAAGAAAAATGCAAAAAAATTCTTCAAGTCTCCTCAGAATCTTACAAAATTGCACAAAAATTCCACAAAATTCTTAAAAATGTTACCAAATTCCAGAAACATCCCACAAAATCTCCACCAATTTCCACACAATTCCAGAAATGTCCTTCAAAATTCTTCAATTCTCATCAATATCCCACAACACTCCAGAAAAATCCTAATAAAATGGCAGAAAACTCCCACCAAATTCCCTAAAACTTCTCAAAACCCTACCAAATTCCTGAAACATCCCACAAAATCTCCACAAATTTCCACACAATCTGAGAAGATCCCACAAAATTCTTCAAGTCTCCTCAGAATCTTACAAAATTGCACAAAAATTCCACAAAATTCTTAAAAATGTCACCAAATTCCTGAAACATCCCACAAAATCTCCTCCATATCCAACAAAATTAAAAGAAAACCCCATAAAATGGCAGACAACTCCCACAAAATTCCCTAAATAATCTCTAAACTCAACCAAATTCCAGAAACATCCCACAAAATCTCCATCAATTTCCACACAATTCCAGAAATGTCCTTCAAAATTCTTCAAGTCTCATCAATATCCCACAACATTCCCGAAAAATTTCACAACATTCAGAAAAAATCCCACAAAATTGCAGCCAAATCCCACAAAATTGCAGAAAAGTCACAAAAAAATCCTTAAATCTTCTCAAAACCATAACAAATATTTGAAATATCCCACAAAATCTTTACCAAGTTCCACAGAATCTAAGATAATTGACTCAAAATTCTTCTTGTCTCCTCAATATCTCCCAAAATTCCACAAAACCCCCACGTAATTCCAGAAACAGCCCACAAAATTTAAGGAACAATCCCACAAAATGGCAGAAAACTCCCACCAAATTCCCTAAAACTTCTCAAAACCCTACCAAATTCCTGAAACATCCCACAAAATCTCCACAAATTTCCACACAATCTAAGAAAATTCCCACAAAATTCTTCAAGTATCCTCAGCATCTTACAAAATTGCACAAAAATTCCACAAAATTCTTAAAAATGTCACCAAATTCCAGAAACATCCCACAAAATCTCCACCAATTTCCACACAATTCCAGAAATGTCCTTCAAAATTCTTCAATTCTCATCAATATCCCACAACACTCCAGAAAAATCCTAATAAAATGGCAGAAAACTCCCACCAAATTCCCTAAAATTTCTCAAAACTCTACCAAATTCATGAAACATCCCACAAAATCTCCACAAATTTCCACACAATCTAAGAAAAACCCCACAAAATTCTTCAACTCTCCTCAATACCCCACAAAATTCCACAAAAATTCCACAATTCTTAAACTTGTCACCAAATTCCAGAAACATCCCACAAAACCTCCTCTAATTTCCACACAATTCCAGAAATATCCTTCAAAATTCTTCAAGTCTCATCAATATCCCACAACATTCCCGAAAAATTTCACAACATTCAGAAAAAATCCCACAAAATTGCAGCCAAATCCCACAAAATTGCAGAAAAGTCACAAAAAAATCCTTAAATCTTCTCAAAACCATATCAAATATTTGAAATATCCCACAAAATCTTTACCAAGTTCCACAGAATCTAAGATAATTGACTCAAAATTCTTCTTGTCTCCTCAATATCCCTCAAAATTCCACAAAACCCCCACGTAATTCCAGAAACAGCCCACAAAATTTAAGGAACAATCCCACAAAATGGCAGAAAACTCCCACCAAATTCCCTAAAACTTCTCAAAACTCTACCAAATTCCTGAAACATCCCACAAAATCTCCACAAATTTCCACACAATCTGAGAAGATCCCACAAAATTCTTCAAGTCTCCTCAGAATCTTACAAAATTGCACAAAAATTCCACAAAATTCTTAAAAATGTCACCAAATTCCTGAAACATCCCACAAAATCTCCTCCATATCCAACAAAATTAAAAGAAAACCCCATAAAATGGCAGACAACTCCCACAAAATTCCCTAAATAATCTCTAAACTCGACCAAATTCCAGAAACATCCCACAAAATCTCCATCAATTTCCACACAATTCCAGAAATGTCCTTCAAAATTCTTCAAGTCTCATCAATATCCCACAACATTCCCGAAAAATTTCACAACATTCAGAAAAAATCCCACAAAATTGCAGCCAAATCCCACAAAATTGCAGAAAAGTCACAAAAAAATCCTTAAATCTTCTCAAAACCATATCAAATATTTGAAATATCCCACAAAATCTTGACCAAGTTCCACAGAATCTAAGATAATTGACTCAAAATTCTTCTTGTCTCCTCAATATCCCTCAAAATTCCACAAAACCCACACGTAATTCCAGAAATATCCCACAAAATTTAAGGAACAATCCCACAAAATGGCAGAAAACTCCCACCAAATTCCCTAAAACTTCTCAAAACCCTACCAAATTCCTGAAACATCCCACAAAATCTCCACAAATTTCCACACAATCTGAGAAGATCCCACAAAATTCTTCAAGTCTCCTCAGAATCTTACAAAATTCCACAAAAATTCCACAAAATTCTTAAAAATGTCACGAAATTCCTGAAACATCCCACAAAATCTCCTCCATATCCAACAAAATTAAAAGAAAACCCCATAAAATGGCAGACAACTCCCACAAAATTCCCTAAATAATCTCTAAACTCAACCAAATTCCAGAAACATCCCACAAAATCTCCATCAATTTCCACACAATTCCAGAAATGTCCTTCAAAATTCTTCAAGTCTCATCAATATCCCACAACATTCCCGAAAAATTTCACAACATTCAGAAAAAATCCCACAAAATTGCAGCCAAATCCCACAAAATTGCAGAAAAGTCACAAAAAAATCCTTAAATCTTCTCAAAACCATAACAAATATTTGAAATATCCCACAAAATCTTTACCAAGTTCCACAGAATCTAAGATAATTGACTCAAAATTCTTCTTGTTACCTCAATATCTCCCAAAATTCCACAAAACCCCCACGTAATTCCAGAAACAGCCCACAAAATTTAAGGAACAATCCCACAAAATGGCAGAAAACTCCCACCAAATTCCCTAAAACTTCTCAAAACCCTACCAAATTCCTGAAACATCCCACAAAATCTCCACAAATTTCCACACAATCTAAGAAAAATGCAAAAAAATTCTTCAAGTCTCCTCAGAATCTTACAAAATTGCACAAAAATTCCACAAAATTCTTAAAAATGTTACCAAATTCCAGAAACATCCCACAAAATCTCCACCAATTTCCACACAATTCCAGAAATGTCCTTCAAAATTCTTCAATTCTCATCAATATCCCACAGCACTCCAGAAAAATCCTAATAAAATGGCAGAAAACTCCCACCAAATTCCCTAAAACTTCTCAAAACTCTACCAAATTCCTGAAACATCCCACAAAATCTCCACAAATTTCCACACAATCTAAGAAAAACCCCACAAAATTCTTCAACTCTCCTCAATACCCCACAAAATTCCACAAAAATTCCACAATTCTTAAACATGTCACCAAATTCCAGAAACATCCCACAAAACCTCCTCTAATTTCCACACAATTCCAGAAATATCCTTCAAAATTCTTCAAGTCTCATCAATATCCCACAACATTCCCGAAAAATTTCACAACATTCAGAAAAAATCCCACAAAATTGCAGCCAAATCCCACAAAATTGCAGAAAAGTCACAAAAAAATCCTTAAATCTTCTCAAAACCATATCAAATATTTGAAATATCCCACAAAATCTTTACCAAGTTCCACAGAATCTAAGATAATTGACTCAAAATTCTTCTTGTCTCCTCAATATCCCTCAAAATTCCACAAAACCCACACGTAATTCCAGAAATATCCCACAAAATTTAAGGAACAATCCCACAAAATGGCAGAAAACTCCCACCAAATTCCCTAAAACTTCTCAAAACCCTACCAAATTCCTGAAACATCCCACAAAATCTCCACAAATTTCCACACAATCTAAGAAAATTCCACAAAATTCTTCAAGTCTCCTCAGAATCCCAAAAAATTCCACAAAAATTCCACAAAATTCTTAAAAATGTCACGAAATTCCTGAAACATCCCACAAAATCTCCTCCATATCCAACAAAATTAAAAGAAAACCCCATAAAATGGCAGACAACTCCCACAAAATTCCCTAAATAATCTCTAAACTCGACCAAATTCCAGAAACATCCCACAAAATCTCCATCAATTTCCACACAATTCCAGAAATGTCCTTCAAAATTCTTGAAGTCTCATCAATATCCCACAACACTCCAGAAAAATCCCATAAAATGGCAGAAAACTCCCACCAAATTCCCTAAAACTTCTCAAAACCCTACCAAATTCCTGAAACATCCCACAAAATCTCCACAAATTTCCACACAATCTAAGAAAATTCCCACAAAATTCTTCAAGTATCCTCAGCATCTTACAAAATTGCACAAAAATTCCACAAAATTCTTAAAAATGTCACCAAATTCCAGAAACATCCCACAAAATCTCCACCAATTTCCACACAATTCCAGAAATGTCCTTCAAAATTCTTCAAGTCTCATCAATATCCCACAACATTCCCGAAAAATTTCACAACATTCAGAAAAAATCCCACAAAATTGCAGCCAAATCCCACAAAATTGCAGAAAAGTCACAAAAAAATCCTTAAATCTTCTCAAAACCATAACAAATATTTGAAATATCCCACAAAATCTTTACCAAGTTCCACAGAATCTAAGATAATTGACTCAAAATTCTTCTTGTTACCTCAATATCTCCCAAAATTCCACAAAACCCCCACGTAATTCCAGAAACAGCCCACAAAATTTAAGGAACAATCCCACAAAATGGCAGAAAACTCCCACCAAATTCCCTAAAACTTCTCAAAACCCTACCAAATTCCTGAAACATCCCACAAAATCTCCACAAATTTCCACACAATCTAAGAAAATTCCCACAAAATTCTTCAAGTCTCCTCAGCATCTTACAAAATTCCACAAAAATTCCACAAAATTCTTAAAAATGTTACCAAATTCCAGAAACATCCCACAAAATCTCCACCAATTTCCACACAATTCCAGAAATGTCCTTCAAAATTCTTCAATTCTCATCAATATCCCACAACACTCCAGAAAAATCCCATAAAATGGCAGAAAACTCCCACCAAATTCCCTAAAATTTCTCAAAACTCTACCAAATTCATGAAACATCCCACAAAATCTCCACAAATTTCCACACAATCTAAGAAAAACCCCACAAAATTCTTCAACTCTCCTCAATACCCCACAAAATTCCACAAAAATTCCACAATTCTTAAACTTGTCACCAAATTCCAGAAACATCCCACAAAACCTCCTCTAATTTCCACACAATTCCAGAAATATCCTTCAAAATTCTTCAAGTCTCATCAATATCCCACAACATTCCCGAAAAATTTCACAACATTCAGAAAAAATCCCACAAAATTGCAGCCAAATCCCTCAAAATTGCGGAAAAGTCACAAAAAAATCCTTAAATCTTCTCAAAACCATATCAAATATTTGAAATATCCCACAAAATCTTGACCAAGTTCCACAGAATCTAAGATAATTGACTCAAAATTCTTCTTGTCTCCTCAATATCCCTCAAAATTCCACAAAACCCCCACGTAATTCCAGAAACAGCCCACAAAATTTAAGGAACAATCCCACAAAATGGCAGAAAACTCCCACCAAATTCCCTAAAACTTCTCAAAACCCTACCAAATTCCTGAAACATCCCACAAAATCTCCACAAATTTCCACACAATCTGAGAAGATCCCACAAAATTCTTCAAGTCTCCTCAGAATCTTACAAAATTCCACAAAAATTCCACAAAATTCTTAAAAATGTCACCAAATTCCTGAAACATCCCACAAAATCTCCTCCATATCCAACAAAATTAAAAGAAAACCCCATAAAATGGCAGACAACTCCCACAAAATTCCCTAAATAATCTCTAAACTCGACCAAATTCCAGAAACATCCCACAAAATCTCCATCAATTTCCACACAATTCCAGAAATGTCCTTCAAAATTCTTCAAGTCTCATCAATATCCCACAACATTCCCGAAAAATTTCACAACATTCAGAAAAAATCCCACAAAATTGCAGCCAAATCCCACAAAATTGCAGAAAAGTCACAAAAAAATCCTTAAATCTTCTCAAAACCATATCAAATATTTGAAATATCCCACAAAATCTTGACCAAGTTCCACAGAATCTAAGATAATTGACTCAAAATTCTTCTTGTCTCCTCAATATCTCCCAAAATTCCACAAAACCCCCACGTAATTCCAGAAATATCCCACAAAATTTAAGGAACAATCCCACAAAATGGCAGAAAACTCCCACCAAATTCCCTAAAACTTCTCAAAACCCTACCAAATTCCTGAAACATCCCACAAAATCTCCACAAATTTCCACACAATCTAAGAAAAATGCAAAAAAATTCTTCAAGTCTCCTCAGAATCTTACAAAATTGCACAAAAATTCCACAAAATTCTTAAAAATGTTACCAAACTCCAGAAACATCCCACAAAATCTCCACCAATTTCCACACAATTCCAGAAATGTCCTTCAAAATTCTTCAATTCTCATCAATATCCCACAGCACTCCAGAAAAATCCTAATAAAATGGCAGAAAACTCCCACCAAATTCCCGAAAACTTCTCAAAACTCTACCAAATTCCTGAAACATCCCACAAAATCTCCACAAATTTCCACACAATCTAAGAAAAACCCCACAAAATTCTTCAACTTTCCTCAATACCCCACAAAATTCCACAAAAATTCCACAATTCTTAAACATGTCACCAAATTCCAGAAACATCCCACAAAACCTCCTCTAATTTCCACACAATTCCAGAAATATCCTTCAAAATTCTTCAAGTCTCATCAATATCCCACAACATTCCCGAAAAATTTCACAACATTCAGAAAAAATCCCACAAAATTGCAGCCAAATCCCACAAAATTGCAGAAAAGTCACAAAAAAATCCTTAAATCTTCTCAAAACCATATCAAATATTTGAAATATCCCACAAAATCTTTACCAAGTTCCACAGAATCTAAGATAATTGACTCAAAATTCTTCTTGTCTCCTCAATATCCCTCAAAATTCCACAAAACCCACACGTAATTCCAGAAATATCCCACAAAATTTAAGGAACAATCCCACAAAATGGCAGAAAACTCCCACCAAATTCCCTAAAACTTCTCAAAACCCTACCAAATTCCTGAAACATCCCACAAAATCTCCACAAATTTCCACACAATCTAAGAAAATTCCACAAAATTCTTCAAGTCTCCTCAGAATCCCAAAAAATTCCACAAAAATTCCACAAAATTCTTAAAAATGTCACGAAATTCCTGAAACATCCCACAAAATCTCCTCCATATCCAACAAAATTAAAAGAAAACCCCATAAAATGGCAGACAACTCCCACAAAATTCCCTAAATAATCTCTAAACTCGACCAAATTCCAGAAACATCCCACAAAATCTCCATCAATTTCCACACAATTCCAGAAATGTCCTTCAAAATTCTTCAATTCTCATCAATATCCCACAACACTCCAGAAAAATCCCATAAAATGGCAGAAAACTCCCACAAAATTCCCTACACCTTCTCAAAACCCTACCAAATTCCAGAAACATTCCGCAAAATCTCCACAAATTTCCACACAATCTAAGAAAATACCACAAAATTCTTCAGGTCTTCTCAATACCCCACAAAATTCCATAAAAATTCTACAAAATTCTTAAAAATGTCACCAAATTCTAGAAACATCCCATAAAATCACCTCAAATTCCCACAAAATTCCACAAATATCCTTCAAAATTCTTCAACTCTCCTCATAATTCCACAAAATTCCACAAAAATTCCACAAAATTCTTAAACTTGTCACCAAATTCCAGAAACATCCCACAAAACCTCCTCCAATTTCCACACAATTCCAGAAATATCCTTCAAAATTCTTCAAGTCTCATCAATATCCCACAACATTCCAGAAAAATCCCAGAAAATGGCAGAGAACTCCCACCAAATTCCCTACATCTTCTCAAAATATCAACAAATTCCTGAAACATCCCACAAAATCTCCACAAATTTCCACACAATCTAAGAAAATTCCACAAAATTCTTTAAGTCTCCTCAGAATCCCAAAAAATTCCACAAAAATTCCAGAAAATTCTTAAAAATGTCACCAAATTCCAGAAACATCCCAAAAAATCTCCTCCAATTTCCACAAATTTCCAGAAAAATCCCACAAAATTCTTCAAGTCTCATAAACATCCCTCAAAATTCCTCAAAACCCCCACGTAATTCCAGAAATGTCCAACAAAATTTAAGGAACAATCCAACAAAATGGCAATAAACTTCCACAAAATTCCCTAAATTGTCTCTATACACGAACAAATTCCAGAAACATCCCACAAAATCTCCACAAATTTCCACACAATCTAAGGAAATTCCACAAAATTCTTCAAGTCTCCTCAGAATCCCACAAAATTCCAAAAAAATTCCCCAAAATTCTTAAAAATGTCACCAAATTCTAGAAACATCCCAAAAAATCACCTCCAATTCCCACAAAATTCCTCAAATATCCTTCTAAATTCTTCAACTCTCCTCATAATTCCACAAAATTCCACAAAAATTCCACAAAATTCTTAAACTTGTCACCAAATTCCAGAAACATCCCACAAAATCTCCTCCAATTTCCACACAATTCCAGAAATGTCCTTCAAAATTCTTCAAGTCTCATCAATATCCCACAACATTCCAGAAAAATCCCACAACATTCAGAAAAAATCCCACAAAATTGCAGCCAAATCCCACAAAATTGCAGAAAAGTCACAAAAATATCCTTAAATCTTCTCAAAACCATATCAAATATTTGAAATATCCCACAAAATCTTTACCAAGTTCCACAGAATCTAAGATAATTCACTCAAAATTCTTCTTGTCTCCTCAATATCCCTCAAAATTCCACAAAACCCCCACGTAATTCCAGAAACAGCCCACAAAATTTAAGGAACAATCCCACAAAATGGCAGAAAACTCCCACCAAATTCCCTAAAACTTCTCAAAACCCTACCAAATTCCTGAAACATCCCACAAAATCTCCACAAATTTCCACACAATCTAAGAAAAATCCCACAAAATTCTTCAAGTACCCTCAAAATTCCAA
Source organism: Cyanistes caeruleus (assembly GCF_971803275.1). Lineage (NCBI taxonomy): Eukaryota > Metazoa > Chordata > Aves > Passeriformes > Paridae > Cyanistes > Cyanistes caeruleus. Next base: position 456,966 of record NW_028255907.1, on the reverse strand, counting down.
AAATTTCCACAAAAATTCCACAGAAATCTTAAAAATGTCACGGAATTCCAGAAACATCCCAAAAAATCACCTCCAATTTCCACACAATTCCAGAAATGTCCTTCAACATTTTTAAATTCTTATCAATATCCCACAACATTCCAGAAAAATTCAATAAAATGGCCGAAAACACACACAAAATTACCTCCATCTTCCCAAAACCCTACCAGATGTCACAAACATCCCGAAAAATCTCCACAAATTTCCACACAATCTAAGAAAATTCCACAAAATTCTTAAAGTCTCCTCAGAATATTACAAAATTCCACAAAAATTCCACAAAATTCTTAAAAATGTCACCAAATTCCAGAAACATCCCACAAAATCTTCTCAATATCCCACAAAATTAAAAGAAAACCCCATTAAATGGAAGAAAACTCCCACCAAATTCCCTACACCTTCTCAAAACCCTACCAGATTCCAGAAACATCCCACAAATTCTCCACAAATTTCCTCACAATCTAAGAAAATTCCACAAAATTCTTCAAGTCTCCTCATAATTCCACAAAATTCCACAAAAATTCCACAGAATTTTTAAACTTGTCACCAAATTCCAGAAACATCCCACAAAACCTCCTCCAATTTCCACACAATTCCAGAAACATCCTTCAAAATTCTTCAAGTCTCATCAATATCCCACAACATTCCAGAAAAATCCCCCAACATTCAGAAAAAATCCCACAAAATTGCAGCCAAATCCCACAAAATTGCAGAAAAGTCACCAAAAAATCCTTAAATCTTCTCAAAACCATATCAAATATTTGAAATATCCCTCAAAATCTTGACCAAGTTCCACAGAATCTAAGATAATTGACTCAAAATTCTTCTTGTCTCCTCAATATCCCTCAAAATTCCACAAAACCCCCACGTAATTCCAGAAACAGCCCACAAAATTTAAGGAACAATCCCACAAAATGGCAGAAAACTCCCACCAAATTCCCTAAAACTTCTCAAAACTCTACCAAATTCCTGAAACATCCCACAAAATCTCCACAAATTTCCACACAATCTGAGAAGATCCCACAAAATTCTTCAAGTCTCCTCAGAATCTTACAAAATTCTACAAAAATTCCACCAAAAGTCTACAAAATTCTTAAAAATGTTACCAAATTCCAGAAACATCCCAAAAAATTTCCTCCGATTTCCTCAAAATTCCAGAAATATCCTTCAAAATTCTTCAAGTCTCCTCAATATCCCTCAAAATTCCACAAAACCCACACGTAATTCCAGAAACATCCCACAAAATAGATGCAAAAATCCCATAAAATGGCAGAAAACTCCCACAAAATTCCCTAAAACTTCTCAAAACCTTACCAAATTCCAGAAACATCTCAGGAAATCTCCAAAAATTTCCACACAATCTAAGAAAAATCCCACAAAATTCTTCAACTCTCCTCAATACCTTACAAATTTCCACAAAAATTCCACAAAATTCTTAAACTTGTCACCAAATTCCAGAAACATCCCAAAAAATCACCTCAAATTCCCACAAAATACAACAAATATCCTTCAAAATTCTTCAAGTCTCATCAATATCCCACAACATTCCCGAAAAATCCCACAACATTCAGAAAAAATCCCACAAAATTGCAGCCAAATCCCACAAAATTGCAGAAAAGTCACCAAAAAAATCCTTAAATCTTCTCAAAACCATATCAAATATTTGAAATATCCCACAAAATCTTTACCAAGTTCCACAGAATCTAAGATAATTGACTCAAAATTCTTCTTGTCTCCTCAATATCCCTCAAAATTCCACAAAACCCCCACGTAATTCCAGAAACAGCCCACAAAATTTAAGGAACAATCCCACAAAATGGCAGAAAACTCCCACCAAATTCCCTAAAACTTCTCAAAACTCTACCAAATTCCTGAAACATCCCACAAAATCTCCACAAATTTCCACACAATCTGAGAAGATCCCACAAAATTCTTCAAGTCTCCTCAGAACCTTACAAAATTCCACAAAAATTCCACCAAAATCTACAAAATTCTTAAAAATGTTACCAAATTCCAGAAACATCCCAAAAAATTTCCTCCGATTTCCTCAAAATTCCAGAAATATCCTTCAAAATTCTTCAAGTCTCCTCAATATCCCTCAAAATTCCACAAAACCCACACGTAATTCCAGAAACATCCCACAAAATAGATGCAAAAATCCCATAAAATGGCAGAAAACTCCCACCAAATTCCCTAAAACTTCTCAAAACCTTACCAAATTCCAGAAACATCTCAGGAAATCTCCAAAAATTTCCACACAATCTAAGAAAAATCCCACAAAATTCTTCAACTCTCCTCAATACCCCACAAAATTCCACAAAAATTCCACAAAATTCTTAAACTTGTCACCAAATTCCAGAAACATCCCACAAAATCTCCTCCAATTTCCACACAATTCCAGAAATATCCTTCAAAATTCTTCAAGTCTCATCAATATCCCACAACATTCCAGAAAAATCCCACAACATTCAGAAAAAATCCCACAAAATTGCAGCCAAATCCCGCAAAATTGCAGAAAAGTCACAAAAATATCCTTAAATCTTCTCAAAACCATATCAAATATTTGAAATATCCCACAAAATATTTACCAAATTCCACAGAATCTAAGATAATTGACTCAAAATTCTTATTGTCTCCTCAATATCTCTCAAAATTCCACAAAACCCCCACGTAATTCCAGAAACAGCCCACAAAATTTAAGGAACAATCCCACAAAATGGCAGAAAACTCCCACCAAATTCCCTAAAACTTCTCAAAACCCTACCAAATTCCTGAAACATCCCACAAAATCTCCACAAATTTCCACACAATCTGAGAAGATCCCACAAAATTCTTCAAGTCTCCTCAGAATCTTACAGAATTCCACAAAAATTCCACAAAATTCTTAAAAATGTCACCAAATTCCTGAAACATCCCACAAAATCTCCTCAATATCCCACAAAATTAAAGGAAAACCCCATAAAATGGCAGAAAACTCCCACCAAATTCCCTACACCTTCTCAAAACCCTACCAGATTCCAGAAACATCCCACAAAATCTCCACAAATTTCCACACAATCTAAGAAAATTCCACAAAATTCTTCAAGTCTCCTCAGAATCCCAAAAAATTCCACAAAAATTCCACAAAATTCTTAAAAATGTCACCAAATTCCAGAAACATCCCAAAAAATCACCTCCAATTCCCACAAAATTCCACAAATATCCTTCAAAATTCTTCAAGTCTCATCAATAGCCCTCAAAATTCCACAAAACCCCCATGTAATTCCAGAAATATCCCACAAAATTTAAGGAACAATCCAACAAAATGGCAATAAACTTCCACAAAATTCCCTAAATCGTCTCTATACACAAAAAAATTCAAGGAACAATCCCACAAAATCTCCACAAATTTCCACACAATCTAAGAAAAATCAAAAAAAATTCTTCAAGTCTCCTCATAATTCCACAAAATTCCACAAAAATTCCACAAAATTCTTAAAAATGTCACCAAATTCCAGAAACATCCCATAAAATTTCGTCCGATTTCCACACAATTCCAGAAATATCCTTCAAAATTCTTCAAGTCTCCTCAATATCCCACAACATTCCAGAAAAATCCCACAACATTCAGAAAAAATCCCACAAAATTGCAGCCAAATCCCGCAAAATTGCAGAAAAGTCACAAAAATATCCTTAAATCTTCTCAAAACCATATCAAATATTTGAAATATCCCACAAAATATTTACCAAATTCCACAGAATCTAAGATAATTGACTCAAAATTCTTCTTGTCTCCTCAATATCTCTCAAAATTCCACAAAACCCCCACGTAATTCCAGAAACTGCCCACAAAATTTAAGGAACAATCCCACAAAATGGCAGAAAACTCCCACCAAATTCCCTAAAACTTCTCAAAACCCTACCAAATTCCTGAAACATCCCACAAAATCTCCACAAATTTCCACACAATCTGAGAAGATCCCACAAAATTCTTCAAGTCTCCTCAGAATCTTACAGAATTCCACAAAAATTCCACAAAATTCTTAAAAATGTCACCAAATTCCTGAAACATCCCACAAAATCTCCTCAATATCCCACAAAATTAAAGGAAAACCCCATAAAATGGCAGAAAACTCCCACCAAATTCCCTACACTTTCTCAAAACCCTACCAGATTCCTGAAACATCCTACAAAATCTCCACAAATTTCCACACAATCTAAGAAAATTCCACAAAATTCTTCAAGTCTCCTCAGAATCCCTCAAAATTCCACAAAAATTCCACAAAATTCTTAAAAATGTCACCAAATTCCAGAAACATCCCAAAAAATCACCTCCAATTCTCACAAAATTCCACAAATATCCTTCAAAATTCTTCAAGTCTCATCAATAGCCCTCAAAATTCCACAAAACCCCCATGTAATTCCAGAAATATCCCACAAAATTTAAGGAACAATCCAACAAAATGGCAATAAACTTCCACAAAATTCCCTAAATCGTCTCTATACACAAAAAAATTCAAGGAACAATCCCACAAAATCTCCACAAATTTCCACACAATCTAAGAAAAATCAAAAAAAATTCTTCAAGTCTCCTCATAATTCCACAAAATTCCACAAAAATTCCACAAAATTCTTAAAAATGTCACCAAATTCCAGAAACATCCCATAAAATTTCGTCCGATTTCCACACAATTCCAGAAATATCCTTCAAAATTCTTCAAGTCTCCTCAATATCCCACAACATTCCAGAAAAATCCCACAACATTCAGAAAAAATCCCACAAAATTGCAGCCAAATCCCGCAAAATTGCAGAAAAGTCACAAAAATATCCTTAAATCTTCTCAAAACCATATCAAATATTTGAAATATCCCACAAAATATTTACCAAATTCCACAGAATCTAAGATAATTGACTCAAAATTCTTCTTGTCTCCTCAATATCTCTCAAAATTCCACAAAACCCCCACGTAATTCCAGAAACTGCCCACAAAATTTAAGGAACAATCCCACAAAATGGCAGAAAAGTCCCACCAAATTCCCTAAAACTTCTCAAAACCCTACCAAATTCCTGAAACATCCCACAAAATCTCCACAAATTTCCACACAATCTGAGAAGATCCCACAAAATTCTTCAAGTCTCCTCAGAATCTTACAGAATTCCACAAAAATTCCACAAAATTCTTAAAAATGTCACCAAATTCCTGAAACATCCCACAAAATCTCCTCAATATCCCACAAAATTAAAGGAAAACCCCATAAAATGGCAGAAAACTCCCACCAAATTCCCTACACTTTCTCAAAACCCTACCAGATTCCTGAAACATCCTACAAAATCTCCACAAATTTCCACACAATCTAAGAAAATTCCACAAAATTCTTCAAGTCTCCTCAGAATCCCTCAAAATTCCACAAAAATTCCACAAAATTCTTAAAAATGTCACCAAATTCCAGAAACATCCCAAAAAATCACCTCCAATTCCCACAAAATTCCACAAATATCCTTCAAAATTCTTCAAGTCTCATCAATAGCCCTCAAAATTCCACAAAACCCCCATGTAATTCCAGAAATATCCCACAAAATTTAAGGAACAATCCAACAAAATGGCAATAAACTTCCACAAAATTCCCTAAATCGTCTCTATACACAAAAAAATTCAAGGAACAATCCCACAAAATCTCCACAAATTTCCACACAATCTAAGAAAAATCCAAAAAAATTCTTCAAGTCTCCTCATAATTCCACAAAATTCCACAAAAATTCCACAAAATTCTTAAAAATGTCACCAAATTCCAGAAACATCCCATAAAATCTCCTCCAATTTCCACACAATTCCAGAAATATCCTTCAAAATTCTTCAAGTCTCCTCAATATCCCTCAAAATTCCAGAAAAATCCCACAACATTCAGAAAAAATCCCACAAAATTGCAGCCAAATCCCACAAAATTGCAGAAAAGTCACCAAAAAAATCCTTAAATCTTCTCAAAACCATATCAAATATTTGAAATATCCCACAAAATCTTTACCAAGTTCCACAGAATCTAAGATAATTGACTCAAAATTCTTCTTGTCTCCTCAATATCCCTCAAAATTCCACAAAACCCCCACGTAATTCCAGAAACAGCCCACAAAATTTAAGGAACAATCCCACAAAATGGCAGAAAACTCCCACCAAATTCCCTAAAACTTCTCAAAACTCTACCAAATTCCTGAAACATCCCACAAAATCTCCACAAATTTCCACACAATCTGAGAAGATCCCACAAAATTCTTCAAGTCTCCTCAGAACCTTACAAAATTCCACAAAAATTCCACCAAAATCTACAAAATTCTTAAAAATGTTACCAAATTCCAGAAACATCCCAAAAAATTTCCTCCGATTTCCTCAAAATTCCAGAAATATCCTTCAAAATTCTTCAAGTCTCCTCAATATCCCTCAAAATTCCACAAAACCCACACGTAATTCCAGAAACATCCCACAAAATAGATGCAAAAATCCCATAAAATGGCAGAAAACTCCCACCAAATTCCCTAAAACTTCTCAAAACCTTACCAAATTCCAGAAACATCTCAGGAAATCTCCAAAAATTTCCACACAATCTAAGAAAAATCCCACAAAATTCTTCAACTCTCCTCAATACCCCACAAAATTCCACAAAAATTCCACAAAATTCTTAAACTTGTCACCAAATTCCAGAAACATCCCACAAAATCTCCTCCAATTTCCACACAATTCCAGAAATATCCTTCAAAATTCTTCAAGTCTCATCAATATCCCACAACATTCCAGAAAAATCCCACAACATTCAGAAAAAATCCCACAAAATTGCAGCCAAATCCCGCAAAATTGCAGAAAAGTCACAAAAATATCCTTAAATCTTCTCAAAACCATATCAAATATTTGAAATATCCCACAAAATATTTACCAAATTCCACAGAATCTAAGATAATTGACTCAAAATTCTTATTGTCTCCTCAATATCTCTCAAAATTCCACAAAACCCCCACGTAATTCCAGAAACAGCCCACAAAATTTAAGGAACAATCCCACAAAATGGCAGAAAACTCCCACCAAATTCCCTAAAACTTCTCAAAACCCTACCAAATTCCTGAAACATCCCACAAAATCTCCACAAATTTCCACACAATCTGAGAAGATCCCACAAAATTCTTCAAGTCTCCTCAGAATCTTACAGAATTCCACAAAAATTCCACAAAATTCTTAAAAATGTCACCAAATTCCTGAAACATCCCACAAAATCTCCTCAATATCCCACAAAATTAAAGGAAAACCCCATAAAATGGCAGAAAACTCCCACCAAATTCCCTACACCTTCTCAAAACCCTACCAGATTCCAGAAACATCCCACAAAATCTCCACAAATTTCCACACAATCTAAGAAAATTCCACAAAATTCTTCAAGTCTCCTCAGAATCCCAAAAAATTCCACAAAAATTCCACAAAATTCTTAAAAATGTCACCAAATTCCAGAAACATCCCAAAAAATCACCTCCAATTCCCACAAAATTCCACAAATATCCTTCAAAATTCTTCAAGTCTCATCAATAGCCCTCAAAATTCCACAAAACCCCCATGTAATTCCAGAAATATCCCACAAAATTTAAGGAACAATCCAACAAAATGGCAATAAACTTCCACAAAATTCCCTAAATCGTCTCTATACACAAAAAAATTCAAGGAACAATCCCACAAAATCTCCACAAATTTCCACACAATCTAAGAAAAATCAAAAAAAATTCTTCAAGTCTCCTCATAATTCCACAAAATTCCACAAAAATTCCACAAAATTCTTAAAAATGTCACCAAATTCCAGAAACATCCCATAAAATTTCGTCCGATTTCCACACAATTCCAGAAATATCCTTCAAAATTCTTCAAGTCTCCTCAATATCCCACAACATTCCAGAAAAATCCCACAACATTCAGAAAAAATCCCACAAAATTGCAGCCAAATCCCGCAAAATTGCAGAAAAGTCACAAAAATATCCTTAAATCTTCTCAAAACCATATCAAATATTTGAAATATCCCACAAAATATTTACCAAATTCCACAGAATCTAAGATAATTGACTCAAAATTCTTCTTGTCTCCTCAATATCTCTCAAAATTCCACAAAACCCCCACGTAATTCCAGAAACTGCCCACAAAATTTAAGGAACAATCCCACAAAATGGCAGAAAAGTCCCACCAAATTCCCTAAAACTTCTCAAAACCCTACCAAATTCCTGAAACATCCCACAAAATCTCCACAAATTTCCACACAATCTGAGAAGATCCCACAAAATTCTTCAAGTCTCCTCAGAATCTTACAGAATTCCACAAAAATTCCACAAAATTCTTAAAAATGTCACCAAATTCCTGAAACATCCCACAAAATCTCCTCAATATCCCACAAAATTAAAGGAAAACCCCATAAAATGGCAGAAAACTCCCACCAAATTCCCTACACTTTCTCAAAACCCTACCAGATTCCTGAAACATCCTACAAAATCTCCACAAATTTCCACACAATCTAAGAAAATTCCACAAAATTCTTCAAGTCTCCTCAGAATCCCTCAAAATTCCACAAAAATTCCACAAAATTCTTAAAAATGTCACCAAATTCCAGAAACATCCCAAAAAATCACCTCCAATTCTCACAAAATTCCACAAATATCCTTCAAAATTCTTCAAGTCTCATCAATAGCCCTCAAAATTCCACAAAACCCCCATGTAATTCCAGAAATATCCCACAAAATTTAAGGAACAATCCAACAAAATGGCAATAAACTTCCACAAAATTCCCTAAATCGTCTCTATACACAAAAAAATTCAAGGAACAATCCCACAAAATCTCCACAAATTTCCACACAATCTAAGAAAAATCAAAAAAAATTCTTCAAGTCTCCTCATAATTCCACAAAATTCCACAAAAATTCCACAAAATTCTTAAAAATGTCACCAAATTCCAGAAACATCCCATAAAATTTCGTCCGATTTCCACACAATTCCAGAAATATCCTTCAAAATTCTTCAAGTCTCCTCAATATCCCACAACATTCCAGAAAAATCCCACAACATTCAGAAAAAATCCCACAAAATTGCAGCCAAATCCCGCAAAATTGCAGAAAAGTCACAAAAATATCCTTAAATCTTCTCAAAACCATATCAAATATTTGAAATATCCCACAAAATATTTACCAAATTCCACAGAATCTAAGATAATTGACTCAAAATTCTTCTTGTCTCCTCAATATCTCTCAAAATTCCACAAAACCCCCACGTAATTCCAGAAACTGCCCACAAAATTTAAGGAACAATCCCACAAAATGGCAGAAAAGTCCCACCAAATTCCCTAAAACTTCTCAAAACCCTACCAAATTCCTGAAACATCCCACAAAATCTCCACAAATTTCCACACAATCTGAGAAGATCCCACAAAATTCTTCAAGTCTCCTCAGAATCTTACAGAATTCCACAAAAATTCCACAAAATTCTTAAAAATGTCACCAAATTCCTGAAACATCCCACAAAATCTCCTCAATATCCCACAAAATTAAAGGAAAACCCCATAAAATGGCAGAAAACTCCCACCAAATTCCCTACACCTTCTCAAAACCCTACCAGATTCCTGAAACATCCTACAAAATCTCCACAAATTTCCACACAATCTAAGAAAATTCCACAAAATTCTTCAAGTCTCCTCAGAATCCCTCAAAATTCCACAAAAATTCCACAAAATTCTTAAAAATGTCACCAAATTCCAGAAACATCCCAAAAAATCACCTCCAATTCCCACAAAATTCCACAAATATCCTTCAAAATTCTTCAAGTCTCATCAATAGCCCTCAAAATTCCACAAAACCCCCATGTAATTCCAGAAATATCCCACAAAATTTAAGGAACAATCCAACAAAATGGCAATAAACTTCCACAAAATTCCCTAAATCGTCTCTATACACAAAAAAATTCAAGGAACAATCCCACAAAATCTCCACAAATTTCCACACAATCTAAGAAAAATCCAAAAAAATTCTTCAAGTCTCCTCATAATTCCACAAAATTCCACAAAAATTCCACAAAATTCTTAAAAATGTCACCAAATTCCAGAAACATCCCATAAAATCTCCTCCAATTTCCACACAATTCCAGAAATATCCTTCAAAATTCTTCAAGTCTCCTCAATATCCCTCAAAATTCCAGAAAAATCCCACAACATTCAGAAAAAATCCCACAAAATTGCAGCCAAATCCCACAAAATTGCAGAAAAGTCACAAAAAAATCCTTAAATCTTCTCAAAACCATATCAAATATTTGAAATATCCCACAAAATCTTTACCAAGTTCCACAGAATCTAAGATAATTGACTCAAAATTCTTCTTGTCTCCTCAATATCCCTCAAAATTCCACAAAACCCCCACGTAATTCCAGAAACAGCCCACAAAATTTAAGGAACAATCCCACAAAATGGCAGAAAACTCCCACCAAATTCCCTAAAACTTCTCAAAACCCTACCAAATTCCAGAAACATCCCACAAAATCTCCACAAATTTCCGCACAATCTAAGAAAAATCCCACAAAATTCTTCAAGTATCCTCATAATTCCAAAAATTTCCACAAAAATTCCACAAAATTCTTAAACTTGTCACCAAATTCCAGAAACATCCCATAAAATCTCCTCCAATTTCCACACAATTCCAGAAATATCCTTCAACATTTTTCAATTCTTATCAATATCCCACAACATTCCAGAAAAATTCCATAAAATGGCAGAAAACTCACACAAAATTCTTTAAAACTTCTCAAAACCTGACCAAATTCCACAAAAATTCCACAAAATTCCTAAAAATGTCACCAAATTCCTGAAACATCCCACAAAATCACCACAAAGTTGCACAAAATTCTAAAAAAATACACAAGATTCCAGAAAAATTTCCACAAAATTCCCTAAATCTCCCCAATATCCCACAAAATTTTACAGAATATCCCACAAAATTCCAGTAAAATCTGATGAAATTGTTATCGTTCAAGAACACAGACAATCACGGAATGATTATATGAAGGTGCTTTATTGTAGAGATTTGGGATTTATGGGTACACATACCCAAATCTGACCCGACTTGGTTTTGAGTTGAACATGTTTTTGTACTCTATCATTATATAACTTACATATTAATTGTTAAACTTACATTGTTCTATTGTATACATTGATGTTACCCAAGCATGGATTTCTCGTGATCCCCCCCAGCCCCCTAACATTGTTCCTCATGTTCTTTAAACAATAATTATATCTAATCACATCTAACAATTGTATCATTTATCATCTACTGACTACACAGGTGCAGTTTCACCTGATCTTTAGCAAGCACAAGGCCTAACATTTCCCAGGGCCTACTTTTCCCAGGCTTGCCAAACCTAACTTTCTTTCTAAGTCCCCAAATTTTCTATGATTTCAAAGCCTTTTACTATCATTCCCCCCTTTGAAAGCATTTTCAGTTCACTAGAAGTGCAAATGTTTTCACTTGATACAGTCCTTTGTTTCTGAGTTTATACTTGATGTTCTTCGAATCCTTGATTGATGTAAGCGTTGTCCGGGATGTTGTCACGAACTGGAGAACCAGAAGATGGTGGGGGTGGATCTCACATCAGTGCCTTTATTATTTTCTGGTTCCAGGACGTTTTCTTCTGTATTTCTCCCTTGAAGATGCTGTCAACTAAACAAATTGCTAAGAATACAGTTAGTAAGATGATCACACTCTCAATGATAGATTTAATCCATGAACTCACATTCCACCCTAACCCTTTGAAGATTTTGCCGAACCAACTTGTAGACAAATCCTTTTGCTCTTCCTGTGCTTCGTGCTCTATTTGTTGCAATTCATTGATTCATTGATGTCATATTCTACATGTGCAGTTACATTTGCGGTGTGGATGCAGCAATGATCAATCCGTCCCTTTAAAAAACTCACACACTCCATGCTCTTTCAGGAGTAGTAAATTGTAATTGTACGTTTAGTTCTTTAAATCTTTCTCAGGTCACTCTTGCTAATTTATCTACCGGACCTGTAAGTTTGTACAACATTTCTCTCTTCTGACAGTTTGCTATAGGACCAATCAAAGACTCTAGGGTCCACCCAAATTTCACTCTACTAGAGGCTTCTTGCCAAGTGTCATCCTGATTCTGTTCCTATCCTAATCTTCCCTAGCTATGCCTGTGTCTAGTCACTGAGTTGTTTTTTAAGCAGATTTCACATTTTGACATTACTGATTTTGCCATTGTTAGCATCCGTACCGAGATTAATTTTTGTTTCATCAATTTCACCAATGCCTCTGCACCCCAATGACATTTGTTATGTTTCATTTGTAGAACTTTATTGGAGGACCGCCAGCAACCCACCGCTCTTCACAGAAGGAAACATGAACGCCGTTTATTTCTATCTTTAGCACACCTTTTATAGGGTTCTACAGGGCCTGCGGGCAGAGCAAGTTACTATTGGCTAACACACACAGGTTTACATTTTTTCTCCTGTACACAAGGATTTTGTTTTGCTTTACTCTCTCTTCTGCAGGAGGGTTTCAAGGACTTTAGCCTTTAATATCACGACTTATTTCAAAGACTGGTTTGTGCAGACAGACCTTTACTAATATATAAAATATAGCAACAATTCCCCCTTTCACTTTTTGCACAAACCAGGCTTTGGATGTGACTCATTCTATAGTTTCATGAAGCCAAGATAACACACAACTTAGACTTGCATCCCAATTAACATTATAAGTAAAGTCCGTCCCCCCTCCAGCACAAGAGACCTCAACCATCCAGTGATGCCCCAGCTGGAGAACCAACTTCCAGTGGGGTCACTATCTTCTTTCAGGGCATGTAACCCATCCTGTAGCTGTTGCAGTTGCCCATGGATGGAAACTGAATGATCAGTAAGATTCAGGCAGCACATGCCTTCAAACTCCCCACAACCATGTCCTTGTGCTAAGAGCAAAAAGTCAATTGTGGCTCGATTTTGTAATACTGCAAGACATAAACTACTCACATCGGCTGAAAGTTCACTTAACATCATGCATATTAAGTTCAATCTTTCTTAGTCTAACAAGCGAGCCTTTTTAGAGTTGCTAAGCTTTAATTCATTCAGGCTTCACTTTGACTGATGTTTTTTATTTTATCAGCTACATTCTACAACTGATGTAAGCTTGGATGGAAACAAAGTAAGTTTCCCAAGATAACAGGGTCTTCTATGTGGATTAGCAGGAATCTAATTCCATGCTCTATCTCCACAAATTAGGAATATGGAACTAAGTAATCGCTTTGGTAATTGTCCTGTGAGATTGCACCACTAATAAAGGCTTTACTCTGTGTAGTAACGAGATCAGCTATAGGGTTGTCTGCAGCCCAGTGCTGCATTACTTTGTTAGAATGGCTTCTGTTGGGGGTTCAAACATTATCCATCCACCTGAGGTATTGGTGGAACCTAACAAATCTAATTCTTCTGAGGGGCCCTATGGTAACATTGAGAACTTTGTTAATTTTGCTTGCCAACAGGCTTCAAGTTGTCTTAATGTGAAGCCAACAGTGCAACTGCACTCTTGCAACATTGCCAATCCATTCAGTCGAGTCTCATTACTAATTAAACCTTTAAATGCTTGAGGATCCCATTCAGGGACTCCTATGAGACAGGTGTGAAAAGGATCTCCAGGTGTGGCTAGGCTCACACACATTGACCTTTGGCCAGTTCAGTGTGCCAGAGTGACCCATATGTTCTGTCACTTTTGGATGTTAGTTAGCAGACAGTTGGTCGGGACTATACACAACACAATTACCATAAGCAGTTTGTTCCATGTAAATGACACCAAACTTGCAAACTCACAGCTAAACTTTAATGTTAAATGAACTTTCAAAGCTCATTTCATTTCACTAGCTCTTGAAGGGGGAAATGCTTATACTTTATACTAATATAACAATTGCCATACAGGCTAAACTCTTTATCTTAAACTATTACCTAACTACTTTTAACACACGTGCTCTGGTATATATGTAGTCTAAGTGTGAAAGCAATTTGCTGAAAGGGTAAACACACAACTACAATTTGCTTTATATACAGTTAGATGGAGTCTCTACACTTTTCTTAGATCTTCTACAGAATTTCCTTCACAAACAGACTATGATTTAACACAATTCAGTCTTGGAACGTTCACTGCTCCCGTGATGTCAGCTGGCAGCTGATCGGTGACTGACGGCTTTGATGTTCACGTTGTTCTTCACATCCTTCTAAATCTTAAAACAAAGGATAACTGAAAAATTGGTAGAGACACAACATCATAATAACAACATAAAATTTCTGTTGGCAACTGTCTGTGTAGTGCTCAGACACAACTGTGTCCTGACAGCTCCACTTCTGATCCATGTCTGGAGTACCAAGGCTGTGTGGTGACATCTCTGTTCACTGGATCTCGTGTGTTCAGAGGCAGACAGTCTGGTCAGATGAACAGGTGACCTTCTTGAACCTGTCAACAAAACACAGACACTTCTCCCCTTGAAGTTAATGAATTACACTAATCAAATGCTTTTAGGGCATCAATTTCCCCCATTTTTTTAAAAAAAACCAAAAAACGAGATGTACTTCTGTTATACACATCAACATTAACACAAAACTATATACAATTAGTAAGAACCTAGAGCAGTTAAAAATCAATTAAATCATAAACATTATTAATAAGATATGTAATATAAAACTACTGTTAATTACTAAAACACTGCACCAGCATCCCATAGTTAGCAAATCAACAGAAACAAAAAATCATCAGTGAAGGATTGGATCACCACCTCCGGAAATGATTCTCCAAGCCCACTTCAAAATTGATCCAGCTGTCATATTAATAGGGTCAAATTGCTGAGTCAAAAAGTGACTCAAATACTGATTTGGGACAGAAAACATCTGGATCTGCTGGCAAACATTCTGTCCAGGTAAAGTCAAGGCTTGGCCAGGGCCTGGCTTTAAACTGGAAAGATGCCTCTTAACTCATTTCTAAAACAAGGTTCTCAATAGCAGCAGCTAGGAGATGCTCACAGCACAGCAAACTGTTAAAATACATTTGTACAAATCAAATGATCAGAAGCCTCAGGTACCAGACCAATTAAACCATGCAGCAGTTGGTTTAATCTGAAGCCTCTCCCATGGCAGCTGATCCTCAGCAATGGTACATCTTCTTAAAATTCTGGAAACACTGAAAAATAAGAAAGCTATAACAAACAAAAACTGCAGAGATTGCAACAACCAATAGAACTCCCGATGAAGTCAAGGGTGTCACAGACTGCATTCCCTTCTATCCACAAGCAGGTGTTCATCAGTGTTCTGTCACAGCTGTTTCAGTTGTGGCTATCTTCATCTCTCTAGGAAAATAACTATACTTTGCAGTTTAGACAAGTGTCTCCAATAAGACATAAAACAATTTAAATTAAACAATATTTAAACCTAACAATAATTATTTATGGCAAAAGGAAGTAACAAATTTAACCTTAAAAGAATATCTAAGTTAGAAAACTTAACTTAAAAACATTCAAGCCTAAACATAATAAAACTTGACTTCGCTTAATTCTATTAACACTTAATCTATATTAAATAAAAACATACCTTAAATCTTATTCTGTTACTACAAAGAGGCAACTAGAAGTTTGATATATACCTTCTAAACACAATATAACAGTAACATGGATTCACTATAAAGATTATAAAAACATAACAAATACATCACAATTCTATGTCATCTAGCTTTGAGAATAACTCACAATAACTGCAAATGGTACTAAAAATACTCATTCAAAACAGGAATTTGCCTAGTATATGTTCAAATTGGTTAGGATTTTAAAGTGCAGTTTTTCTTGAGAAAAACCACAACAACACAGGATTTGGCAAGTTGCCATTCAGCTTTTGTAGCACTTTTCAGAAACATTAAGTCTAATTCTTAAACTAAAATCTAAAATCCAAATTGGTATATATGCAGTTATATGTATTTTATATAACAAAAGGACTCACATTGAAATTACCTTATTAAAATTGTGGAAAAAACAAGCAAATGGGTAATATATACTTTAACTTAACTTTGTCTTGTACAGGTAAGTTCTCTTAACTAATTATTTTTTAAACCGCAAATCGCTTTTGTAGATAAGATTAATGGAAGGTTTTCTTAGAAGCTGTAAATCATACCATATTTAACCTTAGGTTTTAAAACTAATTATTGCAGGGTAACTTCTTTAATATTCACCTTAAACACCTTTTTTTTGAAAAGGGACCTATTTAAACTTTCAAAGATTCACAATAATTTCTCCAGGAAAACTCTAAAAAACTCCAATTGCATAAATTCATTATTACTTAAACCACAAAATTAACTCTAAAAGGGTATATAAAAACATTTAAAAAACCCATGAACCATGACTTTTTAACAAACTGGGTACTATCCCAGTGCTTTTTCTTAGAGAGGGAGGGGGGGGGGGTGGACTGCCTGTCCTGCTGCTGCTCTCTGCTGCTGTTGTCTTTCTTCACATTCTCCACATACTCTCGCAGGAAAAAACCCCAAAAACCTCACAAAGTTAACTTTAACACATACAGTTGTTTCTCTCAATCTCTCTTGTTCACTGATAGAGGAAAAAAGGGGCACAATTTTTACAAAAGCAGGCAATGTTACACAAAAAGTCTCTCACGGCCAGGTGCTAACAACGGTGACCATTGCAGCTTATCAACTTCTAATTACAGTGATGAATTTCAAACTAGATACCATATAGTTTGTGATTTTTTGGCTATTTTGTCACTTTTTGAAGCTGTCTGAGCCACCTGTTCCTGCTCAGCTGTTTCTGTAATTGTTCAGTGTGGCCTTGGAACTTTTTCTGCACTGCTTCTGCCCCGGGGGTGCCCCCGCTCTCTGCGCACACCTCAGTGCTCCCCCATGTCCCCCTGGTTCGGGTGGAAACCAATCTAAATTTGGATTCTTTTCTTCCAGGGTAGCAAAGTTGGAACTTAAATAAGATTGTAGTGTTAAGAGTGACTCCATAAGTGAAGAAAATAGTTCAGGATATATCACATCCTGCCGTAACTGAACAGATTCTGTTCGTTGTTTCAGTGTTTGCTCTGGAATTTCTTTCTCATTATTTCCTTCTCTCTGACTCTCCCTCCCTCTTTCCATGGGCAGCATAGATAGGAGTGTTTGCCCAGCAGTGGGAGGTAAAGGAATGAGCATACCCGTAAGCAAGAAGTCCAGGGAGCTCCTTGCGCAAATCAAAACCCTTAAGCTGTGGCTTTTCTAAAAAGCAGGTAAATAAATCATGTGCTGCTTGCCTTTCCATCTTACCGTCAGCGCTGTTGCAGCCCTACAAGGTTTGGCAGCACGTTACGGCCAGGACTCTCCTCTGAGGTCGCCTGGGGCGCGGCACCGTTGCTTTTCGCCGTCCTTGCTGCGTCCCCTGTCACCGACTCCCGTGGCCTTCGCTTTTTAATGTCCCAAAGGTCCCAAAGGTCCCAAGGGTCCCATTTGTTTGGGCGCCATTTGATGAGTTCGGCGGGAGACAAGCAGCACTCAATATGAATGATCAGTAAGTCTCCTTTATTGGCAACTCCAAACTCCCTATATAACATCAATAATTAGGCTCCTACATAGTGCAAAAGCAAGCTCATTATTGGGTATTTCGTTTAAGGACAACTCCACCTAGTTCCACATTCTTGTGGTTGTTCATCTGTGCTGAATCCACATTCTTCTGATCACAGTGTCCTGTTCTCAGTTCACAGTTATCACTAAGGTCTTTCTGACATTGCAACATCTCATACCAACTACACTCTACTGTTGTTTAATTCTTTCTCAGCTAATTGCTGCATGGGAACACGACCTTTGTTAGCTAGCCACTCTTCCACACTGTTGAGCTTCGGGAGCCTCCCGGGAAGCACCAGCCCTCCCCAGCCCACCCTTGGTAGGACTTTTTCTTTTCTCTCTGCTGACGATTTTATCCCCAAAACTGCCGTGGGAACGTTGTAACCAAGCACATCCTCCGGCGCTGCACTTTCCTCCTGTGAATTCCCTGTGCAGGGAATGTGTCTGTGCTTTTCCCTGCTCTGTTCACTGACCAACAAACCTGAGCCCGTGGGACTGTCAGAGCTCCTGCATGCCATGAAATCAGGTTGTGTTTCTCATGGCATGTTCTGGAGGAGCTTTTCTTGGTGTGTCTTGTGCTGCTGGAAATGACACAAGAGCCAGGAGGGAACAGAAGCTGCTGCTGCCCGTTGGCTCAGGGCCAGGGAACCAAGTTGTGCTCCCGGGCAGTTGGGCCCTGCTGGAAGCAGAGCCGCGTTTCCCTTGAGCAGCTCAAGCTTGTGACAGCTCCAAACAGGAAACCTCAGCAGAAAACTCTTCCTCCAAACTCAGCTGCTTTCCCTCCTGCAGCTGTTTGGGAAAGAGCCTCAAAGCACAGACTCTGCTGGGAGCCATTGGTGCATTTCCTCCCTCCCAGCAGCAGCAGCTCCTGAGCCCTTCACGGGCTCCTGGCCCTTCCCAAACCCTTCAGCTCCCTTGGAACTCTCAGCAGTCACTAACATAGGTATTTCTTTCATATTTAAATTGCATTTAAACTTCTCTTTTTCTCTCCTCTCTATCTTTTTAATCTCCTCTTTATCTCCTTTAATCCCGTCAGCACCAGCAGGATGGGGATGGAGTCTTGGGGTGTGTGTGGGATGAACTGAGGATCCAGCAGAGAAGGGCAAGGCAGAAGGGAGAGGACTCAGCCAACCCTTCTCCTGCTCTCTCCTCCCCCAGGCTCCAGCTAAAGCAAGTCAGACTGGAAAGGATCCCACAAATGCTGTGTTCTCCTCCCTCTGAGCTTGGCTGGGGATCCTCAGTTTCAGCCTGGTGCAGTGGCTGAGATTCGCTAATTTGATTTTTTGGCTAATGCACTAAATAATGTGGTGGGTTTAGCGCTGGCTGAAATCTCCAGGGCACTTACTCATTTCTCACTGTGAGATATGGATTAGGAGAAGGGAAAACCAGGCTTAAAAGTTAGAAGGAATAAAGAAACTTTATTAACAGGACTATAAGAAATAAGAAACCAGAATAAAACCTCCAGAAACCTTTTCTCTCCCCAACCAACTTTTTCCTTTCTCAACTGACAGTGTAGGGACAAAACTTGGGATGTTAATGCAGTACCAACGATAGTCTTTTCATCAGTATCTGTAGGGAGAGGAGTTTTCTCTTGTTATTCCATGGAGAGTTGTCCACAAGAAAAGACTTTTCTTGTGCTTTTTCCTTTCCATGAATAGCAGCCACCCAGGGCAAAACTCTGCCATCATGCCTTCCTCCCATTTCCACACCACTCTGAGGTGTGTTCACGGGCCATGAACTCAAGGGGTATTATTTTAAAGATTCAAGAGTTACTCTCTTCATCTGTCTTGGTGATCATCTCTGGGGACAGAAGTTTTCTTCTTCTCTCCCTGGGGACAAAGGATCTTCATCAGCTCTCATCTCTCTCTCTCTGTTCACGCATCTCATGGGATCACAGATACTCCACCACCTGCTTGGCTTCATCAATGGATACCTTTGCTCAGATTTACACTTTGAATCCTTCATTCCCCCCAATACTCTTTCATTAATGAAAGGAGTTATTTTTCAGAATGTTATTGTCCATCTCCATGGCCCTAGCAAAAGACTATTTCAGCTCATTAAAGCATCTCCTCATTCTCCTTCCACCTGAGGCTTGACTCTTCGTCGTACTGACCTTGATGTTTGATGTTGTCTTTTGCGTGTCGATCGCTCCCACTTTGCGCTCTCTGGAGAGGGGATGAAGTCTGCAGGTCTCATCTGTGTAGTGAAAGGGTTAAATGTGGCCCAAGGTGTGGCAGGCATTCCTGGTGTGGGATTTCAGCTCAGCAGCCCCTGGAAGGCAGGGGACGGTTTCCAGCTTGGAGCCGTCTGTGCAGGCCATGGCGGGGATGGGCGAGATGTCAGCAGCCGTGGCCCGGCCCAGCTTAGGGCCGGGGTCCCCCTGGGGAGGGCTTCAGCCACCCCACTGGAATGGGACTGGGAGGGCTTCCCGGGAGGGGCCACAGCAGAGCCCGGCCTGGCCTGGGGCCGGGGCAAGTCCCGCAGTCTCCATCCCCCCAGCCCAGAGCCACTGGGCTCCAGCCCAGCCCCCCCAGGCCACACAGGCCGCAGGGAGCGGGGCCAGCCACACCACAGCTCCAATACCTTTCCAGGCTGCAAACAAAAAGAGACAACTTCCCCAGCTGGAGCTTTTAAAAGGTGCTATTGACAAAGGTGATCTCACTTTTCAGTGCTGCAAAATGCTGTCAGTTCTCAGAACTGGCCAGCTCTTGGCCTGATCTCAAGCAGAGAGAAACTCCCAGCAGCCGCTCTCAGAGAAATCACTTCTGTGGGTGTTTTCTGCTTTTATCTCTAAAATGCCAAACCACCACAGCTGGCCTGCTGGGAAGGGGTTCGGTGCCCCCTCCCCACCCCTCGGAGGGCAGAAAGAAAGAGAGCTTCCCACGTTTCTTTCCTCTCTTAAATCTGTTGTCATCAAAGTGTTTCCAGCTTTTCTAATTGCCTTAGCAATGGGCCTGTTCTCAGAGCCAGCCAGTGATTGGTTTTGCCAGGCATGGAAAAAGCTTTTAGCAGCTCCTTTTAGCAGAAATAGCATTCCCATGGCTGGCTTCTTCCCTCCTCACCAAAATTTAACCCATGCAAAACCAACAAAACTGGCCACTGGTGGTCCTGGGGCAGGGGAACCTGCAGGCTTGGAGAAAACTTGAAGAACTTGTGTGGAGCCATTCAAAAATGTAACGTGGCTTCATATCTAGACACACAGCTAAAACCCAGCTATTTCTCTATTCTTTTTCTTTTCAGCTGAGAAAGGAAGTCACAGGTGATGGGGTCTCTATTCCACATCTCTTGGGTCCCTGCCTCATAGCTCCCAATTTGGATGAAAGTTACCCATTTGGTCCCTCTGGCTTCCTCCTCCCACCATCTCCTACATCTTCCCCCATTCTTCTGTGACTTTCTTCTTCTCTTTCCTTATGACCATTGCAGCCTCATCTCTGTGGCTCACAAATGTGCCCAGGGGGCTCCAGGGGTGAGGCACAGGCCCACATGCTTCTTTGAGATGCCCCAGCAGTGCTGCAGCAGGCTGATGGCTGTGCAGTTCCTTTGGCACAGGAACAGGCATTCCTGGGTTTAGTCAGAAGCATCAGTGGCCAAAATCCCAATTTCCTTTGGTTTAGTCCCACCTCAGAGCTCAGTTGTGGGGCAGGATGTGGGTGCTTGGGGCACTGCAGCGCATGAACGATGCACGGTCCCCAGGGGTGGTATATCTGGAAACATTTATTACAAGTGTACATCACTTTTGTGCTGTTTTTCCTATTGGGTTAGAATAGTGTGAGCCTGGATAGCCAATAGTATAAATGTTCAGATGGCTGCTAAGGAATAATAGTCATGATCAATTCCATATTAGCAACATCAGTTTTATTTCCCTAGGACAAGTGCTTGTATAACAATTTCTTCTGCAAACTACTCTGCTTCTGCTACTTGTTACATTTTAGAAACTCTGTTCCATCCATCCTGCCTTGACTGAGGAGCAACCTTTGTTCTCTTAGGACAAGTTCTCTTTGTTTTCTCTCTCCACAGAGCAGTCTTGGAGTTACTCTTGGATCTCTTGAACAACAGGGTTTGGCCCATTGTCAGGCTGTAAATAATGAGCGGTGGGACCACTGGTGCTGTTAAGTCGATTTATTGCTGGAATGCATGAGAAAAGGTCTCAGTCTGAAGGCATGAGATTTTGGAGGGGTAACAAGTGGGCCATAGCTCAAAGGTAGTCACGAGTTTCTTTGTTACACAGCAATATATCACATTTTGGCCCAATGGACAGCTGACATGGAGTTTATTATTACTTAATCACCTTTCACCTTTGCCAAGTTCTGCTGCACTGTGTCTGCTTTTCACCCAATACACTGCTAGCTCACCTACACACATGTGCTTCTTAGGATAATATTTAGATTCATAGCTTACTCTATAAAATCACACAATTACAGTTGAAATCTCTCCACCATCTCACTCAATGCAGTTTCTTATTTACTTATGGCATATTCTTACTTGCAGCTATAGGAACATAAGCTTATGATTTCTCGACTCAACGTCTGTGAACCTTTAGCATTGCATGAAACCAAGCTCCTTCCAAGGCTGTAAATTAAACCCTTCAGTATCTGTGGAAGTTTCTGTCATTTCCCACAGCCCACCAAAGGATTTGTGACCCTTTGTGACAGAGGAGAAGCTCCCAGGCAATTTTGTGTTTGCTGTAGGGAAGGTTGGGTTGCTCTGCATCAATTCCCAGAGCAGCGCAGAGCATTGGCTTTGTGATGTCAGGGCATGGATGCCACCTTGTCGTGGTGACATCCCAAGGTTGCCTTGGTGCACGGAAGGCCTCAGGGTCAGAGCAGCTCTTGGGCTTGCTCAGTGCAGGAGCATCCTCCTGCTTGAGGCGTTTGTCAGTGGGCAGCTGCACACTGACAGGAGCCTTGTTTGTTTTTGTTGTGGAGCAGAGTGTGCAAACTGGCACAGCAGTGCTACAGTGATGGAGCAGCTCGCTGTTGCCGTTTGCACCATTTATGTCATTGGATATTCCGGCTATTATCTGACCAACCTGGCACGTAAGTAGAGGTTTTCCCTGGCTGGAACCTGAGCTGGCTTTTGTAGGTCTCCCTGCTCTTTCTTAGTGACCGGGTTGCTATTGAAACACAAAGACCATGAGGATGCCCCTGGTTTGGTAAAGCTCCTGTCAACACCTTCAGCAAAACATGGGGTGTCTGTAGCCAGGGGGCTGCGGGCAGCATTTGCAGGGCTTCTGTTCCCTCCACGGGAGAGCCTGTGGCAGCAGAGTCTGTCATTTCCTCACTTTGCTGGCTCAATCTCTTGGGGTGACTTTACTTTTAAGATAGCTCTGAGAGCTCGGGAAGTTGAAACTGCTGGAGGCTGATGGGAGTTTTTTCTCCTGACTAATTCCTGGCCATGGGTGAGAATTGGCAGCGGTTTTAACTATTGAGAAGTGAGATCAACCTGTGAACACCACCTGAAGATGTGAGGCCGGGAATTTCTTGCTCTCTTTGGTTTCTGGCTTCTGACGAGGTCACAGGGCTCTGTCTCGGCCTCCTCCCCCGCTCTAGGCCGGACAAGGCTGCAGAGGGCGGGGTGGGGGGAGAAACGGAGCCGGCCAGCCTGACTTGGTTTGCAGTTTCTGCCACTGAACTGAAACCTGACACCATCAACATCTGCAGCTTTAGCAAGATTTTAACTCTTTTACTACCTGCATGAGACTTGCAGATTAATCCTTTTTTTCCAGAGAGAGGGAGAGGGAGTGATCAACCATCAACCCATCAAAGAGAGTGAAGAAACAAATTAAATGGAGAGGGGGAAGAGAAAGAAGGAGATGC
Organism: Cyanistes caeruleus; assembly: GCF_971803275.1. NCBI lineage: Eukaryota > Metazoa > Chordata > Aves > Passeriformes > Paridae > Cyanistes > Cyanistes caeruleus. The sequence continues at coordinate 433,490 of NW_028255907.1, read as the reverse complement.
TTTAATAAGCTGAAATATTTTTCTGTTAAAGCTATGGAGATGGACAGTAGTGTTCTGAAAAAATCTCCTTTAATTCATGACAGAGTATATTGGGAGGAATGGAGAGTTTCCAAGTGTGGATTTTGAGCAAATGATGAAGTAGTTGTGACACTGTGAGATGCTGGAACAGAGGGGGAGAAGTAATAGTTGAAGATTTGTGTCTTTTAAGAAGCAAAAAAGAAAACTTCTGTTTCCAGGGGGGCTCAGAAAAACAGATAAAGAGAACTTTTGCCTTTGAATAACTCATTCATAAAAATGACATCCCTGGACTCATGACCCATAACACACCTCAGAGTGATGGGAAATGGGAGGAGACAACTGATGGCAGATTTCTGGGCAGCTGGCATCAGAGAAATAGAAAGCTATGAAGAAAGATAGTTTTCATGTGAAAAACTCCATAGATAGCAGAAGAAGACTTTTGTTTCTCTACAAAGACTGATGAAAAGACTCCAGCAGGAATTGGGACTGTTGTAAACACCAAAGTTCCAAAGTTTTTTGTCTCTATGTTGTCATGTGAACAAGAGAATGGTTGGGTAGTGGGGGAGAAAAGGGTTGTTCTGGAAGTTTTATTCTGGTTTCTTATTCTTGTAGTTTTTGTCAATAAACTTTCTTTATTCCATTTAAGTTTTAAGCCTGTTTTGCTCTTGTTCTAATCCATATCTCACAGCCAGAAATAAGTAAGTTTCCTAGTGATTTTTTAGTTGCTGCTTTAAACCACACCAGTCAAGCAGGACACCTTTGAAAATGCAGACTGGGAGATCTTCTCAGATGCTGCTCTAAATAGGCCACGGTTCTCTCCAGTTTTCTCAAAGAATTTGGTTCATTTTCCTTGCCCACTGCAGGTCATCTGAGCCGTGTGTTCAGAGGTGCCGATCCTGAGGTGAGTCAGAAAGGAACATTTGATGTTCCTGGTGTTTCAGAATTGTGCAGGGAACTGTGAGCTTGGCCTGTGGCAGTAGAGTGCAGAGGGCCAGCTGGGTGGGCTGAAAGAAGATCCATTTCCATGTTTACAACAGCAATAGCAAAGGCATTGTTGGCTATTTCCTAATTTTCCATTGCAGAGCTTTAAAAGAACTCAAAGCTCAGATTTGCAGAGAGAACGTTGCTTGCTGATAGTAGCCAGGGTGAACTCTCTAATTCAGAGCTATTTGCAGCCTGGCTGAATTAACCCATTTTAATTTACTTGGAGAGACTTAGAATCCCATTGCTATCAAAGCTGATGATTTGTGCTTGGTAGAGCTGGTTGTAGAAATAGAGCTGAATAGAAATAAGGTTCTAAATGATAGGAGCTGCCTGTCCCTAACTCTACCATCTGTCCACAGAGCCCAGAAGCAAGAGCAGACTCTGCTGTGGCTCCCTCTGCTCCTGGAGAAGAGGCCAAAGAGGAGCAAAATGAGCAAAAGGAGCACGAGCCTCCAGCTGTGGTCACAGCCCAGCCTGACCATGCCCAGACAGTAAGTGCCAGTGCTGGGTGCTGCTGTCTTTAGTGCAAGGCAGAGCTGCAAGTTTCTGAGCAGCCAGCACTTGCTGTTGCTGGCTGAGGATGCTGAGTGCTGGAGTCCTGCCAGCACCCAGCCATTCCCCCATCCCATGGCAGCTGGAAATTGGGCTTTGAGCCGTCGTGCTGAGGCCCCAAAGCGCTGCTGCCTGCGGGTGAGCAGCTGGCTGCTTGGCTCAGGGAAGCTCTGTCTCTTGGCTTCTGCCAAGCCATGGCCAAGGGCTCACACGGCATTGCTGGGGCTCACAGGGCTTGCTTTGTTTGCTGTCCCTTTTTGGAAACCTCTGCATGACCTGGAGAAGTGTTCTGCAGTTTTCTGGAGTAATTCTTCACTTCTGCAGAGTCTTTTAGGCCACCTGTCTTTTGGCTTTTGATAAGCTGCAATGAGATGATTGTGTTGTCCATGAAGCTGTGGCCGGCCATTCTTGTCCTGTGTGGCCAAAGAAACAAACTGTGTAGTTCTGAACCCTTCTTCTGAGGCAAAATCCACAAGTGGCCAGTTTCTGTTGATACGTTTTGTGGTGAAGTCTGCAGCTTTGGAAACTGCATTGGAGCCTAGTGTGGGGGCAAAGCTGCAAGTCCTTGAGTGCTGTCTTTTGTTGCTAAGAACCCCTTTAGAGATGGTTGTTTTTTCTCCTCAGAGCTGTTTTCCTCCTCCTGCCTCTTCTGTCCTGACACTCCCTGTTTAACCTATAAATTTCTGCCTGTCCTAGTGAGGTGAGACAATTCCATGGTTTAGGTGGTTTTTGGTGACTTTGGTCATACATTCATTACATGACCCATGGCTTCCTTCATTGGCATCCCTAGGGGTGTGTCAATTAATTTGTTGGTGGGGCCTTTTGAGGATCTCTGTCACTGCCACTCAGAATTCTCAGCTGACAAAAGAGGGAGGAGAAACACCTTGGTCCTCTTCCATATCCTGAGGTGGCCATAGAGGCTCTCTGACCTGCAGCAGAGGATCCAATTGCACACATCCTTGTCTCCTGACTGAGCAGGATTTCTAACAAGAGTGTGGATGTCAGAAGGGCAGGAGTGGCAGGGCAGGCCTGAAAAGGGCAGCTCCCAGGCACTTGCTCTCCATTTGTGTGTACAGAACATCGAGGCAGAGCCCCAGGCAGAGCTGCCCGAAGCTCCGATGGCCATCATGGCAGTGAAGAGGAGGCCTGAGGAAGAAAGGAGAAACATCGAGGAGGAGATGAATCTCCACTGGCAGAGAGGAAATCAACGAAACCAGGTGAGTGAAAGTGAGGCAGACACTCCACTCATGGAAATTCCTCTCTGTCGTTCTTCACAGGCCTCCGAGGAGGAGCTTCTGGCAGAGCTGCAGGAAGCTGAGGCTAGGATCAGGGCAAGAGAGAACAGGCTGGAGGAAGAAAGGAGAATCATCCAAGAGAAATTAGATCTCCTCGCTCAGCAGCAAGAGGCTCTAGAAAATCGAGTGAGTGAAAGAGCGATAGGCACAGCAGTCACTGCAGTCTGGTGCTTTCTGCCCTTCTTGCCTTTCCTCTGCAGAGCAGCAGGGGGCTGGGCTGATGCCTCTCAGTGCCATCCTGCTGTAGTGTCTATCCCAGCTGCTTGGAAGGACATTTCCTGCTGTGCTCAATCTCAGCTGCTGCCCTGGACAGTGGCACCAGTCATTTGCCCCTTTTGCCAGCACTCATCTCAAGGGATTCCTGCTGGCCTGCTCCTGCTCTCCTTGTTTCTTCAGGGCTTTTTGCAAGTGAACACAGTCCCCCAGACAGATTTGGAATACAAGCTGCAAGCTGTCTGTATCCCTTGGTGAATCTGCTGCTGTCCTGCTCTTTCCCTTTGCTCACAGTCAATGAGCCTTGGCACACAGGGACAAGCTGTGGTCTCTGACTGCTTTGTTCTCTTTGACTTGAGGTGGACGTGTTGATATCTCACCTGGCAGCCTGCGAAGGCTTCCAGCAAATGCCTGCTGATGAAGAGCCCCAAGGTCGGCGGGAGGCACAGGTACTGTCCCAAGCACAAGTGCTGCAGGCTGAGCACCTTCTGAAGATGGTGCAGGAAAAGAGGACTGAGGGGGAGGAGCTCCAACATTAGAACAAGGAGCTGCAAATGTGTCTGCAGCCCTTGGAGGGGGAAAGGGATCCTTGGGAGGAAGTGGAATGGTCGTTGTTGCAGTCATCCTTCAGAAAATCCAGGAAAATGGAATATGAAACTGGCCATCAACTTGATTAAAACCAACCTTGGGTTTTGACCATTTGGTTCCAGAAGTGGGCATCCAAAAAATCCAGTTGATGAGCTTTGCATGTGGCTAACAGCAACTTCCTAAGGGCTTGCATTTGAAAAGGGAACTCGGGGTAATCTCTGCCAGCCAGCTTTCTGACACAAACTCCTTTCTTCTCGCAGATCTACACAGGCTCTTCCATTCAATCTGCTGCAGCAGCAGCAGCAGCAGCAGCATCTAAAGGAGCCTTTGTTGCCCAAGCTGAGCAGTGGAGCCGGGGCAGTTTGTCCATTTCCAGCAGTGACACATCTGCTGCTCAGCTCCAGGAGAGCCTGGGAGACTTCGTGGAGCAACTGAGTACGTCTGGTGTATTTCTTGTCTGAGGGACAGTGTATTGTGTGCACGTGCCAGCAGAGCTGTAGCAAATGATCCTCCTCACTTTGGTGTCCCAGAGACATTTAGGACTCCCCACAGGAACTGCTGTGCTCTGAGGCAGCGAGAGAGCGCTCTGGCTGCTCCTGCTGCCTCTGAGGGCAGCTTGGACTGGCTCGGCTTTGCCTGGCATTCCCTTGCCACTAAAGGCAGAAGCAGGAATTGTTCTTGGATCAGCAGGAGGCTGTGGCCTAGCAAATGATCTATGCAAGTTCTGTGTGCTAGTGGCCAAACTGAACAGAGTATTTAATTCCTAAATTCTCCTTAGACTCCCGACTTCCCACCTGTTGTCAGCACCAAAAGACTTCACAGAAACTGATTTGGGATTTTGTCTTTTTGTTGTGGTTCTGTTTTCTGTGTGGTGTTTTTTATAGATTTTTGTTTTGGTTTTGGTGGTTTTTTGGTAGTTTTTTTTTTCTCCATCCTGAAAGAGCTGTTCTGCCCCATGTGTCTTACTGGTGTCATTTTTAGGACTGTTTTTATTGCCTCTACTACATCTACAAGGTTTTTATGAGAATGCTGTATTTTTGTCAGTGAGGACTCCTTTGAAAGAACATCAGGTGACAGCAGAAACAGAGAGCAAGAGATGTTTTCATTGGGCCCACAATGAAGAAACAGATACTTGTATAACAATCTGTAATTAATATCCTAGTTTTATTTTTCTAAAGATGTGTCCAAGAGACACATCCACATGGTGTGATCAGATAAAACAGCACTGCAGGCATTTCTCAGGAGCGAGCCTGCAGCCCCTGTGCTGTGTATTCCTCAGATCCATGGCACTTTTTCATCCCTGATTCCCAGCCATTCCCATGACTCTTAGAATCCTACCTATTGGCCCAAGCCCTGCTCAGATCAGTCTCTGGGAAAACACATCAAGCCCTTTGTGATTCTGCAGCACAACCCAATTAATCTGCTTCTTGCCCATGACAGCTGCCAGTGCTGTGCTCTCAGAAAAGACCTGGTGGGGCTGAGAAAAGATCCCAGCTGATTTGGTGTCTACCTTCACCTGCTGGGACACAAAAGGGCCTTGATCTGCACCTGGCTGTGTCTGATCTCCAAGGCAATGCTGGTGTGTCCTGAACGGGGGCCACAGCTTGTCAGGGGCTCAGGCTGGCTGTGTCTTCTTGCCATTGCTTGTCAGTGCTCACGCTTGGCCTTTGCCAGCCTTGTGCTGTGCCCTGCTGTGCTCTCTGCGCTTCATTTCCTTCCAAGGACTGGACAAAATCAGTCTCTCTGCTGCCCATTTGTACTGCACAACTGCCTGTCTTGTTGCTGCTGTGCTTGCTGCCCAGCTGACCACAGAGGGTTCAGAGCCCCAGACAGCGGGGCTGCCTTTGGCATCTCCTGCAAGTTGGGATCTCTGCCTGAAAGTCAGCATCTTGCATTTTGTTTCCCTCAGGGAGGATGGTGAACAAGGAAAATCCCATCACAAAATACATTGAACTGGAAAGTCTTGGCAGCGGGTGAGTCCAACCACAGTCACTTCTACACAGCCATGGGCCAGGGGTTTCACTGGTGGAATATCCATCAAGTGGGAAGTCAGACAAGTTGTCCACATGTTTAGACAGCGGGCTTAGTCTGCCCCATCTCTCAGTACTGGCCAGAATTTGTCAAGTGTGCTCAGAAGGCATTGTCAAAGACATCTCCATGCTGCCAAGGTCTTGCCTGCAGCAAGGAACAGAACCTGGTAAATCTGCTTGTCTCTCAAGTGTGGGACAGCTCAGGATTCATTTCCTTCACATTTTTGGATGTCTCCAAATCATCTGCCCACACTAATGAAAGGAGAAGAATCTTGCTTGCCTGAAAGCACAACCTACCCCCAAGGAGAGCTGTCAGATAACAGTTCTCAGGAACATTTCTCTCCAAGAGTTTGCTAAAGGAAATACTCCGTGCTCAGGATTAGAATTGCACAGTTTAGAAGCTGATATCCGAGATGAAGGAATAAGCTGCCTTTTGGAGCTGAGGCAGTAAAGCCCAAGGCTTCAGGAACAGGCCCAGTGCCCAGGCACTTGAGGGGAAAATGCATCATCTGCCTTCTGGCACACCCCTCCTGCAACCTGCAGCTTTTAGGCATTTACAGCAGAGCTCTCCTGTCTGGACTGGCTTTCAGTGCAAGATCTAAATGGCTTCTCCTTTCTTTGCTGCTGTTTTGTTTCTAGGGGTTTTGGAGAGGTTTCCAGAGCACTTGACATTGCAACAGGAGGAGAGGTAAATGTCAACAGCCCCTGCAGCCTCTGCTGCTCTCCAGGCCTTTCCCCACTGCTGACAGCTGTGGCTGGAGCTTTGAGGAGAGCTGTGCTGAAAAGGCACAAGAAGCACAGACTGGAGCCAGCCTGCAAATTGCACTTGGAACAGGCTTTGTGGACAAGGCAAATCGCCAGTGGCCACATGTCCTGTAACTGGCCCCCAAGGGCACAGAGAAATGGGCTGTTGGAATGTCACTCCCTAATTACTCTGGTGATGAGGTCTAATCACAAGGCACTTTGGCACAGCTTGGCTGTGCCATTCCAAAATCACTTGCTCCATGTGTGTTGTGGTCTCATGCTATCAATTTTCTCAAATTACTCCTTTTCAATGTCATTTGAGGTGGCCATAAAGAAAATAAATGTGCAAGGAGTGAGTAGGAAGATACTAACCATGAATGAAATCAGGATCATGGAGAGTAATAGGAGTCCCAGGATCGTGAATTACTTAGCCAGGTGAGTGGTCACGGTCCTATCCCTTGAATGTTTCTTTACATACTACAAGCATAAGAGCTTAAAACCCCACTTTGGTCAGTGGCAGGAAATAGAGTTGTTAATGATTATTTCTCTACTTATCTCCAATGGATGGGAAGAGACTGCATTTTGTCTGCATGAATCCACCCTGGCAAATGCAGACTGAAAATTGTTCAAAACCTGCATCAGCCCTATCTTAAGAATTCAATACCTTCTAAGTTCATTGCCTCCACAGTTCTTTGGGCTTGAGTTTTTCAAGTTTCTTAAATGCTGATGAACCATCCAAGAGAGGATTGCCCTTGCATTGTTGCCCCTCTTTTCCATTGCTGTGCATGCCGGGAAGACTAGGTGCTTATTTCCAGAAATGCCATGCGTGACAGGTTTTTTATCTGGGCTCTTCCTAAACTGCCTTTCTCCTTGAGACAGCACAGACTGCAAACACTGCACAGCCTAGAGGCAATGTCTATGCCTTTTCTTCTGCCCTTGTCTCCAAGGGACCCAGAAACAAGACTCAAGCAAAAAACCAACCTAGCCGTGCATGTTCACCTGCATGGCCTTGTTTCCTTTTTTCAGCTACCTTGTGCATGAGGAACTCTGGCTGGTGATGGAGTACATGGACGGAGGCACTCTGAGAGATCTCATTGACGAGATTCAAATGTCTGAAGGAGAGATTGCAGCTGTCAGTCGGGAGGTCAGGGATCCCATCTGTGCTTCCAAGGCCTTGAGCTGCATTGTCTGGGAAACAGGGGCTCAGAATGGGAGTGATTTCATGGGCCAAGCTTGGTTTCTGTGCTGCTGCTCGGCTATGGGCAAGCAAGAGCATCTCAAGGGAACTGTCTGCCAGTGCCCCTACACTCACTGGACTCACTTCCTGTCCTCTTATCCCCTGCTCTTGTATTCTAGCTCTGTCTCTTGCATTGGCATTTGCAGTTCTCCACTGAGAAAGGTGCTGCTCTGCTACTGGGGGAGCAGCAGGCTCTTGCTCTCAATGGCGCTGTGTTCTGCCATTCCTCCCCATTCCCCTGCAAAGGGAACCTTCCACAGCTGTTTCCTTTCTTGTGCGATGAACTCACAGCACTACTTTTTGCCCCCCTGGTTCTCTTTTCTCTCTCAGTGCCTGCAAGGACTGGATTTTCTTCACTCCAACCACGTGATCCATCGAGATGTCAAGAGCAACAACATCCTTCTCAGAACCGACGGCTCTGTCAAGCTGGGTCAGTGTATTCTTGCTCAGCTTCAGCCTTCCAGGAATGGGGGGTGTGGGGCTGCTTTCAGTGACTGCCAGCTCCCCAAAAATGCTGCTGCTGGCAGTGCAGGGGTCCCCCCTGCTGTGGGCTGAAGGCACAGTTGCAGGGTGCACACAGCTATGACAAGGAGCCACGAGCAGCCCAGAGTGCTATTGCTCTGTGTGTGTCTGTGTGTGTTCCTTCCAGAGGGAGGGAGCTGCAATCTAAACCTTCAGGGGAACAAAAGGCACTGCTGGAGGAAGTGTAAGAAATGGGGGGATGTTTGAAGTAGCCAATTCATATTTCCTTGGCTAAAGCCCTAAGGAAAGAGAGCAGGGAGTGTTGTCCAGGAAATTCAACTGCACATTCTCAAACTTCTACCGGGGAATTCTTTGCCTTGGCTTCCTAATTGAGAGTATTAAAATTAAAAGAGTATTTTGCTTTCTCCTCAGCTGATTTTGGCCTTTCTGCTCAGCTCACCCCTGAGCAAAATCAGCGGTGCTCGGTGACCGGGACTCCTTGGTGGATGGCACCTGAAGTGGTGAAGCGTCAACCATATGGCCCCAAAGTGGACGTGTGGTCTTTTGGAATTGTGGCAATTGAAATGGCCGAACAAAAAACTCCTTATGACAGTTTCACTGCTCAATCGGTAAGGAGCAAATACTCTCTGATCCCGCTGTCTTTCTCACCTGTCCCAGGTTCTCTGCTCACTGCACAAAATCCCATGGCCATCTGCTTGAAGTACTTCCACCAAGGCCCCTTCTACAAATGTCCCTGCAGCACATCAGCATCTGCTGGAGCTTTGGTTGCAGCACTGGGGGAACTCAAGCCTTACCTCGCCCAAACCATCTCCATTCTCAGGCAGCATTTTGCTTTGCCTTACAAGTCGTTCCAGCTCTTTTGGCTGTGTAGATGGTCCCAAGAATAGGAAACAAGCATCTCAGAGCTGCTGTTATCTTTCCAGAAATGAAGCAAAGAAACTCAAACCAAACCAAGTTTCTAAAACAGTGCTTTTGAGAGAAGAAGTGCAGCCCCATTCTTCTCACAGGGAAACTTGTCTGAAACCCAGAGATGAGGCTGTAAAGCCAGAGTCTCTTCTGCTTCTTATGCAGTGCTGTTGAGACACTCAGTGACCACCTTCTTTCATAACCCAAGCCACTTTCTCCATATCACCAAGCTGGAGCCTGGTGACGGGGAGAGCCTGCCAAAACCTCCTGTTTGTTTCCTGGCACTTTCTGGGATGGGCACAGCGTTAATGCACTGACTTGAGAATCCAACGAGCACAGGCTTACCACAGGGGTGACACTTCTGATTTCACCATGAATATTTTCCTTTTGCCACATAAGGGAACCGGAAATTTTCAGAGTGCTGAGAGACAGAGCTGCAGGTGGCTCCTGTGTGCCCAAACAGGCATTTTCAACCCAATACATTTGTGGAGGCATCTTAATGTGTCTGTGTTGAAAATGAGATTCCAAAGGTTTGTTTCCTTCCCTGAGGAACACCTGCTGCATTTCCTTTCTTTTCTTCCAATTACCATCATTTTCAAGAACAAGACAATAAGCTGGATGAGTTTTGTTTTATGGCAGCTGTGCTTAAGGGACCAACAAGCACTGCAGAGATTCTTTTCATGTAAGAATCCTTGGAAATAGTACAGTTAGTTAGAATAGCAAAATCCCTCTTCCAAAAAGGCTGCCAAGCTGCTGGGAATCCTCCGAGAAGGAAACATGTATTTGCTGATGTAGTTGCCACTAACTAGATCAGGCAATGAAATCAGCTGCCAAGGCAAGATCTGCTGGATGTTAGCAAAGCTGTGGCTTTGGGGCTTGGGTTTTTTCATGATACAGGAAAGTCGTCATCCAAATGCTACAGGAAAGTCATGTCTGCCTCTCTGCCAGGGCAAAAACTGCCACTGCAGAGTGGAGCTGGAACAATGGGCTCTGGGAGAGCAGTTCCAGATGGGAAAGAAGCAGGTGGAGCCTTGTGTTTCCTTTTTCTCCAGGCTAAATTCCACATAGCCACAGAAGGGAGCCCACAGCTGCGGCAGCCCGAGCAATTCTCGCCTTTGCTGCGTGACTTCCTGAGCTGCTGCCTGCAGAAAGGCGAGGCGCAGCGCTGGTCTGCCAAGGAGCTGCTGCAGGTAAAATGCCAAAAGGGCTGCAGGTGAAACAGTGTCCCAGGGATGGGCTCCTCCTCCACTGAAATCCAAGGCATCAGATGAGCCCCCATCCTCCTCACTTCCAACCTTGGTGCTGTTCAGCTGACAGTGGGGAGGAATCCTAGACTGGGCTGGGCTGGCAGGGAGTGCTGGGTTTTAGCGCTGGCTAAAATCACCAGGGCACTTACTCATTTCTTGCTGGGAGCTATGGATTAGGAGAAGGGCAAAACAGGCTTCAAACTTCAAAGGAATAACAAATTTTATTAGCAGGCCCACAAGAATAAGAAAGGTCTCACCTGTGCAGTGAAAGGGTTCAATCTCACCCAGGTCATGGCAGTCACGGTGTTGGATTTCAGGCTGTGCTGGGCCCCTCTCTCTGCCCGGGAGCCGCTGGGAGGGGAGGCTCGGCCTGGAGCCGTCGCTGCACGCCGGGGAGAGGGTTTAGTGTGGGCAAGATGTCAGCAGCCGTGGCCTGGCCCAGCCTGGGGCCGGGGTCCCGCAGCCTCCATCCCCCGCCCGGGAGCCGCTGGGCTCTGGCCCGGCCTCCCCCAGGAGCACAGGCCGTGGGCGAGCAGGGCCGGCCTCACCAGAGCTCCGTTACCTTCGGGCTCCGGAAGCAAAGAGGGCCAGTGCCTGGGCTGGTGGTTTTCAAAATGTGCATCATCACAGAGGCGCATCTCATTTCTAAATGGTGCAAAATGTTGTCAGTTCTCAGAACTAGCCAGCCATTGGCCTGTCTCAGGCACAGAGGAAGCTCCCAGCAGCTTCTCTCAAAGAAATCACTTCCGTGCGGGGTTTCTTACTTCTTTCCCTAAATGTCAATTCATCTCAAACTAACTCACAGGGACATGGAAAGGTCATCTAGTCTGTGTCCTGCAATGAGCAGGGACATCTTTCAAGAGATCAGGATACTCACACCTCAGATATTTCCAGGGGTGGGCCACCTACCAGCTCTTGGGGCAACCTGTGCCACTCTTGCCCCATGCCCCTGACCTACTCTGACTCAATCCCCTTTCCATTTCAAAAGTATTCCCCTGCCTTTGAAGCTCTTAGCTTGGAAAATCATGCTTTCTTGTTGTTTTATTTTCCTTTCTGCAGCATCAATTTATAACATCGGCCATGCCTGGGTCCAGCTTGGCACCTCTCATCGTTGCCGTGAAGAAGTGGAAGGAGGAGGCAGGAATGCAACAATCAATTTATAAACTGTCTTCTCCATGAAAAACTTAGAGTAGGATTACAGAGTAGGACTGCAGAGTAGGATTGTAGAATAGGATTATAGAGTAGGATTGTAGTGCAGGATGGTAGTGTAGGTTTGTAGTGTAGGATTGTAGAGTAGGATTTTAAATAAAATTTCTAAAATCTCAACTCCTTTGGAACATTTCTCTCCTTCTGACCCTGTGACAAAGCTCAACATTTCCTCCTGAATTGTCAGTTTTTTCTTAGAGGTGGAAAGTGACATTGATGGCTTCTTTGGTACAGTTTGTAAGGGGGGAAGGCTCCTCTTCATTCATCCTCTCCAGACCACACTGCCTTTGGAATATGGCCAACTGGCCAAGTTTTGCCCAGCTCTGGCATTTCTATTTGAGGCAGAAACAGCAATGGCATTTGCAGGAAAAACCAAAGGAGGAGCAGTGCAACACAAACATCCTGTGCAGATGCAGGCTGTGCAGATGTGACTCGAGACTATTTGGGCTCCTGCCACTTGGATTTGTATCCCTAAGAGAAATCTCTTTGGCTGGAGGAGAGTCTGGCTGAAGAGAGAAAGCAGAAAGAGCAGTGAGGGTGCTGTGCAAGGTCTCCTGTGGTGCAGAGCTGTCAGCGACTGTGAGGTGAGAGCGGGCCCGGCCTTGGCCAGGCTGGAGCCCCAGCAGAGCCCTGACAGAGCCCAGAGAAGCCTGAGCCTCGGCAGAGGCAGGCTGGAAGGAGGCCCTTGGAGCTGCAAGAGGCAGCAGCCTGGCCCTGGCTGCCTCTTGCTGGCACCAGGCAAACCCTCCGCTCTCAGAGCCAAGCTGGCAGCTGGCTGCTCCTGAGGGGAAGCGGCGCCGTGCTGGGCACAGCACACACTGGTGCCATGGGCTGTCTGGAGTCTGCACAGGAGGAGGGAAAAGCAAAGAGCAGCCCAGGGCTGCTGCCCTGCCTGACCATTGCTGCTCTTCTGCCGCCTGCCCTGGAACTCCTGGCAATGGTCAGCAGTGTGTGCAGCACTCTGGGCACAGCGGGAGGGAGCCGGGCTGCTCCGCAGGCTCCAGCACAGGGCAGTGTCCTTCAGGCACGGCATTTCTGCCAGGGGAACCGAGGCCAGCGTGAGGCACTGACAGCAAGTCAGGGCACATCTGCACGAGCCACTGCCTCACACAGCTCTGGGACCAAGCGCCTGCAATCCTGGAGCTCTGCACTGAGCCACAGCAAAGGTGTGAAATGCAGAGGACTTTGCAGAAATATTCAGGGGCACCAGGCCAGCCTGCTTGGTGCTCTCTGGGGCACAGCAAGCACTGTGCAATGCAGCTCGGAGCTGCTGGCAGAGAGGGACTATGGGCATGTGCCTGAGGCTTCTTCTTGAGTAGTGATTTGGGAGGGAGCAGAAGGGTCTCAGTAGGCAATTTGTGTTTTCTTCATGAATTGCTGAATGAAAGACACAATGTGGCCTCACGCAGCAAGAGAACTTGCAGAACTTACTGACTATAAGTTTGTGCTGAATTCCCAGAAAAGGGAAGTGTTGAAGTGTAACAAACAGGGCTTTTGAATTCAGGTAGCTCCTGAGCCTTCATCCAAAACAACCACCAGGAGGCTGACAAGTATCTCGTGCAGAGCCCTGCTGCAAGGGCTTCCATAATCACGGAATTAGAAAATATGAAGCTTAGGAAAATAGAATGTGCCCATCAAGTTAAAAAAGTTTAAAAGCTTGTCCTGTGCAAAGAATGGACAAGTGAGTTTGTGGTGGAGCTTTCCTCCTCACTCCTGGCATTGAATAAACAAATCCCTGCTCTGTAGGCCCTACACTATGGAGTACTGTTTTCTTGATTACGTTTTGCTCATCGTAATCACACTATGCTTTTCATTTTCTTCTTAGAACCTTCTAAGCATGAAGTGAGTAAGACAGTGAGTTGTGTATTGATAGGGCCAAAGAAATATTTCCAAATGCCATCCCGGGAAAGGAAAGGACGTGAAACAGCGCTGGGGAAGAGCGTCCCTCGCACAGCCCTCAGAGCTGCCACCATGCACAAGATGGCGGCCGGGGTTGAGGCTGTGCCACCGTGCACAAGATGGCGGCCGGGGCTGAGGCTGTGCCACCGTGCACAAGATGGTGGCCGGGGCTGAGGCTGTGCCACCGTGCATAAGATGGCGGCCGGGGCTGAGGCTGTGCCACCGTGCACAAGATGGCGGCCGGGGCTGAGGCTGTGCCACCGTGCACAAGATGGCGGCCGGGGCTGAGGCTGTGCCTCTCAGGGCGCTCTGCAGCCTCTGCCAGCCCAGCCCCAGCCCCGGAGCAGCGCAGGGCGGGCAGAGCCCCCTTCCAGCCGTCTGCTTCAATGGACATTGACAGACACCCGGGCCACGCACACAGGCTGACACCTTTGCTCTGTGCACACAAACACGTACCACACACTTGGGAACCTCGGCTGGCAGCATTTTCAGGTGAAAATACAAAGAAACTCTAAGGTTTGAATGTTTTCAAATAGAATATTTCATTTGCCAATAAAAGGATCAAAAGCAGAAAGGGGCATCCCAGCCTGTTTCTTCCATGCAGGAATAGTGTCACAGTGACTGTGAGCTGATGAAGACGGAGATGGGATTTAATCCAAAGCAGATTGTGCAGTGGGTGCTCACCTGTGATATGTATCCCTCACAGTACCTATTTATTTGGAACACTAGGAAGATTATGAGGCTGGGCAAGATATTAACCCTTTCAATACACGGATGAGACCTACAAACCTTGTTCATCTCTCCAGGGACAGAAAAGGACAAAATAATAACACACAAAAAAACAACATAAAAACATCAAAGTCAGTAAAAAAAAAGGCCAAACCTCAGATAGAAAAGAAATGAAAAAATGGAAATTGAAACTAAAATAATCATTTAGTAAGGCCATAGGGATAATCATTGATAGACTAAAATATCTCATTTAATTCATGAAAAAAGTATAAAATAAAGTATTAAAACTATAAATCTAAACAAAAGCATCCATTAATGAAACAAATGTTAAAATAACTGTAATCCCATTAAAAGCTTGAACAGAAAATAAATAAAAACAATAACATGCCCATTGCACCCAGGGAGAGAAGTAGAAAACTTCTGTTTCCAGAGATGATCAGAAAAACAAATGAAGAAAACATCTGCCTTCAAACAACTCATCCTTAAAATAACACCCCATGAATTCATAACCCATAGACACACCTCTATGAGGGCTGTAAAAATGAGAAAAATGTCACAATAGAAAATTTTTTTCCCAGATGCCTGCTATTTGTAAAAATAAAAAAACACACAAAACCTGTTTCTTGTAAAAAAGTCTTCATGATACAATAAGAAAAAACTCCTCTCCCTACAAAAACTAATAAAAAACTTGTGTAATGAATACTGTTTTAACATCCGAAGTTCTATCTCTATGCTGTCAGTTAAAAAAAAAAACAACAAAAGTTATTCAGGAGAGGAAAGGCATTCTGTAAGTTTTATTCTGGTTTCTCATTCTTGTAGTCCTGTTAATAAAGTTTCTTTATTCCTTCTAACTTTTAAGCCTGGTTTTCCCTTCTCCTAATCCATATCTCACAGTGAGAAATGAGTAAGTGCCCTGGAGATTTCAGCCAGCGCTAAACCCACCACATTATTTAGTGCATTAGCCAAAAAATCAAATTAGAGAATCTCAGCCACTGCACCAGGCTTAAGCTGAGGATCCCCAGCCAAGCTCAGAGGGAGGAGAACACAGCATTTGTGGGATCCTTTCCAGTCTGACTTGCTTTAGCTGGAGCCTGGGGGAGGAGAGAGCAGGAGAAGGGTTGGCTGAGTCCTCTCCCCTCTGCCTTGCCCTTCTCTGCTGGATCCTCAGTTCATCCCACACCCACCCCAAGACTCCATCCCCATCCTACTGGGGCTGACGGGATTAAAGGAGATAAAGAGGAGATTAAAAAGATAGAGAGGAGAGAAAAAGAGAAGTTTAAATGCAATTTAAATATGAAAGAAATACCTATGTTAGTGACTGCTGAGAGTTCCAAGGGAGCTGAAGGGTTTGGGAAGGGCCAGGAGCCCGTGAAGGGCTCAGGAGCTGCTGCTGCTGGGAGGGAGGAAATGCACCAATGGCTCCCAGCAGAGTCTGTGCTTTGAGGCTCTTTCCCAAACAGCTGCAGGAGGGAAAGCAGCTGAGTTTGGAGGAAGAGTTTTCTGCTGAGGTTTCCTGTTTGGAGCTGTCACAAGCTTGAGCTGCTCAAGGGAAACGCGGCTCTGCTTCCAGCAGGGCCCAACTGCCCGGGAGCACAACTTGGTTCCCTGGCCCTGAGCCAACGGGCAGCAGCAGCTTCTGTTCCCTCCTGGCTCTTGTGTCATTTCCAGCAGCACAAGGCACACCAAGAAAAGCTCCTCCAGAACATGCCATGAGAAACACAACCTGATTTCATGGCATGAAGGAGCTCTGACAGTCCCACGGGCTCAGGTTTGTTTGTCAGTGAACAGAGCAGGGAAAAGCACAGACACATTCCCTGCACAGGGAATTCACAGGAGGAAAGTGCAGCACTGGAGGATGAGCTTGGATACAACGTTCCCACGGCAGTTTTGGGGATAAAATCGTCAGCAGAGAGAATAGAAAAAGTGCTACCAAGGGTGGGCTGGGGAGGGCTGGTGCTTCCCGGGAGGCTCCCGAAGCTCAGCAGTGTGGAAGAGTGGCTAGCTAACATAGGTCGTGTTCCCATGCAGCAATTAGCTGAGAAAGAATTAAACAACAGTAGAGTGTAGTTGGTATGAGATGTTGCAATGTCAGAAAGACCTTAGTGATAACTGTGAACTGAGAACAGGACACTGTGATCAGAAGAATGTGGATTCAGCACAGATGAATGACCACAAGAAGGTGGAACTAGGTGGAGTTGTCCTTAAACGAAATACCCAATAATGAGCTTGCTTTTGCACTATGTAGGAGCCTAATTATTGATGTTATATAGGGAGTTTGGAGTTGCCAATAAAGGAGACTTGCTGATCATTCATATTGAGTGCTGCTTGTCTCCCGCCGAACTCATCAAATGGCGCCCGAACAAATGGGACCCTTGGGACCTTTGGGACCTTTGGGACATTAAAAAGCGAAGGCCACGGGAGTCGGCGACAGGGGACGGGTCCTCCGCAGCAAGGACGGCAAAAAGCAACGGTGCGACCTCAGAGGAGAGTCCTGGCCGTAACGTGCTGCCAAACCTTGTAGGGCTGCAACAGTGCTGACGGTAAGATGGAAAGGCAAGCAGCACATGATTTATTCACCTGCTTTTTAGAAAAGCCACAGCTTAAGGGTTTTGATTTGCGCAAGGAGCTCCCTGGATTTCTTGCTTATGGGTATGCTCTCGCCTTTGCCTCCCACTGCTGGGCAAACACTCCTATCTATGCTGCCCATGGAAAGAGGGAGGGAGAGTCAGAGAGAAGGAAATAATGAGAAAGAAATTCCAGAGCAAACACTGAAACAACAGAATCTGTTCAGTTACGGCAGGATGTGATATATCCTGAACTATTTTCTTCACTTTTGGAGTCACTCTTAACACTACAATCTTATTTAAGTTCCAACTTTGCTACCCTGGAGGAAAAGAATCCAAATTTAGATTGGTTTCCACCCGAACCAGGGGGACATGGGGGAGCACTGAGGTGTGCGCAGAGAGCGGGGGCACCCCTGGGACAGAAGCAGTGCAGAAAAAGTTCCAAGGCCACACTGAACAATTACAGAAACAGCTGAGCAGAAACAGGTGGCTCAGACAGCTTCAAAAAGAGACAAAATAGCCAAAAAATCACAAACTATATGGTATCTAATTCAAACTTCATCACTGTAATTAGAAGTTGATAAGCTGCAATGGTCACCGTTGTTGCCACCTGGTCCTAAGAGACTTTTGTGTCTTTGCATTGCCTGCTTTTGTAAAAATTGTGCCCCTTTTTTCCTCTATCAGTGAACAAGAGAGATTGAGAGAAACAACTGTATGTGTTAAACTTAACTTTGTGAGGTTTTTGGGGTTTTTTTCTGCGAGAGTATGTGGAGAATGTGAAGAAAGATAACAGCAGCAGAGAGCAGCAGCAGGGCGGGCAGTCCACCCACCCCCCCTCTAAGAAAAAGCACTGGGATAGTACCCAGTTTGTTAAAAAGTCATGATTCATGGGTTTTTTAAATGTTTTTATATACCCTTTTAGAGTAAATTTTGTGTTTTAAGTAATAATGAATTTATGCAGTTGCAGTTTTTTGGAGTTTTCCTGGAGAAATTATTGTGATTCTTTGAAAGTTTAAAAAGGCCCATTTTCAAGAAAAAAGGTGTTTAAGGTGAATATTAACAGAAGTTACCTTGCAATAATTAGCCTTAAAACCTAAGGTTAAAATATGGTATAATTTACAGCTACTAAGAAAACCTTCCAATTGATGTTATCTACAAAAGATATTTATGGTTTAAAAAAATTAATTAGTAAAGAGAACTTTACTGTACAAGACAAAGTTAAGTTAAAGTATATATTACCCATTTGCTTGTTTTTTCCACAATTTTAATAAGGTAATTTCAATGTGAGTCCTTTTGTTATATAAAACACATATAACTGCATATATACCAATTTGGATTTTAGATTTTAGTTTAAGAATTGGTCTTTATGTTTCTGAAAAGTGCTACAGAAGCTGAATGGCAACTTGGCCAAATCCTGTGTTGTTGTGGTTTTTCTCTAGAAATACTGCACTTTAAAATCCTAACCAATTTGAACATATACTAGGCAAATTCCTGTTATGAATGTGTATTTTTAGTACTATTTGCAGTTATTGTGAGTTATTCTCAAAGCTAGATGACATAGAATTGTGATGTACTTGTTACATTTTTATAATCTTTATAGTGAATCCATGTTACTGTTATATTGTGTTTAAAAGGTATATATCAAACTTTTAGTTGCCTTTTTGTAGTAACAGAATAAGATTAAGGTATGTTTTTATTTAATATAGATTAAGTGTTAATAGAATTAAGAAAAGTCAAGTTTTATTATATTTAGGCTTGAATGTTTTTAAGTTAAGTTTTATAACTTAGATATTCCTTTAAGGTTAAGTTTGTTACTTCCTTTTGTCATAAATAATTATTGTTAGGTTTAAATATTGTTTAATTTAAATTATTTATGTTTTATTGGAGACACTTGTCTAAACTGCAAAGTATAGTTATTTTCCTAGAGAGATGAAGATAGCCACAACTGAAACAGCTGTGACAGAACGCTGATGAACACCTGCTTGTGGATAGAAGGGAATGCAGTCTGTGACACCCTTGACTTCATCAGGAGTTCTATTGGTTGTTGCAATCTCTGCAGTTTTTGTTTGTTATAGCTTTCTTATTTTTCAGTGTTTCCAGAATTTTAAGAAGATTTACCATTGCTGAGGATCAGCTGCCATGGGAGATGCTTCAGATTAAACCAACTGCTGCATGGTTTAATTGGTCTGGTACCTAAAGCTTCTGATCATTTGCTTTGTACAAATGCATTTTAACAGTTTGCTGTGCTGTAAGCATCTCCTAGCTGCTGCTATTGAGAACCTTGTTTTAGAAATGAGTTAAGAGGCATCTTTCCAGTTTAAAGCCAGGCCCTGGCCAAGCCTTGACTTTACCTGGACAGATCTGTTTGCCAGCAGATCCAGATGTTTTCTGTACCAAATCAGTATTTGAGTCACTTTTTGACTCAGCAATTTGACCCTATTAATATGACAGCTGGATCAATTTTGAAGTGGGCTTGGAGAATCATTTCTGGAGGTGGTTGTCCAATCCTTCACTGATGATTTTTTGTTTCTATTTGTTTGCAAAGTATGGGATGCTGGTGCAGTGTTTTAGTAATTAATAGTAGTTTTATTGTCGTGGTTTTAAACCAGTAACAAAAAAACTACTTATTTCTTGTTGTGAGATATGGATTAAAACAAGAGCAAAACAGGCTTAAGACTTAAGAGGAATAAAGACAGTTTATTAACAAACTACAAGAATGAAAATACCAGAATAAACTTTCAGAAAACCTCTTTATCTTCTACATCTTAACTATTTCTCTGTACACATGACAACATAGAGACAAATAACTTTAGGATTCTGGTGGTTAAAAACAGTCTTAATTCTTGCTACAGTCTTTCATCAGTCTTTGTAGAGAAACAGAAGTCTCTTTCTGTTAGCTTACGGAGTTTCTCACGAGAAAAACTATTTTTCATCATAGTTTTCTATTTCTCTAATGCCAGCTGCCCAGAAATCTGTCATTAGATTTTCTCCTCCCATTTCACATCTCCAAGGTGTGTATGGGTCACAGAGTTTAGGAATCTTATTTTTAAGGATAAGTTATTCAAAGGCAGAAGTCTTCTTCATTTGTCTCTGTGAGCCTTCCTGGAAAACAGTTTTCTCTTTGCCCCCAAAGCTTCAAAATCTTCACTCAACTCAATTCCAGCAACTCACAGTATCACAAGCACTCTCTCTGTCTCTCTTCTGCTCAAAAGTTACACTTTGAATATCTCATTCCTCCTAATACTCTTATCATGAATTAAAAGAGTCTTTTTATACTATTATTGTCCATCTCCATAGCTTTAACAGAAAGATATTTCAGCTGTAAAGCATCTCCTTATTCTCTCTTTCTTATTTAAACTTAACTCTTTTCTTCACTGTTTTTGGTGGTTCTATGATGTCTCCTCTATGTTGATTGTCTCTCTCTCTGTCTTTCTGAGAAAAGGAGTAATCTGTATGTTTATCCAGGTAGTAAAAGAATTAAAAGCTTTAGGAAAACTGCAAGAGTTCATGGTGTTAAGTTTCAGTCCAGCAGCAAAAACTGAAAAACAAGCTCGGCTGGCCAGCGCTGCTTCTCTTCTCCCTCCCCCCCCCTCCACCCCGCGGCCTTGTAGGCCTGGAGAGGGGGGGAGGAGGCCGAGACAGAGCCTGCTACCTTGTCCGAAGCCGGAAACCAAAGAGAGCAAGAGAATTCTGTCTGTACTTCTTAAGGGGGTGTTTACAAGTTGAATTCACTTTTTAATGGTCAGATCTGCTGTCAATTCTTGAAAATGACCGATAATTGGTCAGGAGGGAAAAACTCCCATCAGCCACCAGCAGCTTCAACTTCCTCTCCCTCCAAGCTGTCTTAAAGGTAAAGCTACCCCATGACATTCCACCCCTTCAACTTGTAAACACCTACTCAAAAATTATCAATTATATTCAATATACAACTTAAAAACTAATAAATTGACAGAAAAGAAGAAACAAATATTTACTACTTTCCACCCCTAGATTTTACTATCACTGCTACATAAACTTAAGACAATCATGCTTTGCTCTTACTTAATCCTTTATCTCACAGTAACACTATTAATGTACTAATTTAGATTTGCTAATTTTCGTTTCCCGGCCAATGCACCAATTAAATGTCGTGGTTTTAAACCAGTAACAAAAAAACTACTTATTTCTTGTTGTGAGATATGGATTAAAACAAGAGCAAAACAGGCTTAAGACTTAAGAGGAATAAAGACAGTTTATTAACAAACTACAAGAATGAAAATACCAGAATAAACTTTCAGAAAACCTCTTTATCTTCTACATCTTAACTATTTCTCTGTACACATGACAACATAGAGACAAATAACTTTAGGATTCTGGTGGTTAAAAACAGTCTTAATTCTTGCTACAGTCTTTCATCAGTCTTTGTAGAGAAACAGAAGTCTCTTTCTGTTAGCTTACGGAGTTTCTCACGAGAAAAACTATTTTTCATCATAGTTTTCTATTTCTCTAATGCCAGCTGCCCAGAAATCTGTCATTAGATTTTCTCCTCCCATTTCACATCTCCAAGGTGTGTATGGGTCACAGAGTTTAGGAATCTTATTTTTAAGGATAAGTTATTCAAAGGCAGAAGTCTTCTTCATTTGTCTCTGTGAGCCTTCCTGGAAAACAGTTTTCTCTTTGCCCCCAAAGCTTCAAAATCTTCACTCAACTCAATTCCAGCAACTCACAGTATCACAAGCACTCTCTCTGTCTCTCTTCTGCTCAAAAGTTACACTTTGAATATCTCATTCCTCCTAATACTCTTATCATGAATTAAAAGAGTCTTTTTATACTATTATTGTCCATCTCCATAGCTTTAACAGAAAGATATTTCAGCTGTAAAGCATCTCCTTATTCTCTCTTTCTTATTTAAACTTAACTCTTTTCTTCACTGTTTTTGGTGGTTCTATGATGTCTCCTCTATGTTGATTGTCTCTCTCTCTGTCTTTCTGAGAAAAGGAGTAATCTGTATGTTTATCCAGGTAGTAAAAGAATTAAAAGCTTTAGGAAAACTGCAAGAGTTCATGGTGTTAAGTTTCAGTCCAGCAGCAAAAACTGAAAAACAAGCTCGGCTGGCCAGCGCTGCTTCTCTTCTCCCTCCCCCCCCCTCCACCCCGCGGCCTTGTAGGCCTGGAGAGGGGGGGAGGAGGCCGAGACAGAGCCTGCTACCTTGTCCGAAGCCGGAAACCAAAGAGAGCAAGAGAATTCTGTCTGTACTTCTTAAGGGGGTGTTTACAAGTTGAATTCACTTTTTAATGGTCAGATCTGCTGTCAATTCTTGAAAATGACCGATAATTGGTCAGGAGGGAAAAACTCCCATCAGCCACCAGCAGCTTCAACTTCCTCTCCCTCCAAGCTGTCTTAAAGGTAAAGCTACCCCATGACATTCCACCCCTTCAACTTGTAAACACCTACTCAAAAATTATCAATTATATTCAATATACAACTTAAAAACTAATAAATTGACAGAAAAGAAGAAACAAATATTTACTACTTTCCACCCCTAGATTTTACTATCACTGCTACATAAACTTAAGACAATCATGCTTTGCTCTTACTTAATCCTTTATCTCACAGTAACACTATTAATGTACTAATTTAGATTTGCTAATTTTCGTTTCCCGGCCAATGCACCAATTAAATGTCGTGGTTTTAAACCAGTAACAAAAAAACTACTTATTTCTTGTTGTGAGATATGGATTAAAACAAGAGCAAAACAGGCTTAAGACTTAAGAGGAATAAAGACAGTTTATTAACAAACTACAAGAATGAAAATACCAGAATAAACTTTCAGAAAACCTCTTTATCTTCTACATCTTAACTATTTCTCTGTACACATGACAACATAGAGACAAATAACTTTAGGATTCTGGTGGTTAAAAACAGTCTTAATTCTTGCTACAGTCTTTCATCAGTCTTTGTAGAGAAACAGAAGTCTCTTTCTGTTAGCTTACGGAGTTTCTCACGAGAAAAACTATTTTTCATCATAGTTTTCTATTTCTCTAATGCCAGCTGCCCAGAAATCTGTCATTAGATTTTCTCCTCCCATTTCACATCTCCAAGGTGTGTATGGGTCACAGAGTTTAGGAATCTTATTTTTAAGGATAAGTTATTCAAAGGCAGAAGTCTTCTTCATTTGTCTCTGTGAGCCTTCCTGGAAAACAGTTTTCTCTTTGCCCCCAAAGCTTCAAAATCTTCACTCAACTCAATTCCAGCAACTCACAGTATCACAAGCACTCTCTCTGTCTCTCTTCTGCTCAAAAGTTACACTTTGAATATCTCATTCCTCCTAATACTCTTATCATGAATTAAAAGAGTCTTTTTATACTATTATTGTCCATCTCCATAGCTTTAACAGAAAGATATTTCAGCTGTAAAGCATCTCCTTATTCTCTCTTTCTTATTTAAACTTAACTCTTTTCTTCACTGTTTTTGGTGGTTCTATGATGTCTCCTCTATGTTGATTGTCTCTCTCTCTGTCTTTCTGAGAAAAGGAGTAATCTGTATGTTTATCCAGGTAGTAAAAGAATTAAAAGCTTTAGGAAAACTGCAAGAGTTCATGGTGTTAAGTTTCAGTCCAGCAGCAAAAACTGAAAAACAAGCTCGGCTGGCCAGCGCTGCTTCTCTTCTCCCTCCCCCCCCCCTCCACCCCGCGGCCTTGTAGGCCTGGAGAGGGGGGGAGGAGGCCGAGACAGAGCCTGCTACCTTGTCCGAAGCCGGAAACCAAAGAGAGCAAGAGAATTCTGTCTGTACTTCTTAAGGGGGTGTTTACAAGTTGAATTCACTTTTTAATGGTCAGATCTGCTGTCAATTCTTGAAAATGACCGATAATTGGTCAGGAGGGAAAAACTCCCATCAGCCACCAGCAGCTTCAACTTCCTCTCCCTCCAAGCTGTCTTAAAGGTAAAGCTACCCCATGACATTTACATATGTTATTAATAATGTTTATAATTTGATTGATTTTTAACTGTTATAGGTTCTTATTCATTGTGTATATGGTTTTGTGTTAATATTGATGTGTATAACAGAAGTACATCTCGTTTTTATTTAAAAAAAAAAAAAATGGGGAAATTGATGCCCTAAAAGCATTTGATTAGTGTAATTCATTAACTTCAAAGGAAGAAGTGTCTGTGTTTTGTTGGCAGGTTCAAAAAGGTCACCTGTCCATCTGACCAGACTGTGCCTCTGAACACACGAGATCCAGTGAACAGAGAAGTCACCACACAGCCTTGGTACTACAGACATGGATCAGAAGTGGAGCTGTCAGGACACAGTTGTGTCTGAACACTACACAGACAGTTGCCAACAGAAATTTTATGTTGTTATTATGATGTTGTGTCTCTACCAATTTTTCAGTTATCCTTTGTTTTAAGATTTAGAAGGATGTGAAGAACAACCTGAACATCAAAGCCCTCAGTCACCGATCAGCTGCCAGCTGACATCATGGGAGCAGTGAACGTTCCAAGATTGAATCGTGTTAGAGAAATTCTGTAGAAGATCTAAGAAAAGTGTAGAGACTCCATCTAACTGTATATAAAGCAAACTGTAGTTGTGTGTTTACCCTTTCAGCAAATTGCTTCCACACTTAGACTACATATATACCAGAGCACCTGTGTTAAAAGTAGTTAGATAATAGTTTAAGATAATGAGTTTAGCCTGTATAGTAATTGTTATATTAGTATAAAGTATAAGCATTTCCCCCTTCAAAAGCTAGTGTAAGCATTTTTGAAAGTTCATTTAACGTTAAAGTTTAGCTGTGAGTTTGCAAGTATGGTGTCATTTACATGGAACAAACTGCTTATGGTAATTGTGTTGTGTATAGTCCCGACCAACTGTCTGCTAACTAACATCCAAAAGTGACAGAACATATGGGTCACTCTGGCACATTGAACTGGCCAAAGGTCAATGTGTCTGAGCCTAGCCACACCTGGAGATCCTTTTCACACCTGTCCCATAGGAGTCCCTGAATGGGATCCTCAAGCATTTAAAGGTTTAGTTAGTAATGAGACTCGACTGAATGGATTGGCAATGTTGCAAGAGTGCAATTGCACTGTTGGCTTCACATTAAGACAACTTGAAGCCTGCAGGCAAGCAAAAATTATCAAAGTTCTTAATGTTACCATAGGGCCCCCCAGAAGAATTAGATTTGTTAGGTTGCACCCATACCTCAGGTGGATGGATAATGTTTGAACCCCCAACAGAAGCCATTCTAACAAAGTAATGCAGCACTGGGCTGCAGACAACCCTATAGCTGATCTCGTTACTACACAGAGTAAAGCCTTTATTAGTGGTGCAATCTCACAGAACAATTACCAAAGTGATTACCTAGTTCCATATTCCTAATCTGTGGAGATAGAGCATGGAATTAGATTCCTGCTAATCCACATAGAAAACCCTGTTATTTTGGGAAACTTACTTTGTTTCCATCCAAGCTTACATCAATTGTAGAATGTAGCTGATAAAATAAAAAACATCAGTCAAAGTGAAGCCTGAATGAATTAAAGCTTAGCAACTCTAAAAAGTCTCGCTTGTTAGACTAATAAAAAATTGAATTTAATATCCACAATGTTAAGTGAACTTTCAGCAGATGTGAGTAGTGTACGTCATGCAGTATTATAAAATCGAGCTGCAATTGACTTTTTGCTCTTAGCACAAGGACATGGTTGTGGGGAGTTTGAAGGCATGTGCTGCTTGAATCTTACTAATCATTCAGTTTCCATCCATGGGCAACTGCAGCAGCTACAGGATGGGTTACATGCCCTGAAAGAAGATAGTGACCCCACTGGAAGTTGGTTCTCCAGCTGGGGCATCACTGGATGGTTGAGGTCTCTTGTGCTGGAGGGGGGACGGACTTTACTTATAATGTTAATTGGGATGCAAGTCTAAGTTGTGTGTTATCTTGGCTTCATGAAACTATAGAATGAGTCACATCCAAAGCCTGGTTTGTGCAAAAAGTGAAAGGGGGAATTGTTGCTATATTTTATATATTAGTAAAGGCCTGTCTGCACAAACCAGTCTTTGAAATAAGTCGTGATATTAAAGGCTAAAGTCCTTGAAACCCTCCTGCAGAAGAGAGAGTAAAGCAAAACAAAATCCTTGTGTACAGGAGAAAAAATGTAAACCTGTGTGTGTTAGCCAATAGTAACTTGCTCTGCCCACAGGCCCTGTAGAACCCTATAAAAGGTGTGCTAAAGATAGAAATAAACGGTGTTCACGTTTACTTCTGTGAAGAGCGGTGGGTTGCTGGTGGTCCTCCAATAAAGTTCTACAAATGAAACATAACAAATGTCATTGGGGTGCAGAGGCATTGGTGAAATTGATGAAACAAAAATTAATCTCGGTACGGATGCTAACAATGGCAAAATCAGTAATGTCAAAATGTGAAATCTGCTTAAAAAACAACTCAGTGACTAGACACAGGCATAGCTAGGGAAGATTAGGATAGGAACAGAATCAGGATGACACTTGGCAAGAAGACTCTAGTAGAGTGAAATTTGGGTGGACCCTAGAGTCTTTGATTGGTCCTATAGCAAACTATCAGAAGAGAGACATGTTGTACAAACTTACAGGTCAGGTAGATAAATTAGCAAGAGTGACCTGAGAAAGATTTAAAGAACTAAACGTACAATTACAATTTACTACTCCTGAAAGAGCATGGAGTGTGTGAGTTTTTTAAAGGGACGGATTGATCATTGCTGCATCCACACCGCAAATGTAACTGCACATGTAGAATATGACATCAATCAATTGCAACAAATAGAGCACGGAGCACAGGAAGAGCAAAAGGATTTGTCTACAAGTTGGTTAGTCAAAATATTCAAAGGGTTAGGGTGGAATGTGAGTTCATGGATTAAATCTATCATTGAGAGTGTGATCATCTTACTAACTGTATTCTTAGCAATTTGGTTAGTTGACAGCATCTTCAAGGGAGAAATACAGAAGAAAACGTCCTGGAACCAGAAAATAATAAAGACACTGATGTGAGATCCTCACCCACCATCTTCTGGTTCTCCAGTTCGTGACAACATCCAGGACAACGCTTATATCAATCAAGGATTCAAAGAACATCAAGTATAAACTCAGAAACAAAAGACTGTATCAAGTGAAAACATTTGCACTTCTAGTGAAGTGAAAATACTTTCAAAGGGGGGAATGATAGTAAAAGGCTTTGAAATCATAGAAAATTCGGGGACTTAGAAAGAAAGTTAGGTTTGGCAAGCCTGGGAAAAGTAGGCCATGGAAAATGTTAGGCCTTGTGCTTGCTAAAGATCAGGTGAAACTGCACCTGTGTAGTCAGTAGATGATAAATGATACAATTGTTAGATGTAATTAGATATAATTATTGTTTAAAGAACATGAGGAACAATGTTAGGGGGCTGGGGGGGATCATGAGAAATCCATGCTTGGGTAACATCAATGTATACAATAGAACAATGTAAGTTTAACAATTAATATGTAAGTTATATAACGATAGAGTACAAAAACATGTTCAACTCAAAACCAAGTCGGGTCAGATTTGGGTCTGAGTACCCATAAATCCCAAATCTCTACAATAAAGCACCTTCATATAATCATTCCGTGATTGTCTGTGTTCTTGAAAGATAACAATTTCATCAGATTTTACTGGAATTTTGTGGGATTTTCTGTAAAATTTTGTGGGATATTGGGGAGATTTAGGGAATTTTGTGGAAATTTTCTGGAATCTTGTGTATTTTTTTGGAATTTTGTGCAACTTTGTGGTGATTTTGTGGGATGTTTCAGGAATTTGGTGACATTTTTAAGAATTTTGTGGAATTTTTGTGGAATTTGGTCAGGTTTTGAGAAGTTTTAAAGAATTTTGTGTGAGTTTTCTGCCATTTTATGGAATTTTTCTGGAATGTTGTGGGATATTGATAAGAATTGAAAAATGTTGAAGGATATTTCTGGAATTGTGTGGAAATTGGAGGAGATTATATGGGATGTTTCTGGAATTTGGTGACAAGTTTAAGAATTTTGTGGAATTTTTGTGGACATTTTTGGAATTTTGAGGATACTTGAAGAATTTTGTGGGATTTTTCTTAGATTGTGTGGAAATTTGTGGAGATTTTGTGGGATGTTTCTGGAATCTGGTAGGATTTGAGAAGGTGTAGGGAATTTGGTTGGAGTTTTCTGCCATTTTGTGGGGTTGTTCCTTAAATTTTGTGGGCTGTTTCTGGAATTACGTGGGGGTTTTGTGGAATTTTGAGGGATATTGAGGAGACAAGAAGAATTTTGAGTCAATTATCTAAGATTCTGTGGAACTTGGTAAAGATTTTGTGGGACATTTCAAATATTTGATATGGTTTTGAGAAGATGTAAGGATTTTTTTGTGACATTTCTGCAATTTTGTGGGATTTGGCTGCAATTTTGTGGGATTTTTTCTGAATGTTGTGGGATTTTTCTGGAATGTTGTGGGATATTGATGAGACTTGAAGAATTTTGAAGGATATTTCTGGAATTGTGTGGAAATTGGAGGAGATTTTGTGGGATGTTTCTGGAATTTGGTGACAAGTTTAAGAATTTTGTGGAATATTTGTGGTATTTTGTGGGGTATTGAAAAGAGATGAAGAATTTTGTGGGATTTTTCTTAGATTGTGTGGAAATTTGTGGAGATTTTGTGGGATGTTTCTTGAATTTGTTCGTGTATAGAGACGATTTAGGGAATTTTGTGGAAGTTTATTGCCATTTTGTTGGATTGTTCCTTAAATTTTGTGGGATATTTCTGGAATTACATGGGGGTTTTGTGGAATTGTGAGGGATATTGATGAGACTTGAAGAATTTTGAAGGATATTTGTGGAATTTTGTGGGAATTGGAGGTGATTTTTTGGGATGTTTCTGGAATTTGGTGACAAGTTTAAGAATTTTGTGGAATTTTTGTGGAATTTTGTGGGATTCTGAGGAGACTTGAGGAATTTTGTGGGATTTTTCTTAGATTGTGTGGAAATTTGTGGAGATTTTGTGGGATGTTTCTGGAATTTGGTCGAGTTTAGAGACTATTTAGGGAATTTGGTGGGAGTTTTCTGCCATTTTATGGGGTTTTCCTTTAATTTTGTGGGATATTGAGGAGATTTTGTGGGATGTTTCAGGAATTTGGTGACATTTTTAAGAATTTAGTGGAATTTTTGTGGAATTTTGTAAGATTCTGAGGAGACTTGAAGAATTTTGTGGGATCTTCTCAGATTGTGTGGAAATTTGTGGAGATTTTGTGGGATGTTTCAGGAATTTGGTAGAGTTTTGAGAAGTTTTAGGGAATTTGGTGGGAGTTTTCTGCTATTTTATGGGATTTTTGCATCTATTTTGTGGGCTGTTTCTGGAATTACATGTGGGTTTTGTGGAATTTTGAGGGATATTGAGGAGACTTGAAGAATTTTGAAGGATATTTCTGGAATTTTGAGGAAATTGGAGGAAATTTTTTGGGATGTTTCTGGAATTTGGTAACATTTTAAAGAATTTTGTAGAATTTTGGTGGAATTTTTTTTAGAATTTTGAGGGATTCTGAGGAGACCTGAAGAATTTTGTGGGATTTTTCTTAGATTGTGTGGAAATTTGTGTAGATTTTGTGGGATGTTTCAGGAATTTGGTAGGGTTTTGAGAAGTTTTAGGGAATTTGGTGGGAGTTTTCTGCCATTTTGTGGGATTGTTCCTTAAATTTTGTGGGCTGTTTCTGGAATTACGTGGGGGTTTTGTGGAATTTTGAGAGATATTGAGGAGACAAGAAGAATTTTGAGTCAATTATCTTAGATTGTGTGGAACTTGGTAAAGATTTTGTGGGATATTTCAAATATTTGATATGGTTTTGAGAAGATTTAAGGATTTTTTTGTGACTTTTCTGCAATTTTGTGGGATTTGGCTGCAATTTTGTGGGATTTTTTCTGAATGTTGTGGGATTTTTCTGGAATCTTGTGGGATATTGAGGAGACTTGAAGAATTTTGAAGGATATTTCTGGAATTGTGTGGAAATTGGAGGAGATTTTGTGGGATGTTTCTGGAATTTGGTGACATTTTTAAGAATTTTGTGGAATTTTTGTGGAATTTTGTGGAATTATGAGGAGACTTGAAGAATTTTTTTGGATTTTTCTTAGATTGTGTGGAAATTTGTGGAGATTTTGTGGGATTGTTCCTTGAATTTGTTCGTGTATAGAGACGATTTAGGGAATTTTGTGGAAGTTTATTGCCATTTTGTTGGATTGTTCCTTAAATTTTGTGGGATATTTCTGGAATTACATGGGGGTTTTGTGGAATTTTGAGGGCTATTGATGAGACTTGAAGAATTTTGAAGGATATTTGTGGAATTTTGTGGGAATTGGAGGTGATTTTTTGGGATGTTTCTGGAATTTGGTGACATTTTTAAGAATTTTGTGGAATTTTTTTAGAATTTTGTGGGATTCTGAGGAGACTTGAAGAATTTTGTGGAATTTTCTTAGATTGTGTGGAAATTTGTGGAGATTTTGTGGGATGTTTCTGGAATCTGGTAGGGTTTTGAGAAGGTGTAGGGAATTTGGTGGGAGTTTTCTGCCATTTTGTGGGATTGTTCCTTAAATTTTGTGGGATATTTCTGGAATTACATGGGGGTTTTGTGGAATTTTGAGGGATATTAATGAGACTTGAAGAATTTTGAAGGATATTTGTGGAATTTTGTGGGAATTGGAGGTGATTTTTTGGGATGTTTCTGGAATTTGGTGACATTTTTAAGAATTTTGTGGAATTTTTGTGGAATTTTGTGGGATTCTGAGGAGACTTGAAGAATTTTGTGGAATTTTCTTAGATTGTGTGGAAATTTGTGGAGATTTTGTGGGATGTTTCTGGAATCTGGTAGGGTTTTGAGAAGGTGTAGGGAATTTGGTGGGAGTTTTCTGCCATTTTATGGAATTTTCCTTTAATTTTGTGGGATATTGAGGAGATTTTGTGGGATGTTTCAGGAATTTGGTGACATTTTTAAGAATTTAGTGGAATTTTTGTGGAATTTTGTAAGATTCTGAGGAGACTTGAAGAATTTTGTGGGATCTTCTCAGATTGTGTGGAAATTTGTAAAGATTTTGTGGGATGTTTCAGGAATTTGGTAGAGTTTTGAGAAGTTTTAGGGAATTTGGTGGGAGTTTTCTGCTATTTTATGAGATTGTTCCTTAAATTTTGTGGGCTGTTTCTGGAATTACGCGTGGGTTTTGTGGAATTTTGAGGGATATTGAGGAGACAAGAAGAATTTTGAGTCAATTATCTTAGATTCTGTGGAACTTGGTAAAGATTTTGAGGGATATTTCAAATATTTGATATGGTTTTGAAAAGATTTAAGGATTTTTTGTGCCTTTTCTGCAATTTTGTGGGATTTGGCTGCAATTTTGTGGGATTTTTTCTGAATGTTGTGGGATTTTTCTGGAATGTTGTGGGATATTGATGAGACTTGAAGAATTTTGAAGGATATTTCTGGAATTGTGTGGAAATTGGAGGAGATTTTGTGGGATGTTTCTGGAATTTGGTGACATTTTTAAGAATTTTGTGGAATTTTTGTGGAATTTTGTGGAATTATGAGGAGACTTGAAGAAATTTTTTGGATTTTTCTTAGATTGTGTGGAAATTTGTGGAGATTTTGTGGGATGTTTCTGGAATCTGGTAGGGTTTTGAGAAGTTTTAGGGAATTTGGTGGGAGTTTTCTGCCATTTTATAAGATTGTTCCTTAAATTTTGTGGGATATTTCTGGAATTACATGGGGGTTTTGTGGAATTTTGAGGGATATTGATGAGACTTGAAGAATTTTGAAGGATATTTGTGGAATTTTGTGGGAATTGGAGGTGATTTTTTGGGATGTTTCTGGAATTTGGTGACATTTTTAAGAATTTTGTGGAATTTTTGTGGAATTTTGTGGGATTCTGAGGAGACTTGAAGAATTTTGTGGAATTTTCTTAGATTGTGTGGAAATTTGTGGAGATTTTGTGGGATGTTTCTGGAATCTGGTAGGGTTTTGAGAAGGTGTAGGGAATTTGGTGGGAGTTTTCTGCCATTTTATGGGGTTTTCCTTTAATTTTGTGGGATATTGAGGAGATTTTGTGGGATGTTTCAGGAATTTGGTGACATTTTTAAGAATTTAGTGGAATTTTTGTGGAATTTTGTAAGATTCTTTGGAGACTTGAAGAATTTTGTGGGATCTTCTCAGATTGTGTGGAAATTTGAGGAGATTTTGTGGGATTGTTCCTTGAATTTGTTCGTGTATAGAGACGATTTAGGGAATTTTGTGGAAGTTTATTGCCATTTTGTTGGATTGTTCCTTAAATTTTGTGGGATATTTCTGGAATTACATGGGGGTTTTGTGGAATTTTGAGGGATATTGAGGAGACTTGAAGAATTTTGAAGGATATTTGTGGAATTTTGTGGGAATTGGAGGTGATTTTTTGGGATGTTTCTGGAATTTGGTGACATTTTTAAGAATTTTGTGGAATTTTTGTGGAATTTTGTGGGATTCTGAGGAGACTTGAAGAATTTTGTGGAATTTTCTTAGATTGTGTGGAAATTTGTGGAGATTTTGTGGGATGTTTCTGGAATCTGGTAGGGTTTTGAGAAGGTGTAGGGAATTTGGTGGGAGTTTTCTGCCATTTTATGGAATTTTCCTTTAATTTTGTGGGATATTGAGGAGATTTTGTGGGATGTTTCAGGAATTTGGTGACATTTTTAAGAATTTAGTGGAATTTTTGTGGAATTTTGTAAGATTCTTTGGAGACTTGAAGAATTTTGTGGGATCTTCTCAGATTGTGTGGAAATTTGTGGAGATTTTGTGGGATGTTTCAGGAATTTGGTAGAGTTTTGAGAAGTTTTAGGGAATTTGGTGGGAGTTTTCTGCTATTTTATGGGATTGTTCCTTAAATTTTGTGGGCTGTTTCTGGAATTACGTGTGGGTTTTGTGGATGTTTGAGGGATATTGAGGAGACAAGAAGAATTTTGAGTCAATTATCTTAGATTCTGTGGAACTTGGTAAAGATTTTGAGGGATATTTCAAATATTTGATATGGTTTTGAGAAGATTTAAGGATTTTTTTGTGACTTTTCTGCAATTTTGTGGGATTTGGCTGCAATTTTGTGGGATTTTTTCTGAATGTTGTGGGATTTTTCTGGAATGTTGTGGGATATTGATGAGACTTGAAGAATTTTGAAGGATATTTCTGGAATTGTGTGGAAATTGGAGGAGATTTTGTGGGATGTTTCTGGAATTTGGTGACATTTTTAAGAATTTTGTGGAATTTTTGTGGAATTTTGTGGAATTATGAGGAGACTTGAAGAATTTTTTTGGATTTTTCTTAGATTGTGTGGAAATTTGTGGAGATTTTGTGGGATTGTTCCTTGAATTTGTTCGTGTATAGAGACGATTTAGGGAATTTTGTGGAAGTTTATTGCCCTTTTGTTGGATTGTTCCTTAAATTTTGTGGGATATTTCTGGAATTACATGGGGGTTTTGTGGAATTTTGAGGGATATTGATGAGACTTGAAGAATTTTGAAGGATATTTGTGGAATTGTGTGGAAATTGGAGGGGATTTTTTGGGATGTTTCTGGAATTTGGTGACATTTTGAAGAATTTTATGGAATTTTTGTGGAATTTTGTGGGATTCTGAGGAGACTTGAAGAATTTTGTGGAATTTTCTTAGATTGTGTGGAAATTTGTGGAGATTTTGTGGGATGTTTCTGGAATCTGGTAGGGTTTTGAGAAGGTGTAGGGAATTTGGTGGGAGTTTTCTGCCATTTTATGGGGTTTTCCTTTAATTTTGTGGGATATTGAGGAGATTTTGTGGGATGTTTCAGGAATTTGGTGACATTTTTAAGAATTTAGTGGAATTTTTGTGGAATTTTGTAAGATTCTTTGGAGACTTGAAGAATTTTGTGGGATCTTCTCAGATTGTGTGGAAATTTGTGGAGATTTTGTGGGATGTTTCTGGAATCTGGTAGGGTTTTGAGAAGGTGTAGGGAATTTGGTGGGAGTTTTCTGCCATTTTATGGGGTTTTCCTTTAATTTTGTGGGATATTGAGGAGATTTTGTGGGATGTTTCAGGAATTTGGTGACATTTTATAAGAATTTAGTGGAATTTTTGTGGAATTTTGTAAGATTCTGAGGAGACTTGAAGAATTTTGTGGGATCTTCTCAGATTGTGTGGAAATTTGTGGAGATTTTGTGGGATGTTTCAGGAATTTGGTAGAGTTTTGAGAAGTTTTAGGGAATTTGGTGGGAGTTTTCTGCCATTTTGTGGGATTGTTCCTTAAATTTTGTGGGCTGTTTCTGGAATTACGTGGGGGTTTTGTGGAATTTTGAGAGATATTGAGGAGACAAGAAGAATTTTGAGTCAATTATCTTAGATTCTGTGGAACTTGGTAAAGATTTTGTGGGATATTTCAAATATTTGATATGGTTTTGAGAAGATTTAAGGATTTTTTTGTGACTTTTCTGCAATTTTGTGGGATTTGGCTGCAATTTTGTGGCATTTTTTCTGAATGTTGTGGGATTTTTCTGGAATGTTGTGGGATATTGATGAGACTTGAAGAATTTTGAAGGATATTTCTGGAATTTTGTGGAAATTGGAGGAGATTTTGTGGGATGTTTCTGGAATTTGGTGACATTTTTAAGAATTTTGTGGAATTTTTGTGGAATTTTGTGGAATTATGAGGAGACTTGAAGAAATTTTTTTGATTTTTCTTAGATTGTGTGGAAATTTGTGGAGATTTTGTGGGATGTTTCTGGAATCTGGTAGGGTTTTGAGAAGTTTTAGGGAATTTGGTGGGAGTTTTCTGCCATTTTATAAGATTGTTCCTTAAATTTTGTGGGATATTTCTGGAATTACATGGGGGTTTTGTGGAATTTTGAGGGATATTGATGAGACTTGAAGAATTTTGAAGGATATTTGTGGAATTTTGTGGGAATTGGAGGTGATTTTTTGGGATGTTTCTGGAATTTGGTGACATTTTTAAGAATTTTGTGGAATTTTTGTGGAATTTTGTGGGATTCTGAGGAGACTTGAAGAATTTTGTGGAATTTTCTTAGATTGTGTGGAAATTTGTGGAGATTTTGTGGGATGTTTCTGGAATCTGGTAGGGTTTTGAGAAGGTGTAGGGAATTTGGTGGGAGTTTTCTGCCATTTTGTGGGATTGTTCCTTAAATTTTGTGGGATATTTCTGGAGTTACATGGGGGTTTTGTGGAATTTTGAGGGATATTGATGAGACTTGAAGAATTTTGAAGGATATTTCTGGAATTGTGTGGAAATTGGAGGTGATTTTTTGGGATGTTTCTGAAATTTGGTGACATTTTTAAGAATTTTTGGAATTTTTGTGGAATTTTGTGGAATTCTGAGGAGACTTGAAGAATTTTGTGGATTTTTCTTAGATTGTGTGGAAATTTGTGGAGATTTTGTGGGATGTTTCTGGAATCTGGTAGGGTTTTGAGAAGGTGTAGGGAATTTGGTGGGAGTTTTCTGCCATTTTATGGGGTTTTCCTTTAATTTTGTGGGATATTGAGGAGATTTTGTGGGATGTTTCAGGAATTTGGTGACATTTTTAAGAATTTAGTGGAATTTTTGTGGAATTTTGTAAGATTCTTTGGAGACTTGAAGAATTTTGTGGGATCTTCTCAGATAGTGTGGAAATTTGAGGAGATTTTGTGGGATTGTTCCTTGAATTTGTTCGTGTATAGAGACGATTTAGGGAATTTTGTGGAAGTTTATTGCCATTTTGTTGGATTGTTCCTTAAATTTTGTGGGATATTTCTGGAATTACATGGGGGTTTTGTGGAATTTTGAGGGATATTGAGGAGACTTGAAGAATTTTGAAGGATATTTGTGGAATTTTGTGGGAATTGGAGGTGATTTTTTGGGATGTTTCTGGAATTTGGTGACATTTTTAAGAATTTTGTGGAATTTTTGTGGAATTTTGTGGGATTCTGAGGAGACTTG
This sequence comes from Cyanistes caeruleus, assembly GCF_971803275.1. Taxonomy (NCBI): domain Eukaryota; kingdom Metazoa; phylum Chordata; class Aves; order Passeriformes; family Paridae; genus Cyanistes; species Cyanistes caeruleus. The sequence goes on along the minus strand of NW_028255907.1, from coordinate 397,840 downwards.
AAGAATTTTGTGGAATTTTCTTAGATTGTGTGGAAATTTGTGGAGATTTTGTGGGATGTTTCTGGAATCTGGTAGGGTTTTGAGAAGGTGTAGGGAATTTGGTGGGAGTTTTCTGCCATTTTATGGAATTTTCCTTTAATTTTGTGGGATATTGAGGAGATTTTGTGGGATGTTTCAGGAATTTGGTGACATTTTTAAGAATTTAGTGGAATTTTTGTGGAATTTTGTAAGATTCTGAGGAGACTTGAAGAATTTTGTGGGATCTTCTCAGATTGTGTGGAAATTTGTGGAGATTTTGTGGGATGTTTCAGGAATTTGGTAGAGTTTTGAGAAGTTTTAGGGAATTTGGTGGGAGTTTTCTGCCATTTTATGGGATTGTTCCTTAAATTTTGTGGGCTGTTTCTGGAATTACGTGTGGGTTTTGTGGAATTTTGAGAGATATTGAGGAGACAAGAAGAATTTTGAGTCAATTATCTTAGATTCTGTGGAACTTGGTAAAGATTTTGAGGGATATTTCAAATATTTGATATGGTTTTGAGAAGATTTAAGGATTTTTTTGTGACTTTTCTGCAATTTTGTGGGATTTGGCTGCAATTTTGTGGGATTTTTTCTGAATGTTGTGGGATTTTTCTGGAATGTTGTGGGATATTGATGAGACTTGAAGAATTTTGAAGGATATTTCTGGAATTGTGTGGAAATTGGAGGAGATTTTGTGGGATGTTTCTGGAATTTGGTGACATTTTTAAGAATTTTGTGGAATTTTTGTGGAATTTTGTGGAATTATGAGGAGACTTGAAGAATTTTTTTGGATTTTTCTTAGATTGTGTGGAAATTTGTGGAGATTTTGTGGGATTGTTCCTTGAATTTGTTCGTGTATAGAGACGATTTAGGGAATTTTGTGGAAGTTTATTGCCCTTTTGTTGGATTGTTCCTTAAATTTTGTGGGATATTTCTGGAATTACATGGGGGTTTTGTGGAATTTTGAGGGATATTGATGAGACTTGAAGAATTTTGAAGGATATTTGTGGAATTGTGTGGAAATTGGAGGGGATTTTTTGGGATGTTTCTGGAATTTGGTGACATTTTGAAGAATTTTATGGAATTTTTGTGGAATTTTGTGGGATTCTGAGGAGACTTGAAGAATTTTGTGGAATTTTCTTAGATTGTGTGGAAATTTGTGGAGATTTTGTGGGATGTTTCTGGAATCTGGTAGGGTTTTGAGAAGGTGTAGGGAATTTGGTGGGAGTTTTCTGCCATTTTATGGGGTTTTCCTTTAATTTTGTGGGATATTGAGGAGATTTTGTGGGATGTTTCAGGAATTTGGTGACATTTTTAAGAATTTAGTGGAATTTTTGTGGAATTTTGTAAGATTCTTTGGAGACTTGAAGAATTTTGTGGGATCTTCTCAGATTGTGTGGAAATTTGTGGAGATTTTGTGGGATGTTTCTGGAATCTGGTAGGGTTTTGAGAAGGTGTAGGGAATTTGGTGGGAGTTTTCTGCCATTTTATGGGGTTTTCCTTTAATTTTGTGGGATATTGAGGAGATTTTGTGGGATGTTTCAGGAATTTGGTGACATTTTATAAGAATTTAGTGGAATTTTTGTGGAATTTTGTAAGATTCTGAGGAGACTTGAAGAATTTTGTGGGATCTTCTCAGATTGTGTGGAAATTTGTGGAGATTTTGTGGGATGTTTCAGGAATTTGGTAGAGTTTTGAGAAGTTTTAGGGAATTTGGTGGGAGTTTTCTGCCATTTTGTGGGATTGTTCCTTAAATTTTGTGGGCTGTTTCTGGAATTACGTGGGGGTTTTGTGGAATTTTGAGAGATATTGAGGAGACAAGAAGAATTTTGAGTCAATTATCTTAGATTCTGTGGAACTTGGTAAAGATTTTGTGGGATATTTCAAATATTTGATATGGTTTTGAGAAGATTTAAGGATTTTTTTGTGACTTTTCTGCAATTTTGTGGGATTTGGCTGCAATTTTGTGGCATTTTTTCTGAATGTTGTGGGATTTTTCTGGAATGTTGTGGGATATTGATGAGACTTGAAGAATTTTGAAGGATATTTCTGGAATTTTGTGGAAATTGGAGGAGATTTTGTGGGATGTTTCTGGAATTTGGTGACATTTTTAAGAATTTTGTGGAATTTTTGTGGAATTTTGTGGAATTATGAGGAGACTTGAAGAAATTTTTTTGATTTTTCTTAGATTGTGTGGAAATTTGTGGAGATTTTGTGGGATGTTTCTGGAATCTGGTAGGGTTTTGAGAAGTTTTAGGGAATTTGGTGGGAGTTTTCTGCCATTTTATAAGATTGTTCCTTAAATTTTGTGGGATATTTCTGGAATTACATGGGGGTTTTGTGGAATTTTGAGGGATATTGATGAGACTTGAAGAATTTTGAAGGATATTTGTGGAATTTTGTGGGAATTGGAGGTGATTTTTTGGGATGTTTCTGGAATTTGGTGACATTTTTAAGAATTTTGTGGAATTTTTGTGGAATTTTGTGGGATTCTGAGGAGACTTGAAGAATTTTGTGGAATTTTCTTAGATTGTGTGGAAATTTGTGGAGATTTTGTGGGATGTTTCTGGAATCTGGTAGGGTTTTGAGAAGGTGTAGGGAATTTGGTGGGAGTTTTCTGCCATTTTGTGGGATTGTTCCTTAAATTTTGTGGGATATTTCTGGAGTTACATGGGGGTTTTGTGGAATTTTGAGGGATATTGATGAGACTTGAAGAATTTTGAAGGATATTTCTGGAATTGTGTGGAAATTGGAGGTGATTTTTTGGGATGTTTCTGAAATTTGGTGACATTTTTAAGAATTTTTGGAATTTTTGTGGAATTTTGTGGAATTCTGAGGAGACTTGAAGAATTTTGTGGATTTTTCTTAGATTGTGTGGAAATTTGTGGAGATTTTGTGGGATGTTTCTGGAATCTGGTAGGGTTTTGAGAAGGTGTAGGGAATTTGGTGGGAGTTTTCTGCCATTTTATGGGGTTTTCCTTTAATTTTGTGGGATATTGAGGAGATTTTGTGGGATGTTTCAGGAATTTGGTGACATTTTTAAGAATTTAGTGGAATTTTTGTGGAATTTTGTAAGATTCTTTGGAGACTTGAAGAATTTTGTGGGATCTTCTCAGATAGTGTGGAAATTTGAGGAGATTTTGTGGGATTGTTCCTTGAATTTGTTCGTGTATAGAGACGATTTAGGGAATTTTGTGGAAGTTTATTGCCATTTTGTTGGATTGTTCCTTAAATTTTGTGGGATATTTCTGGAATTACATGGGGGTTTTGTGGAATTTTGAGGGATATTGAGGAGACTTGAAGAATTTTGAAGGATATTTGTGGAATTTTGTGGGAATTGGAGGTGATTTTTTGGGATGTTTCTGGAATTTGGTGACATTTTTAAGAATTTTGTGGAATTTTTGTGGAATTTTGTGGGATTCTAAGGAGACTTGAAGAATTTTGTGGAATTTTCTTAGATTGTGTGGAAATTTGTGGAGATTTTGTGGGATGTTTCTGGAATCTGGTAGGGTTTTGAGAAGGTGTAGGGAATTTGGTGGGAGTTTTCTGCCATTTTATGGAATTTTCCTTTAATTTTGTGGGATATTGAGGAGATTTTGTGGGATGTTTCAGGAATTTGGTGACATTTTTAAGAATTTAGTGGAATTTTTGTGGAATTTTGTAAGATTCTGAGGAGACTTGAAGAATTTTGTGGGATCTTCTCAGATTGTGTGGAAATTTGTGGAGATTTTGTGGGATGTTTCAGGAATTTGGTAGAGTTTTGAGAAGTTTTAGGGAATTTGGTGGGAGTTTTCTGCCATTTTATGGGATTGTTCCTTAAATTTTGTGGGCTGTTTCTGGAATTACGTGTGGGTTTTGTGGAATTTTGAGAGATATTGAGGAGACAAGAAGAATTTTGAGTCAATTATCTTAGATTCTGTGGAACTTGGTAAAGATTTTGAGGGATATTTCAAATATTTGATATGGTTTTGAGAAGATTTAAGGATTTTTTTGTGACTTTTCTGCAATTTTGTGGGATTTGGCTGCAATTTTGTGGGATTTTTTCTGAATGTTGTGGGATTTTTCTGGAATCTTGTGGGATATTGATGAGACTTGAAGAATTTTGAAGGATATTTCTGGAATTGTGTGGAAATTGGAGGAGATTTTGTGGGATGTTTCTGGAATTTGGTGACATTTTTAAGAATTTTGTGGAATTTTTGTGGAATTTTGTGGAATTATGAGGAGACTTGAAGAATTTTTTTGGATTTTTCTTAGATTGTGTGGAAATTTGTGGAGATTTTGTGGGATTGTTCCTTGAATTTGTTCGTGTATAGAGATGATTTAGGGAATTTTGTGGAAGTTTATTGCCCTTTTGTTGGATTGTTCCTTAAATTTTGTGGGATATTTCTGGAATTACATGGGGGTTTTGTGGAATTTTGAGGGATATTGATGAGACTTGAAGAATTTTGAAGGATATTTCTGGAATTGTGTGGAAATTGGAGGGGATTTTTTGGGATGTTTCTGGAATTTGGTGACATTTTTAAGAATTTTGTGGAATTTTTGTGGAATTTTGTGGAATTATGAGGAGACTTGAAGAATTTTTTTTGATTTTTCTTAGATTGTGTGGAAATTTGTGGAGATTTTGTGGGATGTTTCAGGAATTTGGTAGAGTTTTGAGAAGTTTTAGGGAATTTGATGGGAGTTTTCTACCATTTTGTGGGATTGCTCCTTAAATTTTGTGGGCTGTTTCTGGAATTACGTGGGGGTTTTGTGGAATTTTGAGGGATATTGAGGAGACAAGAAGAATTTTGAGTCAATTATCTTAGATTCTGTGGAACTTGGTAAAGATTTTGTGGGATATTTCAAATATTTGATATGGTTTTGAAAAGATTTAAGGATTTTTTGTGCCTTTTCTGCAATTTTGTGGGATTTGGCTGCAATTTTGTGGGATTTTTTCTGAATGTTGTGGGATTTTTCTGGAATGTTGTGGGATATTGATGAGACTTGAAGAATTTTGAAGGATATTTCTGGAATTGTGTGGAAATTGGAGGAGATTTTGTGGGATGTTTCTGGAATTTGGTGACAAGTTTAAGAATTTTGTGGAATTTTTGTAAAATTTTGTGGGGTATTGAGGAGAGTTGAAGAATTTTGTGGGATTTTTCTTAGATTGTGTGGAAATTTGTGGAGATTTCGTGAGATGTTTCTGGAATTTGGTAAGGTTTTGAGAAGTTTTAGGGAATTTTGTGGGAGTTTTCTGCCATTTTATGGGATTTTTGCATCTATTTTGTGGGCTGTTTCTGGAATTACGTGTGGGTTTTGTGGAATTTTGAGGGATATTGAGGAGACAAGAAGAATTTTGAGTCAATTATCTTAGATTCTGTGGAACTTGGTCAAGATTTTGTGGGATATTTCAAATATTTGATATGGTTTTGAGAAGATTTAAGGATTTTTTTGTGACTTTTCTGCAATTTTGTGTGATTTGGCTGCAATTTTGTGGGATTTTTTCTGAATGTTGTGGGATTTTTCTGGAATGTTGTGGGATGTTGATGAGACTTGAAGAATTTTGAAGGATATTTCTGGAATTGTGTGGAAATTGGAGGAGATTTTGTGGGATGTTTCTGGAATTTGGTGACATTTTTAAGAATTCTGTGGAATTTTTGTGGAATTTTGTGGGGTATTGAGGAGAGTTGAAGAATTTTGTGGGATTTTTCTTAGATTGTGTGAAAATTTGTGGAGATTTCGTGAGATGTTTCTGGGATTTGGTAAGGTTTTGAGAAGTTTTAGGGAATTTTGTGGGAGTTTTCTGCCATTCTATGGGATTTTTGCATCTATTTTGTGGGCTGTTTCTGGAATTACGTGGGGGTTTTGTGGAATTTTGAGGGATATTGAGGAGACTTGAAGAATTTTGAAGGATATTTCTCGAATTTTGAGGAAATTGGAGGAAATTTTTTGGGATGTTTCTGGAATTTGGTAACATTTTTAAGAATTTTGTAGAATTTTGGTGGAATTTTTTTAGAATTTTGAGGGATTCTGAGGAGACCTGAAGAATTTTGTGGGATTTTTCTTAGTTTGTGTGGAAAATTGTGGAGATTTTGTGGGATGTATCAGGAATTTGGTAGGGTTTTGAGAAGTTTTAGGGAATTTGGTGGGAGTTTTGTGCCATTTTATGGAATTTTCCTTTAATTTTGTGGGATATTGAGGAGATTTTGTGGGATGTTTCAGGAATTTGGTGACATTTTTAAGAATTTTGTGGAATTTTTGTGGAATTTTGTGGAATTATGAGGAGACTTGAAGAATTTTTTTGGATTTTTCTTAGATTGTGTGGAAATTTGTGGAGATTTTGTGGGATTGTTCCTTGAATTTGTTCGTGTATAGAGACGATTTAGGGAATTTTGTGGAAGTTTATTGCCCTTTTGTTGGATTGTTCCTTAAATTTTGTGGGATATTTCTGGAATTACATGGGGGTTTTGTGGAATTTTGAGGGATATTGATGAGACTTGAAGAATTTTGAAGGATATTTCTGGAATTGTGTGGAAATTGGAGGTGATTTTTTGGGATGTTTCTGGAATTTGGTGACATTTTTAAGAATTTTGTGGAATTTTTGTGGAATTTTGTGGGATTCTGAGGAGACTTGAAGAATTTTGTGGATTTTTCTTAGATTGTGTGGAAATTTGTGGAGATTTTGTGGGATGTTTCTGGAATCTGGTAGGGTTTTGAGAAGGTGTAGGGAATTTGGTGGGAGTTTTCTGCCATTTTATGGGGTTTTCCTTTAATTTTGTGGGATATTGAGGAGATTTTGTGGGATGTTTCAGGAATTTGGTGACATTTTTAAGAATATTGTGGAATTTTTGTGGAATTTTGTAAGATTCTGAGGAGACTTGAAGAATTTTGTGGAATCTTCTCAGATTGTGTGGAAATTTGTGGAGATTTTGTGGGATGTTTCTGGAATCTGGTAGGATTTGAGAAGGTGTAGGGAATTTGGTGGGAGTTTTCTGCCATTTTATGGGGTTGTTCCTTAAATTTTGTGGGCTGTTTCTGGAATTACGTGGGGGTTTTGTGGAATTTTGAGAGATATTGAGGAGACAAGAAGAATTTTGAGTCAATTATCTTAGATTCTGTGGAACTTGGTAAAGATTTTGTGGGATATTTCAAATATTTGATATGGTTTTGAGAAGATTTAAGGATTTTTTTGTGACTTTTCTGCAATTTTGTGGGATTTGGCTGCAATTTTGTGGGATTTTTTCTGAATGTTGTGGGATTTTTCGGGAATGTTGTGGGATATTGATGAGACTTGAAGAATTTTGAAGGATATTTCTGGAATTGTGTGGAAATTGGAGGAGATTTTGTGGGATGTTTCTGGAATTTGGTGACAAGTTTAAGAATTTTGTGGAATTTTTGTAAAATTTTGTGGGGTATTGAGGAGAGTTGAAGAATTTTGTGGGATTTTTCTTAGATTGTGTGGAAATTTGTGGAGATTTCGTGAGATGTTTCTGGAATTTGGTAAGGTTTTGAGAAGTTTTAGGGAATTTTGTGGGAGTTTTCTGCCATTTTATGGGATTTTTGCATCTATTTTGTGGGCTGTTTCTGGAATTACGTGTGGGTTTTGTGGAATTTTGAGGGATATTGAGGAGACAAGAAGAATTTTGAGTCAATTATCTTAGATTCTGTGGAACTTGGTCAAGATTTTGTGGGATATTTCAAATATTTGATATGGTTTTGAGAAGATTTAAGGATTTTTTTGTGACTTTTCTGCAATTTTGTGGGATTTGGCTGCAATTTTGTGGGATTTTTTCTGAATGTTGTGGGATTTTTCTGGAATGTTGTGGGATGTTGATGAGACTTGAAGAATTTTGAAGGATATTTCTGGAATTTTGTGGGAATTGGAGGTGATTTTTTGGGATGTTTCTGGAATTTGGTGACATTTTTAAGAATTTTGTGGAATTTTCTTAGATTGTGTGGAAATTTGTGGAGATTTTGTGGGATGTATCAGGAATTTGGTAGGGTTTTGAGAAGTTTTAGGGAATTTGATGGGAGTTTTCTGCCATTTTGTGGGATTGTTCCTTAAATTTTGTGGGCTGTTTCTGGAATTACGTGGGGGTTTTGTGGAATTTTGAGGGATATTGAGGAGACAGGAAGAATTTTGAGTCAATTATCTTAGATTCTGTGGAACTTGGTAAAGATTTTGTGGGATATTTCAAATATTTGATATGGTTTTGAAAAGATTTAAGGATTTTTTTGTGACTTTTCTGCAATTTTGTGGGATTTGGCTGCAATTTTGTGGGATTTTTTCTGAATGTTGTGGGATTTTTCTGGAATGTTGTGGGATATTGATGAGACTTGAAGAATTTTGAAGGATATTTCTGGAATTGTGTGGAAATTGGAGGAGATTTTGTGGGATGTTTCTGGAATTTGGTGACATTTTTAAGAATTCTGTGGAATTTTTGTGGAATTTTGTGGGGTATTGAGGAGAGTTGAAGAATTTTGTGGGATTTTTCTTAGACTGTGTGAAAATTTGTGGAGATTTCGTGAGATGTATTTGGGATTTGGTAAGGTTTTGAGAAGTTTTAGGGAATTTGGTGGGAGTTTTCTGCCATTTTATGGGATTTTTGCATCTATTTTGTGGGCTGTTTCTGGAATTACGTGTGGGTTTTGTGGAATTTTGAGGGATATTGAGGAGACTTGAAGAATTTTGAAGGATATTTCTCGAATTTTGAGGAAATTGGAGGAAATTTTTTGGGATGTTTCTGGAATTTGGTAACATTTTTAAGAATTTTGTAGAATTTTGGTGGAATTTTTTTAGAATTTTGAGGGATTCTGAGGAGACCTGAAGAATTTTGTGGGATTTTTCTTAGATTGTGTGGAAAATTGTGGAGATTTTGTGGGATGTATCAGGAATTTGGTAGGGTTTTGAGAAGTTTTAGGGAATTTGGTGGGAGTTTTCTGCCATTTTATGGAATTTTCCTTTAATTTTGTGGAAATTGGAGGAGATTTTGTGGGATGTTTCTGGAATTTGGTGACATTTTTAAGAATTTTGTGGAATTTTTGTGGAATTTTGTGGAATTATGAGGAGACTTGAAGAATTTTTTGGATTTTTCTTAGATTGTGTGGAAATTTGTGGAGATTTTGTGGGATTGTTCCTTGAATTTGTTCGTGTATAGAGACGATTTAGGGCATTTTGTGGAAGTTTATTGCCCTTTGTTGGATTGTTCCTTAAATTTTGTGGGATATTTCTGGAATTACATGGGGGTTTTGTGGAATTTTGAGGGATATTGATGAGACTTGAAGAATTTTGAAGGATATTTCTGGAATTGTGTGGAAATTGGAGGTGATTTTTTGGGATGTTTCTGGAATTTGGTGACATTTTTAAGAATTTTGTGGAATTTTTGTGGAATTTTGTGGGATTCTGAGGAGACATGAAGAATTTTGTGGATTTTTCTTAGATTGTGTGGAAATTTGTGGAGATTTTGTGGGATGTTTCTGGAATCTGGTAGGGTTTTGAGAAGGTGTAGGGAATTTGGTGGGAGTTTTCTGCCATTTTATGGGGTTTTCCTTTAATTTTGTGGGATATTGAGGAGATTTTGTGGGATGTTTCAGGAATTTGGTGACATTTTTAAGAATATTGTGGAATTTTTGTGGAATTTTGTAAGATTCTGAGGAGACTTGAAGAATTTTGTGGGATCTTCTCAGATTGTGTGGAAATTTGTGGAGATTTTGTGGGATGTTTCTGGAATCTGGTAGGATTTGAGAAGGTGTAGGGAATTTGGTGGGAGTTTTCTGCCATTTTATGGGGTTGTTCCTTAAATTTTGTGGGCTGTTTCTGGAATTACGTGGGGGTTTTGTGGAATTTTGAGAGATATTGAGGAGACAAGAAGAATTTTGAGTCAATTATCTTAGATTCTGTGGAACTTGGTAAAGATTTTGTGGGATATTTCAAATATTTGATATGGTTTTGAGAAGATTTAAGGATTTTTTTGTGACTTTTCTGCAATTTTGTGGGATTTGGCTGCAATTTTGTGGGATTTTTTCTGAATGTTGTGGGATTTTTCTGGAATGTTGTGGGATATTGATGAGACTTGAAGAATTTTGAAGGATATTTCTGGAATTGTGTGGAAATTGGAGGAGATTTTGTGGGATGTTTCTGGAATTTGGTAACATTTTTAAGAATTTTGTGGAATTTTTGTGGAATTTTGTGGAATTATGAGGAGACTTGAAGAAATTTTTTGGATTTTTCTTAGATTGTGTGGAAATTTGTGGAGATTTTGTGGGATGTTTCTGGAATATGGTAGGGTTTTGAGAAGGTGTAGGGAATTTGGTGGGAGTTTTCTGCCATTTTGTGGGATTTGGCTGCAATTTTGTGGGATATTTCTGGAATTACATGGGGGTTTTGTGGAATTTTGAGGGATATTGATGAGACTTGAAGAATTTTGAAGGATATTTCTGGAATTGTGTGGAAATTGGAGGTGATTTTTTGGGATGTTTCTGGAATTTGGTGACATTTTTAAGAATTTTGTGGAATTTTTGTGGAATTTTGTGGGATTCTGAGGAGACTTGAAGAATTTTGTGGAATTTTCTTAGATTGTGTGGAAATTTGTGGAGATTTTGTGGGATGTTTCTGGAATCTGGTAGGGTTTTGAGAAGGTGTAGGGAATTTGGTGGGAGTTTTCTGCCATTTTGTGGGATTGTTCCTTAAATTTTGTGGGATATTTCTGGAGTTACATGGGGGTTTTGTGGAATTTTGAGGGATATTGATGAGACTTGAAGAATTTTGAAGGATATTTCTGGAATTGTGTGGAAATTGGAGGGGATTTTTTGGGATGTTTCTGGAATTTGGTGACATTTTTAAGAATTTTGTGGAATTTTTGTGGAATTTTGTGGGATTCTGAGGAGACTTGAAGAATTTTGTGGATTTTTCTTAGATTGTGTGGAAATTTGTGGAGATTTTGTGGGATGTTTCTGGAATCTGGTAGGGTTTTGAGAAGGTGTAGGGAATTTGGTGGGAGTTTTCTGCCATTTTATGGGGTTTTCCTTTAATTTTGTGGGATATTGAGGAGATTTTGTGGGATGTTTCAGGAATTTGGTGACATTTTTAAGAATTTAGTGGAATTTTTGTGGAATTTTGTAAGATTCTTTGGAGACTTGAAGAATTTTGTGGGATCTTCTCAGATTGTGTGGAAATTTGTGGAGATTTTGTGGGATGTTTCTGGAATCTGGTAGGATTTGAGAAGGTGTAGGGAATTTGGTGGGAGTTTTCTGCCATTTTATGGGGTTGTTCCTTAAATTTTGTGGGCTGTTTCTGGAATTACGTGGGGGTTTTGTGGAATTTTGAGAGATATTGAGGAGACAAGAAGAATTTTGAGTCAATTATCTTAGATTCTGTGGAACTTGGTAAAGATTTTGTGGGATATTTCAAATATTTGATATGGTTTTGAGAAGATTTAAGGATTTTTTTGTGACTTTTCTGCAATTTTGTGGGATTTGGCTGCAATTTTGTGGGATTTTTTCTGAATGTTGTGGGATTTTTCTGGAATGTTGTGGGATATTGATGAGACTTGAAGAATTTTGAAGGATATTTCTGGAATTGTGTGGAAATTGGAGGAGATTTTGTGGGATGTTTCTGGAATTTGGTGACATTTTTAAGAATTTTGTGGAATTTTTGTGGAATTTTGTGGAATTATGAGGAGACTTGAAGAAATTTTTTGGATTTTTCTTAGATTGTGTGGAAATTTGTGGAGATTTTGTGGGATGTTTCTGGAATATGGTAGGGTTTTGAGAAGGTGTAGGGAATTTGGTGGGAGTTTTCTGCCATTTTGTGGGATTTGGCTGCAATTTTGTGGGATATTTCTGGAATTACATGGGGGTTTTGTGGAATTTTGAGGGATATTGATGAGACTTGAAGAATTTTGAAGGATATTTCTGGAATTGTGTGGAAATTGGAGGTGATTTTTTGGGATGTTTCTGGAATTTGGTGACATTTTTAAGAATTTTGTGGAATTTTTGTGGAATTTTGTGGGATTCTGAGGAGACTTGAAGAATTTTGTGGAATTTTCTTAGATTGTGTGGAAATTTGTGGAGATTTTGTGGGATGTTTCTGGAATCTGGTAGGGTTTTGAGAAGGTGTAGGGAATTTGGTGGGAGTTTTCTGCCATTTTGTGGGATTGTTCCTTAAATTTTGTGGGATATTTCTGGAGTTACATGGGGGTTTTGTGGAATTTTGAGGGATATTGATGAGACTTGAAGAATTTTGAAGGATATTTCTGGAATTGTGTGGAAATTGGAGGGGATTTTTTGGGATGTTTCTGGAATTTGGTGACATTTTTAAGAATTTTGTGGAATTTTTGTGGAATTTTGTGGGATTCTGAGGAGACTTGAAGAATTTTGTGGATTTTTCTTAGATTGTGTGGAAATTTGTGGAGATTTTGTGGGATGTTTCTGGAATCTGGTAGGGTTTTGAGAAGGTGTAGGGAATTTGGTGGGAGTTTTCTGCCATTTTATGGGGTTTTCCTTTAATTTTGTGGGATATTGAGGAGATTTTGTGGGATGTTTCAGGAATTTGGTGACATTTTTAAGAATTTAGTGGAATTTTTGTGGAATTTTGTAAGATTCTTTGGAGACTTGAAGAATTTTGTGGGATCTTCTCAGATTGTGTGGAAATTTGTGGAGATTTTGTGGGATGTTTCTGGAATCTGGTAGGATTTGAGAAGGTGTAGGGAATTTGGTGGGAGTTTTCTGCCATTTTATGGGGTTTTCCTTTAATTTTGTGGGATATTGAGATTTTGTGGGATGTTTCAGGAATTTGGTGACATTTTATAAGAATTTAGTGGAATTTTTGTGGAATTTTGTAAGATTCTGAGGAGACTTGAAGAATTTTGTGGGATCTTCTCAGATTGTGTGGAAATTTGTGGAGATTTTGTGGGATGTTTCAGGAATTTGGTAGAGTTTTGAGAAGTTTTAGGGAATTTGGTGGGAGTTTTCTGCCATTTTGTGGGATTGTTCCTTAAATTTTGTGGGCTGTTTCTGGAATTACGTGGGGGTTTTGTGGAATTTTGAGAGATATTGAGGAGACAAGAAGAATTTTGAGTCAATTATCTTAGATTCTGTGGAACTTGGTAAAGATTTTGTGGGATATTTCAAATATTTGATATGGTTTTGAGAAGATTTAAGGATTTTTTTGTGACTTTTCTGCAATTTTGTGGGATTTGGCTGCAATTTTGTGGGATTTTTTCTGAATGTTGTGGGATTTTTCTGGAATGTTGTGGGATATTGATGAGACTTGAAGAATTTTGAAGGATATTTCTGGAATTGTGTGGAAATTGGAGGAGATTTTGTGGGATGTTTCTGGAATTTGGTGACATTTTTAAGAATTTTGTGGAATTTTTGTGGAATTTTGTGGAATTATGAGGAGACTTGAAGAATTTTTTTGGATTTTTCTTAGATTGTGTGGAAATTTGTGGAGATTTTGTGGGATGTTTCAGGAATTTGGTAGAGTTTTGAGAAGTTTTAGGGAATTTGATGGGAGTTTTCTGCCATTTTGTGGGATTGCTCTTTAAATTTTGTGGGCTGTTTCTGGAATTACGTGGGGGTTTTGCTGGAATTTTGAGGGATATTGAGGAGACAAGAAGAATTTTGAGTCAATTATCTTAGATTCTGTGGAACTTGGTAAAGATTTTGTGGGATATTTCAAATATTTGATATGGTTTTGAGAAAATTTAAGGATTTTTTTGTGACTTTTCTGCAATTTTGTGGGATTTTTTCTGAATGTTGTGGGATTTTTCTGGAATGTTGTGGGATATTGATGAGACTTGAAGAATTTTGAAGGATATTTCTGGAATTGTGTGGAAATTGGAGGAGATTTTGTGGGATGTTTCTGGAATTTGGTCGAGTTTAGAGACTATTTAGGGAATTTGGTGGGAGTTTTCTGCCATTTAATGGGGTTTTCTTTTAATTTTGTGGGATATTGAGGAGATTTTTTGGGATGTTTCAGGAATTTGGTGACATTTTTAAGAATTTTGTGGAATTTTTTTGGAATTTTGTGGGATTCTGAGGAGACTTGAAGAATTTTGTGGAATTTTCTTAGATTGTGTGGAAATTTGTGGAGATTTTGTGGGATTGTTCCTTGAATTTGTTCGTGTATAGAGACGATTTAGGGAATTTTGTGGAAGTTTATTGCCATTTTGTTGGATTGTTCCTTAAATTTTGTGGGATATTTCTGGAATTACATGGGGGTTTTGTGGAATTGTGAGGGCTATTGATGAGACTTGAAGAATTTTGAAGGATATTTGTGGAATTTTGTGGGAATTGGAGGTGATTTTTTTGGATGTTTCTGGAATTTGGTGACATTTTTAAGAATTTTGTGGAATTTTTGTGGAATTTTGTGGGATTCTGAGGAGACTTGAAGAATTTTGTGGAATTTTCTTAGATTGTGAGGAAATTTGTGGAGATTTTGTGGGATGTTTCTGGAATCTGGTAGGGTTTTGAGAAGGGGTAGGGAATTTGGTGGGAGTTTTCTGCCATTTTATTGAATTTTTCTGGAATGTTGTAAGATATTGATAAGAATTGAAAAATGTTGAAGGACATTTCTGGAATTGTGTGGAAATTGGAGGTGATTTTTTGGGATGTTTCAGGAATTCCGTGACATTTTTAAGAATTTTGTAAAATTTTTGTGGAAATTTTTGGAATTTTGAGCAAATTTGAAGAATTTTGTGGGATTTTTCTTAGATTGTGTGGAAATTTGGGGAGATTTTTTGGGATGTTTCAGGAATTTGGTAGGGTTTTGAGAAGTTTTAGGGAATTTGGTTGGAGTTTTCTGCAATTTTATGGGATTGTTCCTTAAATTTTGTGGGCTGTTTCTGGAATTACATGGGGGTTTTGTGGAATTTTGAGGGATATTGAGGAGACAAGAAGAATTTTGAGTCAATTATCTTAGATTCTGTGGAACTTGGTAAAGATTTTGTGGGATATTTCAAATATTTGTTATGGTTTTGAGAAGATGTAAGGATTTTTTTGTGACTTTTCTGCAATTTTGTGGGATTTGGCTGCAATTTTGTGGGATTTTTTCTGAATGTTGTGGGATTTTTCTGGAATTATGTGGGATATTGATGAGACTTGAAGAATTTTGAAGGATATTTCTGGAATTGTGTAGAAATTGGAGGAGGTTTTGTGGGATGTTTCTGGAATTTGGTCGAGTTTTGAGAAGTTTTAGGGAATTTTGTGGGAGTTTTCTGCCATTTTGTGGCATTTTTCTGCAATTTTGTGGGATTTTTTCGGAATGTTGTGGGATATTGATGAGGCGTGAAGAATTTGGAAGGATATTTCTGAAATTGTGTGGATATTGGAGGAGATTTGTTGCCGCCTGTTAGTTTACTTTCAAGTATGTTTGTTCACCTTCTTTGAGTTTAGAGTTTGTTTGTCCCAGTTTCTCCCCACTATCCCGATATAGTTGTTCCCAATTGCCTGTCATTGTAAACCTCTCCCCTCTTTCCAGATTGTTCCCCATCCATCACTTTGGTCCTACCCCCAAGCCCTATCAATCTATGTACCCCACACCTTTTGTTCTGGTTCCTTCCCTGCTCATCATCCCTTACTCGATGCCCTATTGGTTGTATGGCTATCCTCCCTCCCCCAAGTCCCTACCATTGGATTTGTGTATTGTAACCCCTTCCCACAACACCTCCCCTGCTGCCATATTATTGGTTGTTGTATGAGCCGCCCACGGGCTTTAAAACCTGGCGCACAGAGGTGCCCAGGGTCTCGGCTCGGACTTTCTCCTCGAGATCCCAGCCCTGTCCCTCATCGCCTTCTCCCTGCGCCTGCTGGAATAAACTTGTTCCTGGGAAATTGGAGAACTCCGAGCACTCTCTCTCCCTTTACTGCACCTCGTGTCGCCCTGCACACTATAGAGCCCGAGCCCAAAGGAGCTCTAGAGGTTCCAGGTCGAGCCACACAGTGCTCACCTGGTTCCCCACTCCTGCCGCTGACGCTTGGCACGAGCTAGCCGGGGCGTGAAGGGCCGAGCGGGCAGCGACAGCTGGCGCCCAACGTGGGGCCTCTCGCGAGGCGTAGAGACCCCCGGAGAGGTTGGTGGACCTATTTCACAAAGACCGTGAGCGGCAGCTGCTCTGGTAGTAGCAGACTTGTTTTTGCCGGGTTGCGCTCCCAGAGGTCGCGGCGGCAGCTGTCAGACGTGCAGACGGTCGCCTCGGGAGGTGTGGACGTCGCCTGCAACAACTGTCCGGACTTGGGTGAGTGGTCCCTGTGTGTGGGAAAAGGGGGCGCCCAGTGTGTGAAAACTCCCTCGGGGGGAGTGTGTGTGTAGCCCTGTCTGGACCCGTATTTTTATTTTAGTTGATTTGTTGTTTGGTTGCAGGGGGCGGTGGGATTGCTGTGCTAGGGTTGACAAGATGGGATCACGTCTTTCAGCACAGCAAAAGAGAGTTTTTTACCAACTTGTGGGCACCCTTGAGGGGGGGAATAAGAAGTTTTCTCGTGGGAGGGTAAAGAGGTTTGTGAGATGGCTGTTCCTGCATTTCCCAAATGTAACCCCAGACAAAGCAAATTCTGTAGAATTCTGGAATGCGGTTGGGTCCAAATTAACGGAAATAGTTAATGGAGGTGATAATTCAGTGGAAAAATTGGTAACATTATTTATTTTAATTCGGTCTGCTGTAATAGAGGAAAAGAAAATGCAGAAACAGCCGCCACACAATTCCCCAGTTTCCCCAGTTTCCCTATCCCCATGTACCTCTCCCCCTGATCCCGAGTTGAGGGAGACCTGCAGAGCGACCTGCAGGGCAAGTTGTCCTGTTCAGGGATCCCCCAAGGGTAACAGGATCCCTGGCTCCCCACGTCTCTCCCAGAACCCTTGCCCTGGCAGCCCTGGCCAAGCTGCCAGAGTGTCTTCCCATTCCTCTGTTTCCCCAGTTATCAGCCCTCAGTTAAACGTTTCCCAGGTTACAAGTCCCCAGTTTTTACCCTCAGACCCCCATGCCTCAGTTTCCCCCAGTCTCCAAGGCTCCTCCATGTTCCCCGATTCCTCTTCTAACCCCCGTGCCTCAGTTTCCCCCAGTTTCCAATGCTCCCCTATATTCTCTGACCCCTCTCCTAACCCTAAAAATGGCCTCCAAGGGGCACAAGATGGCGGGGACCGCATGGTCGGACCCCCGCCTTGTGCTCCTTCTTCCAAGAACCCCTTTCTTCCCTCAATGAACAACCCCTTCCTCCCTAGCCCCTCCCTTCTATCCTACCCTGACTCCTCCCACTTCCCCTTGGGTGGTTCCTCCTCCTCAGGGGCGTGTCTCCAAAGTGTGACCTCCCACAACCCCACCCCTTCCGGCTGCGGCTCCTCCCTTCAGCCCTCCTCCTCAGTCGGTCCTCCAGCCCCGCCTCTTCCGGCTTCTGGTTCCCACGCCCCTCCTTCCGGTTCCCACGCCCCTCCTTCCGGTTCCCACGCCCCTCCTCCCAGTTCCCACGCCCCTCCTCCTGGTTCCCACGTCCCTCCTCCCAGCTCCCACACTGTCCCATCCGGTTCCCACGCTTCGGGGACAGGAAGTGACAGGCCTGAAGACCAGAACCCGGAACAGGTAGTGATTCCCTTTGCCGCACCGGTCAGTTTTAGAGGAAGGGGAGGGAGGTACCGAGAATGGGAACCCTTCTCCTTCCAGACAAAGAGGGAGCTGTGCAAAGCCCAGAAAGAGTTCGGCAGGAGAAGTGAACACTTTAAGGGTTTATTAAAAGCCACCTTCTCCGCGAACGAGATGGTCCCCCACGACTTAAAAGAGTTGTTTGCCTGCCTCCTTTCCCCGGCTGATTATAGGCTGTGGAAACAGAGGTGGAAGAAGTCGTTAGAGGCCATCCTTCCTGAGCTGTTGCACAGCGAGGAGTCTGTGGTTGACGCGGACAGAAACCCCCTCTCGATAGATCACTTGTGCGGTGAAGGGAATTGGGGGAAGCCGGAAGAACAGGCAAGGGTTTTACCCTGGCCTGTCTTAATTAAGATCACGGAGGCCGCAGAGAAGGTATTTAACATCCTGCCAGGGGGGGAACCCCTGACCAACTTCTCAAATATTAAACAGTTCCCCGATGAGCCATTTACCGTGTTTATTAACCGTTTACAGGAGCAAATAGAAAGACAAGTTGATAAACCTGAGCTACAAGAGCAGCTTGTCTTAGAAATGGCTAAGGCAAACTGTAATGACATCTGCAAACAGGTTATATTTAGTTTGCCCATGTATCCACCGCCAACCTTGGACGTCCTCATTGATGCATGTGAGAAGAAAGTTCCGTTAGTGGGGGCGTCCAGGGTACCACCACCACCACAGGCGGCCAGGAGAACACCAACAGCGGCAGTGACCCAACACCCGTCGGGCCAGTTCATCCTTCCACCAGCAAGAACTACTCAGTGTTACCGATGTGGACAACTGGGTCACATGGCGAGGGACTGTCCCACCGCCCACCTATGCCAGGGGCTCGTGGGAAATGGATCTGGGGAGAGGGTACTGGAGGGAACAGCTAATAAAAAATAAAAAAACTGAGAGCGCGGCGCGAACCTGCCCCGCGCGATGCAAAAAATGGGGCAGGTATCGCGGAGGTAGGGGGAAAGAAACATCGGACGTGGCAAATTTACCGGATGCGACACCTTATCACCGTCAAAGACATCCTCTTCCGGTCCCAGCACTGGACGGTGGTAGCTGTGGACCCACTGGAGGAGAACCAGCCAGGGAATGGACACGACTGTAAGTTTATCGCCATCGGGGACACAAGACACACACCCCCAGAGATTGAGATCTCCCCGATCACCTTCCCGGGTGGTCCGGAAGATCTCATCCTCTTAGCGCGCTGCATTCACCCATCATATTTTCTCCCAAAAGGGCAAATCATAGCTCAGTACATTCCTGTCCCAGAGGGAGTCCCGGTAGACGACCACGCACCAGGCGTCTACAGGGCAGAGGTGGTGGGTGAAAATAAACCCATCATCGACTGCAGCATCAAGCAGGGTGCGGAATCTGTCAACTTGAGGGGTCTGCTTGATACAGGGGCAGATGTGACAATCATCCCCCAAAGGAGATGGCCGTCACATTGGGAGTTGCAACCCGTGGCGGGGAAGGTTCAGGGTATAGGGGGTACTCAATTGGCGCAGGTATCTAAGAGCGTAGTACAAATTAAGGGACCGGATGGGCAATTGGCAAATTTACGCCCATTTGTTGCGGATTTTCAGGTTCCCTTGTGGGGGAGGGACCTTATGTCACAATGGGGGGTAAAGATTGAAATCCCGAAAACCCCTCGGGATTTTTAATAGCGGCCACTGTAGAGCGCCCCTTCCAGAAGCTCGATTGGACCACTGATGAAGCAATCTGGATTGATCAGTGGCCGCTTCGAAAAGACAAATTAAGGGCGCTCAACGAGCTCGTGGAGGAGCAGTTGTATAAGGGTAACATAGTAGAAACTACCAGCCCTTGGAATTCCCCGGTGTTTGTTATCCGAAAGCCGGGGAAAGACAAGTGGCGACTCCTCCATGACCTTCGTGCCATCAACAAAATCATTGTTGACATGGGGCCCCTTCAACCAGGGATGCCTACCCCGACTATGCTCCCCCAAAATTGGAATCTGGCCATAATCGACATCAAGGACTGTTTCTTTCAAATTCCCCTACATCCTGATGACGCCCCACGATTTGCCTTCTCGGTGCCAACCCTCAACCGAGAAGCCCCAATGAGGAGGTTCCACTGGCGGGTTTTGCCAGAAGGCATGAAGAATTCACCCACCATCTGCCAGTGGTACGTCTCCTCGTTGCTGTCTCCTGTGTGCAAAGAGATGGGGGAGGTCATCATCCATCACTACATGGATGATTTCCTAGTGTGCGCCCCCCATGACGATCTACTTACCCGATCACTTGACCGAGTGGTTAAGGTTTTAACATCTGCAGGCTTTCAACTCCAGGAGGATAAAGTTCAACGGATGCCACCCTGGAAGTATCTGGGTCTGCGGATTGCTGAGAGGACTGTTGTGCCTCAAAAATTGGCAATAAACAGCAATCCGAAAACCTTAGCGGACCTTCACTCGCTGTGTGGGACCTTAAACTGGGTCAGGCCTTGGCTGGGCCTTTCCACGGAAGACCTAGCCCCCCTCTTCACACTTTTGAAGGGGGAGAAAGAGCTGAGTTCTCCCAGGACTCTGACCCCAGAGGCGAGGAAAGCCCTAGAGAAAGTGGAGGATGCGCTTGTCGAAAGGCAAGCACATCGGTACGAACCGACCCTGCCTTTTGAATTCATCATACTCGGGAGAATGCCACACCTCAGTGGGCTGATTTTTCAGTGGGACCAGGGCTCTAAGGATCCCCTCTTAATCATAGAGTGGGTTTTCTTGAGCCATCAAAGGTCCAAAAGTATCACCTGGCCACAGGAGCTGATGGCTCAGCTCATCGGGAGAGCTCGAGCTCGGCTTCGGGAGATGGCTGGATGTGATTTTGCATGCGTTCGAGTACCAGTCAGCTTGTCTCGGGACAAAGCGTCTCCAGATAGGCTGACAAAAGAAATGTTTAATCAACTACTTCGGGAGAATGAGACACTCCAGATTGCTTTAGATAGTTTTGAAGGCCAAGTTTCGGTCCATGCCCCTGCCCACAAATTTTTCAATTCTAAATTTGAACCGATTCCAAAAGAAATGCGGAGCAGAAAGCCCCTCAAAGCTTTGACTGTGTTCACAGACGCATCCGGGGCATCTCACAAGTCTGTAGTGACTTGGCGAGATCCCGAAACTCAGCAGTGGGAAGCAGATATTCAATATGTGGAAGGGTCTCCACAAGTTGCTGAGTTGGATGCAGTCGTCAGAGCCTTTGAGAGGTTTCCTGAACCTTTCAATTTAATCACTGATTCGGCCTATGTTGCAGGGGTAGTTGCCAGAGCAGAGCACGCTGCTCTGAAGGAGGTCTCAAACCCGAAATTGTTTGAGTTGCTTTCTAAGCTAATACATGCTGTTTCCCACAGAAAGCAACCATTTTTTGTAATGCATGTAAGGTCACATACGGATCTCCCTGGCCCGGTAGCCGAGGGAAACCAGGTAGCTGATTCCCTCGCTGCCCCTATTTCCATGGCTCAGCTCCCAGATCTGTTCCAACAAGCTAAGCTGAGCCATCAGATGTTCCATCAAAATGTTCCTGGTCTGGTCCGCCAATTCCACCTGCGGCGAGATCAGGCCAGAGCCATTGTGGCCACATGCCCGCACTGCCAATCCACCGCAATGCCCTCCTTGGGATCGGGGGTCAACCCTCGAGGTCTGGGGAGCTGCGAAGTGTGGCAGATGGACGTAACACACGTCCCTGAGTTTGGCAGGTTTCGGTTCGTACACCTTTCCATCGATACCTTCTCAGGTGCTGTCTTTGCTTCTGCCCACACAGGAGAGAAAGCCGAGCATGTCTGTAAGCACCTAATGCAGGCTTTCTCTGTACTGGGGGTCCCCAAAGAAATAAAAACAGACAATGGCCCAGCATACACCTCCAGGAAACTGGAGGAATTCCTGCAGGAGTGGGGAGTGGAACATAAGAGAGGCATCCCACACTCCCCCACCGGCCAAGCGATCGTTGAGCGAGCCCATCAGTCGCTCAAGCGTGTCCTTTCTCATCAAAGGGAGACTGTGAAGGGCTGCACGCCACAAGAGCGGTTGTGCAAAGCCCTTTACACGCTAAACTTTCTCAATTGTTCCGAACAGGACCCTAACCCTCCAGTGGCCCGGCATTTCAAGACCAACAAGAACTACCAGTTGCAGCAGCGCCCTCCAGTGCTGGTCCGGGACCCTGAGACCCAGAAGATCTTGGGTCCTTTCGATCTGGTGACCTGGGGGCGGGGGTACACTTGCATATCCTCGCCCCAGGGACTAAGGTGGATCCCACAAAGATGGGTGAAACCTTATGTCCCCAGACATCCAAGCAGGCCACCAGATAGGGTCGAGGATGTCAATGACGTCGTGTCCGGATGAGCCATCCCCCATCCCGAGGAGGAGGAGGAAACAACCCAAGCCCCTTTTTGTTATGTCAACCTACCTTTCTTTTCAGTTAAAGTTATGTTTTTCGTATGTTTTGTTTTCAGAAAGAGCCATCGGAAAGATGACCACCCCGATCGTTGCACCAACCACTGCACTCCTGATGATGCTGGTGACCCAGATCAACATGTGGATCGTGCCCCAACCCAAACAAAATGTTTGGGTCATGTTGGCAAAGTCCCTCCAACGGGATGAGCTATGCCTATCCACAGGAGCAGCAGGAAATCCGATGACCACTTGCCTGGTGGGGATCCCGTTAAAGCCTAATGAATACCTGGATTCCCTGTTGAGTTTGTTCAGCGAAGCTAATAAAGGGAGGCCAGCTCAGCGAGTGGCCCGCTCTGCACTCACCTACAAGATTAAGAGGCCTGTCCAGAACCCTCTCCTACTATGGAGAGACTGGCTGGTCTTCTTGGAAAGGGCAACCGCTGAGCCCCAAGAATTTGATTTGTTAAACTCCTCCCCCGCACCCTATTGTATCCATTTCCGTTACTACCCCTCAGATCCTACTCCTTATTCTAATTTAATGCAGGACAACAAACAGTTTCAAGCAGCCTCCTGGTGCAAGAACATCGCCCATGTTAAGATGCCCTCAACCCTCAGTTCCTACCCTCTTAAGTTGCCTAAGGGCATATTTTTAGTTTGTGGGGACTGAGCGTGGGCTGGCATCCCCTCTCGCCTTCTCGGAGGGCCGTGCACTTTAGGCCGGTTGTCTTTGTTTGCGCCCAATACATCTCAAATTGAAAATTGGGAACGAAAGAATAATTTGGTCATTAAGAAGCGCAGTCTCGAAGATCTTGACCCTGATTGCGACTCTGAAATTTTTCATTGGAATAAACCAAAACGGGTTGCTGTGTCAGTATTTCTGCCATGGTTGGCTGCGGCACAAGCCCTCGGAGAATTAGGCCAATTAGAGTGTTGGGTGGTCAAGCAAGCCAATTTAACGTCAACCGCGCTGAGCGACCTCCTCGAAGACGAGGAGATAACCAGGCGAGCAACGCTACAAAATCGCGCTGCTATTGATTTCCTACTGCTCCTTCATAATCATGATTGTAAAGAATTTGAGGGACTTTGCTGCATGAATCTGACCACCAAGAGTACAGACATCAAGAAAACCATCACAGAAATGAAGGGCATGATCCACCAAATACGCCAAGAGACTAATGACTGGATCACCAGTCTTTTTTCGGGATGGGGGGTCTCTGGATGGCTCTTGTCCATTTTAAAGACTGTTTTATGGATTGTTTTCGTCGTTTTCATCGTTTTAATAGCGTTTGCAGTTTTAAGAAGATGTTTAGTTCAATCAGTTTTACATCTTGTATCCCCCTCCCCTCAAGTCAATTTTGTTAGCGCTCCTTCTCCTCCCTCTTCACCTCCTCCTTCTCCCGTACCCCAAGACTGGTTTGTTGAACCCTCTGCACCTCCTGCCGATGCAACCTCCTCTTTCTAAAAAAGAAAGGGGGAGATGTTGCCGCCTGTTAGTTTACCTTCATTAAGTATGTTTGTTCACCTTCGTTGAGTTTAGAGTTGGTTTGCCCCAGTTACTCCCCACTATCCCGATATGGTTTGTTCCCAGTTGCCTGTCATTGTAAACCTCTCCCCTCTTTCCAGATTGTTCCCCATCCATCACTTTGGTCCTACCCCCAAGCCCTATCAGTCTATGTACACCACACCTTTTGTTCTGGTTCCTTCCTTGTTCATCACCCCTTACTCGATGCCCTATTGGTTGTATAGCTATCCTCCCTCCCCCAAGTCCCTACCATTGGATTTGTGTATTGTAACCCCTTCCCACAACACCTCCCCTGCTGCCATATTATTGGTTGTTGTATGAGCCGCCCACGGGCTTTAAAACCTGGCGCACAGAGGTGCCCAGGGTCTCGGCTCGGACTTTCTCCTCGAGATCCCAGCCCTGTCCCTCATCGCCTTCTCCCTGCACCTGCTGGAATAAACTTGTTCCTGGGAAATTGGAGGACTCCGAGCACTCTCTCTCCCTTTACTGCACCTCGTGTCGCCCTGCATACTATAGAGCCCGAGCCCAAAGGAGCTCTAGAAGTTCCAGGTCGAGCCACACAGTGCTCACCTGGTTCCCCACTCCTGCCGCTGACGCTTGGCACAAGCTAGCCGGGGCGTGAAGGGCCGAGCAGGCAGCGACACAGCAATCCTGAGATATTCAGAATTCATGCTTTTACGTCTGAGCCTGACTCCCAGCAGGCTGGGGCTGGGTGGAGCAGGGTATGCTGAGGGGACCATGACTCCAGTGCTGTTTGGGAATTCCTGTTCAACCCTGCCAGCCTGGCCTGAAGCTGCACACCCCAGTCCTCACATGCTGAAATGAATCAAAATTGTTTAGTCTGCTTGAGTAACCAGCATTCCTGGGGTCAAATAAAAATTCTCTGTGAAGCAGATGGAGCAGTTCAGCCCTAATTGCCCAGCTTGCTTCAGGTTTCCAAAGCTCACTTTTTTGTGCAACATCAGCTTTTGAAAAGTCAGAAAGAGAAAAGAAATAAAAAGATAATAACTAGATGAATAAAAAATCAGCACACTGAAATAACACAATTTTATTCCTGAAAAGTTTATTAAGGATCTGCTGGAGCTTCAGCTGTTTCTCTAGTTAGTCCTACAGAGGATGTGTCCAGTCCCTAACTACGTTAATCTCCTGAAAGAGTGACACAGGGTTTTTCCTGTTTTTAGGACCTGGAAGACTTTGAGGTTTATAAATATATGGGGGAGTAATTGCAAGGCACTGTACTGTATTTATATTGGTCTTTTAATAAGTCATAAAATTACAGATGGACCATGATAGGAAAATAACTTGCTGCAGGAAAAATTCCTCAGGATACCTGGTTATTCCCAGTATCTACTGCTGTCATTTAGCAGGGGAAGACGGACAACAAGCCATGTCTGAATAACAACATGCTAATGTGCTCTCTTCCTGAGTCTGCTCTGAAAAGATCTGTGATTGATAAAGATGAAGGAATTTGAAGAGTTATTTTGGTTATTTCAGAGAAAGTTTAAAATGGAGAAAGGATTGGGGTGACTAGGAGGCTGTCATTAGCTATCACTTTCAGTGCTGTGTATTGTAGCAAAAATGATAAATGTGCCCTTTTGGTGTTCTGCTGGTGTTTAGATTTTCTGAGTCCCTCAGCTGTGAGTTGGGTTTCTATGCTGGTGGAACTGTCCTGCCTGTTGCTTGCTGGGTGCACTGGAACAAAGAGCTGAGCAGTTTATGAGAATTACCACAAACGAGTTTGTGTGGCTCAGAGTGAAAGAGAGGAAATTCATGTTTAATGTAGAAAATCTTCCCTGTGAGGGTGGTGAGGTCCTGGCACAGGTTGCCCAGAGAAGCATAGTAAATAAAGTTTCAGAATCCTTCATTTCTGCCCCATTCTTTTTCCGTAAGTTCCGGTTTGGTTTTCAGAGTGCCACCTTCTCA
Organism: Cyanistes caeruleus; assembly: GCF_971803275.1. Classification (NCBI taxonomy): domain Eukaryota; kingdom Metazoa; phylum Chordata; class Aves; order Passeriformes; family Paridae; genus Cyanistes; species Cyanistes caeruleus. Next base: position 372,381 of record NW_028255907.1, on the reverse strand, counting down.
GCTGGTTGCCATTTGTGTCCTCCTTTCTCTCCTGCCTTCCTTTGTCTGCTCTTTTTCCCTCCCAGTGTCCCTCTTTTCCTGTGGCAGTTCCCAGCCAAAGACCCTCTCCTGATTTTTGTTTTTCCCCAATCCAGGAGGTAAAGCAGCCCTGGATGAAGTTATGGAGGCTGGCAGTGGAATGTCATTGTAAGATCTTGCTCCACTTGGGTCTCTGCCCTTTGAGAACTTTGCCTTGAAGGGCAGGAACATCTTTTCCTTGCTGGAAGCTGGAATGCCAGCCCATTGCAGTGTGTGCCATGGACCCCAGAGGGCAATTCCCGAGGCTGCCAGGGTGCTGCTCCTGCTGTGCCTCCCAAGGGAGCTGGGCAGGGTCCAGCAGCTGGGTGGGCTCCCAGAGCAGACAGCAAAGGTTGCTTTGCTGCACATTCTCCAGCTGGAAGTGGAGAGAAGAAGGGAAGGGAGTCCTGACAGAATCCTGAAGTGATTCATAACTGGAAGGGACCCTGCCCATGGTTCCACCCAGGGTTAGGATGCCATGAAGGAGAGGTGCCTCTGCCCCAGTGAAGGTGCAAATGAGACCATAGGAGGACAACAAGCAGATTTTATTGAACGTGGGTTTTATTGAGAAAGAAATGGGTGCCAGGGACATAGAAATAGGGAGGAGGTCTCAGAGGCAGAGAGTGCTCAGAAGACGATCAGGTGGAAGTAGGTGCTTTTTAAAGTCCTTCCCTGCATTCTGGGATCCCAGATGTGTATTTTAATTTGATGATCTTCTTCTTCTTCTTCCTATTTACTATTTCTTCATCTAAATCGTCTTCTTCTTTCCCTTCTTCTTCTTCTTCTTCTTCTTTCCCTTCTTAATTGCTACTACTATTTTTTCTTCTTCGTCTTACTCTTATTCTTCTTATTCCTAATTTTTATTCCTATTTACTACTACTATTTCTTCTTCATCCTATTCTTCTTATTCTAATTAATCTTATTCACTTGTTATGCTTACTGTAATTCCTATTCTTCTTATATTAATGACTATCTTCATCTTCTTATTCCTATTCATCTTCTTATTCCTATTCCTATTCTTATTCCTAACTACTACTATTTCCTAAACTCAACGTTGATTTTTTTGGAAGAATGGTACGAGTCAGAGTTCTGCAGTCACGTCAGTGGAGCAGCACCTCTGGTCTGTGCCCATTCTTCATGGATATAATCCCAAAGGACTGGCGTGGGATCCTTTCATGAGAGGAAATGTCCCGTGATGCCACCAGGGGAAGTTCAGACTCAATATCAGAAGCAGTTTTTCTCTGACAGAGGCGTGAGGCATTAGAAGAAGTTGCCCGGGGAGGTGGTGGAGTGGCTGTCTCTGGAGTGTCGAAGAGTTGTGGCCCTTGGGGATGTGGTTTTGCGGTGATGGCAGTGCTGCCAGGAGGCCAGTGGCACTGGGTGACTGTCGGGGTCTCTTCCCACCTTGATGACTCTGGGATTCACTGCTGAGCGCCCTGGCACCAATGTGCCCCATGGCTGCTGTTTGGGGCTGGCCACAGCGGTGACTCTGGGTGTTGGGGAGATGCCCCTGGCACAGTCCACAGTAGCCATGGCAGCTGAGGCTGCAGGGCCATGTCCAGGGCAAGGTGTGGCTCCCTGGGGCCCTGGGCCAGCGGCCATCTGTAAGCCTGGCACCGGCGCTACTCCTGTGGCTGTGGTGCCCAGCAGGGCCAGCGGAACAGCGCCCGCAGCGCCCGCCGTGCCCGCCTGAGGAAGCCGGGCCGTTTGCTGGAGGGAGACGGCTGCTGCCTGAGGGCCTCGGGGACCTCGAGGCTGTGCAGGGCAGGCCCCAGGCTCTGAGGCCCTGCCTCAGGCCCCTGCTGGGCCATGGAGGCTTGGCCATGCAGGGAGGAAAGTGAGGCACGGAGTGACTCCGGTGCCTGGACCTCAAGCCAGGCCTCCCGAGGGACAGGCACTGGCAGCCCGTCTGCCGCAAGAGCTGCCAGGCTTTGGGCCCTGCTTTCTGCTTCACACAGCTCGAGGACGCTGACTTTGTCCAAGCTGTCCTCCTCCTGTGGCAGGGGGGTGATCCCAAAGCTGAGGATGCTCACATATTCATAGCTGTCCTGTGTGCTGCTGTTGTCTTCCTCGGTGGAATCGTCTAGGCTGCTGGAGTCCCCGTCCAGGAAGTCTCCATGGCCCAGTTCGCTGCACTCTTCCGAGTCGTACCAGTCCTGGCAGCTGCTGACCTCTTCCTGGGACAGCTCTGGCTCTGCTTGGCACTCCTGGGAAGACTCACTCTGGGTGTATTGTTCCCAGTCTTCATCATACTCAGCTGGGGTCCCCTCCTCACTCCCTTCCTCTGCTAGGAGTGACCTCCCCTCAGCGACAGCCTGCTGCTCACTGGGGCTCTGGGCTCCCGGCAGGCTGGGGGAGCAGCAGGTGCTGTGAGGGGCAGGGCCTGAGCTCTGTACCCCTGCTGATGGCATCTCCTCACTGGGGGCAGGAGAATGTGTCTGGTTCTCCTGGCTGTTCGCACTTCCTTCCCCTTGCTGGGACAGCTTTAGGTCACTCACCTCCTTCTCCCCTTGGGGCAGCTCCTTGACTGTCACCCTTTGTTGCCACTGGTAGAGGTGTTGCTGTGCCACATCTCCCCAGGGCACTCTCACAGCCACCTTCCCCTGCTGCAACTCTTGGTGACTCCCTGCTCCGTAGAGGCGAGGCTCTTGGGCCCGAAGGTCTCCCCACTGGGAAGGCTCGTCATCCACGTCAGGGTTCTTCTCTTCCGTGATGACCAAAGGCCCCTCCTTCTCCTCAGTGCCTGACTGTGGCCAGGCTGAGCCACCCACTGCCCCCACCAAGTGCCTGCTGAGGGCCTGGTCTTGCCCCCAGCTGGGCAGGGGGCTGGGTGGCTGGGAGCATTTGGGTTTTGCCTTGTTCTCCTCCATCTCTGAGATCCTGAAGAGCGAATGGATCTCGGGAGCTGCTTCCTTCTGCAAGAGTGGCTCTCACGGGACTGGGCACCTCAGGGTTCTGCGCCGCTTACACACCCTGAGTCGTGGTGGGGCTCTCTGATGTCACAGGGGTCTCTTAGCACCGCTGAGTCACAACGGGCCACACCCAGTACCCCTGCAGGTAGCAGCTGAGCCCACTGGAATCTTCATGGCTGGTGCTTCCCGGGAGGCTCCCGAAGCTCAACAGTGTGAAAGAGTGGCTAGCTAACAAAGGTCGTGTTCCCATGCAGCAATTAGCTGAGAAAGAATTAAACAACAGTGGAGTGTAGTTGGTATGAGATGTTGCAATGTCAGAAAGACCTTAGTGATAACTGTGAACTGAGAACAGGACACTGTGATCAGAAGAATGTGGATTCAGCACAGATGAATGACCACAAGAAGGTGGAACTAGGTGGAGTTGTCCTTAAATGAAATATCCAATAATGAGCTTGCTTTTGCACTATGTAGGAGCCTAATTATTGATGTTATATAGGGAGTTTGGAGTTGCCAATAAAGGAGACTTGCTGATCATTCATATTGAGTGCTGCTTGTCTCCCGCCAAACTCATCAAATGGCGCCCGAACAAATGGGACCCTTGGGACCTTTGGGACCTTTGGGACATTAAAAAGCGAAGGCCACGGGAGTCGGCGACAGGGGACGGGTCCTCCGCAGCAAGGACGGCGAAAAGCAACGGTGCCGCGCCCCAGGCGACCTCAGAGGAGAGTCCTGGCCGTAACGTGCTGCCAAACCTTGTAGGGCTGCAACAGCGCTGACGGTAAGATGGAAAGGCAAGCAGCACATGATTTATTTACCTGCTTTTTAGAAAAGCCACAGCTTAAGGGTTTTGATTTGCGCAAGGAGCTCCCTGGACTTCTTGCTTACGGGTATGCTCATCCCTTTACCTCCCACTGCTGGGCAAACACTCCTATCTATGCTGCCCATGGAAAGAGGGAGGGAGAGTCAGAGAGAAGGAAATAATGAGAAAGAAATTTCAGAGGAAACGCTGAAACAACGAACAGAATCTGTTCAGGTACGGCAGGATGTGATATATCCTGAACTATTTGCTTCACTTTTGGAGTCACTTTTAACACTACAATCTTATTTAAGTTCCAACTTTGCTACCCTGGAGGAAAAGAATCCAAATTTAGATTGGTTTCCCCCCGAACCAGGGGGACATGGGGGAGCACTGAGGTGTGCGCAGAGAGCGGGGGCACCCCTGGGGCAGAAGCAGTGCAGAAAAAGTTCCAAGGCCATGCTGAACAATTACAGAAACAGCTGAGCAGAAACAGGTGGCTCAGACAGCTTCAAAAAGAGACAAAATAGCCAAAAAATCACAAACTATATGGTATCTAGTTCAAAATTCATCACTGTAATTAGAAGTTGATAAGCTGCAATGGTCACCATTGTTAGCACCTGGCCATGAGAGACTTTTCATGTAACATCGTTTGCTTTTGTAAAAATTGTGCCCCTTTTTTCCTCTATCAGTGAACAAGAGAGATTGAGAGAAGTAACTGTGTGTGTTAATGTTAACTTTGTGAGGTTTTTTGGGGTTTTTTCTGCAAGAGCATGTGGAGAATGTGAAGAAAGATAACAGCAGCAGAGAGCAGCAGCAGGGCGGGCAGTCCACCCCCCTCTCCCTCTCTAAGAAAAAGCACTGGGATAGTACCCAGTTTGTTAAAAAGTCATGGTTCATGGGTTTTTAAAAATGTTTTTATATACCCTTTTAGAGTTAATTTTGTGTTTTAAGTAATTATGAATTTATGCAGTTGCAGTTTTTTAGAGTTTTACTGGAGAAATTATTGTGTTTCTTTGAAAGTTTAAAAAGGCCCCTTTTCAAAAAAAAAAGGTGTTTAAGGTGAATATTAACAGAAGTTACCTTGCAATAATTAGTTTTAAAACCTAAGGTTAAAATATGGTATGATTTACAGCTTCTAAGAAAACCTTCCAATTAATGTTATCTACAAAAGAGATTTGTGGTTTAAAAAAAAAATAATTAGTTAAGAGAAATTTACTGCACAAGACAAAGTTAAGTTAAAGTATATATTACCCATTTGCTTGTTTTTTCCACAATTTTAATAAGGTAATTTCAATGTGAGTCCTTTTGTTATATAAAACACATATAACTGCATATATACCAATTTGGATTTTAGATTTTAGTTTAAGAATTAGACTTAATGTTTCTGAAAAGTGCTACAAAAGCTGAATGGCAACTTGCCAAATCCTGTGTTGTTGTGGTTTTTCTCTGGAAATACTGCACTTTAAAATCCTAACCAATTTAAGCAAGGCAAATTCCTATTATGAATAAGTATTTTTAGTACCATTTGCAGTTATTGTGAGTTATTCTCAAAGCTAGATGACATAGAATTGTGATGGATTTGTTATGTTTTTATAATCTTTATAGTGAATCCATGTTACTATTATATTGTGTTTAAAAGGTATATATCAAACCTTTAGTTGCCTCTTTGTAGTAACAGAATAAGATTAAGTTATGTTTTTATTTAATATAGTATAAGTGTTAATAGAATTAAGAATAGTCAAGTTTTATTATATTTAGGCTTGAATGTTTTTAAGTTAAGTTTTATAACTTTATATCATAAAATATATTCTTTTAAGGTTAAGTTTGTTACTTCCTTTTGTCATAAATCATTATTGTTAGGTTTAAATATTGTTTAATTTAAATTGTTTATGTTTTATTGGAGACACTTGTCTAAACTGCAAAGTATAGTTATTTTCCTAGAGAGATGAAGACAGCCACAACTGAAAAAGCTGTGACAGAACGCTGATGAACACCTGCTTGTGGATAGAAGTGAATGCAGTCTGTGACACCTTTGACTTCATCGGGAGTTCTATTGGTTGTTGCAATCTCTGCAGTTTTTGTTTCTTATAGCTTTCTTATTTTTCAGTGTTTCCAGAATTTTGAGAAGATGTACCATTGCTGAGGATCAGCTGCCATGGGAGAGGCTTCAGATTAAACCAACTGCTGCATGGTTTAATTGGTCTGGTACCTGAGGCTTTTGATCATTTGCTTTGTACAAATGCATTTTAACAGTTTGCTGTGCTGTGAGCATCTCCTAGCTGCTACTATTGAGAACCTTGTTTTAGAAATGAGTTAAGAGGCATCTTTCCAGTTTAAAGCCAGGCCCTGGCCAAGCCTTAACTTTACCTGGACAGAATGTTTGCCAGCAGATCCAGATGTTTTCTGTACCAAATCAGTATTTGAGTCACTTTTTGACTCAGCAATTTGACCCTATTAATATGAAAGCTGGATCAATTTTGAAGTGGGCTTGGAGAATCATTTCTGGAGGTGGTTATCCAATCCTTCCTCATGATTTTTTGTTTCTGTTTGTTTGCTAACTATGGGACGCTGGTGCAGTGTTTTAGTAATTAATAGTAGTTTTATATTACATATCTTATTAATAATGTTTATGATTTAATTGATTTTTAACTTCTATAGGTTCTTATTCATTGTATATGGTTTTGTGTTAATGTTGATGTGTATAACAGAAGTACATCTCGTTTTTATTTAAAAAAAAAAAAAAATGGGGGAAATTGATGCCCTAAAAGCATTTGATTAGTGTAATTCATTAACTTCAAAGGAAGAAGTATCTGTGTTTTGTTGGCAGGTTCAAGAAGGTCACCTGTCCATCTGACCAGACTGTCTGCCTCTGAACACACGAGATCCAGTGAACAGAGAAGTCACCACACAGCCTTGGTACTCCAGACATGGATCAGAAGTGGAGCTGTCAGGACACAGTTGTGTCTGAACACTACACAGACAGTTTACCAACAGAAATTTTATGTTGTTATTTTTATGTTGTGTCTCTACCAATTTTTCAGTTATCTTTTGTTTTAAGATTAAGAAGGATGTGAAGAACAACCTGAACATCGAAGCCCTCAGTCACCGATCAGCTGCCAGCTGACATCACGGGAGCAGTGAACGTTCCAAGACTGAATCGTGTTAAATCATAGTCTGTTTGTGAAGGAAATTCTGTAGAAGATCTAAGAAAAGTGTAGAGACTCCATCTAACTGTATATAAAGCAAATTGTAGTTGTGTGTTTACCCTTTCAGCAAATTGCTTTCACGCTTAGACTACATATATACCAGAGCATGTGTGTTAAAAGTAGTTAGATAATAGTTTAAGATAAAGAGTTTAGCCTGTATAGCAATTGTTATATTAGTATAAATTAGTATAAAGTATAAGCATTTCCCCCTTCAAGAGGTAGTGTAAGCATCTTTGAAAGTTCATTTAACGTTAGTTTTAGCTGTGAGTTTGCTCGTATGGTGTCATTTACATGGAACAAACTGCTTATGGTAATTGTGTTGTGTATAGTCCTGACCAACTGTCTGCTAACTAACATCCAAAAGTGACAGAACATATGGGTCACTCTGGCACATTGAACTGGCCAAAGGTCAATGTGTTTGAGCCTAGCCACACCCGGAGATCCTTTTCACACCTGTCTCATAGGAGCCCCTGAATGGGATCCTCAAGCAGCATTTAAAGGTTTAATTAGTAATGAGACTCGACTGAATCAATTGGCAATGTTGCAAGAGTGCAATTGCACTGTTGGCTTCACATTAAGACAACTTGAAGCCTATTGGCAAGCAAAAATTACCAAAGTTCTCAATGTTACCATGCAGCCCTCAGAAGAATTAGATTTGTTAAGTTCCACCAATACCTCAGGTGGATGGATAATGTTTGAACCCCCAACAGAAGCCATTCTAACAAAGTAATGCAGCACTGGGCTGCAGTCAGTTAACCCTATAGCTGATCTCGTTACTACACAGAGTAAAGCCTTTATTAGTGGTGCAATCTCACAGGACAATTACCAAAGCGATTACTTAGTTCCATATTCCTAATTTGTGGAGATAGAGCATGGAATTAGATTCCTGCTAATCCACATAGAAGACCCTGTTATTTTGGGAAACTTACTTTGTTTCCATCCAAGCTTACACCAATTGCTGAATGTAGTTGATAAAATAAAAAACATCAAACAGTCAAAGTGAAGCCTGAATGAATTAAAGCTTAGCAACTCTAAAAAGGCTCGCTTGTTAGACTAAGAAAGAATTGAATCTAACATCCACAATGTTAAGTGAGCTTTCAGCCGATGTGAGTAGTGTACATCATGCAGTATTACAAAATCAAGCTGCAATTGACTTTTTGCTCTTAGCACAAGGACATGGTTGTAAGGAGTTTGAAGGCATGTGCTGTCTGAATCTTACTGATCATTCAGTTTCCATCCATGGGCAACTGCAGCAGCTACAGGATGGGTTACATGCCCTGAAGGAAGATAGTGACCCCATTGGAAGTTGGTTCTCCAGCTGGGGCATCACCGGATGGTTGAGGTCTCTTGTGCTGGAGGGGGGACGGACTTTACTTATAATGTTAATGGGGATGAAAGTCTAAGTTGTGTGTTATCTTGGCTTCATAAGAGTATAGAATGAGTCACATCCAAAGCCTGGTTTGTGCAAAAAGTGAAAGGGAAAATTGTTGCTATATTTTATATATTAGTAAAGGCCTGTCTGCACAAACCAGTCTTTGAAATAACTCGTGATATTAAAGGCTAAAGTCCTTGAAACCTTTCTGCAGAAGAGAGAGTAAAGCAAAACAATATCCTTGTGTGTAGGGGAAAAAATGTAAACTGTGTGTGTTAGGCAATAGTAACTTGCTCTGCCCGCAGGCCCTGTAGAACCCTATAAAAGGTGTGCTAAAGATAGAAATAAACGCTGTTCACGTTTACTTGTGTGAAGAGTGGTGAGTTGCTGGCAGTCCTCCAATAAAGTTCTACAAATGAAACATAACAAATGTCATTGGGGTGCAGAGGCATTGGTGAAATTGATGAAACAAAAATTAATCTCGGTACGGATGCTAACAATGGCAAAATCAGTAATGTCAAAATGTGAAATCTGCTTAAAAAACAACTCAGTGACTAGACACAGGCATAGCTAGGGAAGATTAGGATAGGAACAGAATCAGGATGACACTTGGCAAGAAGCCTCTAGTAGAGTGAAATTTGGGTGGGCCCTAGAGTCTTTGCTTGGTCCTATAGCAAACTATCAGAAGAGAGAAATGTTGTACAAACTTACAGGTCCGGTAGATAAATTAGCAAGAGTGACCAGAGAAAGATTTAAAGAACTAAACATACAATTACAATTTACTACTCCTGAAAGAGCATGGAGTGTGTGAGTTTTTTAAAGGGATGGATTGATCATTGCTGCATCCACACCCCAAATGTGACTGCACATGTAGAATATGACATCAATCAATTGCAACAAATAGAGCACGGAGCACAGGAAGAGCAAAAGGATTTGTCTACAAGTTGGTTAGGCAAAATCTTCAAAGGGTTAGGGTGGAATGTGAGTTCATGGATTAAATCTATCATTGAGAGTGTGATCATCTTACTAACTGTATTCTTAGCAATTTGGTTAATTTACAGCATCTTCAAGGGAGAAATACGGAAGAAAATGTCCTGGAACCAGAAAATAATAAAGGCACTGATGTGAGATCCTCACCCACCATCTTCTGGTTCTCCAGTTCGTGACAACATCCAGGACAACGCTTACATCAATCAAGGATTCAAAGAACATCAAGTATAAACTCAGAAACAAAGGACTGTAACAAGTGAAAACATTTGCACTTCTAGTGAAGTGAAAATGCTTTCAAAGGGGGGAATAATAGTAAAAGGTCTTAAAATCTTAGAAAATTCAGGGACTTAGAAATAAAGTTAGGTTTGGAAAGCCCTGGGAAAAGTAGGCCCTGGGAAATGTTAGGCCTTGTGCTTGCTAAAGATCAGGTGAAACTGCACCTGTGTTAGCAGTATATAATAAATGATACAATTGTTAGATGTGATTAGATATTATTATTGTTTAAAGAAGATGAGGAACAATGTTAGGGGTCTGAGGGGGATCATGAGAAATCCATGCTTGGGTAACATCAATGTATACAATAGAACGATGTAAGTTTAATAATTAATATGTAAGTTATATAACGATAGAGTATAAAACATGTTCAACTCAAAACCAAGTCGGGTCAGATTTGGGTATGTGTACCCCTGACACCCAGATCTCTTAATAAAGCACCTGCATATAATCATTCGTGATTGTCTGTGCTCCTGAACGCTAACAATTTCATCAGATTTTACTGGAATTTTGTGAGAAATTTGTGGAATTTTGTGGGATATTTTGTAAAATTTTGTAAGATATTGAGGAGATTTAGGGAATTTTGTTGGAAATTTTCTGGAATTTTGAGAATTTTTCTAGAATTTTGTGGGATTCTGAGAAGACTTGAAGAGTTTTTTGGTATTTTTCTGGAATTTTGTGGAACACTGTGGAGATTTTGTGGATGTTTCTGGAATTTGGTAGGGTTTTGTGCAGATTTAGGGAATTTTGTGAGATTTTTCTGGAATTTGGTGGGATTTTTCTGGAATTTTGTGGAATTCTTTTCAAGAATTTCGTGATTTTTTTCTGGAATTCTGTGTAAATAGGAGGAGATTCTGTGGGATGTTTCTGGAAATTGGTAGGGTTTTGATAAGATTGAGAGGTTTTTTTATTTTTCTGCAATTTTATGGGATTTTTCTGGAATTTTGTAGAAATTTATGGAGACATTTTCAGTTGTTTCTGGAAAATCGTAGGGTTTTGATAAGATTGAGGGGGTTTTTTTATTTTTCTGCAATTTTCTGGGATTTTTCTGGAATTTTGTAGAAATTTGTGGAGATATTTTGGGATGTTTCTGGAAATGTGTAGGGTTTTGAGAAGTTTTAGGAAATTTTGTGGGTGTTTTCTGCCATTTTGTGGGATTTTAAGGAGACTTGAAGGATTTTGTGGGAGGTTTATAGAATTATTGGGATTTTTATGGAATGTTGTGGGTTTTTTGTGGAATTTTGTGGGATTTTGAGGAGACTTGAGGAATTTTGAGGGATTTTTCTTAGGCTTTGTGGAAATTGGAGCAGATTTTTTGGGATGTTTCTGGAATTTGGTAGGGTTTTGAGACGTTTCAGGGATTTTTTGTGGGATTTTCCTGGAATTTCATGGGATTTTTCTGAGCTTTTGTGGGATTTTGATAAAATTTAAATATTTTTGTGGGATTTTTTTGGAATTTTGTGGGATTTTTTTTGAATGTTGTGAAATTTTGTGGGATTTTGAGAAGACTTGAAGAAGTTTTTGGGGATTTTTCTGGAATCTTGTGGGATTGTTCCTTAAATTTTGTGTGATGCTTCTGGAATTTTGTGGGGGTTTTATGGAATTTTGAGGGATATTGAGGAGACTTGAAGAATTTTCAGGCATCTTTCTTAGATTTTGTGGGAATTTGTGGAGATTTTGTGGGATGTTTCTGGAATTCGGTGGGATTTTGAGAAGATTGATGGAATTCTGTGGGATTTTTTTTTTAATGTTGTGGGATTTTTTTGGAGTTATTCTGGAATTATGAGGAGATTTTGTGGGATGATTCTGGAATTATTGAGGTTTTTGTGAAATTTTGAAGGAATTTGGGAATACTTGAAGAATTTTGTGGGCTTTTTCTTAGATTTTGTGGAAATTTGTAAAGATTTTGTGGGATGTTTCAAAAATTTGATTCGGTTTTGAGAAGATTTAAGGACTTTTTTTTTTTTCTGCAATTTTGTGGGATTTATATGCAATTTTGGGGGATTTTTTTTTAATTTTGTGGGATTTTTCTGGAATGTTGTGGGATAATGAGGAGACTTGAAGAATTTTGAGGGATATTTCTGGAATTTTGTGGAAAGTGGAGGAGATCTGTGTGGATGTTTCTGGAAGTTTGAGGGAATATTTTGGAATGTTGTGGAAATTGGAAGAGATCTTTTTTATGTTTCTGGAATTTGGTGACATTTTGAAGAATTTTGTGGCATTTTTGTGGAATTTTTGTAGAATTTTGTGGGATTTTGAGAAGACTTGAACAATTTTGTGGGATTTTTCTTAGATTTTGTGGAACTTTGTGGAGATTTTGTGGGCTGTTTCAAAAATTTGGTAGGGTTATGGGAAGACTTAAGAATTTTTTGGGATTTTGCTGCAATTTTGTAGGATTTTCTGTAATTTTGTGGTATATCGAGTAAACTTGATGAATTTTGAGGGATATTTCTAATATTTTCTGGAAATTTGTGCAGATTTTGTGAGATGTTTCTGAAATTTTGTGAAGGGAGAAAATTTAGGTAATTTTGTGGTATTTTTTTCAAATGTGGAACTTCTCTTAAATTTTGTGGAATTTTCTCAAATTTTGAGGGATTTTTGTAGAATTTTGTGGAAATTGTGGAGATTTTGTGGGATGTTTTTGGAATTCGGTAAAGTTTTGAGAAGATTTAGTGAATTTTGTGGTATTTTTTTCTTCAGTGTTGTGGGATTTTTTTTAAATTTTGTGGGATATTGAAGAGATTTTTGTGGAAGTTTCTTGAATTTTGTGAGATTTTTTTTGAATTTTGAAAGATTTCGAAGACTCATGAAAAGTTTTTAAGCATTTTTCTTAGATTGTGTGGAAATTTGTGGAGAATTTTGTGGGATATATCTGGAATTTGGTGAGCCTGTGAGAAGATTTAAGGAATTTCTTGCTTTTTTTCTAGAATTTTGTGGGATGTTTCTAGAATTTTTAGGATTTTTTTTGGATTGTTTTGGGGTTTTGTGGATCTTTGTAGGATTTTATGGAGACTTGAAGGATTTTGAGTACATTTTTCTTAGATTTTGTGGAAATTAGTGGAGATTTTGTGGGGTGTTTCTGGAATTTGGTTGGGTTTTCTGAAGTTTTAGGGAATTTTGTGGGATTTTTTTGGAATGTTGTGGTAATTTTCTGGAATTTTGTGGGATTTTGAAAAGCCTTGAAGAATTGTGTGGGATTTTTCTTAGATTGTGTGGAAATTTGTGGAAATTTTTTGGGATATTTCCGGAATTTGTTGGGCTTATGAGAAGATTTTTGGAATTTTGAGGGGGTTTTTTTCTGGAATTTTGTGAGGTGTTCCTGGAATTTGGTGGGATTTTTTTTGGAATGTTGTGGAATTGTCAGGAATTCTGTGGGATTTTGAAAAGGCCTGAGAGATTTTGTGGGTTGTTTCTAGAATTCTTAGGATTTTTTGGAATGTTGTGGGGTTTTTGTGGAATTTTGTAGGATATTGAGGAGCCCTGAAGAATTGTGTGGGATTTTTCTCAGGCTTTGTGGAAATTTGTGAAGATTATGTGGGATATTTCAGGAATTTGGTAGGGTTTTGAGAAGATTTTGGGAATTTTGTGGGTGTTTTCTGGCATTTTTTGGGATTTTTCTGGAATGTGGCGGGATGTTTCTGAAATTTTGTGATGATTTTTTGTAATTTCGGTGATTTTGGAGAGACTTGAAGAATTTTGACTACATTTTTCTTAGATTGTGAGGAAATTAGTGGAGATATTGTGGGGATATTTCAAGAATTTGGTAGGGTTTTCTGAAGTTTTAGGGAATTTTGTGGGATTTTTTTGGAATGTGGTAATTTTCTAAAATTTTGTGTGATTTTAAGCAGCCTTGATGAATTGTGTGGGATTTTTCTTAGATTGCATGGAAATTTGTGGAGATTTTATGGGATATTTCTGGAATTTGTTGGGCTTATGAGAAGATCTGGGGAATTTTGTGGATTTTTTTCTGGATTTTTGTGGGATGTTTCTGGAATTTGGTGGGATTTCTTTGGAATGTTATGGAATTGTCTGGAATTTTGTGGGATTTTGAGGAGACTTGAAGGATTTTGTGGGATGTTTCTAGAATTTTTAGGAATTTTTTTGAATGTTATGTGGTTTCTGTAGAATTTTGTGGCATATTGAGGAGCCTTGAAGAATTTTGTGGGATTTTTCTTAGGTTTTGTGGAAATTTGTAAAGATTATGAAGGATGTTTTTGAAATTTGGTAGGGTTTTGAGAAGATTTGGGGAATTTTGTGGGATTTTTTTGGAAAGTTGTGGTAATTTTCTTGAATTTTGTGGGATTCTGAGGAGACAAGAAGGATTTTGTGGGGCATTTTTCTTAGATTGTGCGGAAATTTGTAGTGATTTTGTGGGATATTTCTGGAATTTTGTGGGGTTTTCAGAAGATTTTGGGAACTTTTGTGGGAGTTTTCTGCCCTTTTTTATGATTTTTCTGGAATATTGAGGGATATTTCTAGAATTTTGTGATTTTTTTTTGGAATTTGGGGGATTTTGAGGAGACTTGAAGGATTTTGTGGGATGTTTCTGTAATTTTTTGGGATTTTTTTTGAATGTTGTGTGGTTTCTGTGGAATTTTGTGGGATATTGAGGAGACTTGAAGAGTTTTGAGGGATTTTTCTTAGGTTTTTTGGAAATTTGTAAAGATTATGTGGGATGTTTCTGGAATTTGGTGGGCTTATGAGAAGATTTTGGGGACTTTGTGGGGGGTTTTTTTTGTAAGTTTGTGAGATGTTTCTGGAATTTGGTGGGATTGTTTTGGAATGTTGTGGTAATTTTCTGGAATTTTGTGGGATTTTGAGGAGCCTTGAAGAATTGTGTGGGATTTTACTTTGATTGTGTGGAAATTTGGGGAGATTTTGAGGGATATTTCTGGAATTTGTTGGGCTTATGAGAAGATTTAGGGAATTTTGTGGATTTTTTACTGGAATTTTGTGAGGTTTTTCTGGAATTTTGTGGGATTTTGAGGAGTCTTGAAGTGTTTTGAGGGGTTTTTCTTAGATTGTGCAGAAATATTTGGAGATTATGTGGGATGCTTCTGGAATTTGGTAGGGTTTTGAGAAGATTTAGGAAATTTTGTGGGTATTTTCTGCCATTTTTTGTCATTTTTCTAGAATTTGGAGGGATGTTTCTGAAATTTTGTGATGTGTTTGTGTAATTTGGGTGATTGTCCTGGTTTAGGGTAAATTTGGGAGAAAACCTCCAGTGGGTTCCCCCCGGGAAGCAAACCCACGTGGCCCCTTTCTCCCACCCCCCATCCAGTTCGGGAAGAGATTTCTCTGAAAGAAGTGGAAAAAACCTGTTTATTTCCCAGGCACAGCACTACCCAGCACAAAAATGAACGATATCAAATTACAGAACCTCTCGCCCTTCAGCAGAGATGAGGAACTTCAGAGGGTCTCTTTCCTGGGGGTGTTGGCTCTGTTATCAGTCCCTCTGGCGCTGGAAAATGCCGCTGCCCAGGCTGGGCTCCCGGTAGTCCAGGGGTGCTCCCGGTGCTCCCCCGAGTCCCCAGTCCAGAGCAGCTTCGATTCGTTTCAGGAAAAGGGAAAGAAAACAGTCCAGGAAGACCTCTCTGCTCCGGCTAGCTGGAAAGCCAAGGCGATCTGTGTCTTGTTGTCTGTCTGTGCTGTAGTCAAAACTCCCGATGCGGGGGGAGCAAGTGCAGTCTGATAACAGACTTGGTGCTTCTTTTCCACTCACTTTTACTCTCAGATGGAATTTTAAGAATACAGAACCTGTGTCTGGGTTAGGTGGACGAATGGGGATACAATTTAACATCATAATCAACCCAGGACACACGCCCACTGTGCTTTCCAGCTGCTTTGCTCCAGCTCCCCCCAAATCACCACGAATTCCACTGAACTGAAACAAATCCAAATCCTCGTGGGTCGGGACAAGGGCAGGGAGAGGTCACTCAGGGATCACCATCAGGGCCACAACAGCCCGACACGGGGAAATGAACTGAACTTAGGACTGAGCAAATCAGACCAGGAGAATGAGGATTAAAATCAATCTTGAGAAACGCCTCCTCCCGCTCCTGAACTTTTCTGTCCGGGCCGCTGCTCGCGGGGCACAGAGAGGGGCCCGGCCTTGTCCCTCCAAACCTCCCTGGGAATCACCCCAGAGCCCTCAGCCTTCCGTGTGCCCATCCCCGGGGCCCCTTGTCCCTCCCAATGGCTCCCGTGGCTCTCCCAGTCCATCCCAGCCTCTCCCAGTCCATCCCAGCCTCTCCCAGTCCATCCCAGCCTCTCCCAGTGACCCCGCCTGTCCATCTCGCCTCTCCGTGGATCTGCTGCCCCTCAGCCAATCAGAGCGCGTCTCTCTGATGACTCATCAGTTGCCGGGCAGATCCACAGAGCCGAGAGCCCCGCGCTGGACTCGACAACCCAGTGCCGCGCGCTTCATCTCCAGTCCCGCCCAGTGCCACCACAGTCCCGCCCAGTGCCACCACAGTCCCTCCCAGTGCCACCACAGTCCCGCCCAGTGCCACCACAGTCCCTCCCAGTGCCACCACAGTCCCTCCCAGTGCCAACACAGTCCCGCCCACTCCTTTTTAGCCATACCCAGTCTATTCCTAGCACATTCTCACTTCACTCCCAGACCTCCACGCCCTCATCCAGTGTCCCAGTATCCACTCTCATCTCTTTCAGTGCCACCCCACTCCCTCCCTGTCCATTCCCAGTCCCTCCCATTTCCACGCCACTCCTCTCCACTCTCTCCCAGTGTCCCCAGCGTGTCCATCTCGCTGGTGCCCTCCAGCTCCCAGCCCGGCCCCGGCCGCCTGCTCTGCTCCCTGATGGATTTCTCCCCTGCCCACATCCAGCTGAGCTGCTCCCAGGGCCAGCAGCAGCTCTCGGGCCACGTGCTGGCCACTGCCGTGCTCCCCAGCGGGGACTGGAGCCAGCAGCTCCTGGTGCTGCTGGAAACTCCCCCGGCAATGCGGGCTCAGCTCCAGCTGCCAGGTGCAGCACGGCAGCCTGGAGCACCCCCTGAGCCGGCACTGGGGCACGGCCCGGCCCCCACAGCGCCGGGGGCAGCGGGGGAGGCACTGGGGGGGGGCAGAGGGGGATTGGAGTACGCTGGGAGGAACTGGGAGGGAGTTTGAGATAGACTGGTTTAAACTGGGGAAGGGATTGAGGTGCTTAGGATGCCTGGGAAGGGGTTTGAAGAATGTTGGGGAGGGTGGGATGGGTTTCTGGGGGTCCTGGTGGACACTGGGAGGGAGTTTGGGGGTGCTGGGTGTCACTGGGAGGGATTTGAGTGAGCCTGGAGGAGCTGGAAGGAGATTGGGCATTGGAAAGCAGGGATTGGGATGAGGTTGGTTGTGCTGGGAAGGGACTGGGAGAGGGTTTGGGGGTCCTGGGGCAGTGGGGGGAAATTGGGAGGGGGCTGGGGGATCCTGAGAGGAACAGGAGGGGCTCTGCTGGGTCCTGGGGAGGCTGGGAAGAGACTGGCAGTGATTTACCAAAATAGCGATATTGATCCAGTATCAATATCGATCTGTTAATGGACAAAAACCTCTCCAACAGTTTAAAGTTACAAAGTGGATGTTTAATCACAGCACTGGGCGAGTGCGGGAGTCACCCCTTAATATGCACTGCAAGTTGACAAAAGATTCCAGTGTCTACTTATTTACAAAAGTCTTAAATATCCTAAATATGAATACATATTCATAATGCTAACACCCCCCATTCCCCACTTTGGATTAAAATGCACAGTAATGAGTTTAAAAAGTCATTACACCTGCGTGGTTGGCTCCCTGATTTGAAGAACAGGTCGTTTTGGTGTGGAGGGTTCATCAAGAGATGAAGGAAAACCGCTCTTCCCCACTCTCACCTTTCTACCTTTACAATGGTTGACATTACAAATGACATTTGGTACAACTCCAATTTCCTCCCTTGTGACTTTGAAATGGGTTTCCAGATGTAAGGTCTGTGATCTTCCTGAACCCGTTTATCAGTTTCTCTTTTCCCTTATCAGCACATCTAAACGTACAATGACAAGTAATTTTTTACCTGAGATTCATTATCTCAAATCTTGCTTCTCACTTCATCATTAACTCTAACTAGCTCCAGCAAGGCCTATCTCTAGCTAAGATCTCCACTTTTTCTAAAATACCTAATTTTTTAAAATTAGTGACTCTGAAAGAGGTTTCAGAGGGTCCTGGGTGGGCTGGGAGAGACTGGGAGGGTGCATGGATGGGACTGATGTGTCTGTGAGAAGGTTTGGGGGTCCTGACCTCTGCAGACCTCCCAGGGATGCCGTCAAACGCTGCCCACAGCAAGATGCTGACGGGGATTGGAGTTTCCGTGTTGGGCTTCGTCTTCCTGGCACTGGGGCTCGGCTTCTGCCTGCGCAGGAAGGTGAGGGGGGGTCCTAGGGGTGGTGTCCTCCCCCCCCCAAGAGCGTGGGTGCTCCCCTCGGGCCCCCCAAGCCCAGTGTCACCCCCTTTTCTCTGCCCACACGGCTCCTGAGGCAAAAGGTTCTCAAGGATTGAAAGTCAACAATTCCCATTGTCATTCTGTATCCCCTTGGATTTTAATTCCCTTGCTTTTATCCAGGTGCCCACAGGGAGCCAGGAAAGTGTGGAGCCTCCCAGCCAGGTGTCTTCCCAACACGCATCACCAGGACCACGGATCACCAGGGCTCTGCCCAACGGGGGTCACTGGGGATCATCCAACGCCCATCCTCCCATGGGGGATGGAGCTGGAGCAGCGCACGAAGCTCTTCCCGCACTTGGGACACTCCCAGGGCCTTCCTTACTGGTGCCTCCGTTGGTGTTTGGTCAAGTCAGAGCTCCCGGAGAAGCTCTTCCCACACTGGGGACACTCGTAGGGCCTCTCCCCAGTGTGGATGCGCCGGTGGATGGTGAGGTTGGAGTTGTGCTTGAAGCCCTTCCCGCAGTCAGGGCAGCGGAAGGGCCTCTCCTCTGTGTGAATCCGCTCATGTACGAGGAGATGGGAGCTGGTCTGAAACCTCTTCCCACACTGGGGACACTCGTAGGGCCTCTCCCCAGTGTGGATGCGCCGGTGGATGGCGAGGTTGCCGTTGCGGTTGAAGCCCTTCCCGCAGTCGGGGCAGCGGAAGGGCCTCTCGTCTGTGTGAATCCGCTCATGTACGAGGAGATGGGAGCTGGTCTGAAACCTCTTCCCACACTGGGGACACTCGTAGGGCCTCTCCCCAGTGTGGATGATCTGGTGTTTTCTCAGGGCGGCGCTCCACCCAAAGCTCTTCCCACATTCCAAGCAGGTGTAGGGCCGTTCCCCCGTGTGGATCACTTGGTGTCTCATCAGGTAAGATGTGCTGGTGAAGCTCTTCCCACATTTCCCACACTCATAGGGCTTTTCCCCAGTGTGGGTCATCTGGTGCTGGAGCAGGTCAGAGCTGTACCTGAAGCCCTTCCCACATTCCAAGCACTTGTGGGGCTTCTCCCCCTGCTCTGAGCTCTGGCTGGATCTCTGGCCGTGTTCCTGGCACTGGGGGGATCCTTCCTCCTCACAACTCCCTGGACTGGGTTTGCAGCCCCTCCTTGTGCGGCATCTCCAGGGCTTTTCCTCCTCCTCCTCCATCTGGACACGGTTTGGGAATGTAAAATCCTGGCTGGGGAGAAAAAAACAACAGGAGAGCACCTTGGGCTGGGGGTTCCTCCTTGTCCAAGTTCATCTCAGAAAATCACTGGGCATCTTGTATCTGGAAGAATCTCCAGAACACTAAGATTCAGCCCAAACACCCTCCAAACATCAAAACAGATCAAAAACTAATCAAACAAGATTTAGTCAAAATCCCCTCCAAAATAGAACTGTTCAGCCCTCACAAGAAACCAAAGTACCAACATTTAGCCCAATAAAGCTCAGAAACACCAAGATTCAGCCCCGGGAAAATCGTGCATCTCCCTGCCCGGGCACTCGCTGCATGGGGGGTGAGGGGGGCAGTGAGGCCGGGCCGGAGCAGGGGGTGCCTGGGAGAGGCCCCGAGCCCGGCAGAAGCCCCTGCACAGCCATGCAAGTGGCTCCTGGCCGGACTCGGGGATCCCCCTGGCCATCCCCGCTGGAGCAGCCTGGTCCTGAGGGACTCTGGCCCCTGCGAGGGACCCCAGGCTGCAGCAGGACAAGGATTCCTGGCCCTCAGGGGGAGGCAGTGACATGACCTGACTGTGACCCCCATCCCTGTGCCTCTGGGCGGGGAGGGGGACGGAGAGGGGCACAAAGTTAAGCCCGGGAAGGAGGGACAGCTGGGGGGAAAGATGGATTTCCGTAGGAATTACTTCTAATTTTCTTTCTCTGAAAAGTTGGATAATAAATTCAATTTAATTTCCCCAAGTCAGGTGTGCTGTGCCCGTGACCAAGGATTGAACTGTCCCCACCCTCATCCCGACCCCCGAGCCTTTCCTTGACTGTTCTGCTCCCCGCCCGGGACAGGAAGGAGAGTCACAGAGTTTTGGCCTCGCTCCGGCATCCCCTGCTCCATCCCGGACTCACCCCCAGCTCCCTCAGCTCCCGGGCACCCCGAGCTCCCGGCGCTTCAGCGCAGCGGCGCTTCCTTGGCCTCCTGCCCGGGCCGGGCCCAGCGCCGGGGCCGCTCCTCAGCCCAGGGGGCCGAGAAATGGCCGAGATCAGCCCAAGGCAGGCGAGGCCGTGCCGTGTGCAGAGCCCGTGGCTGGCTGCCATTGGCTGCTTCTGCCGTCACTCGTGGCTCTGGCGCGCGCTGATTGGGCAGAGCGGGGACAAGCCCGGCCCCGCTGGCGCCCCCAGGGCGGCCGTGGGGCAGGAGAGCCGCCATTGCCGGAGCGTCTGTGCGGGCCCGGCAGCGGCGGCAGCAGCGGCCGGAGCCCGGTGAGGCGGCGGCGGAGCTCGGAGGCGGCCCCAGCGCAGCGTCCCGGGCACAGCGCAGCCACCTCCGGCCTCCCGACACGAAGCGGGACGAGCCAGCGCTGCTCCGCCACCGCCTCCTGCCGAGGCCCCAGCGGCAAGGAGACCGCGGGCAGCCGCTCCCGCAGCGCCCTCAGCCCAGGGCCAACACGGGCCGGCCACGGCACAAGCCACCCGCCACAGCCCCCTGCCGCCCCCTCCCGGGCCCGCAGCGAGCCCCGAGCCCCCGCAGAACCGAGCGCGGCTCCCACCTGCGATGGCCGGGGCCGCCTCCGAGCTCCGCCGCCGCCTCACCGGGCTCCGGCCGCTGCTGCCGCCGCTGCCGGGCCCGCACAGACGCTCCGGCAATGGCGGCTCTCCTGCCCCACGGCCGCCCTGGGGGCGCCAGCGGGGCCGGGCTTGTCCCCGCTCTGCCCAATCAGCGCGCGCCAGAGCCACGAGTGACGGCAGAAGCAGCCAATGGCAGCCAGCCACGGGCTCTGCACACGGCACGGCCTCGCCTGCCTTGGGCTGATCTCGGCCATTTCTCGGCCCCCTGGGCTGAGGAGCGGCCCCGGCGCTGGGCCCGGCCCGGGCAGGAGGCCAAGGAAGCGCCGCTGCGCTGAAGCGCCGGGAGCTCGGGGTGCCCGGGAGCTGAGGGAGCTGGGGGTGAGTCCGGGATGGAGCAGGGGATGCCGGAGCGAGGCCAAAACTCTGTGACTCTCCTTCCTGTCCCGGGCGGGGAGCAGAACAGTCAAGGAAAGGCTCGGGGGTCGGGATGGGGGTAGGGACAGTTCAATCCTTGGTCACGGGCACAGCACACCTGACTTGGGGAAATTAAATTGAATTTATTATCCAACTTTTCAGAGAAAGAAAATTAGAAGTAATTCCTACGGAAATCCATCTTTCCCCCCAGCTGTCCCTCCTTCCCGGGCTTAACTTTGTGCCCCTCTCCGTCCCCCTCCCCGCCCAGAGGCACAGGGATGGGGGTCACAGTCAGGTCATGTCACTGCCTCCCCCTGAGGGCCAGGAATCCTTGTCCTGCTGCAGCCTGGGGTCCCTCGCAGGGGCCAGAGTCCCTCAGGACCAGGCTGCTCCAGCGGGGATGGCCAGGGGGATCCCCGAGTGCGGCCAGGAGCCACTTGCATGGCTGTGCAGGGGCTTCTGCCGGGCTCGGGGCCTCTCTCAGGCACCCCCTGCTCCGGCCCGGCCTCGTTGCCCCCCTCACCCCCCATGCAGCGAGTGCCCGGGCAGGGAGATGCACGATTTTCCCGGGGCTGAATCTTGGTGTTTTTGAGCTTTATTGGGCTAAAT
Source organism: Cyanistes caeruleus (assembly GCF_971803275.1). Lineage (NCBI taxonomy): Eukaryota > Metazoa > Chordata > Aves > Passeriformes > Paridae > Cyanistes > Cyanistes caeruleus. Next base: position 350,589 of record NW_028255907.1, on the reverse strand, counting down.
GTTGGTGTTGTTTTTTTTTTTTTTGGGGGGGCAGAATCTTTCTATTTTGGAGGGATACTAGATTTTTTGTGTTTTGGAAGTTTTTGATCTGTCTTTGTTAGCGTTCAGGAACACACATAATCACAGACTGATTGTATGCAGGTGCTTTATTGTAGCATGCAGGAACTGGGGGTATCAGCAACCCAAATCTACCTCCATCGTCTTTGTCCAAAGTGCACATGTTTATACAATTTCAGCTGTAGCAGTAATCACTATAACAACCTTATCAATATTGCTTCATTAATATTGCTTCATTAACTTTTATCTATATTGCGTCATGAGAGTTAGCTCATCCTTGCATGAACATGTCCGAATCTTATCTCTGGGTGGGTATCTTGGAGACCCCAAGTACCAGTTCCCGTTACCGTAAACATTTCAGCTTGCTAGATCATCCCCAATACCAAGCATTCTTGTGGCCTACCTCTACATGATTTTTAGAAACATTTTCAGAAACATTTAACCACATAGTAACATATTTCCGTCCTTTGAAAACATTTCACTTTACTATAATAAGTGTAATGCTTTCACTATATACAGTCCTTTTTCTGTATTTATACTTGATGTTCATCTTCGAATCCACAGTTGTCGTAAGCGTTGTTACACTCTGGAGGACTTGGAGATGACAAATGTGGATGTGGATCCCTGTCCCGTGTCAGCGCCTTTATTATCTTCTGGTTCCAGGTTCCTCTTTTCTTTATCTCTCCTTTCAAAACTGCATAGATTAAGCAGATTGCTAAGAACACAATCAGTAGGATTATCAGACTCTCAAGAATAGATTTGATTTATGAGCTCACATTCCATCCTAACCCTTCAAAACTTTTATCTACCCAACTTGTGGTCAGATCTTCCCTCTCTTTCTGTGCTTCATGTTCTATTTGTTTTAATGGATTAATGTTGTGTTCTACATCTGCAGTTCCATTTGGGATGTGGATGCAGCAGTGATCAATTTGTCCTTTTAGGTACCCGCACACTCTGTGTTCTTTCAACAATAACAGATCTAAAGGCAATCTGTTTTGCTGGGTCATTTTAGTTGTGCCTTGTAATTGTACATTTAGCTCTCTAAATCCCTCTTTGGTAACTCTTGCCAATCTTTCTACCTGGCCTGTAAGTTTGTACAACATCTTTCTATTTGTTATAATTTGCTATTGGACCAAACAAGGATTCCAGAACCCACTTAAATTTTATACTACTGCCTGGGGTTCCTGCCATATTTCTTCATCTTCAGCTTTGTTTTCCTGAACTTCTCGTCTTGTCCTTATTTGCAGAAGTTCATGCTCTCCCTTGAATGGGGACCTTTTCCAAATTGGGCATAAGGTGGGGAGGCCTAAAGTAATCTCTTTTACTTTTTCACCTACTGGCAAATGTGTTGTCCAGGTGCCGTCGCTTGCTGCCCATCCAAATTGGCCTGGACTCTGAACTGTACTTGTGCTCCATATTACCTTTTGGATCACTTGTCCTATCTTGTCATTTATTTCACCTTGTTTATGTGTGATTCCTCTGCAGGCACATCCAATTTTCAGAGCTACCACAAGTGGTGGCATTTGTTTTATTTCTTCATCATCAGAAGTACAGTCATAAGTTTTGTTCCATTCCCACCAATTCACTTTGTCTGCCTCCATTCTACTACTGGTTGCAGTGTTCCATACCCCTGGATCTGTTTCACTTTCAGAGCCTTCCCACTTAATGCACCAAGGGCTATCTGCCATAGATTGGAATTTCTGAAGCCCACTCATTGCCCATGCACTGTCCCAAGCTTCAGCCCGATCTTTTCCTTCCTGTCCTTCACACTTCCACTTCAATACTGGAATCTTTTCTTTAATGACCTTTGCTATCTTTTCAGAACACCATCCATAATTCCCTAATCCCCCATACCAGCCTAATTTTGGTTCATACTTTCCTCCATTTTCATGACAATCCCATAGAAATGAATACTTTGGCTTCACAGCATTTTCAAACACTGTCTTATTTGGGTACTCGTAATCTATTTGCAATACACAGCTCACATTTTCATTTTTATTCTTTTGTATTTCAGGTAATTTTGATGTTATAATTCCCCAATTTTTTTGGTCTCCTGCTGCCTTTGGTATTGACAGACAGGCAGTTATTTTGCTGGTGTTTTGCATGTTGGCCAAATCTTGAATTAATCCAATCATCCCATTTTTTGCCTGAATAGTATTAGAGACTTTTATCACTTGTGGTTCTGGCTGCACCCCCACATCCCTCTTCATTCTCAAATGAAGAGTTGTCAGCTGATCCTTTTGCTTTTCACATCCCAAGATAACATTGATTCCAACTGATGGCACTAAAGGCCATGAAATAATCACCAATACAGTCACTAGCAACCTAGACATTTGAAACAATCAAACCCGCTTTATCTGCAGCTTTGTTGGCCCTACAGTTTGTGCAGTCCACAGTGCAGGGGAAACCTTCTTCACCCTGGTGTAATGTATGCAGGGATCCAGTCCAGCTCCTTTGACTGCTGTCAAGGTAGTTAACAGTACCTGACAGGGTCCATTCCACCTTTCTTTTAATGGTTCTTCCTTCCAGCTTTTACCGTACACTTCATCTCCCGGGGGGATGTCATGAACTGGATTCTCAAGAGTCAGCGGCCTGTTCCACACAAGGGTGCTCCGAAGTCGAGCTCGAGCTTTTCCAAGAGACAGAACATAATTCTACACCTCTTGCTTCCCTGTAACATGTACATTTGGATTAGGTTCAGGGCATTCATATGGTTTCCCATCCAGTATCTCATAAGGACTGACTGACATCCTGCTTCTAGGCTTTATCCGAATCCTCAGCAGTGCTATTGGTAAAGCTTGTGGCTGCTGCAATTTAGCCTCTTGGCATCTTTTGCTGATTTGCCTCTTCAATGTCTGATTCATCCTCTCTACCTGTCCACTGGATTGGGGTCTCCATGGTGTATGGAGATGCCAAGCTATTCCCAGTAACCTACTCACCTCCCTCACTACTGTGGCTGTGAAATGTGGGCCCCTATCTGATGATATTCCTAGAGGCACCCCAAATCTTGGAATGATTTCTTGCAGTAACCACTTGACTGTCTCCTTTGCTTGATTTGTGTGACAGGGAAGAGCTTCTGGCCATCCTGAAAATGTGTCAACCCCTCCCAATAGATATTTCTATCCTTGAGTTCTTGCTAATTCTACAAAATCTACTTGCCAATAATCTCCTTGTTCTACTCCTACCTGAATTTTCCCTAATTGTGCCTGTCATCTAGCCACTGGATTGTTCTTTAAGCAAATTTCACATTTTGACATTACTGATTTTGCCATTGTTAACATCCGTACTAAAATTAAATTTTGTTTTAACAATTTCACCAATGTCTCTGCACTCCAATGACATTTGTTATGTTTAATTTGTAGAACTTCTCTCATTATCAAGGGGGGTGCCACTACTTGTCCCTGTGTAGTCACATACCACCCTTCTGAATTCTTCTGTGCATTCAGTGAGCATCCCAATTTCTCATCCTCTATTGAATATTTTGGTTCTGGGGGTAAATTGAATTGAGATACATTAGTTTTTAAAGGTATCAATGCCATTGCAGTTTGCACTTCTCGAGCAGCTTGTCGGGCTGTCCAGTCTGCTTTCCGATTTCCCTCATGAATTTTGGAGTTTCCTGATTGGTGAGCTTTGCAGTGCATGATTGCTACTTGCTCGGGCTTTTGTACTGCTTTTACTGATTGCAGGACTGCATCTTGATGTTTAATGTGTGTGCCTTGAGAAGACAGCAGTCCTCTTTCTTTCCCCAGTGCTCTGTGTACATGCAGTACTCCAAAAGCATACTTTGAGCCAGTCCATATGTTTACCCTTTTCCCTTCACTTAATTCTAGTGTTCTGGTTAAGGCAACCAGTTCTGCCCTCTGGGCAGATGGATTTGGTGATAATGCTTTTTCCTCCACTGTTGTACTGACTGTTGTTGCCTGGGGGTCCCAGAGCATCTTCCTCTCTGCCTTCTTCTCCTCCATTCGTCTAATGCTTGGGCATGAGAAGTGTGGTTTGGGGGGAAAAACAAGGGGTGACCACCTAGGATTCAGGGTTCCTCCTGCCCCAGTCCATCTCTAGAAGTCTTCAGGTGTCTTGTGTCCATGAAAATCTCCAAAGCATCAGGACTGAGAGGAAAAAATCCCTCCCTGAGGTTCACCTTCTCTGGGGTCCCCACTTTGGTGTCCCAGGGCTTCTGCAGGCTCATCCCTTCTCCGGGCTGCCCCTTCTCCAGGCTCCCCTCACTCCCGGCTCTCGGGGTCCCCCCTTTCCAGGCCCCCATTTCAGGCTCCGGGACTCCCGGGGCTCCCCCCTTTTCGCTGCTCCCCTTCCCCTGCCGGTACCGGGCATCTCAGCTCAGCTTTGGAGTCCTGCAAGATCCAGACATCGCTGTGCCCGGCCCGGCCCCAAAAAAAGAAACAGGGGTCCCCAAAGCTACTTCGAGTGAGCTCCAAATATCCCTTCCCCTGTAAACAAATCCTGCCAGGACGGCCCAAGAGCTTCGGGGCGAGGTTCCCGTCCCCGGTGAGCTGCGGGCTGCGGGGCCCGATGCTCCCGGCGCGAAGGGGCTGCAGATCCAGAGAGCGATGGACGCACCTGGGTGATTTGCGGAATAAAAGGAACTCTATAACTCACAGAGTAGTTATAAGAGCAGGTATGAATTTATTCAGCGCTGAGGTGCATGGGGGATATCTCCTCCAAAAAGCATGCACACCTTTTTGATTGGGTTTTCCCGTTTTTATCCTTTACAGAGCAGGTTTACACGATACGGCTAATACATATTAATTTCCTAACCCCGCCTGTCTTCACTTCATATTAAAATTAGCCCTGTGCCCCTTTCAGTCCTTTGGCCGCTTTTTTTTGGGGAGGGGGACTTCAAATCCGTTTCCTCCGGCTTAGGGTCCAGGAATCTCCTTTATCCTGTGGTGCCTTTGTCTTTGCATCTTGTTTGTGTATTCCAGCTCCTTATCTTATCTTGCAGTCTGACTCTTTTTCCTGTTCTTGTGGATTAGGGTGTCAGGGTCTGGTTTTTGTCAGACACCCCTTTTAAACGTTTCTTCTTAATTCTTAATTTCTTTGTTTCATGGGGCCTCCTCTGCTGCTCCTCTTGCAGTTCCTGCTCCTCCTCTACCCCTCCTCTTCCTCCCGCTCCTCCGCTTTCCCCTCCTTCCCCTCCTCCTCCTCCATCTCTCGGCTGCTGGCGAGGAGCTCTGGGGTGAGCGGAGCGGGGCCGGGAGCCGGTGGGAAAGGGCTGGGAGAGGGGGATGAGGGGAGCTGGGCCAGGGGGAGAGGGGTTCTCAAGGAGGGGCTGCCAGTTAAGGCCAGGAGCCCCAAATCCCCTCCGTGTCCTGCCAGCCCCTGCCCCCGGCGCTGTGGGGGCCGGGCCGTGCCCCAGTGCCGGCTCAGGGGGTGCTCCAGGCTGCCGTGCTGCACCTGGCAGCTGGAGCTGAGCCCGCATTGCCGGGGGCGGTTTCCAGCAGCACCAGGAGCTGCTGGCTCCAGTCCCCGCTGGGGAGCACGGCAGTGGCCAGCACGTGGCCCGAGAGCTGCTGCTGGCCCTGGGAGCAGCTCAGCTGGATGTGGGCAGGGGAGAAATCCATCAGGGAGCAGAGCAGGCGGCCGGGGCCGGGCTGGGAGCTGGAGGGCACCAGCGAGATGGACACGCTGGGATGGGCAGGGGGCTTGGGGACCCCCAATGCGGATCTTCCTCCCCACAAGCCGCAGGGAATTGCTCCAGGGATCGAGTGCTGCGGGACAGGGAACCACGTTTCTTTCATCCCAGCCCCACCTTTCCCTCTCCTCTCCCCCTTTCTCCTCCTTCCCCCAATCCATTGCCCCCTCACACTGCAATTTGGGTTTCCCAGCACCCTCCCCCACGCTTTCGGGGGGTCCCAGCGCTCTCTTTTTCCCACTCTTTCTCCTTCCCAATCGTCCCTCCAATCTCCAGCCTCCTCCCCCGTGCTTGGATTTGGGGGTTCCAGGCCCCTCCTGCTCTGTCTGGGGGTCCCATCCCCCCTTTCACTCAATTCACGGAGATCCTAGCAGATTTTTTTCTGGGAGGAATTCCTGAGTTACAGGATTTTTGGGGTGTAGATTTGAAGGGGGACAGCTCCGTCTGGCATTTATTTAACCCATGGTCTGCCGGGGAAGCACAAAAACGTTTCCCATTCCCATCCTTTCCTCATTTGGTCTGGTTCATGAGCTGCTTTCTTGTTTCCTTTGGTATCTGTTCTCATCTATTTGTCAACAGCAGTTTGAGTCATTTACTTTTCCAGAAATTCTGCCTCCTTCTGCTAAGAGATAATGTGATCCCATCCCATAGTGAAATGTTGTGTTCCTCAATGAGTGGATTGGATGGGGGGAAGGTCAGGAGCTGCAGCTGTCTGGTTGGGTGTTATTTCAATGACATCCTGTAATCTAATTATCCCATTGAAATGAGAAATGGTTTCTCTGGTACCTGATGTGAATTCATCAGGGTTCCCAGGGTCTGGTCCATGGTGTTGCAGGATTTGTTCTGGTGGCTGTTCATCTTTTCCCCATTTCTGGGTGCTCCCTCCAGCCAGGGCTGCATCAATTGTCAGCTTTTCTCTCATTAAATCATCACATACTTAGATTCCCAACTGATTTCCCTGAACTTGTGGTAGCAAATAAACCCCAGTGGTCTGATACACCCTATATAACATAGACAGAGACAGCACATGTTGGAGTGGGGACAGGGATGATTCTCCCTCACTTGTTTTAGTGAAGTTTTCTCAACATTCTCCATTTTCTGTTTTCCTTTGCAGCTGAACCAATTTCTGCTGCAGAGTCAGATATCCTCACAATGGGCTGTGCCTTTAGCTGTGCAAATTCCATCTGTGCAAGCAGGCAGAGCTTGGGCTGAGGGGCAGAGGGAATCAGTCCAATTCCTCCTGCAGGCAGGAAGCCCCTGGGCCTTTGTGCAGGCTTTGGGTCATCAGTGTTAATTTGCATTTCTAAAGTTCCTCTCCTGGCTGCCTGGAACAAAGCTTCTCTTCCAGGGCAGACATCCTGTGACTCACACGTGGCCCCCACAGAATCTGTTATTTTTTTTTTTAAACAATATTTTATTAACTGTTTATGTGTTAAAGCGCCAACTTTTAAGCTCTTCTAGTTTTCAAAGTGCAGCTTAAAGGTGAACATTGAAAAACTCATACCATCATTTTGTCATCAATAAGAGTCACGTTCAAATATAAAACAAAAATGAGAAAGCAATCAAGTGTTTTCTTTTCCTTCTCCTAGGACTAAAAACTGATTCTCACAACATTGTCCCAAACAGAACCAACAATATAGAAGTAAAATAATTACAAAAAATTATTCTAACGGTGTAATCTTTTTTCTGAAACTGTAAAAGCAAAAACTCTTCAACAGTGTCTTTAGAGAAATAAGGTGTTACTTGATTCTGGCCAGAATGTGCAACAGGAATTATTTCATGCACACTTAGGCTGGGTGTGCAGAGAAAATCATTCCATGACACATGAGTTTGACTAGATTTTTCCTAAACTTTATACAGTCTGACCCCATAGAAATCCCTTGGTTTAATGTTCGTTGGTTTGAAGGTGTGGAACAGTTAGAATTTGGTTTCCTGTTGCACCCGGATTTCTGTGCCTGTGATGGGAATTAGGTGGGCACTCCTGGATTTCCTGCTCAGCCTTTTCCAGACCAGGTGTCTCCAGCTGTGCCTTGGGCAGTCTCTGGGTCAGATGTTGTTTGATGTTAGCTGATGGAATCTTTTGGGCTATTCCCAGTCTGTTGAGATGTAAATTTCATCTCTGCTAAGTGGTGGAAAAGAAATACTAAAATTCCTTTAAAAGAAAGATTAAAATTCCTTTCCCCAAGGCAAAGGCAAACCAAGTGTGAGCAGAGAAATAAGATTTGAAGCCATTTTCATGTTGGTCTATTTTGCCAGCAGCTAATCCCAGGCAGGGCAGAGTGTGAGTGTAATTGAGAGTCAGAGTGGAATTGTCCCGGTGCCTTCCCCAGCAGCTGTGGCGAGGGCAGGCACAGAAAGGCCTGAAGGTGCAAGAGTGAGAGCAAGGATTGTCCCGCAGTGGCTGGAGATGGCAAAGGAGGGTGCCCAGGCCGAGGATTTGAGCAGAGGATCTGTGGGCAGGCCCAGGGGCTTCCCCCGCTGGGGAGCCCTGGCTGCTGCTGCGTTGCCTTCAGTGCAGACTCAGGGGTGGCCTGTTTAATATTCCCTTGCAATTCAGATTTCTGAGTCTGGAAGAGCCATGGCTGGGGCATCAATCATTTTATTATTTTCATTTTGTTAAGTTTTGTTCTCTTTCTTATATCTACACCATAACATAGAGGCTATCTGGGGCTAAAGAAATCACACAATGTTCTGCCTAGAAAAGAGAATCCTCAATCCAGCTCCTGCAATTCCCTGTTAATTGTAGGAATTGTTCCAGCTCCATTTTAGTCCTGGGTCACATTATTTCTGAGATTCCCTGAACCCTGTCAGGGTCAATACAAGACAAAACTTCCATCAACGTAGGTCCCAAATATTTAACCATTTTCTCTACCATTTGCCCTTTCTTTTTTTTCAGATACTCAAAGCTGCTTTTTCGCCTGAAAATGAAGCCATTTCACAGAGGCTTCCTCTACCTCTTCTCCTTGTTTTTCTGACTGGATCAAGTCATCCACATCCTGCATTAAGCCAGTCCCTGGGGGTGAGGTCAATTCCTTTGATATTTCCTGCAAGGCTTGCCCCAATCAGGCCGGTGCTTCCGTGCATCCCTGCAGAAGGACCGTCCATGTCTTGAGCATTTTCCCTTCTACCTCTTGTTGCCAGCCCAAGGCAGAATTCAGTTTGCATCCTCTGTGAGTGGGCAGATCGCCAGAAAGCATCTTTTGCATCAAGTTGTGAATGGCAGCAGTGTGAGGAGGGCACCTGGTTGAGGCTGGTGTAAGGATCTGAGAGTGTGGGGTGCCTCGGTTTCATCATCTCATTTCTTCTTCTTGGGTCCTGCAGCATTCTGTGGATTCCATTGGATTTCTTGTTTGGCAGGATAGGAGCATTCTAGGGAGCCATCCCTGGCTCCCCAAGCCGTGCCTTGAGCAGGACTCCCAGACAGGCTGTGAGCCCTTCCTTCCCTCCCTTGGAACAGGGGATTGCTTTTGGACACTTCTTCTCCTGGTTGCTTCAGGGAAATTTGGAGAGGCTCCATATCTAATTTTGCCGATTTCCCTGGGGCTGCCCACACTTGTGGGTTCACTTCAGCCTAGGCTCTGCCTGACATTTGACGCAGAGGTACAACAGAACCAGCCTCTGTATCACCTTATGCAATATTAATTTGTATTCCCAATTTAGCCATCAAGTCCCTTCCCAATAAATTAAAATCACTATTGTGAGCAAATAAAAATTCCTGCATTTCAAACCGCTCCCTCACATCTGCTAATAGTGGCTGAATAAAGCACTCCGGCTCATCTTTCCCACTTAGTGCCTTAATAATTTAAATATTCCCTAACACCTTTAGGTGTAAGATTCTGAGTGGATGGAGAGGCCCCTGTGTCCATCAGGAAAGGTCTCCTCTGGATCCAGAGCCACCCTGGATGTTCCCAAGGGCTGCAGTGTGGTGGGTCCCTGGTGGAATGGGAGCTGTGCCACCGCTAAGAATGCGTGTCCATCAAGGGCTGGACTTGCTGGTGCTGAGGGTGCTGCTGTCTGTGCTTGCAGTGTCCTTGTGCCCTGCAGCTGGAAGGCTGATTCCTTGCCAGGGGCTGTTTGGGTGGGCTGTGCCCTGGCCAGGAGGGCAATGCCTGTGCCAGGTGCTTGTGGCCGAGGGTGTCCCCTGGGTGCTGGGGCCCCCTTGGGCCCTGGGCTTGATCCCTCAGGGGCTGTAGGAACTGTGCCATGGCCTTTGCCTTCAGCTTGGCCTTTTGCTCATCCCTTGCTGCATTCAGCTGCTGAGCCTTTGTGAGCAAGTGCTGCAGGGGCTTCTTCTGTCGCTGCTGCAGCCCCCCTCAGTGCGTGTGGGTGCTCATCCTGTGGCAGCTGCTGAGCTTTCTGCAAAACCCTTCCTTTCTCCAGGGACCCACCAGGAAATGCTTAAAGGATCCTCTGGATCCTTGCAGGTCTAATCGCCATTTGTGAGCTGTTCCTTCCTCGTGCTGGCTGTGCTGAGGCTCCCCTCCCCAGCCCGTATCCCAGAGCCGGTCCCTGTCCTGCCGCAGTGTCCAAAGGCGGCCCCCCCGGCGGGCAGGGCCGGCAGCTCCATGGGGCCGGGCAGCGGCCGGGGCGTCCCGCAGCCTCCTGGGGGCCGGGGGCCACTGCGGGCCCTGCCCGGGGGGTGCTGGGCTCAGGCAGCGCCCGGCGCTGAGCCCCGGCTGCCCCACAGCCCCGGCCCGGCCCCACAGCTCCCCACAGGCCCCCAGCCCGTGCTCCCGGTGCCGCAGCTCTGCGCCCGCTCCTGCCGCTCCCAGCTCAGAGAAACCCCCTGAAATCCTCACCTCCTTGTTTTCCTGTCCTGGAAAACTGGGATACAAAGGATCTGGGTTGCCTTCGAAAGGCACGGCGACCTGGTTCAGGGGCGACACGGTGACCAACCCCAGGTCACTCGGTCCATCTGCACACTTACACAAATATGGTGGACAGCAAAATGGCGTTTATTGGTGAAGAATTTGACACTTTATAACCTAAGTTTCCAATGTCACTCCCATCTGCTTTCATCACAGCTAGGTGCCACTGGCTAATTACAGGTGTAATTACCATAAACTATTCGGGGGGGGGGGGGGGGGGGCGGGGTTTTGATTCTTTCTTTCTGTACATCACGATATCTTCCGACCGCTGACCCCTAATACCCCACATTTCCCCCCCTCCTTATGCTTAACTAAATTGTCTAGAATATAAGGTGTATTAGTCTTGAAAGTTCTAATGTTATTTTGTCTTTATCTGTCTTTAAACATTTTATCTAGTTTACCTATATTATGAAAAGTTTTAAAAGTATATATCATAGACTTGAGTAAAAATATAAGGTGCGCTATACTTAACTAAAAAGGCTAAAAACTTATAAAATAGACACTGCAGCTTTTCATTAACAAACATAAGGCACACTGAGCAGGCAGTGACCAAGTGCATTCTTAGAGCATCTGCTGTCTTTCTACAAACAGGATGTTGACTCTCTCTAGTCAGCTCTTGACAAAAGACACAAGCTTATTTAAAACACATGGTCCAAAGATTAACACTAGTAAGATCATTACGATTGGCCCAATCAGGGTGGACACTGGGGTGGTCAGCCATGGGGGCTGGTTAAACAGCAATTCGAACCACCCTTATTGAACTTCTCTATCTCTCTTTCTCTGCGCTAGTCTTTCTTTCAGTTCAGCTATAGAATCTCTGACCACTCCGGTGTGATCAGCATAAAAGCAACACTCTTCCCTTAAGGCGGCACAGAGGCCTCCTTGCTGCATTAGCAGATCTAGCCCACGTCTATTCTGCAGGACAACTTCAGAGAGTGAGGACAGTGAGTGTTCTAGAAAGGAGATGGATTTTTCAATTATCTGCAAGTCTTCATCAATTCTCATCTGCAGCTGAGACAGTCTCTGTTGTTGGGTCACGAGGGCAGAGACACCTGTGGCAGCACCAGTTGCTCCCAGGCTAAGCAGCATCCCTATGGTCACACCTGTCACCAGTTCTCTTTTCTGAAGTCAGGTGAGTCTGTCCGACTGCAGATTTAACTCCTCATCCGAGTGGTACAGGACCCTGGGAACAATCACAACTTGCACACAAAAATCGTTAGAAACACTGAAGTCACAAACAGATGGGCATGGGGTAATCATTGTCGGGTCTGTGCCCATTAGCTGCTGCAGACTGGAGCCTTGCAATTTAGGGTTTATTGGTGAGTGGATCTTCTGTCCCCCATCTGTCACCCGGACTGGGAACTCCAGCACAGCTGAAGGGACCCAGCTGGCACATGCAGCTTTTACTTCTCCCCAGTCTGTGAGAGGGCTATCTCCTCTCAGTTCTTTAGTAATGTGGAGGGGGATATTCTTGTTTATCTTTGTTGTCTCCTCCTCTAAGGAGTCGGTCACCGACCACTCATCCCCGCTGGTGTCTCAGTCGGAGTTGGAACTCGACTGGCTAACCATTTCTGGTTTCCCGTGCCTTTTTGTTGGGCTCCGGCCCCACCTACGTCCCTCGTGGGCAGGTCATTCCCTCCCTCCTGGTTCGCCCCTTTCTTTTGGTCTGCTCCGCCCTCTGCTCTTCTCCCCCTTACAGCTCTCCCCCCCCAACCTTTCTCCTTCACGTTCTCCTGTTCTCGCTGTGCAGCACTCCCACTTCTTATCTCCTTCGCTTCACATTCTCGTTCCCTCCCACGTACTTTATCTTTCTTGTCCTCATTCTTTGCCCATCTACGTATGCTTGTCAATGCCAGCGTTTGTTCCCTGCTCCTACCAAGGACATTTTCACTTTGCTCTTTGTCTTTTTGCTTGGTGCCATCTTGGGGCACATAGGGCGGTGGTCCTTCCCAGGCTTTCCCCGCGGCACCCCTGGCTTCTTCTGTTAACTCCTTCCAGAAAGTTTCTGCTCTCTGCTGACCCTCGGTAAGCGGATCGGGATTTGGGAATTGAGGGGACGTATCGCCCTCTTGTTTCCCCTTTGGCTCAGCAGAGCCGCTCTCATCTGGGACCTGTAATGTCTGTGTAGCCGCCCTGACCCCCAGTTTCGGGGTGGCCAACAAACAGTTTTTTGCTCTTGTATAGCTTTTCGCAGAGCTTTAACAACCTTCCCCCATGACTTAAGATGTTTCCCGGTGCCTGAGGACATGGTTTCCTCAGCTAAAGCTTTGGTACATCTGTCCCACTCCTCAGGGTGGAGAATATCTACTGGCTGGTCTATGACCCCAATATGCAAAAGCCTTGCAAGTGCAAGAGTAAAATCCTTAGGTTTACAATCGATACCCCACTGCTTATGTAATTGCGATACAACCTTCACAAGGGCTTCCATCTCCTTGTTGGTCCAGGAGCATCCTCCCTGCTGGGCTGGTCCAGCGGCTCCGCCCGTCGCCCCCCGTCCAGGCGATTCCCGCTTTCTGGATTTGATTCCCGGGTTTCGGCACCACTTTGTTGCCTTTAAAGGCATGGCGACCTGGTTTAGGGACGGCACGGTGACCAATCCCAGGTCACTCAGTCCATCTGCACACACCACCAATGTGACGGATGGCAAAATGGTGTTTATTGGTGAAGAATTTGACACTTTATAACCTGTGTTCACAGTGTCACTCCCATCTGCTTTCATCACAGCTAGGTGCCATTGGCTAATTATGGGAGTAATTACCATAAACTGTTGAGGAGGGGAGTGATTCCATCTTTCTGTACATCCCAATATCTTCCGACCACCGGACCTTAGCTGCCCACAGAGGCCATGTGACATTTCCCATGGGGTCTCTCCAGTTGTTGACAGACACAGCCTCCTTTTCATCCTAATTTTCTTGGCCACATCTCCCTCTCCCTTTCCCCATTGGCTGAAGTACTGGACAGGTACAGACTGCCCAATACCACTTAATATGAACTCTTTTAGCCATAATTTTGTTTAGCTAACAATATTGATGGCTGTGTTAAGTCTTTGTTGTTCTTCTGGAAGTTCATGAATTTAGGAGAAACTTGGCTGAGCAGCAGTCTTTGTCATCAATTAATAACATTTTGTGCAACTGATGGCTCCTCGCGTCACTTCCTTATGTCCACATCCCTGGCCCTATGTGCAATGAGGTTGACAGAATCAGTTTGTAAAGAGCCTTTGTTGTTCTTCCATTGCTGGGGTTGCCCCGTTTTGGGGCCATCCCCCCTGGAGCAGGGTGTCCCCCCTTGGTGCAGGCGCAGGGCTCAGGCAGGGCTGAGCCAATCAGAGCGCGCGGCGCTGATGACTCATCAGTGTCCAGGCAGAGCCGCAGCTGCCAGCGTTCCCCAGCTGGAGCCCAGCTGCGCCCCTCCCCCCCGGGCCTTGGCGCCCCCCTGGAGGGGAATTTGGGGAGGTGGGAGGGGGGAGCGCCAAGGCCGGGCCCCCCCGCGCTGTGGTGGCGGGAGCGGCTGCAGTGGGGAGCGAGTGCGGGCGGAAGCGGCCGAGAGCCCAGCGCTGCCCCAGGCCGAGCTGGCCCAGCTGCATCCGTGCCCCTGCGGTGGGATGCTGTGGGACTGGGGGGGAAGAGGGAGGCGGCAGTGGGTGCTGGGCCTGGGGGCAGGAGGAGAAGGGAAGGAGAAGCAGGGTTGAAGAGCAAAATGGTGAAATTATGTACCTGGAGTTTTGCAGAAGGAGGAGTGTGAGGTAGAGCAGGGACTCAGGACGAGGAGGAGTAGGAAGAGGAAGCAGCACCAAGTTCATCCCTGAATCTTCAGCTCCCCCACCCCAGGAATGTTGCCTCCCCACATGCAGCGGGTGACTGGGGAGGGGGATCCACGATTTTCTTGGGGCTGAATCTTGGTGTTTCTAAGCTTTATTGGGCTAAATGTTGGTGCTTTGATTTCTTGTGAGGGCTGAACCTTTCTGTTCTGGAGGGGGTTTTGGCTGAATCTTGTTTGATTAGTTTTTGGAAAACACAATCAGTGTTTTCTTGTTTGGTCTGAATGTTGGTGTTTTAGAGATTCTTACAGACAAAAGATGACCAATGACTTTCTGAGATGAACTTGGGCAAGGAGGAAACCCCAGCCCAAGGCACTCTCTTGTTGTTTATTTCCCCCCAAACAGGAATTTTACGTGACCAAACCATGTCCAGACGGAGCAGGAATAGGAAAAGCCCTGGAGATGCCGCACAAGGAGGGGCTGCAAACTCAGTCCAGGGAGCTGCAAGGAGGAAAGATCCCCCCAAGTGCCAGGAACACGGCCAGAGATCCAGCCGGAGTTCAGAGCTGGGGGTGAAACCTCATGGTGGGGAGAAGCCCCACAAGTGCTTGGAATGTGGGAAGAGCTTCAGCCGGAGCTCCGACCTGAAGAAACACCAGAGGATCCACACTGGGGAAAAGCCCTATGAGTGTGGGAAATGTGGGAAGAGCTTCAGAAATACCTCTGACCTGATGAAACACCAGGTGATCCACACAGGGGAACGGCCCTACACCTGCTTGGAATGTGGGAAGAGCTTTGGGTGGAGCTCTGACTTGAGGAAACACCAGCTCATCCACACTGGGGAGAGGCCCTACGAGTGTCCCCAGTGTGGGAAGAGGTTTCAGACCAGCTCCAGTGTCCTCCTACATGAGCGGATTCACACAGATGAGAGGCCCTTCCGCTGCCCCGACTGCGGGATGAGCTTCAACCGCAACTCCACCCTTGTCAGTCACCGGCGCATCCACACTGGGGAGAGGCCCTACGAGTGTCCCCAGTGTGGGAAGAGCTTCTCCAGGAGCTCTCACTTGACCCGACACCAACGTAGGCACCAGTAAGGGAAGCCCTGCGAGTGCCCCGAGTGCGGGAAGAGCTTCGTGCGCTGCTCCAGCTCCATCCCCCATGGGAGGATGGGCGTTGGATGATCCCCAGTGACCCCTGTTGGGCAGAGCCCTGGTGATCCGTGGTCCTGGTGATCTGTGTTGGGAAGACACCTGTCTGGGAGGCTCCACATCTTCCTGGCTCCCTGTGGGCACCTGGATGAACACCGGGACAGGAACAACATTGGGACACAGACCAACAATGGGAATTCCTTGTGGGGGGCAGATTTGTTGACTTTCAATCCCAGAAAATCTTTTGCATTCAATCTTATCTTCTGGTGGCATCAAGGAATACTGGATGGTCTTGGAGGTCTTTTCCAACCTCAGTGATTGCACAGTTTTGATTTCCTATTGCCCAAGGGTGTCTTCCACAGCCAAATGGTTATGAAGTGGGGCAAAGATCAAGGTTTTGGAGACAGTGGTGTGGAAACCCCTCCCCCCCTTCTTCCCTCCCACTCAATCACAAGGATGCTCAGCCAGCACAAAGAAATCCTTTTGTTTTGGCCTTGATTTTCTTTTCATTTCTCTTCTTTCCTTTAAAATATCTAATTTTGTGGTAAAAATAAAGACATTGAATTAAGACATGGGTGAGAACATTGAGGGACATAGACATGGTGGGACATGGAGAGTGACATAGACATGGACAGGGACATGACTATGGATGCTAACTCTGAAATAGAGAGCACGGTGCTTGTGGAAATTGCAGGCCACATAGTTTTCTCAGTCTTGCCTGGGAATTCATAAGGAGGAATTAAAACAATCCTCCGAGATAGAGAACAGCCTTGCGGGTGCTGTTTGTCTGTTCCTTGTTTTCTTGCAAGAGAAGGTCGAGGGGTGGTGTACCCCATTGACCAATGAAGGTGATGTGGTAGTTTACTAACCAATAAGAGTTTCTTCTCTGTACTTTTCACGTATCGGTCTATAAAAAAGACCTGAGTTAATAAACCAGAGAGAAATTCTCGTGATCGACTCCCAAGAGAGTCTGTGTCGTTCTTCTCGCCATTCCTAATAGAGCAACATCTGGTGACCCCAACGTGATGCGCATCTAGTGACCCCCCGAGGGTCAGTGCAGCCAGCGGTCGACGAGCCAGCTGCTTCCCCCACAGAGGGGTAAGTGAGAATCTCCCGGGCTCCCCTGGAGGGGGCTGGTTTTTTTAGACCAACGGGATAGTGGAGCCCTGCCAGTGAGCGGGCTTGGAACGGCTTATCTTGACGAAGCTAGAATTTAAAGTCCCTGGTTAAGCCACTGCATCTGCATCATTGCATTCGCGGGCTGTCAAGATAGACGGTTCTCACAATGGAGAACTGCAATTGAACTAATGATCAGCTTGTCTTCTCTGCGTGACAAGACACCTTGCCAGGCATGGGACTCGATATTTCTGAAGATGCTATGTGCACTTTGTTCCAGTGAGTAAAGTGCAAAGTTTGACTGTGACTCTTGATAATGCCTTTAACCTCGAGATTTGGCTGTCAGTGGGAGACCGCCTATGGTCTGAGTTAGCTGCAGGAGATACCGGCGTGTGCAGCTTGGCAGCCACCTGGGGCGTGCTCTTTAAAGTGCTGGAGCGGTGCCGGTCTGAGGACAGTGATGCCGGGATAGAAGATTCGGAAGCCAGGGGTGCCTCTTTTGTACACCATGAGAGACTGGGGGGTGAGACCAAGAACCCGTCACCCGCGGAGTTGGGCGCACAAGCCTCGCCAACAGAGAGGCGACACAGGAATGGAGACTGCCCGTCCCCGTCCGCGCCTCCGTCTGCGGCGCCTTCACCAGCGCTGCGAGCGCTGCCGCAAGCGGCCGCGGGGGGCCCTTCGTTGTCGATGGTGTTCTTCAGCCCCCCGCACCCTCTGCATTCCTTTCTCCTGTGCTGCAAAGGACAGCACGGACGCCCCCGCTGCAGCCTGCCGGCGCGGCAGGGGGAGCAACACCCCCTGTGTCCATCCGAAGGGCCCGCTGGCACGGCGGGGGGAGATCAGCTTTCAGCCCCCCCACGTCCAGCCGCGGAACCCGCGCATGCGCGAACCTCACCGGGACACCCATCGCAGCAGCCCTCATCAGGGGTGTCCCCTCCGGCCTCCGCACCGCCTCTGCACAACCCCCTGACGGCAGCGACACCGCCCACCACGGCAGAGGCAGGCGTGGTTCCTTCCCTCCATGCCCAGCCCAGTGCGGGGGGCAGACAGGTCCACAAGCAGAGCCAGTGCCCGTGCCGGCTACTGCAACGCAATTGTCATGGCAACCACCGCTGGAAACAACAATAACTGGGCAAAAACTTCAGCGAGTAACAGCAGCAACAACTTTACAATGGAGTCAGCTTTACTCAAACCATGCAAACTTCAAACCGCTCAGCAACACAGCTGCAAAACCCGACGAACAACAACGGCAGCCTGAACCTGACGAAACAACCATCTCCACACCGCAGATAGGTTCCCTGTTTTCTTCACTGATTGCAGAGAGTCAGGAAGCTTTTAACCACAGCCATGTGAACTCTACAAGTCCCTCAGTCATATTTGAGGGGAAAATCCAATTGACAACAAAAAAAAAAAAAAAAGGGGGGGGTGGGATCACAGCATCGTGAATTGCATTGTTGATTGATCTGTAAAAAGTTTATAGATTTTGCATAGTAGAATTGAGTAGACTGGGTTTGGATCTGGGTGTTCTTGAGTTTTGTCACTTTAGTGTTCTTTTAAACTTCCCTGTCGGTGTATGTTAGTTCATTGTTCTAGTCAACCAACAAGTCCTTGCAAAGAAACAATCCTTAAACATCAAAAACGTAAGCCAGAAAATCATTCTAAATCAGTGTCCATTCCAATTTCTATTGAAGGAGACCACTTGTGCTGTGTTTGCTCTCTTTCCTGCAAGGGCCCAGCAGGAGATTACAAATACTGCTTTTTTATTTTAAAACAAAAAGGGGGAATTATGGATGCTAACTCTGAAATAGAGAGCACGGTGCCTGTGGAAATTGCATGCCACATAGCTTTCTCAGTCTTGCCTGAAAAAGTGGCCTGGGAAATCATGGGGAGGAATTAAAACAATCCTCAGAGATAGAGAACAGCCTTGCAGGTGCTGTTTGTCTGTTCCTTGTTTTCTTGCAAGAGAAGGTCGAGGGGTGGTGTACCCCATTGACCAATGAAGGTGATGTGGTAGTTTACTAACCAATAAGAGTTTCTTCTCTGTACTTTTCACGTATCGGTCTATAAAAAAGACCTGAGGTAATAAACCAAAGAGAAATTCTCCTGACTGACTCCCAAGAGACTCTGTGTCATTCTTCTTGCCGTTCCTAATAGAGCGACACATGGCCATTCATGGGGACATGGGGGGACACGGGCACAGATGGAGACGTGGGGGACACCGCCAGGGGTGGAAACATGGTGGGGACACAGCCCTGGGTGAGGACATGGTGGGCCATGGCCAGTGACATATGGGGCCATGGCCATGGGCACTGCCATGGGGGGAACTTGCAGGGGCTGTGGGGGATGCTGGGTTTGAGGGAGTTGAGGGTTCCTGGCAGGGACTTGGGGCTTGCTGAGGGCTCTGGGGAAGCCCAGGCCGAGCGGCTGCGGCTGCGCTGGGAGCCCCTGGCGGAGGTTCTGGGGCAGCTGCTCAAGGACCCCCTGGCCTGGAGCCCCAGCTGGGCATTGGGCTCCTGGAAGGGAATGAACGTCCTTGTGCCCAGGAGGGAAATCCCAGCACCCCCAGGGTGTGGGGGGCAGCTGAGAGGCCACAGCAGACAGCGCTGTCTTCCTCTGTAGAGCCCAAAGAACCTGCCAGCTCAGAGATTTTGGCTCTCCCCTGGAGAGCTTCTCCCTAGGTCCCTCACTTTGCTCTCATGGAGAGAAAAAGTGTCACTCCCAGAGGCCTTTGAGTTGAACATGTTAATTTGTTACACCCCATTGGTTTTCCTCCCTATCAATCCACCCTGATACATGTATCCCAGTTTTCCCCACCCCTCTCCTCTATAAATACCCCGGTTTTTCCCCTGTTCAGAGAGCTGCTGTCACTGGCTCCCTTCACTGAGGGCCCTGTTATAATAAAGGCTATTTCTCAGTGGAATGCCATACAGCTCCCTAGCCTCTCTCCCTGTCGCCTGCACGCTGCCACTGAGCTGAGATCACTCACTGGGCAGAGGATGTGCCTGTGCCCCTGGACAGTCCTTTTCAGGACGGCTTCTTCAGGGTAGTCGTGGCACCCCTGTCATCGACACCACCGCGGCGTTCCTCCAGAACTGCACCTCATAATTCCCAAACTCTGGGATTCTGCCCAGGAAAAGGCTGCCAGGAGCTGCCAGAATTGAGTGAAAGGGGGGATGGGAGGCTCAGATTGAACAGGAGGGATCTGGAACTCCCAAAACCAAGCAGAGGGGTGGGGTGGTGGATTGGGCGGCAGTGGGGCAGGGGTGGAAGTGCAGAGGACAAGGGGCACATGGGAGCTCCATATTGGGTTTGGATGAGTCTCACTCCTCCTTCTTCTTCATCCCGCCTCCTTCTCCTCTCCAGCCCTTCTCCCGCTACTTCCTCCTGCCTCCTCCTCCTCCTCCATCTCTTCTGCTCCCCTGAGCCCAGCGCCCAGCCTTGGATCCCCATTTTTCCAATTCCTTCACATCCCATAGGAGGAGCCAGGATGGAGCTGGGGCAGGTTGGGCTGGGGCAGCACTGGGCTCTTGGCATGGTCCAGGTACCACCCATGCACCCCCTCCCCAAATTTCCCTGGTGGCTTCAGGGGTCCCAGCCGTTTTTAGGGTTTGCTGGGTGGCCATGCTGGAGTTTGGTGTCTCCCAAGGAGTCCCCAGAACAGGGTGACAGATCGGGGGGACACACGGGGGTCCTGATCCATCCTGGGGCAGCATCTGTCCCTGACAGGGTACCCCCATGGGGTCTCCCCAAGTCCCTCCCCACTGCCCCCCATAAATGGGACAGGGGCGAACTGGGAAGCTTTACTGGGAACACTGGGAGCAGCCGGCCGGGGGCAGAGTGACAGCAGGGCTGGGGGGACACATGACCCCTCCAAAATCAGCCCAGGGATGGAGCGGGGGATGCTAGCTGGGCCTGAAGCCATGAGGAGGGGCTGCGGCTGCCAGCGGCTCAGGAGCTCTGTGGGCAGAGAAAAGGGGGTGACACTGGGCTGGGGGCCCTGGGGGAGCACACACGTTCCAGGAGAGGGAGAATATGACCCCCAGGACCCCCCCTCACCTTCTTGTGCAGGCAGAAGCCAAGCCCCAGTGCCAGGAAGACGAAGCCCAACATGGAGCCCTCGATCCATATCAGCATCTTCCTGCGGGCAGTGTACAGCAGCATCTCTGGGAAGTCTTCAGGGGTCGGGATCCCCCTAAAACCTCTCACAGACACCCCAAGCCCTTCCAAGCACCCTTCCACTCTCACCCACCCCACCAGGACCTCTGAAACCTCCTCCCAGTCCCTTCCCAGCCTCCCCAGGATCCACCAAAGACCCTCCTGTCCCACTCAGGATCCCACAGTCCCCTCCCAGATGCCCCCCTGGACAATGCCCTGCCCCTGGACCTCCAAACCCTCTCCCAGTTCCTTCCCAGCCCCACCAGGACTCATCAGGATCCCTCTCAGTCTCTTCCGAGCACAACCAACCTCGTCCCAATCCCTGCTTTCCAATCTCCAGTCTCCTTCCAGCCCCTCCAGGCTCACTCAAATCCCTCCCAGTTACACCCAGCACCCCAAACTCCCTCCCAGTTTCCACCAGGACCCCCTGAACCCCATCCCACCCTCCCCAATAACCTTTAATCCCCTTCTCAGCCATTCTTGGCCCACAAACCCCTCTCCCAGTTTAAATCAGTCTATCTCAAACTCCCTCCCAGTTACTCCCAGTGTCGCTCTATTGGGAACGGCGAGAAGAACAACACAGACTCTCTTGTGAGTTGAACAGGAGAGCTCTTAAGGTTTATTACCTCAGATCTTTTTTTATAGACTGATACATGAAAGTATAGAAAGGTAAAACTCTTATTGGTCAGTGAACTAACACATCACCATCATTGGTCAGTGGGGTACACCACCCCTCAACCTTCTCTTGCAAGAAAACATGAAACTGACAAACAGCACCTGCAAGGCTGTCTTCTGTCTCTGAGGATTGTTTTAATTCCTCCCCATGATCTCCCAGGCCACTTTCTCAGGCGGGACTGAGGAAGTTATGCAGCCTGCTATTCTACAGGCACTGCGCTCCCTACTTTTGCTCATAGTTAACATCCATACTCCCAGCACACCCCAGTCCCCCTCCCAGCCCCTCTACTGCCTCCCCCGCTGCCCCCGGCGCTGTGGGGGCCGGGCCGTGCCCCAGTGCCGGCTCAGGGGGTGCTCCAGGCTGACGTGCTCCACCTGGCAGCTGGAGCTGAGCCCGCATTGCCGGGGGAGTTTCCAGCAGCACCAGGAGCTGCTGGCTCCAGCTCAAGGGCACCAGCGAGATGGACACGCTGGAGGGCACTGGGAGAGAGGGGGACACACTGGGATCAGCTGGGTGTGAAATGGTGCCAAGGCCGGTCAGCTCTTCCTCAGCTCCACGCCAGGAGTGGAACACACCTCAGGAGCAGGATGACCCGAGATGTGGCTTAGAGCAATGCTCTACAGCACTTAACAGCTGTCAGGCACAGTGTGGAGGCAAGAATGGGGGGAAGGTCTTTTATATTGGGGTTCAGAGAAAGGTTTAACTGCCCAAGGATCCAGGGACAAAAGACACAGAACACAAGCGTACAGCAATTTATATATGGGGAGGGCCCAGGGGTGGATACAAAACTTCAACCAGTGAGGGATATCCTGGGGAGGGGAATAGGACACATGGACCAATGGGGTGCTGTGGATTAGGGGATTTCCAAAGGGGACGTCCAAGCAGGGGGTTGGCATAAGGCAGGATTGACAGGGAACATTTGGGAACAAGGGGCAGGGTGGACAAGATTGATAGGGAAGGTGCTGGAAAAAGGGGTTGGGATACAATGATGGGCAGGGCAGGGGAGGAGATAACTTTGGGTTAAACCAACAAAGCAGGGGGGCAACAGCCTGGCTCGGCTGCAGGGGGGTCCCAGGGTGTGAGGATGGAGGGTTTGGGAGGGTCCCAGTCCTGGATACAGGGGTGCACGGGGGTCCTGCTGCAGCGGAATGGGAGTTCAGGGGGATCCCTTCCTCTGTTCTGGGGTTCAAGGGGTCCCAGTGCCTGAAAATGGAGGTTCAGGGGGGTTCTGGTGCCCAGAAATGGGGGTTCTGGGAGGTTTCCATTCCCGAGAATGGGTGTTCAGGGGATTCCAGGTTCCAGATAAGGGGGTGCAGGGGTTTTGGAGCTGGGAAGGGGGTACCAGGGGGTCCCGGTGCCCCAAAATGAACGTTCAAGGGGGTCTCTGTGCCCAGGAAGGGGGGTTCACCCAGAAATGGAAGTGCAGGGGTTCCCCATTCCCAGTGTAATAAATGGAATTGATTCGTGCTACTTAAATTGTAACTGTTATTAAAGTTATCATTAGAAACGATCAAGAATCAGTGTTATAAAGCAGATGTACCCCTTTGCAGATATTACATGTCAAAATTAAGGTACAGTCTGTAGTTTAGAAGATAAATGGTCAGAAAAATCGGAAATAGGAGGAAATTTATGGGAAACATTAATGAATATGTATAAGCATACAGTATATAAGTTTAGCTTGAAGTGCTTTGTTTCATACATGAGGTGAGGTGAGAAGCGTCCCCCCTACACCCCGTCAGTTTTACTTATGCCTTAAGCATTTGTAACCACTGGCCAATTATATTCACATATATATATCTGAATATATCTACTTAATTGTATCTCTTTTTTACTAAATTGTATTCTTTTATTATTTTGTATCCAATTTATTAAACTGTATTATCAATTAATTAAATTTGATTGTTTGGAAATTTGAAAGTCATTTATAACACTACTATATCAAAAGCAGTTAAAAGTGATTACAAACTGTGCTATATCAAAATCGTTGTGATTATAATAATTTGGAAAAGCCAGCACATAATAGCAAAGGGCAACAACAACATAGTTCTTTCTCACAAACACAGGGCAGGTTTTTCCCTTGCATGGAGCACTTGGGCCTTCCCCGGGCCCCTTCTGCCCTCCCGCAGAACCAGAGGCATTTTCCAGCGCACACAGTTTGTAAGCAAGAGCCGGCTGCAGCCCAGAAGGCTCCAAGCGCCTCCTTCCAGGCTGACTCTGCAGATGCCGAGGCTGCTCTGGGCTCTGCCAGGCTCTTCTGGGGCTCAGCTCCGGGCGAGGCTGGGCCCGCTCTCCCCTCGCAGTGCTCCGGGCAGCTGAGTCACAGCGGGAGAAGGACAGGACACCTCAAGGGATTGAGGTTTAACAGAGATTTTATTCAAATAACTGCCATAACAAACAGGCTGTCCTAACCTACTCTAACTAACTAACAGTGTTAACTAACATAACTAACTACTTGTCCTAACTACTATAACGAAAAGTTGGCCTCCAGGGCTTCATCTCCTCCTGCGCTGCTCCCTCAGTTGCTTTGCTGCAGTGATCAGAGGGGTCAGGCTGGAGAGAGGCTTGGCTGATGACAAAAATGGGTGCTGCCCAAGGGATAAAAAAGAAAGAAATGAACTGTTACTTTCCAGACTCAAGTTCCTCACAGGCTCTGTTGCAACAGGACAAAGAATGGTTTGAAAGTCAAGAGAGGGAAGCAGGCTCAGATTAGATGTAAAGAAGAATTGCTGTAGCAGGAGAGTGGGGAAACACTGAGAGAGGGAGCCCAGAGATGTGGGAGGTGGCTCCTCCCTGGAAACATCCAGGCTCAGGTCAGGCAGGGCTCTGAGCCACCTGATGTGCTTGAAGATGTCCCCGCTCGTGGCGGGGCACCAGCTCCAGATGAGCTCGACAGGAGCCTGCCAAGCCAAAGCAGGCGAGGATTCTGCTGGCTTTGCGTGTGAAAAGCAGCGGGACTGGAGATGATGGGAGGGGGGCCCCACAAGAAAAGCCCTCCCTGGCGCTGCCGTTTCCCCCGCAGCCGCTTGGCATTCACCTGCAGCAGCTCCTGGGCAGAGAAGCGCCGCTCCTCGTCCGGCTCCAGGCTGCACTCGAGGAAGTCCCGCAGCAGAGCCGACAGGCGCCTGGGCTCCTGCAGCTGCGGGCTCCCGTTCTGCCGGATCAGAGCGCGGGCCTGCAGGAAAAGCAAACACAGCGCTCTGACAGCTTCCTCCACACCCACACGTGCTCACATCCAGCCCGCTTTCTCTGCCCCAGCTCCCCGGGCACTTTCCTCCCTGGCACAGATGCTGCTGCTCACAGCTCATTCTTCTGGGCCAGCCAAAAAACCCAAACCCTGGAGCAGCCACAGACATTGCAACATCCAAATGACCTTGCCTTCAGAGCCGATTGCATTGGCTGACTTTGTCAGTAGGAACTCCATCAGAAATAGCCCATTTTGCTTCTCCAAATACAGACACCAGCTTTACAGGCCATTTGCAAGAGTCAGTGTGGTCTGCCTGTGTTATTTCAAGGGATTCTTACATCAAATGCATCTCTGCAGTGCCACTGACCCTCAAGTAAAAGCATTCCTGATGCCCCCATGCCAGAAACTGCCAGGCAAGGAACAGCAGGTTTGTGTGGCTGAAAGCTCAGACTTGGTGACACAGAGAAAGTAGCTTGGACTAGGAAAGAAATGTGTTAGAGTGTGGGGATGTTAAACAATCATCTTCATGTTTTAGACAAGTTTTCCAGTGAGAAGAGCCAGGGGGGAGTTCATCTCACAAAACCTCTTTTAGAAACTCCTCCAGAAAACTTGTTGGGTTTGGGTGTTGGGGTTGGTTTGGGGTTTTCTACAAGACAACATTAGAGCTGATGCACTTGCTCCATGTATTTGGGTGATCCTCACAAGAGCTGCAACAACTTAAATGCCAAAGCAAATTGTTGCTGGAGGCTGCAGAATATTTGTCTGTGTTCAGGCTCAGGTGCTGTGGGAATTCCCTTTGCGATGTGCAGAAACCTCCAGCTGCTCCTCCCAGTGCAGGGTCACCCTGTGCTCACAGGCCTCTGCAAAGCCTGGAGAATTTGCCTCTTACCATGGCCCCCGTTTGCTGGAAGTAAGGAGGTTCTCCTTCCACCATCTCGATGGTCACAATGCCAAAGGACCAGATGTCCACCTTGGGGCCGTAAGGAGAACTGGTCACAACTTCTGGGGCCATCCAGTGAGCAGTGCCCACCATGGAGCTGCACTGGTCCTGCTCAGGGCTGAGCTGAGCGCAGAGGCCAAAATCAGCTGAGGACAGAAACAAGCACTGTCAAAGGCAGCTGCAATGAGGAAACCAAGCACAAAGATTCCCCACTCTCAGTCTGGGAATGCATGCTGAATCCAGCTGGAAAAGTGCTCAGGGCTGTAGCCAAGGAAAGATGGAACTGGACCCTTAAAGAAG
Organism: Cyanistes caeruleus; assembly: GCF_971803275.1. Taxonomy (NCBI): domain Eukaryota; kingdom Metazoa; phylum Chordata; class Aves; order Passeriformes; family Paridae; genus Cyanistes; species Cyanistes caeruleus. The sequence continues at coordinate 324,732 of NW_028255907.1, read as the reverse complement.
CCCTCAGCTTTCATGCTTGGCTTTTACTGATTTCCTTTGAAGCTTTAGATTGCAACTCCTGCCCCTCTGGGAGGGCCATACCCAGAGCAAAGGCACTCCTGACAGCCTGCTCCTCTCCTGAGCTCTCTGCACGGGGCAGCCGCTCTCAGCTGGCAGCAGGGGCCGGGCAGTGCCACCAGCAGCACTTGTGGGGCTCTGGCCCTCACTGGGAAGCAGCCCCACAGCCGCACCCCGGGAGCGCCGTGCCTGGCCAGGAACACCCACCCAGCTTGACAGAGCCGTCCATTCCCAGAAGGATGTTGGAGCTCTTCAGATCTCGGTGGATCACCCGGATGGAATGGAGGAAATCCAGGCCCTGCAGACACTGAGAGACAACAAGAAACACAAGGGAAAAAATCAGAGGCTGGAATATATCATACAAGAAAGGACAGTTTAGAATTCTGCCAGCAGCAACTTTGCTGTGACAGCCCAGGAGTGCAGTGCAGACAAGCTCCAGGCAAAAGGTTCAAGGCAAAGCTGAGAGCAGGAATTCAGATCCAAAAAAGACAAAGAGTACCACAACAGCAGGAAAGAACACAAGAACAGAGTAGAAATGCAGTGATATTTGCAGGCCATTCACTTCAGAGGCTTTTTCCTCTCCAGCTCATAAAAACAACACAGAAACAAAGGCCTGAGCATGGAGCCACTCTGCTCTCACAGCCTCTTTGGAAGGACCATGGTGTCCCAGCCATGGGAAGCACAAGCAGGATCCCTCACCTCCTGACTGACAGCTGCCATCTCTCCTTCAGCCATGCGTGTCTGTCTGACAACGTCCTGCAAAGTTCCTCCATCCATGTATTCCATCACCAGCCAGAGATCTCCATCAACAAGGAAGCTGGAAGAGGAGAACAATGGCACAGAGATGAATGTGCATTGCTCAATTCCCCCAGGGAAAAGCCCAGCGTGGAGTTTTGTTCCCAGGTCACTTGTCAATGAGGACAGAATCAGATGGAGAGACATTCCTGCCAGGCTGCACAGGCCTTGGAATCTGCACAGGCTAAAGGAGAAGGAGGCACCCGGGAGAAAGGAGAGGCCTTAGATGGCAAGCAGGTGAAAAATGCACTTTAGCAACAGCCCAGCTCAATGTGGAACCACAACACTTGTCCCCAGCTGCTTCAGCATCTGAGCTCATCAGTTCCACCATTCCCTCCGGAACAAGGCAACACAACTTCCAGAGTTATCCAGGGGAGGAGGCCGTGCAGCACTTGGGGCAAAAGCAGTCAAATGCTTGGAAAACCTTGCACAAAGTCCCTTCAGAAATAGGCAAGGCCATTGAAAAATGGGAAAAAAGGCATTTCTGGAAACAGGAACCTGGTCTTCCTGTCACCTGCAGCAATGGGACAGGGCTGGGAAGAAGAAGCCAAAGAAAATAATTTCTACCAGGTTTTATCAGCACTTGCTGTAAAACACAGCAAATGGGGTCAACTTGAAGAAAAAGCCAAAGCAAAGCAACAAAAGCACATGGAAGGAGTGAAGTGCCAGGCTGTTGTTCTGGGAAGATATGGCCGGGTCAGGCATTTTCAGAACAGGCTACAGACTGGGGATGCCAGGAAAGATGAACGCAGGGCCCGTGCACGGGAGAAGACCTGAAGCACTCACCTGTCCAGAGAGTTGACAATGTTGGGGTTCTTCTTGTCCTTCAGGACCACGACCTCATTCACAGCTCGTTCCCTGTTGTGCCCTCTGAGACTCATTTTCTTGATGGCCACCTGAAGGGACATTGCAGACCTTTAACTGGAGCAGTCTGTGGCAGGAGGCCACAGCAAACACAGAGCGAGTCTTTTTGGAGCGAGCGAGCCGGGCTGTGCCAAACTGCCTTGGGATGGGACACCAGAGCTCAGCAAGTGCCATTCCCACAGCCCATTGCTCTGCTCGCTGGGGCTGTTACAGGACTCATGGCCAGAGACATTTGGCTCTGTAAGCTCTGCAGAAATGCTCCCTCAGCTGTCAGCCTCAAAGCTCTAACAACATTCTCTGCACCTACAGTCTTCTCAAATGGCCTCAGCACTCTTAGGATTATTATTCCAACACATTTTGCAAGCAGGAGGTAATTCTGTTTCTGTGCACACAGAGCAAAACAGCCGGGAACCCTTTAGCAATTCTATGGCATTTGGCCATGATTTCAAATGTCCCTGCTCTGTTTGGGATAGCACAACAAAGCAAACGTGCACATCCATTGCTCAGATAATCCCTGTCCCAGCTGCCACTGACACCAGACCCAAACACAGCTGCAGGGTTTAGGAGAGAGCTTTGCTCTGCACATCCATCTTCTCATTTCTCTCCTGTCTCTGTGGGGACAGCTGCAGTAGGACTAAAACCCAAACTGAGCCCAAGCAGGATCTCTCCTTAATTAGGCCTTGAGGTATCCTGATGAAACTCAGGATGATAAAACTGCTAAACAGTGTTCCTGTCCGAGGCTGGGATGAAGGTAAATTGGGCCTCAGTCTCCAGCAGCTGATGCATTCACACTTTCAGACATGAAGACCAGGCCAGGGTGTCCTGCTCTGACAGACACCGCTGCCCTCCTTGCCTTCCTTTGGGCACTTGAGAAGGACCAAGTCTGTCCCAGCTGTGCTCTGCAGGCTGACCCTGCTCTGCCTTCAGAGGAGCAGCCTGTGCAGGAAAGCTCTGCTGGGCCCCACAGCTCCAGCCACAGCTCCCAGCAGAGGGGAAAGTCCTCGAGAGCTGCCAGACGTGCCGGGCGTGTTGACACTGACCTCTCCTCCCGTGGCCCTGTCGAGTCCTTTGGAAACGGTTCCAAAAGCCCTGGAGACAAAACAGCAGAGAAGAAAGAAGCAGCGCTTTAGGCCTTGGCAGTGAAAGCCAGCCCAGACAGGAGATCTCTGCTGCCTGCAGCGTTCACGAAACACCCGAGTGCATCCACCCTTCAAACAACAGCACAGCAGCCACCAGCCCTCTGCCATGCAAGGTGTGCAAGAGAAAACTGAGGCCCAACACGAAGGAAAAGGGCTGGAGGAAATCCCAAATGTCCATGCTGAATTCCTTCAGTTCAAAACTTGAGGTAGGGGGTGGGTGTCTGAAGAACTGGAAAAGAATCTATTTCATCCTTTGTATATTTCCTGCCTTCACACCTGCAGGATCCCCAAGGGCCCTGCCAGCAGGCAGGTGATGCATTTTCCCCTCCAGTGCAGCAGCTCTGTGTCTGTTACTGAATGTCTGGGGTCTGCTACCTGTGATGAAAAGAGCGCTTCTTAGCTCATCTCTGGTTTCTGTTTCTAAACCATTATGTTGATAATCCTGACTGATGGATATTTTTTTGAAACAAAGTATTTAAAAGAAATCTTCTTGAGAACTGTTTTCTGACAGTCACAGTCACCACATGGTGAGTTGCTCTTTTAGGCAATCCAATTCCAGGGACAGAAGATCTTCCAGGTCCCGCTCCTTGCTGCAGAGAGGACACTGCCAGCCTCAGGGGCCTTTGACGGTGCCTTCTGACCACAGTTATCAATTCTGATCAGACCTGAGAGACAGCAGCATCGTACCCCAGTGTCTGAAGGGGTTTGGAGCTCTCCTGACTTCTCACTGGATCCTGCACCAGCAAAATACCTGGGCCCTGCTTGTGCAGAAGTAACTGCCTTGCACTTACCCCTGGCCAATCTGCTCCAGTTCCAGGTATTTCTCGGCAGGCTCCCCCACGCTCACGGTGTTCCCTGAAAGAAACCAGGGGGAAGATGCTCCCTCTCAGATGAGAGCCAGAATGCAGCCCCACTCCCTGGGGCCGGGAGCCCCTTGCTCTCAGCTGGGGAAGGACAATAAATGACCCTGTGCCATTCAGCTGCAGAGCAACCCTGGGTGCAGCTGATGCTGAGACACACACACAGCACCCTGCTCTGGCACACAGGAACAGAGCAGACGTACTCAGCTGCATCAGGCTCCACTCCCCGCTCCCCTCTGGCTGCAGGGCTGTGCTGCTGTCAGAATGTTCAGCCCAGGATCCTGCAGCACAGGGAGCTTCGGTGTCCTCTTCAGGAGCAGAGGGAAGTTCTCCATCCTCTTCCCAAAGCAGTGCAGGTTCCTCATCCTCTTCCCAAAATGCTGCAGGTTCACCCTCCTCTTCCCAAGCCACAGGACGTTCTCTGTCCTCATCCCACACCGGGAGATTGCTGTCATCCTCGTCCCATGCCATGGGAGCTTGGCCATGCTCATCCCACACCAGGGGACATCCACCATCCTCGTCCCCCACCGGGAGATGTCCACTGTCCTTGTCACACACCGCGGGAGCCTCGCCGTTGTTTTCCCAAACCGCGGAGTGTTCGCCCTCGTCTCCCAGAACAGCGGGAAGTTCACTGCTCTCTTCCTCCTCTTTGGCCTCCTCTTTGCAAGCAGAGGGAGCCAGAGGAGGTGCTGATGCTGCTTTGGTGCCCTGTGGACAGACGGGAGCGTGAGGGACGGGAAGTTCTATCTCAGTTATCACCTTCTTTATCCTCAGCTACACATCCAGCTGCACTAAGCAGAAATAGGATTCAGAGCTGTTCAAACTAACAATGGGCTAAAGCCGACATTGCCACTTATTGTTGGGAATTCCATATTCCACCATGGCTAAAGCCAGCAAGCAATCTTCTGCCTGCAAAACCAGTCCTGCAGCTCTTCAAAAGCTCTTCAGCAGAAACAGAGAAAACTGCCAGGGATCTCTTTGCTGCTGCTGCTGCTGCAAAGACACTGACAGGAACTTCCCTTCAGCCTCCCAGGCTGGCACTCGGCTGCCACACGCCGAGCTCACAACTTGCTGCACAATTCTGAACACCAAAGCTTCCTTTGCCACTCACCGAAGGAGGAGCTGCTGGGGATCCACGCGTGAGGTGCCCTGCAACGGGAGAGGGAACGTGAACCAGATGTTGTTAGGAAAAAACTGCCTGTGGTGGGAAATGAGCAAGGCAAGCCCGGGAGAGCATTTTGCTTTCACAGCATCCCTCCAGGAGCCACAGGCCCTTCACACAGCAAGCAAGAGAGCAGCACAAAATACTGGGCTGTGTCAGCTCTTGGCTGGAGCAGCAAACGGAGGGAGTTCCAGGCTCCGCTGCCACAGACTCCCCGCCTGAGGGAACAGAACCCCCCCAGGCCTCATTGCAAATGCTGTGCACGCCCCGCTGGCTGCAGACACCCCCTTTTTCAGCTGCAGCTGCTGGCAGGAGCTCTCCCAAACCAACCCTGTCCTCATGGCAATTTGGTTACAGAGTCAACTCTGTTCCAGTGGAAGAACAGAAAGCACACAGCAAGCCCAAAGCCACAGAGGCTGCACCGAGGGAAAACCTCAACTTACGTGCCAAGTGGGTTAAAAAATACCCCGAATAAGCCACAGAGAACAGAGTGCCAACTGCAGCAACCACTTGCTGCATCATTTTGGCTGCGCTGCACACGTCTGCAGACTGTACCCCTGCAAGCACAGAAGGACACCCGTCAGGGGCTGGGCTGGCTGCTGAGAATGCCTCGGGCAGGAGGATCCTCTGGCAACGAGCAGGCGCCCAGAGCCGCTCTGGACACTGAGGCCTCCGTGTCCCACAGCAACGGGAACACCACGGGGACGTGGCAACGCTCCTGTGACACCACAGCAGCCGCTCACGCAAAAACCGCCTGGAAGCTTCTCCTGTGTCACAAAGGAGCACAAAGAATCCTCCCAGGGCACGGCCTATTGCCCAAAGGATCCAAGAGGAACTCTGAAAATGCAGCAAACAAGGACACCCCATAGCCCAGCCTGAGCACTGAGGAGGAACGAGGACAGCACCAAACCAAAGCAAACACGACCTGTAGTCACTGATACTGCTGAATAAAACCAGCAAGGCTTGTTCCATCTGGAATCTTTGTTCTAGTTCTAAAAACAAGCAAGATTCTCCACTGTAAATATACAGAAAGCAGGAACTGGGTAGGAGGTGGGATTAGGAAGGAGGAGGAGCAGGAGGAGGGAGAAAGGAAAAGGAGGAGCAGGAACAGGAATAGAAGGAGAAGCTGGAGGTTCCAGTGCCCCCTGTGTCCGCAGCACCCCCGGCCACGGGCCCATCGCCCCCACCTCATCCTGCAGGTGAGCAGGGAGGGGGAGCTGGTCCCAAATCTGTCAGGGGGACCCTGAGAGGGTCTTTTTATTGGAGTGTGTTTGGAACTTGCAGATTGTGGAATTGAGCCCCAAATATTGTCTGGCATCCCTGGGAGGTTTTTTTCTCTGGGTGTGTAGGTTTGGATCTTGCAGGACCCCAAAGCTGAGCCCCTTGGGGGATCTTTGGGGTCCACATGGCCATTGCCCAGTATTGGGTGGGGGAGGACATTGGTCCTGGGGACCCCTGGGAGAGCAGAGGAGAGGAACCCCTGGGACCCCCAGAATGGGGAGAGCAGAGAGGGGCGATCCCAGAGCTGGGGGATCCTGGCAGCTTGGAGAGGTGGGAGCCTGGAGAGGAGAGACTCCTGGGATCCCTGGGATCTCAAAGCAGAGCATCAGGGGAGAAGGGAGCCCATGGACCCCCAAAAGCCTCTGGATCATCGCTAAGGAGGACCCCAGAGGAGGGGGAACCCCTGGAGCCCTTGGACCCCCATCATCCCAGGGAAGGGAAACCTCTGGAATCCCAAATAGGAAAGACAAGAGATGGGGAAATCCTGGGAGACTTTTTTTGAGGCTGAATCTTGATATTTTGGAGATTTTCATGGCCACAAGACTCCTGCTGAGCTCGAGACATGGACTTAGGCAGGAGGAGCCTCTACTTCAAGGCACTCCCACTTTGTTTACCCCCAAATCAGGATTTGTCATTCCCAAGCCATGGCCAGATGGAGAAGGAGGAAAATCCCCAGAGATCCTGCATGAGGAGGGGCTGCAAACCCAGCCCAGGGAGCTGCAAGGAGGAAAGATCCCCCCAGTGCCAGGAAGGCATCTGGAGATCCTGCCGGAGCTCAGAGCTGGGGGAGAGAGCTCATGGCAGGGAGAAGCCCCACAAATGCTTGGAATGTGGGAAGAGCTTCAGCTGGAGCTCCAACCTCGGGGCACACCAGTGCATTCTGAGTGTGGGAAGAGATTTCCAAGGAGCTCAGGTCTCATCAATGTCAGTGGATTCACACAGAGGAGAGGCCCTTCCACTGCCCTGACTGTGGGAAGGGCTTCACAAAACTGCACCCTCATCAGGCACTGGCACATCCACACTGGGGTGAGGCCCTACGAGTGTCCCCAGTGTGGGAAGAGCTTCTCACAGAGCTCAACCTTGACCAAACAGATCTTCCTGACTCCCTGTGGGCACCTGGATGAACACAGGGGCAGGAACATCCATCAGAACACAGAGCAACAATGGGAATTGCAGATTGACAGCCCCTGAAGATTCACCAGAATAAAGATACACCCAAAGCCCCTGGAGAAGCCCATGCCCGAGCAGTGGAATGCCTGAGATGAGGCTGTGACCCCGGGGGACACCTGTGGACAGAGGGGTCCCTGCTGGAGCCCCCTGTCCTGGAAGGTCTGACCCTGTGGCAGAGTGACCCACGCTGCAGCACTGAGGGGGCTGCTCCCATGGAATGGACTCAGGTTGGAGAAGTTCCTGGAGACCTCTCTGGTGGGAGAAATCCCAGAGTGCAGCAGGGGAATGACTCCTGTCCCTGAGCAGCAGGAAAAGCCCCAGGAGATGAACTGACCATGGCTCCATTCCCTGTATCCCTGCACTGCCAGGTTAGGATACAGAGCTGGAAGGAGGGAGGGGTGGAAGGAAGGTGCTTTTAAGGGTCTTCTTATTCTCCTGCTCTGAGCTTATTGGCAATAAATTCAATTTATATCTCCTGTTTTGCCCATGACTGTGTTTGATGAGGAAACAGTCTTGGGTCCTTAACTCATGAACCCTTGGTTAAATTTTCTCTCCCTGTGTGGCTGTGGAGGGCAGTGAGAGAGCAGCTGTGGTGGGTGCCTGGACTTGGGCCAGCATCACCCCACAGCAGTGGGACATGTCCTTGTGTGGCCCTGTGCTATGGTGACACAGGTGCTGTTGCTTTTGTCTCCCTTATGATTTTATCTTTTGCGTTAAATGCTCGTGAAGTGCCCCCGGTGTCCCTCGTGTTTCCTCGGCTCCGGTAGCCCCATCCCTTCCCCTGCTCCCCGTCCCACGTTCCATCCCGGCTGGCGGAGCCTTGGAGCTGCCGTGGGGGCCGTGGGGCTGCCCCGGGGGCTGCGCCCCGAGCCGGGGCCCCTTCCCAGTGCTCCCAGTGTGCCGCTCCAGCCTGGAGCAGCCAGCGAGGGCTTCAGCTGGGACGGCAGAGAGGCGCTGCTGGGGGATCCCGGTTCACTTCGCTTTGGTTTTGGTAATTTTGGGAGTTTAGTGCAAGAAATCTCTCCCCTCCCCCACTCATCCATAGGGCTTTGGGGCTGTTTTCCCTATTTGGGGAAAATCAAAGTGATGCACTGACGCTCCTAACTAGACATTGGAGAAGTGAGGCTCCAGGGCTTCCCGCCGAGCCGGAGCCACCCAGCAGCCAGGGCTGGGCAAGGCGGGCCGGGAGGTGCGGAGAACTTTGTTTGTGTTGGGAGCTCAATGGCGGCTCGGGCCGCGCCCGTTCCAGGGCTGTTCCTCATCCCCGCCTTTCCCCTCACGCAGCCCGGGGCGGGCCCTGAGAGCGCGGGGCGGGGCTGTGCCGTGTGCAGAGCCCGCCGCTGGCTGCCACTGGCTGCTTCTGCCGTCACTCGTGGCTCTGGCGTGCGCTGATTGGGCAGAGAGGGGACAAGCCCGGCCCCGCTGGAGCCCCCAGGGCGGCCGTGGGGCAGGAGAGCCGCCATTGCCGGAGCGTCTGTGCGGGCCCGGCAGCGGCGGCAGCAGCGGCCGGAGCCCGGTGAGGCGGCGGCGGAGCTCGGAGGCGGCCCCGGCCATCGCAGGTGGGAGCCGCGCTCGGTTCTGCGGGGGCTCGGGGCTCGCTGCGGGCCCGGGAGGGGGCGGCAGGGGGCTGTGGCGGGTGGCTTGTGCCGTGGCCGGCCCGTGTTGACCCTGGGCTGAGGGCGCTGCAGGAGCGGCTGCCCGCGGTCTCCTTGCCGTTGGGGCCTCGGCAGGAGGCGGTGGCGGAGCAGCGCTGGCTCGTCCCGCTTCGTGTCGGGAGGCCGGAGGTGGCTGCGCTGTGCCCGGGGCCGGGCGGGAAAATTCCCGGCGCCAGAGGTTTGTGTGGCCCAAGGAGCCAGAGGAGCGGTGTGCAAGTGACTTTATTGCTGCCCAAAGGGAGAGGCCATGGGGCATTTGCCGTGCGCTCTCTCCAGTTGTTGGAGGACGCGGCCTCGTTTTTGTCCTGATTTTCCCGGCCGCATGTCCCTGTCCCTTTGCCCAGCACTGGCCGAGGTGCTTGGAAGGTTCAGCCTTCCCGATCCGCCTGCTGCATGTCCTTTTTGTATAACACCCGATATTCCTGGCTCTGTGAAGTGTTTGTTCTTCTGGAAGTTCAGAAATGCATTGGGACTTGGTCTGAGCAGCAGTCCTTGTCAATTAGTAACATTTTCTGAAAATGATGGTTTCTCCCTTTGTTGCCTTATGTACAAGTCCCTGGCCCTATCTCCAAGGAGATTCACTCATTGCCTCTGTTTTTTCCTTCCTGGAATCAGCCCAATTCCTCCTGCAGGCAGGAAGCCCCTGGGCCATTGTGCAGGCTTTGTCCCATCAGTGTTAATTTGCATTTCTAAAGCTCCTCTCCTGGCTGCCTGGAACAAAGCTTCTCTTCCAGGGCAGACATCCCCTGACTCACGCGTGGCCCCCCACAGATCTGCTGTTTATTTTTTTTTAAGCAATATTCTAATAACTGTTTATGTGTTAAAGCACCAACTTTAAAGCTCTTCTGGTTTTCAAAGTGCAGCTTAAAGGGGAACATCAAAAAACTCATACCATCATTTTTTAATGACTAAGAGTCAAGTACAAATATAAAACAAAAATGAGAAAGCAATCAAGTGTTTTCTTTTTATTCTCCTAGGAATAAAAACTGATTCTCACACCACTGGCCCAAACAGAACCGACAATAGAGAAGTAAAATTATTACAAAAAATTACTCTAACGGTGTAATCCCTTCACTGAAACTGTGAAAAGCAAAACTCTTCAACAATGTCTTTAGAAAAATAAGGCATTACTTGATTCTGGCCAGGATGTGCAACAGGAATTATTTCATGCACACTTAGGCTGGGTGTGCAGAGAAAATCATTCCATGACACATGAGTTTGACTAGATTTTCCTAAATTTATACATTCTGACCCCATAGAAATCCCTTGGTTTAATGTTCATTGGTTTGAAGGTGTGGAGTTGTTAGGATTTGGTTTCCTGTTGCACCCGGATTTCTGTGCCTGTGATGTGAATTAGGTGGGCACTCCTGGATTTCCTGCTCAGCCTTTTCCAGACCAGGTGTCTCCAGCTGTGCCTGGGGCAGTGTCTGGGGTAAGATGTTGGTTGATGTTTGCTGCTGGGTGTTGATGTTTTGTTGATGGTCGTTATCTTGGTGGGAATCTTTTGGGCTATTCCCAGTCTGTTGAGATGTAAATTTCATCTCTGCTGAGTGGTGGAACATCCCTTAAAAAAACCTTTAAAATTCCTTTCCCCAAGGCAAAGGCAAACCAAGTCCCTTTAGAGAAATTAGATTTTAAACCATTTTCAAGTTGGTCTATTTTGCCAGACTGTAATCCCAGGCAGGGCAGAGTGTGAGTGGAATTGAGAGGCAGAGTGGAATTGTCCCAGTGCCTTCCCCAGCAGCTGTGGCGAGGGCAGGCACAGAAAGGCCTGAAGCTGCAAGAGTGAGAGCAAGGATTGTCCCGCAGTGGCTGGAGATGGCAAAGGAGGGTGGCCAGGCCGAGGATTTGAGCAGAGGATCTGTGGGCAGGCGCAGGGGCTTCCCCCGCTGGGGAGCCCTGGCTGCTGCTGCGTTGCCTTCAGTGCAGACTCAGGGGTGGCCTGTTTAATATTCCCTTCCAATTCAGATTTCTGAGTCTGCAAGAGCCATGGCTGGGGCATCAATCATTTTATTTTTTTCATTTTGTTAAGTTTTGTTCTCTTTCTTATATCTACACCATAACATTGAGACTATCTGGGGCTAAAGAAGTCACACAGTGTTCTGCCTAAAAAAGAGAATCCTCAATCCAGCTCCTGCAATTCCCTGTTAATTGTAGGAATTGTTCCAGCTCCATTTTAGTCCTGGGTCACATTATTTCTGAGATTCCCTGAACCCTCTCAGGGTCAATAAAAGACAAAACTTCCATCAACGTAGGTCCCAAATATTTAACCATTTTCTCTACCATTTGCCCTTTCTTTTTTTTCAGATACTCAAAGCTGCTTTTTCGCCTGAAAATGAAGCCATTTCACAGAGGCTTCCTCTACCTCTTCTCCTTGTTTTTCTGACTGGATCAAGTCATCCACATCCTGCATTAAGCCAGTCCCTGGGGGTGAGGTCAATTCCTTTGATATTTCCTGCAAGGCTTGCCCCAATCAGGCCGGTGCTTCCGTGCATCCCTGCAGAAGGACCGTCCATGTCTTGAGCATTTTCCCTTCTACCTCTTGTTGCCAGCCCAAGGCAGAATTCAGTTTGCATCCTCTGTGAGTGGGCAGATCCTCAGAAAGCATCTTTTGCATCAAGTTGTGAATGGCAGCAGTGTGAGGAGGGCACCTGGTTGAGGCTGGTGTAAGGATCTGAGAGTGTCGGGTGCCTCGGTTTCATCATCTCATTTCTTCTTCTTGGGTCCTGCAGCATTCTGTGGATTCCATTGGATTTCTTGTTTGGCAGGATAGGAGCATTCTAGGGAGCCATCCCTGGCTGCCCAAGCCGTGCCTTGAGCAGGACTCCCAGACAGGCTGTGAGCCCTTCCTTCCCTCCCTTGGAACAGGGGATTGCTTTTGGACACCTCTTGTCCTGGTTGCTTCAGGGAAATTTGGAGAGGCTCCATATCTAATTTTGCCCATTTCCCTGGGGCTGCCCACACTTGTGGGTTCACTTCAGCCATGGCTCTGCCAGACATTTGACACAGAGGTACAACAGAACCAGCCTCTGTATCACCTTTGGCAACATTAATTTGCATTCCCAATTTGGCCATCAAATCCCTTCCCAGTAAATTAGAATCACAATTGTGAGCAAATAAAAATCCCTGCATTTTAAACCCATCCCCCACATTTGTTAATAGTGGCTGAATAAAACACACCCACTCATCTTTCCCACTTAGTGCCTTAATAGCTAAAATATTCCTTAACAATTTTCCCCCCTTTTATTGTAAGATTCCGATTGGATGGAGAGGCCCCTGTGTCCATCAGGAAAGGTCTCCTCTGGATCCAGCCCCACCCTGGATGTTCCCAAGGGCTGCAGTGTGGTGGGTCCCTGGTGGAATGGGAGCTGTGCCACCGCTAAGAATGCGTGTCCATCAAGGGCTGGACTTGCTGGTGCTGAGGGTGCTGCTGTCTGTGCTTGCAGTGTCCTTGTGCCCTGCAGCTGGAAGGCTGATTCCTTGCCAGGGGCTGTTTGGGTGGGCTGTGCCCTGGCCAGGAGGGCAATGCCTGTGCCAGGTGCTTGTGGCCGAGGGTGTCCCCTGGGTGCTGGGGCCCCCTTGGGCCCTGGGCTTGATCCCTCAGGGGCTGTAGGAACTGTGCCATGGCCTTTGCCTTCAGCTTGGCCTTTTGCTTATTCCTTGCTGCATTCAGCTGCTGAGCCTTTGTGAGCAAGTGCTGCAGGGGCTTCTTCTGTCGCTGCTGCAGCCCCCCTCAGTGCCTGTGGGTGCTCATCCTGTGGCAGCTGCTGAGCTTTCTGCACAATCCTTCCTTTCTCCAGGGACCCACCAGGAAATGCTTAAAAGATCATGTGGATCCTTGCAGGTCTAATCGCCATTTGCGAGCTGTTCCTTCCTCGTGCTGGCTGTGCTGAGGCTCCCCTCCCCAGCCCGTATCCCAGAGCCGGTCCCTGTCCTGCCGCAGTGTCCAAAGGCGGCCCCCCCGGCGGGCAGGGCCGGCAGCTCCACGGGGCCGGGCAGCGGCCGGGGCGTCCCGCAGCCTCCTGGGGGCCGGGGGCCACTGCCGGCCCTGCCCGGGGGGTGCTGGGCTCAGGCAGCGCCCGGCGCTGAGCCCCGGCTGCCCCACAGCCCCGGCCCGGCCCCACAGCTCCCCACAGGCCCCCAGCCCGTGCTCCCGGTGCCGCAGCTCTGCGCCCGCTCCTGCTGTTCCCAGCTCAGAGAAACCCCCTGAAATCCTCACCTCCTTGTTTTCCTGTCCTGGAAACTGGGATACAAAGGATCTGAGTCAGCTGGAAAATTTCGGGGCCATCCCCCCTGGAGCAGGGTGTCCCCCCCCTTGGTGCAGGCGCAGGGCTCAGGCAGGGCTGAGCCAATCAGAGCGCGCGGCGCTGATGACTCATCAGTGTCCAGGCAGAGCCGCAGGTGCCAGCGTTCCCCAGCTGGAGCCCAGCTGCGCCCCTCCCCCCCGGGCCTTGGCGCCCCCTGGAGGGGAATTTGGGGAGGTGGGAGGGGGGAGCGCCAAGGCCGGGCCCCCCCGCGCTGTGGTGGCGGGAGCGGCTGCAGTGGGGAGCGAGTGCGGGCGGAAGCGGCCGAGAGCCCAGCGCTGCCCCAGGCCGAGCTGGCCCAGCTGCATCCGTGCCCCTGCGGTGGGATGCTGTGGGACTGGGGGGGAAGAGGGAGGCGGCAGTGGGTGCTGGGCCTGGGGGCAGGAGGAGAAGGGAAGGAGGAGCAGGGCTGAAGAACAAAATGGTCAAAGTATCTATCTCGGGTTTTACAGAAGAAGAAGGAAGAGGTGTGAGCAAGTGCTGGAACACAAGAGGAGGAGGAGCAGGAAGAGGAAGCAGCACAAGGTTCCACCCTCCCTGTGTGTGCAGTCCCAGGAGTGTTTCCCTGCCCACAGTCAGCAGGTGACTGGAGAGGGGGATCCACGATTTTCACTGGGCTGAATCTTGATGTTTCTGATCTTTATTGGGCTTAATGTTGGTGCTTTGTCTTTTTGCAGGGGCTGAATCTTTCTATTCTGGAGGGGGTTTTGCCTGAATTTCGTGTTTGGGTAGGTTTTGATCTTTGTTTTGATGTTTGGAGGATGTCTGGGCTGAATCTTGGTGTTTTGGTTCTTACAGACACAAGATGCCCAATGACTTTCTGAGATGAACTTGGGCATGGAGGAACCCCCAGTCCAAGGCGCTCTCCTCTCTTTTTTTCCTCCTAATCAGGAATTTTCATACCGTGTCTAAATGGAAGAGGAGGAGGAAAAGCCCCAGAGATCCCGCATAAGGAGGGTCTGCAAACACAGCCCAGGGAGCTGCGAGGAGGAAAGATCCCCCCAGTGCCAGGAACACGGCCAGAGATCCAGCCGGAGCTCAGAGCTGGGGGAGAAGCCCCACAAGTGCTTGGAATGTGGGAAGGGCTTCAGAAAGAGCTCCCACCTGATCCAGCACCAGAGGATCCACACTGGGGAAAAGCCCTACGGGTGTGGGGAATGTGGGAAGAGCTTCAGCCAGAGCTCCCACCTGATCCGGCACCAGGTGATCCACACTGGGGAACGACCCTATGAGTGTGGGAAATGTGGGAAGAGCTTCAGAGAGATCTCTAACCTGATGAGACACCAGGTGATCCACACAGGGGAACGGCCCTACACCTGCTTGGAATGTGGGAAGAGCTTTGGGTGGAGCTCCTACCTGAGGGCACACCAGCTCATCCACACTGGGGAGAGGCCCTACGAGTGTCCCCAGTGTGGGAAGAGGTTTCGGACCAGCTCCCATGTCCTCCTACATGAGCGGATTCACACAGACGAGAGGCCCTTCCGCTGCCCCGACTGCGGGAAGGGCTTCAAGCACAACTCCGCCCTCACCACCCACCGGCGCATCCACACTGGGGAGAGGCCCTACGAGTGTCCCCAGTGTGGGAAGAGCTTCTCCACCAGCTCTAACTTGACCCAACACCAACGGAGTCACCAGTAAGGGAAGCCCTGCGAGTGCCCCGAGTGCGGGAAGAGCTTCGTGCGCTGCTCCAGCTCCATCCCCCATGGGAGGATGGGCGTTGGATGATCCCCAGTGACCCCCGTTGGGCAGAGCCCTGGTGATCCGTGGTCCTGGTGATGCGTGTTGGGAAGACACCTGTCTGGGAGGCTCCACATCTTCCTGGCTCCCTGTGGGCACCTGGATGAAATCAGGGGATGCAAGTCCATCAGGACAGAGACCAACAATGGGAATTCCTTGGGGAGAGTGGATTTGTTGACTTTCAATCTTAGAGAACCTTTTGCTGCTGCTTCAGGAGCTCTGTGGACAGAGAAAAGGGGGTGACACCAGGCTTGGGGTCCCTGAGGAGAGCACACACACTCTGGGGGAGGGGATATCCCAACCTAGGGACCCCCTGTCACATTCTTGCTCAGGTAGAAGCCAAGCCCCTGCACCAGGAAGACGAAACCCAACACGGAGTCCCCAATCCCCGTCAGCATCTTGCTGTGGGCAGCATTTCATGGCATCCCTGGGTGGTCTGCAGAGGTCAGGACCTCCAAAACCTCTCACAGACACCTCAAGCTCCTCCAAGGACCCTCCCAGTCTCCCCCAGCCCACCCAAGACCCTCTGAAACCTCCTTTGGAGTCACTAATTTTAAAAAATGAAGAATTTTAGAAAAATTTGAGATCTTAGCTAGAGATAGGCCTTGCTGGAAGTAGTTAGAGTTAATGATGAAGTGAGAAGCAGGATTTGAGATAATGAATCTTGGACTTAGGTAAAAAATGACTTTTCATTGTATGTTTGTTTAGCTGTGTTTATAATGAGAAAAGAGAAACTGATAAATGGGTTCAGGAAGATCACAGACCTTACATCTGGAAACCCATTTCCAAGTCACAAGGGAGGAAACTGGAGTTGTACCAAATGTCATTTGTAATGTCAACCATTGTAAAGGTAGAAAGGTGAGAGTGAGGAAGAGCGGTTTTCCTTCATCTCTTGATGACCCCTCCTCACCAAAACGACCTCTTCCTCAAATTAGGGAGCAAACCACGCAGGCATAATGTCATTTTAAATCATTACAGTGCATATTAATCTGAAGTGGAGCATGGGAGATGTTAGCATTATGTATATGTATTAGTATTTTGGATATTTAAGACTTTTGTACATAAATAGACACTGGAATCTTTTGTCAACTTGCAGTGCGTATTAAGGGATGACTCCCACACTCGCCCAGTGCTGTGATTAAACATCCACTTTGTAACTTTAAACTGTTGGAGAGGTTTTTTGTCCATTAACAGATTGATGTTGATACTGGATCAATATTGCTATTTTGGTAAATCACTGCCAGTCTCTTCCCAGCCTCCCCAGGACCCACCAGAGCCCCTCCTGTTCCTCTCAGGATCCCACAGCCCCCTCCCAATTTCTCTCCACTGCCCCAGGACCCCCAAACCCTCTCCCAGTCCCTTCCAGCCCCACCAGGACTCATTGAGACCCCTCCCCTTCTCTTCCGAGCACAACCAACCTCATCCCAATCCCTGCTTTCCAATGCCCAATCTCCTTCCAGCTCCTCCAGGCTCACTCAAATCCCTCCCAGTGACACCCAGCACCCCCAAACTCCCTCCCAGTGTCCACCAGGACCCCCAGAACCTCATCCCACCCTCCCCAGCATCCTTCAAACCCCTTCCCAGCCATCCTAAGCACATCAATCCCTTCCCCAGTTTAAACCAGTCTGTCTCAAACTCCCTCCCAGTTCCTCCCAGCACCCCCCAATCCCCCTCTGGGCCCCCCCAGTGCCTCCCCCGCTGCCCCCGGCGCTGTGGGGGCCGGGCCGTGCCCCAGTGCCGGCTCAGGGGGTGCTCCAGGCTGCCGTGCTGCACCTGGCAGCTGGAGCTGAGCCCGCATTGCCGGGGGCGGTTTCCAGCAGCACCAGGAGCTGCTGGCTCCAGTCCCCGCTGGGGAGCACGGCAGTGGCCAGCACGTGGCCCGAGAGCTGCTGCTGGCCCTGGGAGCAGCTCAGCTGGATGTGGGCAGGGGAGAAATCCATCAGGGAGCAGAGCAGGCGGCTGGGGCCGGGCTGGGAGCTGGAGGGCACCAGCGAGATGGACACGCTGGGGACACTGGGAGTGAGTGGGGACAGACTGGGATGAGCTTGGGGGGTAACTGGGAGAGATGGGAGAGGAGTGGTGTGGCATTAACAGGGACTGAGAATGGACAGGGAGGGACTGGGGTGGCACTGAAAGAGATGAGAGTGGATAATGAGACACCGGAAGAGAGTGTGAACGTCTGGGAGTGAAGTGGGAATGAACTCGGAATAGACTGGGAATGGGCTAAGAAGGAGTGGGAGGGACTCTGGTGGCACTGGGAGGGACTGGGAATGAAGTGCGCGGGGTTTTCTGCTCTGTGAATCTGCCCAGCAACTGATGAGTCATCAGAGAGGCGCGCTCTGATTGGCTGAGGGGCGGCAGATCCACGGAGGAGCGAGCCTGAACGGGGGCATTTGGGGTGACTGGAATGAACTAGAAGGGGCTGGGATGGACTGGGAGTGCTACAGGAGCCACTGGGGGGCCCCGGGCATGGGCCGATGGAGGGCTGAGGGCTCTGGGGTGATTCCAAGGAAGGTTTGGAGGGACTTCTCCCTGCCCTTGTCCCGACCCACGAGGATTTGCATTTGTTTCAGTTCAGTGGAATTCATGGTGATTTGGGAGGAGCTGGAGCAAAGCAGCTGGAAAGCACAGTGGGCTTGACAGGGACTGAACCAGGGCAGGAGTTGGGGCTGCCTTGAGTGAGCTCTCAGTGTGAACCTTCATGGGGTCTTTAAGGGAATTTTGTTGAATTTTTACATTCGTTATTAAAAAGCAGGGTCACAAGTGGAGCTCTGCTTTCAGCTTGAAATGAGGGGATGGAATGTGGGCACTGGAACTTCCATAACCTCAAGTTGTTCCTTGATGCTGGACACTTTAGCTTTGGCAATCTGAAGCCCTTCAGCAGCAATGTCTCTGCCACCCCCTGGTTTCTGGCTCAGACCCAGCTCGCAGCTTGGACAAGGTCTGGGCTTTGTCCTCTTGAGCTTCGGGAGCCTCCCGGGAAGCACCAGCCCTCCCCAGCCCACCCTTGGTAGCACTTTTTTCTTTTTCTCTCTGCTGACGATTTTATCCCCAAAACTGCCGTGGGAACGTTGTATCCAAGCACATCCTCCAGCGCTGCACTTTCCTCCTGTGAATTCCCTGTGCAGGGAATGTGTCTGTGCTTTTCCCTGCTCTGTTCACTGACAAACAACCCTGAGCCCGTGGGACTGTCAGAGCTCCTTCATGCCATGAAATCAGGTTGTGTTTCTCATGGCATGTTCTGGAGGAGCTTTTCTTGGTGTGTCTTGTGCTGCTGGAAATGACACAAGAGCCAGGAGGGAACAGAAGCTGCTGCTGCCCGTTGGCTCAGGGCCAGGGAACCAAGTTGTGCTCCCGGGCAGTTGGGCCCTGCTGGAAGCAGAGCCGCGTTTCCCTTGAGCAGCTCAAGCTTGTGACAGCTCCAAACAGGAAACCTCAGCAGAAAACTCTTCCTCCAAACTCAGCTGCTTTCCCTCCTGCAGCTGTTTGGGAAAGAGCCTCAAAGCACAGACTCTGCTGGGAGCCATTGGTGCATTTCCTCCCTCCCGGCAGCAGCAGCTCCTGAGCCCTTCACGGGCTCCTGGCCCTTCCCAAACCCTTCAGCTCCCTTTCAACTCTCAGCACTCACTAACATGTGTATTTCTTTCATATTCAAGCTGCATTTAAACTTCTCTTTTTCTCTCCTCTCTATCTTTTTAATCTCCTCTTCATCTCCTTTAATCCCGTCAGCACCAGTAGGATGGGGATGGAGTCTTGGGGTGGGTGTGGGATGAACAGAGGATCCAGCAGAGAAGGGCCAGGCAGAGGGGAGAGGACTCAGCCAACCCTTCTCCTGCTCTCTCCTCCCCCAGGCTCCAGCTAAAGCAAGTCAGACTGGAAAGGATCCCACAAATGCTGTGTTCTCCTCCCTCTGAGCTTGGCTGGGGATCCTCAGCTTCAGCCTGGTGCAGTGGCTGAGATTCGCTAATTTGAGATTTTTGGCTAATGCACTAAATTGAAGAGGTTTATTATTACTTAATCACCTTTCACCTTTGCCAAGTTCTGCTGCACTGTGTCTGCTTTTCACCCAATACACTGCTAGCTCACCTACACACATGTGCTTCTTAGGATAATATTTAGATTCATAGCTTACTCTCTAAAATCACACAATTACACTTGAAATCTCTCCACCATCTCACTCAATGCAGTTTTTTATTTACTTATGGCATATTCTTACTTGCAGCTATAGGAACATAAGCTTATGAATTCTCAACTAAACGTCTGTGAACCTTTAGCATTGCATGAACCCAAGCTCCTTCCAAGGCTGTCAATGAAACCCTTCAGTATCTGTGGAAGTTTCTGTCTTTCCATTTCCCACAGCCCAGCAAAGGATTTGTGACCCTTTGTGACAGAGGAGAACCTGCCAGGCAATTTTGTGTTTGCTGTAGGGAAGGTTGGGTTGCTCTGCATCAATTCCCAGAGCAGCGCAGAGCATTGGCTTTGTGATGTCAGGGCATGGATGCCACCTTCTCGTGGTGACATCCCAAGGTTGCCTTGGTGCACGGAAGGCCTCAGGGTCAGAGCAGCTCTTGGGCTTGCTCAGTGCAGGAGCATCCTCCTGCTTGAGGCGTTTGTCAGTGGGCAGCTGCACACTGACAGGAGCCTTGTTTGTTCTTGTGGTGGAGCAGAGTGTGCAAACTGGCAAAAATGATGGAGCAGCTCGCTGCTGCCATTTGCACCATCTATGTCATCGGATATTCCGGATATTACCTCACCAACCTGGCACGTAAGTAGAGGTTTTCCCTGGCTGGAACCTGAGCTGGCTTTTGTAGGTCTCCCTGCTCTTTCTTAGTGACCGGGTTGCAATTGAAACACAAAGACCATGAGGATGCCCCTGGTTTGGTAAAGCTCCTGCCAACACCTTCAGCAAAACACGGGGTGTCTGTAGCCAGGGGGCTGCGGGCAGCATTTGCAGGGCTTCTGTTCCCTCCACGGGAGAGCCTGTGGCAGCAGAGTCTGGCATTTCCTCACTTTGCTGGCTCAATCTCTTGGGGTGACTTTACTTTTAAGATAGCTCTGAGAGCTGGGGAAGTTGAAACTGCTGGAGGCTGATGGGAGTTTTTTCTCCTGACTAATTCCTGGCCATGGGTGAGAATTGGCAGCGGTTTTAACTATTGAGAAGTGAGATCAACCTGTGAACACCACCTGAAGATGTGAGGCCGGGAATTTCTTGCTCTCTTTGGTTTCTGGCTTCTGACGAGGTCACAGGGCTCTGTCTCGGCCTCCTCCCCCCCTCCAGGCCAGACAAGGCTGCAGAGGGCGGGGTGGGGGGAGAAACGGAGCCTGCCAGCCTGACTTGGTTTGCAGTTTCTGCCACTGACCTGAAACCTGACACCATCAACATCTGCAGCTTTAGCAAGATTTTAACTCTTTTACTACCTGCATGAGACATGCAGATTAATCCTTTTTTTCCAGAGAGAGAGAGAGAGGGAGTGATCAACCATCAACCCATCAAAGAGAGTGAAGAAAAAAATTAAATTGAGAGGGGGAAGAGAAATAAGGAGATGCTTTATTAAGCTGAAATATTTTTCTGTTAAAGCTATGGAGATGGACAGTAGTGTTCTGAAAAAAACTCCTCTAATTCATGACAGAGTATATTGGGAGGAATGGAGTGTTTCCAAGTGTGGATTTTGAGCAAATGATGAAGTAGTTGTGACACTGTGAGATGCTGGAACAGAGGGGGAGAAGTAACAGTTGAAGATTTGTGGCTTTTAAGAAGTAAAAAGAGAAAACTTCTGTTTCCAGGAGGGCTCACAAAAACAGATAGAGAACTTTTGCCTTTGAATAACTCATTCATAAAAATGACATCCCTGGACTCATGACCCATAACACACCTCAGAGTGATGGGAAATGGGAGGAGACAACTGATGGCAGATTTCTGGGCAGCTGGCATCAGAGAAATAGAAAGCTATGAAGAAAGATAGTTTTCATGTGAAAAACTCCATAGATAGCAGAAGAAGACTTCTGTTTCTCTACAAAGACTGATGAAAAGACTCCAGCAGGAATTGGGACTGTTGTAAACACCAAAGTTCCAAAGTTTTTTGTCTCTATGTTGTAATGTAAACAAGGGAATGGTTGGGTAGTGGGGGAGAAAAGGGTTGTTCTGGAAGTTTTATTCTGGTTTCTTATTCTTGTAGTTTTTGTAAATAAACTTTCTTTATTCCATTTAAGTTTTAAGCTTGTTTTGCTCTTGTTCTAATCCATATCTCACAGGAAGAAATAAGTAAGTTTTCTAGTGATTTTTTAGTTGCTGCTTTAAACCACACCAGTCAAGCAGGACACCTTTGAAAATGCAGACTGGGAGATCTTTTCAGATGCTGCTCTAAATAGGCCACGGTTCTCTCCAGTTTTCTCAAAGAATTTGGTTCATTTTCCTTGTCCACTGCAGGTCATCTGAGCCGTGTGTTCAGAGGTGCCGATCCTGAGGTGAGTCAGAAAGGAACATTTGATGCTCCTGGTGTTTCAGAATTGTGCAGGGAACTGTGAGCTTGGCCTGTGGCAGTAGAGTGCAGAGGGCCAGCTGGGTGGGCTGAAAGAAGATCCATTTCCATGTTTACAACAGCAATAGCAAAGGCATTGTTGGCTATTTCCTAATTTTCCATTGCAGAGCTTTAAAAGAACTCAAAGCTCAGATTTGCAGAGAGAACGTTGATTGCTGATAGTAGCCAGGGTGAACTCTCTAATTCAGAACTATTTGCAGCCTGGCTGAATTAACCCATTTTGATTTACTTGGAGAGACTTAGAATCCCATTGCTATCAAAGCTGATGATTTGTGCTTGGTAGAGCTGGTTGTAGAAATAGAGCTGAAGAGAAATAAGGTTCTAAATGATAGGGAGCTGCCTGTCCCTAACTCCACCATCTGTCCACAGAGCCCAGAAGCAAGAGCAGACTCTGCTGTGGCTCCCTCTGCTCCTGGAGAAGAGGCCAAAGAGGAGCAAAATGAGCAAAAGGAGCACGAGCCTCCAGCTGTGGTCACAGCCCAGCCTGACCATGCCCAGACAGTAAGTGCCAGTGCTGGGTGCTGCTGTCTTTAGTGCAAGGCAGAGCTGCAAGTTTCTGAGCAGCCAGCACTTGCTGTTGCTGGCTGAGGATGCTGAGTGCTGGAGTCCTGCCAGCACCCAGCCATTCCCCCATCCCGTGGCAGCTGGAAATTGGACTTTCAGCCATCGTGCTGAGGCCCCAAAGCGCTGCTGCCTGCGGGTGAGCAGCTGGCTGCTTGGCTCAGGGAAGCTCTGTCTCTTGGCTTCTGCCAAGCCATGGCCAAGGGCTCACACGGCATTTCTGGGGCTCACAGGGCTTGGTTTGTTTGCTGTCCCTTTTTGGAAACCTCAGGATGACCTGGAGAAGTGTTCTGCAGTTTTCTGGAGTAATTCTTCACTTCTGCAGAGTCTTTTAGGCCACCTGTCTTTTGGCTTTTGATAAGCTGCAAGGAGATGATTGTGTTGTCCATGCAGCTGTGGCCGGCCATTCTTGTCCTGTGTGGCCAAAGAAACAAACTGTGTAGTTCTGAACCCTTCTTCTGAGGCAAAATCCACAAGTGGCAAGTTTCTCTTGATACGTTTTGTGGTGAAGTCTGCAGCTTTGGAAACTGCATTGGAGCCTAGTGTGGGGGCAAAGCTGCAAGTCCTTGAGTGCTGTCTTGTGTTGCTAAGAACCCCTTTAGAGATGGTTGTTTTTTCTCCTCAGAGCTGTTTTCCTCCTCCTGCCTCTTCTGTCCTGACACTCCCTGTTTAACCTATAAATTTCAGCCTGTCCTAGTGAGGTGGGACAATTCCATGGTTTAGGTGGTTTTTGCTGACTTTGGTCATACATGTATTACATGACCCATGGCTTCCTTCATTGGCATCCCTAGGGGTGTGTCAATTAATTTGTTGGTGGGGCCTTTTGAGGATCTCTGTCAGTGCCACTCAGAATTCTCAGCTGACAAAAGAGGGAGGAGAAACACCTTGGTCCTCTTCCATATCCTGAGGTGGCCATAGAGGCTCTCTGAGCTGCAGCAGAGGATCCAATTGCACACATCCTTGTCTCCTGAATGAGCAGGATTTCTAACAAGAGTGTAGATGTCAGAAGGGCAGGAGTGGCAGGGCAGGCCTGAAAAGAACATGAACTCCAGCAGTGTCTCTCCCAAGGGCTGAGCTCACCCAGGAAGCCCCTGCAGAGCCAGGATGGAGCTGTGGGACAGGGCTGGCTGTCAGTCACTATGGAGAGACAAGCAGGACACAGCAGAAGGGGAGGGAGGCCCTTGAGAAATGCCCCACATTTCCTGTCAGCTGCCCAAGAGTCTGTTGGAGATTCAGTGCCAGATGGGCCCTGATTGCACTGCCAGGGTCACTTTGGAATCTGTGCTTCCCCATGGGCAGAGAACAAGGCAGGAGAGCAGCAGCACAGAGCTTTGGGAACGTGGGAGCCCATCAGCCTTTGAGTCTTGGCCCACAAATGTTGGATGAGAAGTTGAAGCCCATCTTCTCTTGCTTTCTCTGCAGGTCCATCCAGAGAAAGAGCAGGAGCAGATTGTTTTATCAGGACGGCCGTGCCAGCCTGAGGGAGAGCTGTTCCCAGCCCAAGAGCAGGAAGAGCAGCTGGGGCAGCAGGTGGAAGAGCCACTGGAGAATGGCCAGGTAAGGCTGACTCAGCAGGGGACAGAGTGAAGGGCAGGAAGAGGGGCATAAAACGCAGCTCTTGGGACTGAGCAGGCCACGAGTGCCAGAGGCCCTGAAAGCAAAGAGCCTCTGCAGAGATCAGCAGCGGGACAGGAGGTTACAGTGGAAGCAGAGGTGGGTAGGGAAGCAGAAAGAAGTGACTGAATGAGTGTGATTTTGAGGCTGAAACTGAGGAAGAAGCTGAGCCTGATGGCAGCTCCCAGGCACTTGCTCTCCATTTGTGTGTACAGAACATCGAGGCAGAGCCCCAGGCAGAGCTGCCCGAAGCTCCGAGGGCCATCACGGCAGTGAAGAGGAGGCCTGAGGAAGACAGAAGCGTCGAAGAGGAGATGAATCTCCCCTGGCAGAGAGGAAATCAAGAAAACCAGGTGAGTGAAAGTGTGGCAGACACTCCACTCATGGAAATTCCTCTCTGTCATTCTTCACAGGCCTCTAATGAGGAGCTTCTGGCAGAGCTGCAGGAAACTGAGGCTAGGATCAGGGCAAGGGAGGAGAGGCTGGAGGAAGAAAGAAGAATAATCGAAGAGAAATTCCATCTCCTCGCTCAGCAGCAAGAGGCTCTAGAAAATCGAGTGAGTGAAAGAGCGATAGGCACAGCAGTCACTGCAGTCTGGTGCTTTCTGCCCTTCTTGCCTTTCCTCTGCAGAGCAGCAGGGGGCTGGGCTGATGCCTCTCAGTGCCATCCTGCTGTAGTGTCTATCCCAGCTGCTTGGAAGGACATTTCCTGCTGTGCTCAATCTCAGCTGCTGCCCTGGACAGTGGCACCAGTCATTTGCCCCTTTTGCCAGCACTCATCTCAAGGGATTCCTGCTGGCCTGCTCCTGCTCTCCTTGTTTCTTCAGGGCTTTTTGCAAGTGAACACAGTCCCCCAGACAGATTTGGAATACAAGCTGCAAGCTGTCTGTATGCCTTGGTGAATCTGCTGCTGTCCTGCTCTTTCCCTTTGCTCACAGTCAATGAGCCTTGGCACACAGGGACAAGCTGTGGTCTCTGACTGCTTTGTTCTCTTTGACTTGAGGTGGACGTGTTGATATCTCACCTGGCAGCCTGCGAAGGCTTCCAGCAAATGCCGGCTGATGAAGAGCCCCAAGGTCGGCGGCAGGCACAGGTACTGTCCCAAGCACAAGTGCTGCAGGCTGAGCACCTTCTGAAGATGGTGCAGGAAAAGAGGACTGAGGGGGAGGAGCTCCAACATTAGAACAAGGAGCTGCAAATGTGTCTGCAGCCCTTGGAGGGGGAAAGGGATCCTTGGGAGGAAGTGCAATGGTCGTTGTTGCAGTCATCCTTCAGAAAATCCAGGAAAATGGAATATGAAACTGGCCATCAACTTGATTAAAACCAACCTTGGGTTTTGACCATTTGGTTCCAGAAGCGGGCATCCAAAAAATCCAGTTGATGAGCTTTGCATGTGGCTAACAGCAACTTCCTAAGGGCTTGCATTTGAAAAGGGAACTCGGGGTAATCTCTGCCAGCCAGCTTTCTGACACAAACTCCTTTCTTCTCGCAGATCTACACAGGCTCTTCCATTCAATCTGCTGCAGCAGCAGCAGCAGCAGCAGCATCTAAAGGAGCCTTTGTTCCCCAAGCTGAGCAGTGGATCCTGGGCAGTTTGTCCATTTCCAGCAGTGACACATCTGCTGCTCAGCTCCAGGAGAGCCAGGGAGACTTCGTGGAGCAACTGAGTACGTCTGGTGTATTTCTTGTCTGAGGGACAGTGTATTGTGTGCACGTGCCAGCAGAGCTGTAGCAAATGATCCTCCTCACTTTGGTGTCCCAGAGACATTTAGGACTCCCCACAGGAACTACTGTGCTCTGAGGCAGCGAGAGAGTGCTCTGGCTGCTCCTGCTGCCTCTGAGGGCAGCTTGGACTGGCTCGGCTTTGCCTGGCATTCCCTTGCCACTAAAGGCAGAAGCAGGAATTGTTCTTGGATCAGCAGAAGGCTGTGGCCCAGCAAATGATCTATGCAAGTCCTGTGTGCTAGTGGCCAAACTGAACAGAATATTTGATTCCTAAATTCTCCTTAGACTCCAGACTTCCCACCTGTCGTCAGAACCAAAAGACTTCAGAGATATTAATTGGATTTGGGGTTTTGTCTTTTTGTTGTGGTTCTGTTTTTAGTTTTCAGTTTCTATACTTTTTGGTTTCAGATTTGGTGGTTTTTGGTAGAGTTTGTTTTTTCTCCATCCTGAAAGAGCTGTTCTGCCCCATGTGTCTTACTGCTGTCATTTTTAGGACTGTATTTATTGCCTCTACTACATCTACAAGGTTTTTATGAGAATGCTATATTTTTGTCAGTGAGGACTCCTTTGAAAGAACATCAGGTGACAGCAGAAACAGAGAGCAAGAGATGTTTTCATTGGGCCCACAATGAAGAAACAGATATTTGTATAACAATCTGTCATTAATATCCTAGTTTTATTCTTATAAAGATGTGTCCAAGAGACACATCCACATGGTGTGATCAGATAAAACAGCACTGCAGGCATTTCTCAGGAGCGAGCCTGCAGCCCCTGTGCTGTGTATTCCTCAGATCCATGGCACTTTTTCATACCTGATTCCCAGCCATTCCCATGACTCTTAGAATCCTACCTATTGGCCCAAGCCCTGCTCAGATCAGTCTCTGGGAAAACACATCAAGCCCTTTGTGATTCTGCAGCACAACCCATTTAATCTGCTTCTTGCCCATAACAGCTGCCAGTGCTGTGCTCTCAGAAAAGACCTGGTGGGGCTGAGAAAAGATCCCAGCTGATTTGGTGTCTACCTTCACCTGCTGGGACACAAAAGGGCCTTGATCTGCACCTGGCTGTGTCTGATCTCCAAGGCAATGCTGTTGTGTCCTGAACGGGGGCCACAGCTTGTCAGGGGCTCAGGCTGGCTGTGTCTTCTTGCCATTGCTTGTCAGTGCTCATGCTTGGCCTTTGCCAGCCTTGTGCTGTGCCCTGCTGTGCTCTCTGCGCTTCATTTCCTTCCAAGGACTGGACAAAATCAGTCTCTCTGCTGCCCATTTGTACTGCACAACTGCCTGTCTTGTTGCTGCTGTGCTTGCTGCCCAGCTGACCACAGAGGGTTCAGAGCCCCAGACAGCGGGGCTGCCTTTGGCATCTCCTGCAAGTTGGGATCTCTGCCTGAGAGTGAGCATCTTGCATTTTGTTTCCCTCAGGGAGAATGGTGAACAAGGAAAATCCCATCACAAAATACATAGAACTGGAAAGTCTTGGCAGCGGGTGAGTCCAACCACAGTCACTTCTACACAGCCACGGGCCAGGTGTTTCCCTGGGAGAATATCCATCAAGTGGGAAGTCAGACAAGTTGTCCACATGTTTAGACAGCGGGCTTAGTCTGCCCCATCTCTCAGTACTGGCCAGAATTTGTCAAGTGTGCTCAGAAGGCATTGTCAAAGACATCTCCATGCTGCCAAGGTCTTGCCTGCAGCAAGGAACACAACCTGGTAAATCTGCTTGTCTCTCAAGTGTGGGACAGCTCAGGATTCATTTCCTTCGCATTTTTGGATGTCTCCAAATCATCTGGCCACACTAATGAAAGGAGAAGAATCTTGCTTGCCTGAAAGCACAACCTACCCCCAATGAGAGCTGTCAGATAACAGTTCTCAGGAACATTTCTCTCCAAGAGTTTGCTAAAGGAAATACTCCGTGCTCAGGATTAGAATTGCACAGTTTAGAAGCTGACACCCGAGATGAAGGAATAAGCTGCCTTTTGGAGCTGAGGCAGTAAATCCCAAGGCTTCAGGAACAGGCCCAGTGCCCAGGCACTTGAGGGGAAAATGCATCATCTGCCTTCTGGCAGACCCCTCCTGCAACCTGCAGCTTTTAGGCATTTACAGCAGAGCTCTCCTGTCTGGACTGGCTTCCACTGCAAGATCTAAATGGCTTCTCCTTTCTTTGCTGCTGTTTTGTTTCTAGGGGTTTTGGAGAGGTTTCCAGAGCACTTGACATTGCAACAGGAGGAGAGGTAAATGTCAACAGCCCCTGCAGCCTCTGCTGCTCTCCAGGCCTTTCCCCACTGCTGACAGCTGTGGCTGGAGCTTTGAGTAGAGCTGTGCTGAAAAGGCACAAGAAGCACAGACTGGAGCCAGCCTGCAAATTGCACTTGGAACAGGCTTTGTGGACAAGGCAAATCGCCAGTGGCCACATGTCCTGTAACTGACCCCCAAGGGAGCAGAGAAATGGGCTGTTGCAATGTCACTTCCTAATTACTCCAATGATGAGGTCTAATCACAAGGCACTTTGGCACAGCTTGGCTGTGCCATTCCAAAATCACTTGCTCCATGTGGGTTGTGGTCTCATGCTACCAATTTTCTCAAATTACTCCTTTTCAATGTCATTTGAGGTGGCCATAAAGAAAATAAATGTGCAAGGAGTGAGTAGGAAGATACTAACCATGAATGAAATCAGGATCATGGAGAGTAATAGGAGTCCCAGGATCGTGAATTACTTAGCCAGGTGAGTGGTCACGGTCCTATCCCTTGAATGTTTCTTTACATACTACAAGCATGAGAGCTTAAAAACCCACTTTGGTCAGTGGCAGGAAATAGAGTTGTTAATGATTATTTCTCTACTTATCTCCAATGGATGGGAAGAGACTGCATTTTGTGTGCATGAATCCACCCTGGCAAATGCAGACTGAAAATTGTTCAAAAACCTGCATCAGCCCTATCTTAAGAATTCAATACCTTGTAAGTTCATTGCCTCCACAGTTCTTTGGGCTTGAGTTTTTCAAGTTTCTTAAATGCTGATGAACCATCCAAGAGAGGATTGCCCTTGCATTGTTGCCCCTCTTTCCCATTGCTGTGCATGCCAGGAAGACTAGGTGCTTATTTCCAGAAATGCCATGCGTGACAGGTTTTTTATCTGGGCTCTTCCTAAACTGCCTTTCTCCTTGAGACAGCACAGACTGCAAACACTGCACAGCCTAGAGGCAATGTCTATGCCTTTTCTTCTGCCCTTGTCTCTAAGGGACCCAGAAACAAGACTCAAGCAAAAAACCAACCTAGCCGTGCATGTTCACCTGCATGGCCTTGTTTCCTTTTTTCAGCTACCTTGTGCATGAGGAACTCTGGCTGGTGATGGAGTACATGGACGGAGGCACTCTGAGAGATCTCATCGACGAGATTCAAATGTCTGAAGGAGAGATTGCAGCTGTCAGTCGGGAGGTCAGGGATCCCATCTGTGCTTCCAAGGCCTTGAGCTGCATTGTCTGGGAAACAGGGGCTCAGAACGGGAGGGATTTCATGGGCCAGGCTTGGTTTCTGTGCTGCTGCTCAGCTATGGGCAAGCAAAAGCATCTCAAGGGAACTGTCTGCCAGTGCCCCTACACTCACTGGACTCACTTCCTGTCCACTTATCCCCTGCTCTTGTATTATAGCTCTGTCTCTCAGATTGGCATTTGCACTTCTCCACCTTGCCTAGCTAAATTTTGGCCTGTCTGCACTACATTCCTTGTCTCTAAAGCAAAGGTGTGGTGGCAGGATTTGAAACAAACAGGAAAGAAAAAAAGAGACTAATTTCTTTTATTCCTCAGCTGAAAAGGATAGCAGTGCAGCCCAATAGCTGTTTGCTACTGAGCACATGCACTGCAGCTGCCGTCACCCTGGCTGCTTTGCAGGGGACAGTCTACAACAGCAGTTTCTGGTGCTCTTTCAAAAGCTGACATGCCTTTCCTCCTGTGGGAGCAGCAGGCTCTTGCTCTCAATGGCGCTGTGTTCTGCCATTCCTCCCCATTCCCCTGCAAAGGGAACCTTCCACAGCTGTTTCCTTTCTTGTGCGATGAACTCACAGCACTACTTTTTGCCCCCC
This sequence comes from Cyanistes caeruleus, assembly GCF_971803275.1. NCBI lineage: Eukaryota > Metazoa > Chordata > Aves > Passeriformes > Paridae > Cyanistes > Cyanistes caeruleus. Next base: position 295,195 of record NW_028255907.1, on the reverse strand, counting down.
CGGTTCTCTTTTCTCTCTCAGTGCCTGCAAGGACTGGATTTTCTTCACTCCAACCACGTGATCCATCGAGATGTCAAGAGCAACAACATCCTTCTCAGAACCGACGGCTCTGTCAAGCTGGGTCAGTGTATTTTTGCTCAGCTTCAGCCTTCCAGGAATGGGGGGTGTGGGGCTGCTTTCAGTGACTGCCAGCTCCCCAAAAATGCTGCTGCTGGCAGTGCAGGGGTCCCCCCTGCTGTGGGCTGAAGGCACAGTTGCAGGGTGCACACAGCTATGACAAGGAACCACAAGCAGCCAAGAGTGCTATTGCTCTGTGTGTGTCTGTGTGTGTTCCTTCCAGAGGGAGGGAGCTGCAATCTAAACCTTCAGGGGAACAAAAGGCACTGCTGGAGGAAGTGTAAGAAATGGGGGGATGTTTGAAGTAGCCAATTCATATTTCCTTGGCTAAAGCCCTAAGGAAAGAGAGCAGGGAGTGTTGTCCAGGAAATTCAACTGCACATTCTCAAACTTCCACTGGGGAATTCTCTGGCTTGGTTTCCTAATTGAGAGTATGAAAATTAAAAGAGTATTTTGCTTTCTCCTCAGCTGATTTTGGCCTTTCTGCTCAGCTCACCCCTGAGCAAAATCAGCGGTGCTCGGTGACCGGGACTCCTTGGTGGATGGCACCTGAAGTGGTGAAGCGTCAACCATATGGCCCCAAAGTGGACGTGTGGTCTTTTGGAATTGTGGCAATTGAAATGGCCGAACAAAAAACTCCTTATGACAGTTTCACTGCTCGATCGGTAAGGAGCAAATACTCTCTGATCCCGCTGTCTTTCTCACCTGTCCCGTGTTCTCTGCTCACTGCACAAAATCCCATGGCCATCTGCTGGAAGTACTTCCACCAAGGCCCCTTCTACAAATGGCCCTGCAGCACATCAGCATCTGCTGGAGCTTTGGTTGCAGCACTGGGGGAACTCAAGCCTTACTTCGCCCAAACCATCTCCATTCTCAGGCAGCATTTTGCTTTGCCTTAGAAGTCGTTCCAGCTCTTGTGGCTGTGTAGATGGCCCCAAGAATAGGAAACAAGCATCTCAGAGCTGCTGTTATCTTTCCAGAAATGAAGCAAAGAAACTCAAAGCAAACCAAGTTTCAAAAACAGTGCTTTTGAGAGAAGAGGTGCAGCCCCATTCTTCTCACAGGGAAACTTGCCTGAAACCTGGAGATGAGGCTGTAAAGCCAGAGTCTCTTCTGCTTCTTGTGCAGTGCTGCTGAGACACTCAGTGACCACCTTCTTTCCTAACCCAAGCCACTTTCTCCATATCACCAAGCTGGAGCCTGGTGACGGGGAGAGCCTGCCAAAACCTCTTGTTTGTTTCCTGGCACTTTCTGGGATGGGCACAGTGTTAATGCATTGACTTGAGAATCCAACCAGCACAGGGTTACCACAGGGATGACACTTCTGATTTCACCATGAATATTTTCCTTTTGCCACCTAAGGGAACCTGAAATTTTCAGAGTGCTGAGAGACAGAGCTGCAGGTGGCTCCTGTGTGCCCAAACAGGCATTTTCAACCCAATACATTTGTGGAGGCATCTTAATGTGTCTGTGTTGAAAATGAGATTCCAAATGTTTGTTTCCTTCACTGAGGAACACCTGCTGCATTTCCTTTCTTTTCTCCCAATTACCATCATTTTCAAGAACAGGACAAAAAGCCTGATGAGTTTTGCTTTATGGCAGCTGTGCTTAAGGGACCAACAAGCACTGCAGAGATTCTTTTCTTATAAGAATCCTTGGAATAGTAGAGTTAGTTAGAATAGCAAAATCCCTCTTCCAAAAAGGCTGCCAAGCTGCTGGGAATCCTCCGAGAAGGAAACATGTATTTGCTGATGTAGTTGCCACTAACTAGAGCAGGCAATGAAATCAGCTGCCAAGGCAAGATCTGCTGGATGTTGGCAAAGCTGTGGCTTTGGGGCTTGGGTTTTTTCATGATACAGGAAAGTCATCATCCAAATGCTACAGGAAAGTCATGTCTGCCTCTCTGCCAGGGCAAAAACTGCCACTGCAGAGTGGAGCTGGAACAATGGGCTCTGGGAGAGCAGTTCCAGATGGGAAAGAAGCAGGTGGAGCCTTGTGTTTCCTTTTTCCCCAGGCTAAATTCCACATAGCCACAGAAGGGACCCCACAGCTGCGGCAGCCCGAGCAATTCTCGCCTTTGCTGCGTGACTTCCTGAGATGCTGCCTGCAGAAAGGCGAGGCGCAGCGCTGGTCTGCCAAGGAGCTGCTGCAGGTAAAATGCCAAAAGGGCTGCAGGTGAAACAGCGTCCCAGGGATGGGCTCCTCCTCCACTGAAATCCAAGGCATCAGATGAGCCCCCATCCTCCTCACTTCCAACCTTGGTGCTGTTCAGCTGACAGTGGGGAGCAATCCTAGACTGGGCTGGGCTGGCAGGGAGTGCTGGGTTTTAGCGCTGGCTAAAATCACCAGGGCACTTACTCATTTCTTGCTGGGAGCTATGGATTAGGAGAAGGGCAAAACAGGCTTCAAACTTCAAAGGAATAACAAATTTTATTATCAGGCCCACAAGAATAAGAAAGGTCTCACCTGTGCAATGAAAGGGTTCAATCTCACCCAGGTCATGGCAGTCACGGTGTTGGATTTCAGGCTGTGCTGGGCCCCTCTCTCTGCCTGGGAGCCGCTGGGAGGGGAGGCTCGGCCTGGAGCCGTCGCTGCACGCCGGGGAGAGGGTTTAGTGTGGGCAAGATGTCAGCAGCCGTGGCCTGGCCCAGCCTGGGGCCGGGGTCCCGCAGCCTCCATCCCCCGCCCGGGAGCCGCTGGGCTCTGGCCCGGCCTCCCCCAGGAGCACAGGCCGTGGGCGAGCAGGGCCAGCCTCACCACAGCTCCGTTACCTTCGGGCTCCGGAAGCAAAGAGGGCCAGTGCCCGGGCTGGTGGTTTTCAAAATGTGCATCATCACAGAGGCACATCTCATTTCTAAATGGTGCAAAATGTTGTCAGTTCTCAGAACTAGCCAGCCACTGGCCTGTCTCAGACACAGGGGAAGCTCCCAGCAGCTTCTCTCAAAGAAATCACTTCCGTGCGGGGTTTCTTACTTCTTTCCCTAAATGTCAATTCATCTCAAACTAACACACAGGGACATGGGAGACATCTAGTCTGTGTCCTGCAATGAGCAGAGACATCTTTCTAGAGATCAGGATACTCACACCTCAGATATTTCCAGGGGTGGGCCACCTACCAGCTCTTGGGGCAACCTGTGCCACTCTTGCCCCATGCTCCTGACCTACTCTGACTCAATCCCCTTTTCATTTAAAAAGCATTCCCCTGCCTTTGAAGCTCTTAGCTTGGAAAATCATGCTTTCTTGTTGTTTTCATTTCCTTTCTGCAGCATCAATTTATAACATCGGCCATGCCTGGGTCCAGCCTGGCACCTCTCATCGTTGCAGTAAAGAAGTGGAAGGAGGAGGCAGGAATGCAACAATTGATTTAGAACTGTCTTCTCCATGACCAATTTAGAGTAGGATTATAGAGTAGGATTGCAGAGTAGGATTGTAGAGTAGGATTATAGAGTAGGATTGTAGTGCAGGATGGTAGTGTAGGTTTGTAGTGTAGGATTGTAGAGTAGGATTTTAAATAAAATTTCTAAAATCTCAACTCCTTTGGAACATTTCTCTCCTTCTGACCCTGTGAGAACATTTCCTCCTGAATTGTCAGTTTTTTCTTAGAGGTGGAAAGTGACATTGATGGCTTCTTTGGTACAGTTTGTAAGGGGGGAAGGCTCCTCTTCATTCATCCTCTCCAGACCACACTGCCTTTGGAATATGGCCAACTGGACAAGTTTTGCCCAGCTGTGCCATTTCTATTTGAGGCAGAAACAGCAATGGCATTTGCAGGAAAAACCAAAGGAGGAGCGGTGCAACGCAAACATCCTGTGCAGATGCAGGCTGTGCAGATGTGACTCGAGAGTATTTGGGTTCCTGCCACTTGGATTTGTATCCCTAAGAGAAATCTCTTTGGCTGGAGGAGAGTCTGGCTGAAGAGAGAAAGCACAAAGAGCAGTGAGGGTGCTGTGCAAGGTCTCCTGTGGTGCAGAGCTGTGAGCGACTGTGAGGTGAGAGCGGGCCCGGCCTCGGCCAGGCTGGAGCCCCAGCAGAGCCCTGGCAGAGCCCGGAGAAGCCTGAGCCTCGGCACAGGCAGGCTGGAAGGAGGCCCTTGGAGCTGCAAGAGGCAGCAGCCTGGCCCTGGCTGCCTCTTGCTGACCCCAGGCAAATCCTCCGCTCTCAGAGCCAAGCTGGCAGCTGGCTGCTCCTGAGGGGAAGCGGCGCCGTGCTGGGCACAGCACACACTGGTGCCATGGGCTGTCTGGAGTCTGCACAGGAGGAGAGAAAGGCAAAGAGCAGCCCAGGGCTGCTGCCCTGCCTGACCATTGCTGCTCTTCTGCCGCCTGCCCTGGAACTGCTGGCAATGGTCAGCAGTGTGTGCAGCACTCTGGGCACAGGGGGAGGGAGCCGGGCTGCTCCGCAGGCTCCAGCACAGGGCAGTGTCCTTCAGGCACGGCATTTCTGCCAGGGGAACCGAGGCCAGCGTGAGGCACTGACAGCAAGTCAGGGCACATCTGCAGGAGCCAGTGCCTCACACAGCTCTGGGACCAAGCGCCTGCAATCCTGGAGCTCTGCACTGAGCCACAGCAAAGGTGTGAAATGCAGAGGGCTTTGCAGAAATATTCAGGGGCACCAGGCCAGCCTGCTTGGTGCTCTCTGGGGCACAGCAAGCACTGTGCAATGCAGCTCGGAGCTGCTGGCAGAGAGGGACTGTGGGCATGTGCCTGAGGCTTGTTCTTGAGTAGTGATTTGGAAGGGAGCAGAAGGTTCTCAGTAGGCAATTTGTGTTTTCTTCATGAATTGCTGAATGAAAGATACAATGTGGCCTCACGCAGCAAGAGCACTTGCAGAATTTATTGACTACAAGTTTGTGTTGAATTCCCAGAAAAGGAAAGTATTGAAGTGTAACAAAAAGGCCTTTTGAATTCAGGTAGCCCCTGAGCCTTCATCCAAAACAACCCCCAAGAGGCTGACAACTACTTCATGCAGAGCCCTGCTGCAAGGGCTTCCACAATCATGGAATTAGAAAATATGAAGCTTAGGAAAGTAGAATGTGCCCATTAAGTTTAAAAAGTTTAAAAGCTTGTCCTGTGCAAAGAATGGACAAGTGAGTTTGTGGTGGAGCTTTCCTCCTCACTCCTGGTGTTGAATAAACGAATCCCTGCTCTACAGGCCCTACACTATGGAGTACTGTTTTCTTGACTATTATTTGTGCATCATAATCACGCTACGCTTTTCATTGTCTTCTTAGAACGTTCCAGGCATAAAGTGAGTAAGACAGTGAGTTGTGTATTGATAGGGCCGAAGAAACATTTCCAAATGCCATCCTGGGAAAGGAAAGGACGAGAAACAGCGCTGGGGAAGAGCGTCCCTCACACAGCCCTCAGAGCTGCCACCATGCACAAGATGGCGGCCGGGGCTGAGGCTGTGCCACCATGCACAAGATGGCGGCCGGGGCTGAGGCTGTGCCACCGTGCACAAGATGGCGGCCGGGGCTGAGGCTGTGCCACCGTGCACAAGATGGCGGCCGGGGCTGAGGCTGTGCCACCGTGCACAAGATGCCGGCCGGGGCTGAGGCTGTGCCACCGTGCACAAGATGCCGGCCGGGGCTGAGGCTGTGCCACCATGCACAAGATGCCGGCCGGGGCTGAGGCTGTGCCTCTCAGAGCGCTCTGCAGCCTCTGCCAGCCCAGCCCCAGCCCCGGAGCAGCGCAGGGCGGGCAGAGCCCCCTTCCAGCCGTCTGCTTCAATGGACATTGACAGACACCCGGGCCACGCACACAGGCTGACACCTTTGCTCTGTGCACACAAACACGTACCAGACACTTGGGAACCTCGGCTGGCAGCATTTTCAGGTGGAAATACAAAGAAACTCCAGGGTTTGAAGGTTTTCAAATAGAATATTTCACTTGCCAATAAAAGGACCAAAAGCAGAAAGGGCCATCCCAGCCTGTTTCTTCCATGCAGGAATAGTGTCACAGTGACTGTGAGCTGATGAAGACGGAGATGGGATTTAATCCAAAGCAGATTGTGCAGTGGGTGCTCACCTGTGATATGTATCCCTCACAGTACCTATTTATTTGGAACACTAGGAAGAATATGAGGCTGGGCAAGATATTAACCCTTTCAGTACAGACATGAGACCTACAAACCTTGTTCATCTCTCCAGGGACAGAAAAGGACAGAGTAATAACACACAAAAAAAACAACATAAAAACATCAAAGTCAGTAAAAAAAAGAAGTCAAACATTAGATAGAAAAGTAATGAAAAAATGGTAATTGAAACAAAAATATTCTTATAGTAAAGCCATAGAAATAAACAATGATATACAAAATAACTCCTTTAATTAATGAAAAAAGTATAAAAATATATTAAAACTGTAAATCTAAACAAAAGCATCCATTAAAGAAACCAAACACATGTTAAAGTAACTGTTATCCCATAAAAGTTTGAACAGAAAAACAAATAAAAACAATAAAATGCCCTTTGCCCCCAGGGAGAGAAGAAAACTTCTGTTTCCAATGATGATCACAAAAACAAATGAAGAGAACCTTTGCCTTCAAACAACTCATCCTTAAAATAAAACCCCATGAATTCATAATCCATTGACACACCTCTAGGAGGGCTGTAAAAATCAGGAAAATGTCACGACAGAAAAATTTCTTCCCAGGCGGCTGCTATTTGTAAAAATGAAAAAGCACAAAAAAATCCATTCCTTGTAAAAAAGCCTCCATGACATAACAGGAAAAAACTTCTCCCCCTACAAAAACTAATACAAAACTACTGTGTAATTAATACTGTGTTAACATCCCAAGTTCTATCTCTACAGTGTCAGGAAAAAAAAAAAGGAGAGGAAAGGCGTTCTGAAAGTTTTATTAGAGTTTCTCATTCTTGTAGTCCTGTTAATAAAGTTCCTTTATTCCTTCTAAGTTTTAAGCCTATTTTGCCCTTCTCCTAATCCATGTCTCACAGTGAGAAATGAGTAAGTGCCCTGGAGATTTCAGCCAGCGCTAAACCCACCACATTATTTAGTGCATTAGCCAAAAAACTCAAATTAGCGAATCTCAGCCACTGCACCAGGCTGAAGCTGAGGATCCCCAGCCAAGCTCAGAGGGAGGAGAACACAGCATTTGTGGGATCCTTTCCAGTCTGACTTGCTTTAGCTGGAGCCTGGGGGAGGAGAGAGCAGGAGAAGGGTTGGCTGAGTCCTCTCCCCTCTGCCTTGCCCTTCTCTGCTGGATCCTCAGTTCATCCCACACCCACCCCAAGACTCCAGCCCCATCCTACTGGTGCTGATGGGATTAAAGGAGATAAAGAGGAGATAAAAAAGATAGAGAGGAGAGAAAAGGAGAAGTTTAAATGCAGTTTAAATATGAAAGAAATGCATATGTTAGTGACTGCTGAGAGTTCCAAGGGAGCTGAAGGGTTTGGGAAGGGCCAGGAGCCCGTGAAGGGCTCAGGAGCTGCTGCTGCCGGGAGGGAGGAAATGCACCAATGGCTCCCAGCAGAGTCTGTGCTTTGAGGCTCTTTCCCAAACAGCTGCAGGAGGGAAAGCAGCTGAGTTTGGAGGAAGAGTTTTCTGCTGAGTTTTCCTGTTTGGAGCTGTCACAAGCTTGAGCTGCTCAAGGGAAACGCGGCTCTGCTTCCAGCAGGGCCCAACTGCCCGGGAGCACAACTTGGTTCCCTGGCCCTGAGCCAACGGGCAGCAGCAGCTTCTGTTCCCTCCTGGCTCTTGTGTCATTTCCAGCAGCACAAGACACACCAAGAAAAGCTCCTCCAGAACATGCCATGAGAAACACAACCTGATTTCATTGCATGAAGGAGCTCTGACAGTCCCACGGGCTCAGGTTTGTTTGTCAGTGAACAGAGCAGGGAAAAGCACAGACACATTCCCTGCACAGGGAATTCACAGGAGGAAAGTGCAGTGCTGGAGGATGTGCTTGGATACAACGTTCCCACGGCGGTTTTACTGGAGAAATTATTGTGATTCTTTGAACGTTTAAAAAGGCCCCTTTTCAAAAAAAAAGGTGTTTAAGGTGAATATTAACAGAAGTTACCTTGCAATAATTAGCCTTAAAACCTAAGGTTAAAATATGGTATAATTTACAGCTACTAAGAAAACCTGCCAATTGATGTTATCTACAAAAGATATTTATGGTTTAAAAAAATTAATTAGTTAAGAGAACTTTACTGTACAAGACAAAGTTAAGTTAAAGTATATATTACCCATTTGCTTTTTTTTCCCACAATTTTAATAAGGTAATTTCAATGTGAGTCCTTTTGTTATATAAAACACATATAACTGCATATATACCAATTTGGATTTTAGATTTTAGTTTAAGAATTAGACTTAATGTTTCTGAAAAGTGCTACAAAAGCTGAATGGCAATTTGCCAAATTCTGTGTTGTTGTGGTTTTTCTCTAGAAAAACTGCACTTTAAAATCCTAACCAATTTGAACATATACTAGGCAAATTCCTGTTATGCATGAGTATTTTTAGTACCATTTGCAGTTATTCTCAAAGCTAGATGACATAGAATTGTGATGTACTTGTTACATTTTTATAATCTTTATAGTGAATCCATGTTACTGTGATATTGTGTTTAAAAGGTATATATCAAACTTTTAGTTGCCTCTTTGTAGTAACACAATAAGTTATGTTTTTATTTAATATAGATTAAGTGTTAATAGAATTAAGAAAAGTCAAGTTTTATTATGTTTAGGCTTGAATGTTTTTAAGTTAAATTTTATAACTTAGATATTCTTTTAAGGTTAAGTTTGTTACTTCCTTTTGTCATAAATCATTATTGTTAGGTTTAAATATTGTTTAATTTAAATTGTTTATGTTTTATTGGAGACACTTGTCTAAACTGCAAAGTATAGTTATTTTCCTAGAGAGATGAAGATAGCCACATCTGAAACAGCTGTGATAGAACACTGATGAACACCTGCTTGTGGATAGAAGGGAATGCAGTCTGTGACACCCTTGACTTCATCAGGAGTTCTTTTGGTTGTTGCAATCTCTGCAGTTTTTGTTTTTTATAGCTTTCTTATTTTTCAGTGTTTCCAGAATTTTAAGAAGATGTACCATTGCTGAGGATCAGCTGCCATGGGAGAGGCTTCAGATTAAACCAACTGCTGCATGGTTTGATTGGTCTGGTACCTGAGGCTTCTGATCATTTGCTTTGTACAAATGCATTTTAACAGTTTGCTGTGCTGTAAGCATCTCCTAGCTGCTGCTATTGAGAACCTTGTTTTAGAAATGAGTTAAGAGGCATCTTTCCAGTTTAAAGCCAGGCCCTGGCCAAGCCTTAACTTTACCTGGACAGAATGTTTGCCAACAGATCCAGATGTTTTCTGTACCAAATCAGTATTTGAGTCACTTTTTGACTCAGCAATTTGACCCTATTAATATGACAGCTGGATCAATTTTGAAGTGGGCTTGGAGAGTCATTTCCGGAGGTGGTTATCCAATCCTTCACTGATGATTTTTTGTTTCTGTTTGTTTACTAACTATGGGATGCTGGTGCAGTGTTTTAGTAATTAATAGTAGTTTTATACTACATATCTTATTAATAATGTTTATGATTTAATTGATTTTTTAACTGCTATAGGTTCTTAATCCTTGTATATATGGGTTTGTGTTGATGTTGATGTTTATAACAGAAATACATCTCATTTTTATTTTTTTTTAAGAAAACGGGGAAAATTGATATCCTAAAAGCATTTTGATTAGTGTAATTCATTAACTTCAAGGGGAGAAGTGTCTGTGTTTTGTTGGCAGGTTCAAGAAGGTCACCTGTCCATCTGACCAGACTGTCTGCCTCTGAACACACGAGATCCAGTGAACAGAGAAGTCACCACACAGCCTTGGTACTCCAGACATGGATCAGAAGTGGAGCTGTCAGGACACAGTTGTGTCTGAACACTACACAGACAGTTTACCAACAGAAATTTTATGTTGTTATTATGATGTTGTGTCTCTACCATTTTTTTCAATTATCTTTTGTTTTAAGATTTAGAAGGATGTGAAGAACAACCTGAACATCAAAGCCCTCAGTCACCGATCAGCTGCCAGCTGACATCACAGGAGCAGTGAACGTTCCAAGACTGAATCGTGTTAAATCATAGTCTGTTTGTGAAGGAAATTCTGTAGAAGATCTAAGAAAAGTGTAGAGACTCCATCTAACCGTATATAAAGCAAATTGTAGTTGTGTGTTTACCCTTTCAGCAAATTGCTTCCACACTTACACTACATATATACCAGAGCACGTGTGTTAAAAGTAGTTAGATAATAGTTTAAGATAAAAGAGTTTAGCCTATACAGTAATTGTTTTATTAGTATAAAGTATAAGCGTTTCCCCCTTCAAGAGGTAGTGTAAGCATCTTTGAAAGTTCATTTAACGTTAAAGTTTAGCTGTGAGTTTGCAAGTATGGTGTCATTTACATGGAACAAACTGCTTATGGTAATTGTGTTGTGTATAGTCCTGACCAACTGTCTGCTAACTAACATCCAAAAGTGACAGAACATATGGGTCACTCTGGCACACTGAACTGGCCAAAGGTCAATGTGTCTGAGCCTAGCCACACCTGGAGATCCTTTCACACCTGTCTCATAGGAGTCCCTGAATGGGATCCTCCAGCATTTAAAGGTTTAATTAGTAATGAGACTTGACTGAATCAATTTGCAATGTTGCAAGAGTGCAATTGCACTGTTGGCTTCACATTAAGACAACTTGAAGCCTCTTGGCAAGCAAAAATTATCAAAGTTCTTAATGTTGCCATAGGGCCCCCCAGAAAAATTAGATTTCTTAGATTCAACCAATACCTCAGGTAGATGGATAATGTTTGAACCCCCAACAGAAGCCATTCTAACAAAGTAATGCAGCACTGGGCTGCAGACAACCCTATAGCTGATCTCGTTACTACACAGAGTAAAGCCTTTATTAGTGGTGCAATCTCACAGGACAATTACCAAAGCAATTACCTAGTTCCATCTTCCTAATCTGTGGAGATAGAGCATGGAATGGGATTCCTGCTAATCCACATAGAAAACCCTGTTATCTTGGGAAACTTACTTTGTTACCATCCAAGCTTACATCAATTGCTGAATGTAGTTGATAAAACAAAAAACATCAGTCAGTCAAAGTGAAGCCTGAATGAATTAAAGCTTAGCAACTCTAAAAAGGCTCGCTTGTTAGACTAAGAAAGAATTGAATTTAACATCCACAATGTTAAGTGAACTTTCAGCCGATGTGAGTAGTGTACGTCATGCAGTATTAATAAATCGAGCCACAATTGACTTTTTGCTCTTAGCACAAGGACATGGTTGTGAGGAGTTTGAAGGCATGTGCTGTCTGAATCTTACTGATCATTCAGCTTCCATCCATGGGCAACTGCAACAGCTACAGGATGGGTTACATGCCCTGAAAGAAGATAGTGACCCCATTGGAAGTTGGTTCTCCAGCTGGGGCATCACTGGATGGTTGAGGTCTCTTGTGCTAGAAGGGGGATGGACTTTACTTATAATGTTATGGGGATAACAGTCTAAGTTTTGTGTTATCTTGTCTTCATAAGAGTATAGAATGAGTCACATCCAAAGCCTGTTTTGTGCAAAAAGAGAAAGTGGGAATTGTTGCTATATTTTATATATTAGTAAAGGCCTGTCTGCACAAACCAGTCTTTGAAATAACTCGTGATATTAAAGGCTAAAGTCCTTGAAACCTTCCTGCAGAAGAGAGAGTAAAGCAAAACAATATCCTTGTGTACAGGAGAAAAAATGTAAACCTGTGTGTGTTAGCCAATAGTAACTTGCTCTGCCTGCAGGCCCTGTAGAACCCTATAAAAGGTGTGCTAAAGATAGAAATAAACGGTGTTCACGTTTACTTCTGTGAAGAGCGGTGGGTTGCTGGCGGTCCTCCAATAAAGTTCTACAAATGAAACATAACAAATGACATTGGGGAGCAGAGGCATTGGTGAAATTGATGAAACAAAAATTAATCTCGGTACGGATGCTAACAATGGCAAAATCAGTAATGTCAAAATGTGAAATCTGCTTAAAAAACAACTCAGTGGCTAGACACAGGCATAGCTAGGGAAGATTAGGATAGGAACAGAATCAGGATGACACTTGGCAAGAAGCCTCTAGTAGAGTGAAATTTGGGTGGACCCTAGAGTCTTTGCTCGGTCCTATAGCAAACTATCAGAAGAGAGAAATGTTGTACAAACTTACAGGTCCGGTAGATAAATTAGCTAGAGTGACCTGAGAAAGATTTAAAGAACTAAACGTACAATTACAATTTACTACTCCTGAAAGAGCATGGAGTGTGTGAGTTTTTTAAAGGGATGGATTGATCATTGCTGCATCCACACCGCAAATGTAACTGCACGTGTAGAATATGACATCAATCAATTGCAACAAATAGAGCACGGAGCACAGGAAGAGCAAAAGGATTTGTCTACAAGTTGGTTAGGCAAAATCTTCAAAGGGTTAGGGTGGAATGTGAGTTCATGGATTAAATCTATCATTGAGAGTGTGATCATCTTGCTAACTGTATTCTTAGCAAATTGGTTAGTTGACAGCATCTTCAAGGGAGAAATCATTCCGTGATTGTCTGTGTACTTGAACGATAACAATTTCATCAGATTGTACTGGAATTTTGTGGGATTTTCTGTAAAATTTTGTGGGATATTAAGGAGATTTAGGGAATTTTGTGGAAATTTTTCTGGAACCTTGTGTATTTTTTTGGAATTTTGTGCAACTTGGTGGTGATTTTGTGGGATGTTTCAGGAATTTGGTGACATTTTTAAGAATTTTGTGGAATTTTTGTGGAATTTGGTCAGGTTTTGAGAAGTTTTAAAGAATTTTGTGGGAGTTTTCTGCCATTTTACGGAATTTTTCTGGAATGTTGTGGGATATTGATAAGAATTGAGAAATGTTGAAGGATATTTCTGGAATTGTGTGGAAATTGGAGGAGATTTTATGGGATGTTTCTGGAATTTGGTGACAAGTTTAAGAATTTTGTGGAATTTTTGTGGAATTTTGTGGGATTCTGAGGAGACTTGAAGAATTTTGTGGAATTTTCTTAGATTGTGTGGAAATTTGTGGAGATTTTGTGGGATGTTTCTGGAATCTGGTAGGGTTTTGAGAAGGTGTAGGGAATTTGGTGGGAGTTTTCTGCCATTTTGTGGGATTGTTCCTTAAATTTTGTGGGCTGTTTCTGGAATTACGTGGGGGTTTTGTGGAATTTTGAGAGATATTGAGGAGACAAGAAGAATTTTGAGTCAATTATCTTAGATTCTGTGGAACTCGATCAAGATTTTGTGGGATATTTCAAATATTTGATATGGTTTTGAGAAGATTTAAGGATTTTTTTGTGACTTTTCTGCAGTTTTGTGGGATTTGGCTGCAATTTTGTGGGATTTTTTCTGAATGTTGTGGGATTTTTCTGGAATTTTGAGGGATGTTGATGAGACTTGAAGAATTTTGAAGGATATTTCTGGAATTGTGTGGAAATTGGAGGAGATTTTGTGGGATGTTTCTGGAATTTGGTGACATTTTTAAGAATTTTGTGGAATTTTTGTGGAATTTTGTGGAATTATGAGGAGAGTTGAAGAATTTTGTGGGATTTTTCTTAGATTGTGTGGAAATTTGTGGAGATTTTGTGGGATTGTTCCTTGAATTTGTTTGTGTATAGAGACGATTTAGGGAATTATGTGGAAGTTTATTGCCATTTTGTTGGATTGTTCCTTAAATTTTGTGGGATATTTCTGGAATTACATGGGGGTTTTGTGGAATTTTGAGGGATATTGATGAGACTTGAAGAATTTTGAAGGATATTTGTGGAATTTTGTGGGAATTGGAGGTGATTTTTTGGGATGTTTCTGGAATTTGGTGACATTTTTAAGAATTTTGTGGAATTTTTGTGGAATTTTGTGGGATTATGAGGAGACTTGAAGAATTTTGTGGAATTTTCTTAGATTGTGTGGAAATTTGTGGAGATTTTGTGGGATGTTTCTGGAATCTGGTAGGGTTTTGAGAAGGTGTAGGGAATTTGGTGGGAGTTTTCTGCCATTTTATGGGGTTTTCCTTTAATTATGTGGGATATTGAGGAGATTTTGTGGGATGTTTCAGGAATTTGGTGACATTTTTAAGAATTTTGTGGAATTTTTGTGGAATTTTGTAAGATGCTGAGGAGACTTGAAGAATTTTGTGGGATCTTCTCAGATTGTGTGGAAATTTGTGGAGATTTTGTGGGATGTTTGAGGAATTTGGTAGGGTTTTGAGAAGTTTTAGGGAATTTGGTGGGAGTTTTCTGCCATTTTGTGGGATTGTTCCTTAAATTTTGTGGGCTGTTTCTGGAATTACGTGGGGGTTTTGTGGAATTTTGAGAGATATTGAGGAGACAAGAAGAATTTTGAGTCAATTATCTTAGATTCTGTGGAACTTGGTCAAGATTTTGTGGGCTATTTCAAATATTTGATATGGTTTTGAGAAGATTTAAGGATTTTTTTGTGACTTTTCTGCAATTTTGTGGGATTTGGCTGCAATTTTGTGGGATTTTTCTGAATGTTGTGGGATTTTTCTGGAATTTTGAGGGATGTTGATGAGACTTGAAGAATTTTGAAGGATATTTCTGGAATTGTGTGGAAATTGGAGGAGATTTTGTGGGATGTTTCTGGAATTTGGTGACAAGTTTAAGAATTTTGTGGTATTTTTGTGGAATTTTGTGGAATTATGAGGAGAGTTGAAGAATTTTGTGGGATTTTTCTTAGATTGTGTGGAAATTTGTGGAGATTTTGTGGGATTGTTCCTTGAATTTGTTTGTGTATAGAGACGATTTAGGGAATTTTGTGGAAGTTTATTGCCATTTTGTTGGATTGTTCCTTAAATTTTGTGGGATATTTCTAGAATTACATGGGGGTTTTGTGGAATTTTGAGGGATATTGATGAGACTTGAGGAATTTTGAAGGATATTTGTGGAATTTTCTGGGAATTGGAGGTGATTTTGTGGGATGTTTCTGGAATTTGGTGACATTTTTAAGAATTTTGTGGAATTTTTGTGGAATTTTGTAAGATGCTGAGGAGACTTGAAGAATTTTGTGGGATCTTCTCAGATTGTGTGGAAATTTGTGGAGATTTTGTGGGATGTTTCAGGAATTTGGTAGAGTTTTGAGAAGTTTTAGGGAATTTGGTGGGAGTTTTCTGCCATTTTGTGGGATTTTTCCTTAAATTTTGTGGGATATTTCTGGAATTACATGGGGGTTTTGTGGAATTTTGAGGGATATTGATGAGACTTGAAGAATTTTGAAGGATATTTGTGGAATTTTGTGGGAACTGGAAGTGATTTTGTGGGATGTTTCTGGAATTTGGTGACATTTTTAAGAATTTTGTGTAATTTTTGTGGAATTTTGTGGAATTATGAGGAGACTTGAAGAATTTTTTTTTATTTTTCTTAGATTGTGTGGAAATTTGTGGAGATTTTGTGGGATGTTTCTGGAATCTGGTAGGGTTTTGAGAAGTTTTAGGGAATTTGGTGGGAGTTTTCTGCCATTTTATGGGGTTTTCCTTTAATTTTGTGGGATATTGAGGAGATTTTGTGGGATGTTTCAGGAATTTGGTGACATTTTTAAGAATTTTGTGGAATTTTTGTGGAATTTTGTAAGATGCTGAGGAGACTTGAAGAATTTTGTGGGATCTTCTCAGATTGTGTGGAAATTTGTGGAGATTTTGTGGGATGTTTGAGGAATTTGGTAGGGTTTTGAGAAGTTTTAGGGAATTTGGTGGGAGTTTTCTGCCATTTTGTGGGATTTTTCCTTATATTTTGTGGGATATTTCTGGAATTACGTGGGGGTTTTGTGGAATTTTGAGGGATATTGATGAGACTTGAAGAATTTTGAAGGATATTTGTGGAATTTTGTGGGAACTGGAGGTGATTTTGTGGGATGTTTCTGGAATTTGGTGACATTTTTAAGAATTTTGTGGAATTTTTGTGGAATTTTGTGGGATTCTGAGGAGACTTGAAGAATTTTTTTTTATTTTTCTTAGATTGTGTGGAAATTTGTGGAGATTTTGTGGGATGTTTCTGGAATCTGGTAGGGTTTTGAGAAGGTGTAGGGAATTTGGTGGGAGTTTTCTGCCATTTTATGGGGTTTTCCTTTAATTTTGTGGGATATTGAGGAGATTTTGTGGGCTGTTTCAGGAATTTGGTGACATTTTTAAGAATTTTGTGGAATTTTTGTGGAATTTTGTGGGATTCTGAGGAGACTTGAAGAATTTTGTGGAATTTTCTTAGATTGTGTGGAAATTTGTGGAGATTTTGTGGGATTGTTCCTTGAATTTGTTTGTGTATAGAGACGATTTAGGGAATTTTGTGGAAGTTTATTGCCATTTTGTTGGATTGTTCCTTAAATTTTGTGGGATATTTCTGGAATTACATGGGGGTTTCGTGGAATTTTGAGGGATATTGATGAGACTTGAAGAATTTTGAAGGATATTTGTGGAATTTTGTGGGAATTGGAGGTGATTTTTTGGGATGTTTCTGGAATTTGGTGACATTTTTAAGAATTTTGTGGAATTTTTGTGGAATTTTGTGGGATTCTGAGGAGACTTGAAGAATTTTGTGGAATTTTCTTAGATTGTGTGGAAATTTGTGGAGATTTTGTGGGATGTTTCTGGAATCTGGTAGGGTTTTGAGAAGGTGTAGGGAATTTGGTGGGAGTTTTCTGCCATTTTATGGGGTTTTCCTTTAATTATGTGGGATATTGAGGAGATTTTGTGGGATGTTTCAGGAATTTGGTGACATTTTTAAGAATTTTGTGGAATTTTTGTGGAATTTTGTAAGATGCTGAGGAGACTTGAAGAATTTTGTGGAATTTTCTTAGATTGTGTGGAAATTTGTGGAGATTTTGTGGGATGTTTGAGGAATTTGGTAGGGTTTTGAGAAGTTTTAGGGAATTTGGTGGGAGTTTTCTGCCATTTTGTGGGATTGTTCCTTAAATTTTGTGGGCTGTTTCTGGAATTACGTGGGGGTTTTGTGGAATTTTGAGAGATATTGAGGAGACAAGAAGAATTTTGAGTCAATTATCTTAGATTCTGTGGAACTTGGTCAAGATTTTGTGGGCTATTTCAAATATTTGATATGGTTTTGAGAAGATTTAAGGATTTTTTTGTGACTTTTCTGCAATTTTGTGGGATTTGGCTGCAATTTTGTGGGATTTTTCTGAATGTTGTGGGATTTTTCTGGAATTTTGAGGGATGTTGATGAGACTTGAAGAATTTTGAAGGATATTTCTGGAATTGTGTGGAAATTGGAGGAGATTTTGTGGGATGTTTCTGGAATTTGGTGACAAGTTTAAGAATTTTGTGGTATTTTTGTGGAATTTTGTGGAATTATGAGGAGAGTTGAAGAATTTTGTGGGATTTTTCTTAGATTGTGTGGAAATTTGTGGAGATTTTGTGGGATTGTTCCTTGAATTTGTTTGTGTATAGAGACGATTTAGGGAATTTTGTGGAAGTTTATTGCCATTTTGTTGGATTGTTCCTTAAATTTTGTGGGATATTTCTAGAATTACATGGGGGTTTTGTGGAATTTTGAGGGATATTGATGAGACTTGAGGAATTTTGAAGGATATTTGTGGAATTTTGTGGGAATTGGAGGTGATTTTTTGGGATGTTTCTGGAATTTGGTGACATTTTTAAGAATTTTGTGGAATTTTTGTGGAATTTTGTGGGATTCTGAGGAGACTTGAAGAATTTTGTGGAATTTTCTTAGATTGTGTGGAAATTTGTGGAGATTTTGTGGGATGTTTCTGGAATCTGGTAGGGTTTTGAGAAGGTGTAGGGAATTTGGTGGGAGTTTTCTGCCATTTTATGGGGTTTTCCTTTAATTATGTGGGATATTGAGGAGATTTTGTGGGATGTTTCAGGAATTTGGTGACATTTTTAAGAATTTTGTGGAATTTTTGTGGAATTTTGTAAGATGCTGAGGAGACTTGAAGAATTTTGTGGAATTTTCTTAGATTGTGTGGAAATTTGTGGAGATTTTGTGGGATGTTTGAGGAATTTGGTAGGGTTTTGAGAAGTTTTAGGGAATTTGGTGGGAGTTTTCTGCCATTTTGTGGGATTGTTCCTTAAATTTTGTGGGCTGTTTCTGGAATTACGTGGGGGTTTTGTGGAATTTTGAGAGATATTGAGGAGACAAGAAGAATTTTGAGTCAATTATCTTAGATTCTGTGGATCTTGGTCAAGATTTTGTGGGCTATTTCAAATATTTGATATGGTTTTGAGAAGATTTAAGGATTTTTTTGTGACTTTTCTGCAATTTTGTGGGATTTGGCTGCAATTTTGTGGGATTTTTCTGAATGTTGTGGGATTTTTCTGGAATTTTGAGGGATGTTGATGAGACTTGAAGAATTTTGAAGGATATTTCTGGAATTGTGTGGAAATTGGAGGAGATTTTGTGGGATGTTTCTGGAATCTGGTAGGGTTTTGAGAAGGTGTAGGGAATTTGGTGGGAGTTTTCTGCCATTTTATGGGGTTTTCCTTTAATTTTGTGGGATATTGAGGAGATTTTGTGGGCTGTTTCAGGAATTTGGTGACATTTTTAAGAATTTTGTGGAATTTTTGTGGAATTTTGTGGGATTCTGAGGAGACTTGAAGAATTTTGTGGAATTTTCTTAGATTGTGTGGAAATTTGTGGAGATTTTGTGGGATTGTTCCTTGAATTTGTTTGTGTATAGAGACGATTTAGGGAATTTTGTGGAAGTTTATTGCCATTTTGTTGGATTGTTCCTTAAATTTTGTGGGATATTTCTGGAATTACATGGGGGTTTCGTGGAATTTTGAGTGATATTGATGAGACTTGAAGAATTTTGAAGGATATTTGTGGAATTTTGTGGGAATTGGAGGTGATTTTTTGGGATGTTTCTGGAATTTGGTGACATTTTTAAGAATTTTGTGGAATTTTTGTGGAATTTTGTGGGATTCTGAGGAGACTTGAAGAATTTTGTGGAATTTTCTTAGATTGTGTGGAAATTTGTGGAGATTTTGTGGGATGTTTCTGGAATCTGGTAGGGTTTTGAGAAGGTGTAGGGAATTTGGTGGGAGTTTTCTGCCATTTTATGGGGTTTTCCTTTAATTATGTGGGATATTGAGGAGATTTTGTGGGATGTTTCAGGAATTTGGTGACATTTTTAAGAATTTTGTGGAATTTTTGTGGAATTTTGTAAGATGCTGAGGAGACTTGAAGAATTTTGTGGAATTTTCTTAGATTGTGTGGAAATTTGTGGAGATTTTGTGGGATGTTTGAGGAATTTGGTAGGGTTTTGAGAAGTTTTAGGGAATTTGGTGGGAGTTTTCTGCCATTTTGTGGGATTGTTCCTTAAATTTTGTGGGCTGTTTCTGGAATTACGTGGGGGTTTTGTGGAATTTTGAGAGATATTGAGGAGACAAGAAGAATTTTGAGTCAATTATCTTAGATTCTGTGGAACTTGGTCAAGATTTTGTGGGCTATTTCAAATATTTGATATGGTTTTGAGAAGATTTAAGGATTTTTTTGTGACTTTTCTGCAATTTTGTGGGATTTGGCTGCAATTTTGTGGGATTTTTCTGAATGTTGTGGGATTTTTCTGGAATTTTGAGGGATGTTGATGAGACTTGAAGAATTTTGAAGGATATTTCTGGAATTGTGTGGAAATTGGAGGAGATTTTGTGGGATGTTTCTGGAATTTGGTGACAAGTTTAAGAATTTTGTGGTATTTTTGTGGAATTTTGTGGAATTATGAGGAGAGTTGAAGAATTTTGTGGGATTTTTCTTAGATTGTGTGGAAATTTGTGGAGATTTTGTGGGATTGTTCCTTGAATTTGTTTGTGTATAGAGACGATTTAGGGAATTTTGTGGAAGTTTATTGCCATTTTGTTGGATTGTTCCTTAAATTTTGTGGGATATTTCTAGAATTACATGGGGGTTTTGTGGAATTTTGAGGGATATTGATGAGACTTGAGGAATTTTGAAGGATATTTGTGGAATTTTGTGGGAATTGGAGGTGATTTTTTGGGATGTTTCTGGAATTTGGTGACATTTTTAAGAATTTTGTGGAATTTTTGTGGAATTTTGTGGGATTCTGAGGAGACTTGAAGAATTTTGTGGAATTTTCTTAGATTGTGTGGAAATTTGTGGAGATTTTGTGGGATGTTTCTGGAATCTGGTAGGGTTTTGAGAAGGTGTAGGGAATTTGGTGGGAGTTTTCTGCCATTTTATGGGGTTTTCCTTTAATTATGTGGGATATTGAGGAGATTTTGTGGGATGTTTCAGGAATTTGGTGACATTTTTAAGAATTTTGTGGAATTTTTGTGGAATTTTGTAAGATGCTGAGGAGACTTGAAGAATTTTGTGGAATTTTCTTAGATTGTGTGGAAATTTGTGGAGATTTTGTGGGATGTTTGAGGAATTTGGTAGGGTTTTGAGAAGTTTTAGGGAATTTGGTGGGAGTTTTCTGCCATTTTGTGGGATTGTTCCTTAAATTTTGTGGGCTGTTTCTGGAATTACGTGGGGGTTTTGTGGAATTTTGAGAGATATTGAGGAGACAAGAAGAATTTTGAGTCAATTATCTTAGATTCTGTGGATCTTGGTCAAGATTTTGTGGGCTATTTCAAATATTTGATATGGTTTTGAGAAGATTTAAGGATTTTTTTGTGACTTTTCTGCAATTTTGTGGGATTTGGCTGCAATTTTGTGGGATTTTTCTGAATGTTGTGGGATTTTTCTGGAATTTTGAGGGATGTTGATGAGACTTGAAGAATTTTGAAGGATATTTCTGGAATTGTGTGGAAATTGGAGGAGATTTTGTGGGATGTTTCTGGAATTTGGTGACAAGTTTAAGAATTTTGTGGTATTTTTGTGGAATTTTGTGGAATTATGAGGAGAGTTGAAGAATTTTGTGGGATTTTTCTTAGATTGTGTGGAAATTTGTGGAGATTTTGTGGGATTGTTCCTTGAATTTGTTTGTGTATAGAGACGATTTAGGGAATTTTGTGGAAGTTTATTGCCATTTTGTTGGATTGTTCCTTAAATTTTGTGGGATATTTCTAGAATTACATGGGGGTTTTGTGGAATTTTGAGGGATATTGATGAGACTTGAGGAATTTTGAAGGATATTTGTGGAATTTTGTGGGAACTGGAGGTGATTTTGTGGGATGTTTCTGGAATTTGGTGACATTTTTAAGAATTTTGTGGAATTTTTGTGGAATTTTGTGGGATTCTGAGGAGACTTGAAGAATTTTTTTTTATTTTTCTTAGATTGTGTGGAAATTTGTGGAGATTTTGTGGGATGTTTCAGGAATTTGGTGACATTTTTAAGAATTTTGTGGAATTTTTGTGGAATTTTGTGGAATTATGAGGAGACTTGAAGAATTTTGTGGGATTTTTCTTAGATTGTGTGGAAATTTGTGGAGATTTTGTGGGATTGTTCCTTGAATTTGTTTGTGTATAGAGACGATTTAGGGAATTTTGTGGAAGTTTATTGCCATTTTGTTGGATTGTTCCTTAAATTTTGTGGGATATTTCTGGAATTACATGGGGGTTTCGTGGAATTTTGAGTGATATTGATGAGACTTGAAGAATTTTGAAGGATATTTGTGGAATTTTGTGGGAATTGGAGGTGATTTTTTGGGATGTTTCTGGAATTTGGTGACATTTTTAAGAATTTTGTGGAATTTTTGTGGAATTTTGTGGGATTCTGAGGAGACTTGAAGAATTTTTCTTTATTTTTCTTAGATTGTGTGGAAATTTGTGGAGATTTTGTGGGATGTTTCTGGAATCTGGTAGGGTTTTGAGAAGGTGTAGGGAATTTGGTGGGAGTTTTCTGCCATTTTATGGGGTTTTCCTTTAATTTTGTGGGATATTGAGGAGATTTTGTGGGATGTTTCAGGAATTTGGTGACATTTTTAAGAATTTTGTGGAATTTTTGTGGAATTTTGTAAGATGCTGTGGAGACTTGAAGAATTTTGTGGGATCTTCTCAGATTGTGTGGAAACTTGTGGAGATTTTGTGGGATGTTTGAGGAATTTGGTAGGGTTTTGAGAAGTTTTAGGGAATTTGGTGGGAGTTTTCTGCCATTTTGTGGGATTGTTCCTTAAATTTTGTGGGCTGTTTCTGGAATTACGTGGGGGTTTTGTGGAATTTTGAGAGATATTGAGGAGACAAGAAGAATTTTGAGTCAATTATCTTAGATTCTGTGGAACTTGGTAAAGATTTTGTGGGCTATTTCAAATATTTGATATGGTTTTGAGAAGATTTAAGGATTTTTTTGTGACTTTTCTGCAATTTTTTGGGATTTGGCTGCAATTTTGTGGGATTTTTTCTGAATGTTGTGGGATTTTTCTGGAATTTTGAGGGATATTGATGAGACTTGAAGAATTTTGAAGGATATTTCTGGAATTGTGTGGAAATTGGAGGAGATTTTGTGGGATGTTTCTGGAATTTGGTGACATTTTTAAGAATTTTGTGGAATTTTTGTGGAATTTTGTGGAATTATGAGGAGAGTTGAAGAATTTTGTGGGATTTTTCTTAGATTGTGTGGAAATTTGTGGAGATTTTGTGGGATTGTTCCTTGAATTTGTTTGTGTATAGAGACGATTTAGGGAATTTTGTGGAAGTTTATTGCCATTTTGTTGGATTGTTCCTTAAATTTTGTGGGATATTTCTGGAATTACATGGGGGTTTTGTGGAATTTTGAGGGATATTGATGAGACTTGAAGAATTTTGAAGGATATTTGTGGAATTTTGTGGGAATTGGAGGTGATTTTTTGGGATGTTTCTGGAATTTGGTGACATTTTTAAGAATTTTGTGGAATTTTTGTGGAATTTTGTGGGATTCTGAGGAGACTTGAAGAATTTTTCTTTATTTTTCTTAGATTGTGTGGAAATTTGTGGAGATTTTGTGGGATGTTTCTGGAATCTGGTAGGGTTTTGAGAAGGTGTAGGGAATTTGGTGGGAGTTTTCTGCCATTTTATGGGGTTTTCCTTTAATTTTGTGGGATATTGAGGAGATTTTGTGGGCTGTTTCAGGAATTTGGTGACATTTTTAAGAATTTTGTGGAATTTTTGTGGAATTTTGTGGGATTCTGAGGAGACTTGAAGAATTTTGTGGAATTTTCTTAGATTGTGTGGAAATTTGTGGAGATTTTGTGGGATGTTTCTGGAATTTGGTGACATTTTTAAGAATTTTGTGGAATTTTTGTGGAATTTTGTGGAATTATGAGGAGACTTGAAGAATTTTGTGGGATTTTTCTTAGATTGTGTGGAAATTTGTGGAGATTTTGTGGGATTATTCCTTGAATTTGTTTGTGTATAGAGACGATATAGGGAATTTTGTGGAAGTTTATTGCCATTTTGTTGGATTGTTCCTTAAATTTTGTGGGATATTTCTGGAATTACATGGGGGTTTCGTGGAATTTTGAGTGATATTGATGAGACTTGAAGAATTTTGAAGGATATTTGTGGAATTTTGTGGGAATTGGAGGTGATTTTTTGGGATGTTTCTGGAATTTGGTGACATTTTTAAGAATTTTGTGGAATTTTTGTGGAATTTTGTGGGATTCTGAGGAGACTTGAAGAATTTTTTTTTATTTTTCTTAGATTGTGTGGAAATTTGTGGAGATTTTGTGGGATGTTTCTGGAATCTGGTAGGGTTTTGAGAAGTTTTAGGGAATTTGGTGGGAGTTTTCTGCCATTTTATGGGGTTTTCTTTTAATTTTGTGGGATATTGAGGAGATTTTGTGGGATGTTTCAGGAATTTGGTGACATTTTTAAGAATTTTGTGGAATTTTTGTGGAATTTTGTAAGATTCTGAGGAGGCTTGAAGAATTTTGTGGAATTTTCTTAGATTGTGTGGAAATTTGTGGAGATTTTGTGGGATGTTTCTGGAATTTGGTCGAGTTTAGAGACTATTTAGGGAATTTGGTGGGAGTTTTCTGCCATTTTATGGGGTTTTCTTTTAATTTTGTGGGATATTGAGGAGATTTTGTGGGATGTTTCAGGAATTTGGTGACATTTTTAAGAATTTTGTGGAATTTTTGTGGAATTTTGTAAGATTCTGAGGAGACTTGAAGAATTTTGTGGGATCTTCTCAGATTGTGTGGAAATTTGTGGAGATTATGTGGGATGTTTCAGGAATTTGGTAGGGTTCTGAGAAGTTTTAGGGAATTTGGTGAAAGTTTTCTGCCATTTTGTGGGATTTTTCTGGAGTGTTGTGGGATATTGATGAGACTTGAAGAATTTTGAAGGATATTTCTGGAATAGTGTGGAAATTGGAGGAGGTTTTGTGGGATGTTTCTGGAATTTGGTGACAAGTTTAAAAATTCTGTGGAATTTTTGTGGAATTTTGTGGAATTATGAGGAGACTTGAAGAATTTTCTGGGATTTTTCTTAGATTGTGAGGAAATTTGTAAAGATTATGTTGGGATGTTTCTGGAATTTGGTAGGGTTCTGAGAAGTTTTAGGGAATTTGGTGGGAGTTTTTTGCCATTTTGTGGGATTGTTCCTTAAATTTTGTGGGCTGTTTCTGGAATTACGTGGGGGTTTTGTGGAATTTTGAGAGATATTGAGGAGACAAGAAGAATTTTGAGTCAATTATCTTAGATTCTGTGGAACTTGGTAAAGATTTTGTGGGCTATTTCAAATATTTGATATGGTTTTGAGAAGATTTAAGGATTTTTTTGTGACTTTTCTGCAATTTTTTGGGATTTGGCTGCAATTTTGTGGGATTTTTTCTGAATGTTGTGGGATTTTTCTGGAATTTTGAGGGATATTGATGAGACTTGAAGAATTTTGAAGGATATTTCTGGAATTGTGTGGAAATTGGAGGAGATTTTGTGGGATGTTTCTGGAATTTGGTGACATTTTTAAGAATTTTGTGGAATTTTTGTGGAATTTTGTGGAATTATGAGGAGAGTTGAAGAATTTTGTGGGATTTTTCTTAGATTGTGTGGAAATTTGTGGAGATTTTGTGGGATTGTTCCTTGAATTTGTTTGTGTATAGAGACGATTTAGGGAATTTTGTGGAAGTTTATTGCCATTTTGTTGGATTGTTCCTTAAATTTTGTGGGATATTTCTGGAATTACATGGGGGTTTTGTGGAATTTTGAGGGATATTGATGAGACTTGAAGAATTTTGAAGGATATTTGTGGAATTTTGTGGGAATTGGAGGTGATTTTTTGGGATGTTTCTGGAATTTGGTGACATTTTTAAGAATTTTGTGGAATTTTTGTGGAATTTTGTGGGATTCTGAGGAGACTTGAAGAATTTTTCTTTATTTTTCTTAGATTGTGTGGAAATTTGTGGAGATTTTGTGGGATGTTTCTGGAATCTGGTAGGGTTTTGAGAAGGTGTAGGGAATTTGGTGGGAGTTTTCTGCCATTTTGTGGGATTGTTCCTTAAATTTTGTGGGATATTTCTGGAGTTACATGGGGGTTTTGTGGAATTTTGAGGGATATTGATGAGACTTGAAGAATTTTGAAGGATATTTCTGGAATTGTGTGGAAATTGGAGGTGATTTTTTGGGATGTTTCTGAAATTTGGTGACATTTTTAAGAATTTTTGGAATTTTTGTGGAATTTTGTGGAATTCTGAGGAGACTTGAAGAATTTTGTGGATTTTTCTTAGATTGTGTGGAAATTTGTGGAGATTTTGTGGGATGTTTCTGGAATCTGGTAGGGTTTTGAGAAGGTGTAGGGAATTTGGTGGGAGTTTTCTGCCATTTTATGGGGTTTTCCTTTAATTTTGTGGGATATTGAGGAGATTTTGTGGGATGTTTCAGGAATTTGGTGACATTTTTAAGAATTTTGTGGAATTTTTGTGGAATTTTGTAAGATGCTGTGGAGACTTGAAGAATTTTGTGGGATCTTCTCAGATTGTGTGGAAACTTGTGGAGATTTTGTGGGATGTTTGAGGAATTTGGTAGGGTTTTGAGAAGTTTTAGGGAATTTGGTGGGAGTTTTCTGCCATTTTGTGGGATTGTTCCTTAAATTTTGTGGGCTGTTTCTGGAATTACGTGGGGGTTTTGTGGAATTTTGAGAGATATTGAGGAGACAAGAAGAATTTTGAGTCAATTATCTTAGATTCTGTGGAACTTGGTAAAGATTTTGTGGGCTATTTCAAATATTTGATATGGTTTTGAGAAGATTTAAGGATTTTTTTGTGACTTTTCTGCAATTTTTTGGGATTTGGCTGCAATTTTGTGGGATTTTTTCTGAATGTTGTGGGATTTTTCTGGAATTTTGAGGGATATTGATGAGACTTGAAGAATTTTGAAGGATATTTCTGGAATTGTGTGGAAATTGGAGGAGATTTTGTGGGATGTTTCTGGAATTTGGTGACATTTTTAAGAATTTTGTGGAATTTTTGTGGAATTTTGTGGAATTATGAGGAGAGTTGAAGAATTTTGTGGGATTTTTCTTAGATTGTGTGGAAATTTGTGGAGATTTTGTGGGATTGTTCCTTGAATTTGTTTGTGTATAGAGACGATTTAGGGAATTTTGTGGAAGTTTATTGCCATTTTGTTGGATTGTTCCTTAAATTTTGTGGGATATTTCTGGAATTACATGGGGGTTTTGTGGAATTTTGAGGGATATTGATGAGACTTGAAGAATTTTGAAGGATATTTGTGGAATTTTGTGGGAATTGGAGGTGATTTTTTGGGATGTTTCTGGAATTTGGTGACATTTTTAAGAATTTTGTGGAATTTTTGTGGAATTTTGTGGGATTCTGAGGAGACTTGAAGAATTTTTCTTTATTTTTCTTAGATTGTGTGGAAATTTGTGGAGATTTTGTGGGATGTTTCTGGAATCTGGTAGGGTTTTGAGAAGGTGTAGGGAATTTGGTGGGAGTTTTCTGCCATTTTATGGGGTTTTCCTTTAATTTTGTGGGATATTGAGGAGATTTTGTGGGCTGTTTCAGGAATTTGGTGACATTTTTAAGAATTTTGTGGAATTTTTGTGGAATTTTGTGGGATTCTGAGGAGACTTGAAGAATTTTGTGGAATTTTCTTAGATTGTGTGGAAATTTGTGGAGATTTTGTGGGATGTTTCTGGAATTTGGTGACATTTTTAAGAATTTTGTGGAATTTTTGTGGAATTTTGTGGAATTATGAGGAGACTTGAAGAATTTTGTGGGATTTTTCTTAGATTGTGTGGAAATTTGTGGAGATTTTGTGGGATTATTCCTTGAATTTGTTTGTGTATAGAGACGATATAGGGAATTTTGTGGAAGTTTATTGCCATTTTGTTGGATTGTTCCTTAAATTTTGTGGGATATTTCTGGAATTACATGGGGGTTTCGTGGAATTTTGAGTGATATTGATGAGACTTGAAGAATTTTGAAGGATATTTGTGGAATTTTGTGGGAATTGGAGGTGATTTTTTGGGATGTTTCTGGAATTTGGTGACATTTTTAAGAATTTTGTGGAATTTTTGTGGAATTTTGTGGGATTCTGAGGAGACTTGAAGAATTTTTTTTTATTTTTCTTAGATTGTGTGGAAATTTGTGGAGATTTTGTGGGATGTTTCTGGAATCTGGTAGGGTTTTGAGAAGTTTTAGGGAATTTGGTGGGAGTTTTCTGCCATTTTATGGGGTTTTCTTTTAATTTTGTGGGATATTGAGGAGATTTTGTGGGATGTTTCAGGAATTTGGTGACATTTTTAAGAATTTTGTGGAATTTTTGTGGAATTTTGTAAGATTCTGAGGAGGCTTGAAGAATTTTGTGGAATTTTCTTAGATTGTGTGGAAATTTGTGGAGATTTTGTGGGATGTTTCTGGAATTTGGTCGAGTTTAGAGACTATTTAGGGAATTTGGTGGGAGTTTTCTGCCATTTTATGGGGTTTTCTTTTAATTTTGTGGGATATTGAGGAGATTTTGTGGGATGTTTCAGGAATTTGGTGACATTTTTAAGAATTTTGTGGAATTTTTGTGGAATTTTGTAAGATTCTGAGGAGACTTGAAGAATTTTGTGGGATCTTCTCAGATTGTGTGGAAATTTGTGGAGATTATGTGGGATGTTTCAGGAATTTGGTAGGGTTCTGAGAAGTTTTAGGGAATTTGGTGAAAGTTTTCTGCCATTTTGTGGGATTTTTCTGGAGTGTTGTGGGATATTGATGAGACTTGAAGAATTTTGAAGGATATTTCTGGAATAGTGTGGAAATTGGAGGAGGTTTTGTGGGATGTTTCTGGAATTTGGTGACAAGTTTAAAAATTCTGTGGAATTTTTGTGGAATTTTGTGGAATTATGAGGAGACTTGAAGAATTTTCTGGGATTTTTCTTAGATTGTGAGGAAATTTGTAAAGATTATGTTGGGATGTTTCTGGAATTTGGTAGGGTTCTGAGAAGTTTTAGGGAATTTGGTGGGAGTTTTTTGCCATTTTGTGGGATTGTTCCTTAAATTTTGTGGGCTGTTTCTGGAATTACGTGGGGGTTTTGTGGAATTTTGAGAGATATTGAGGAGACAAGAAGAATTTTGAGTCAATTATCTTAGATTCTGTGGAACTTGGTAAAGATTTTGTGGGCTATTTCAAATATTTGATATGGTTTTGAGAAGATTTAAGGATTTTTTTGTGACTTTTCTGCAATTTTTTGGGATTTGGCTGCAATTTTGTGGGATTTTTTCTGAATGTTGTGGGATTTTTCTGGAATTTTGAGGGATATTGATGAGACTTGAAGAATTTTGAAGGATATTTCTGGAATTGTGTGGAAATTGGAGGAGATTTTGTGGGATGTTTCTGGAATTTGGTGACATTTTTAAGAATTTTGTGGAATTTTTGTGGAATTTTGTGGAATTATGAGGAGAGTTGAAGAATTTTGTGGGATTTTTCTTAGATTGTGTGGAAATTTGTGGAGATTTTGTGGGATTGTTCCTTGAATTTGTTTGTGTATAGAGACGATTTAGGGAATTTTGTGGAAGTTTATTGCCATTTTGTTGGATTGTTCCTTAAATTTTGTGGGATATTTCTGGAATTACATGGGGGTTTTGTGGAATTTTGAGGGATATTGATGAGACTTGAAGAATTTTGAAGGATATTTGTGGAATTTTGTGGGAATTGGAGGTGATTTTTTGGGATGTTTCTGGAATTTGGTGACATTTTTAAGAATTTTGTGGAATTTTTGTGGAATTTTGTGGGATTCTGAGGAGACTTGAAGAATTTTTCTTTATTTTTCTTAGATTGTGTGGAAATTTGTGGAGATTTTGTGGGATGTTTCTGGAATCTGGTAGGGTTTTGAGAAGGTGTAGGGAATTTGGTGGGAGTTTTCTGCCATTTTGTGGGATTGTTCCTTAAATTTTGTGGGATATTTCTGGAGTTACATGGGGGTTTTGTGGAATTTTGAGGGATATTGATGAGACTTGAAGAATTTTGAAGGATATTTCTGGAATTGTGTGGAAATTGGAGGTGATTTTTTGGGATGTTTCTGAAATTTGGTGACATTTTTAAGAATTTTTGGAATTTTTGTGGAATTTTGTGGAATTCTGAGGAGACTTGAAGAATTTTGTGGATTTTTCTTAGATTGTGTGGAAATTTGTGGAGATTTTGTGGGATGTTTCTGGAATCTGGTAGGGTTTTGAGAAGGTGTAGGGAATTTGGTGGGAGTTTTCTGCCATTTTATGGGGTTTTCCTTTAATTTTGTGGGATATTGAGGAGATTTTGTGGGATGTTTCAGGAATTTGGTGACATTTTTAAGAATTTAGTGGAATTTTTGTGGAATTTTGTAAGATTCTTTGGAGACTTGAAGAATTTTGTGGGATCTTCTCAGATAGTGTGGAAATTTGAGGAGATTTTGTGGGATTGTTCCTTGAATTTGTTCGTGTATAGAGACGATTTAGGGAATTTTGTGGAAGTTTATTGCCATTTTGTTGGATTGTTCCTTAAATTTTGTGGGATATTTCTGGAATTACATGGGGGTTTTGTGGAATTTTGAGGGATATTGAGGAGACTTGAAGAATTTTGAAGGATATTTGTGGAATTTTGTGGGAATTGGAGGTGATTTTTTGGGATGTTTCTGGAATTTGGTGACATTTTTAAGAATTTTGTGGAATTTTTGTGGAATTTTGTGGGATTCTGAGGAGACTTGAAGAATTTTGTGGAATTTTCTTAGATTGTGTGGAAATTTGTGGAGATTTTGTGGGATGTTTCTGGAATCTGGTAGGGTTTTGAGAAGGTGTAGGGAATTTGGTGGGAGTTTTCTGCCATTTTATGGAATTTTCCTTTAATTTTGTGGGATATTGAGGAGATTTTGTGGGATGTTTCAGGAATTTGGTGACATTTTTAAGAATTTTGTGGAATTTTTGTGGAATTTTGTGGGATTCTGAGGAGACTTGAAGAATTTTGTGGAATTTTCTTAGATTGTGTGGAAATTTGTGGAGATTTTGTGGGATGTTTCTGGAATTTGGTGACATTTTTAAGAATTTTGTGGAATTTTTGTGGAATTTTGTGGAATTATGAGGAGACTTGAAGAATTTTGTGGGATTTTTCTTAGATTGTGTGGAAATTTGTGGAGATTTTGTGGGATTATTCCTTGAATTTGTTTGTGTATAGAGACGATTTAGGGAATTTTGTGGAAGTTTATTGCCATTTTGTTGGATTGTTCCTTAAATTTTGTGGGATATTTCTGGAATTACATGGGGGTTTCGTGGAATTTTGAGTGATATTGATGAGACTTGAAGAATTTTGAAGGATATTTGTGGAATTTTGTGGGAATTGGAGGTGATTTTTTGGGATGTTTCTGGAATTTGGTGACATTTTTAAGAATTTTGTGGAATTTTTGTGGAATTTTGTGGGATTCTGAGGAGACTTGAAGAATTTTTTTTTATTTTTCTTAGATTGTGTGGAAATTTGTGGAGATTTTGTGGGATGTTTCTGGAATCTGGTAGGGTTTTGAGAAGTTTTAGGGAATTTGGTGGGAGTTTTCTGCCATTTTATGGGGTTTTCTTTTAATTTTGTGGGATATTGAGGAGATTTTGTGGGATGTTTCAGGAATTTGGTGACATTTTTAAGAATTTTGTGGAATTTTTGTGGAATTTTGTAAGATTCTGAGGAGGCTTGAAGAATTTTGTGGAATTTTCTTAGATTGTGTGGAAATTTGTGGAGATTTTGTGGGATGTTTCTGGAATTTGGTCGAGTTTAGAGACTATTTAGGGAATTTGGTGGGAGTTTTCTGCCATTTTATGGGGTTTTCTTTTAATTTTGTGGGATATTGAGGAGATTTTGTGGGATGTTTCAGGAATTTGGTGACATTTTTAAGAATTTTGTGGAATTTTTGTGGAATTTTGTAAGATTCTGAGGAGACTTGAAGAATTTTGTGGGATCTTCTCAGATTGTGTGGAAATTTGTGGAGATTATGTGGGATGTTTCAGGAATTTGGTAGGGTTCTGAGAAGTTTTAGGGAATTTGGTGAAAGTTTTCTGCCATTTTGTGGGATTTTTCTGGAGTGTTGTGGGATATTGATGAGACTTGAAGAATTTTGAAGGATATTTCTGGAATAGTGTGGAAATTGGAGGAGGTTTTGTGGGATGTTTCTGGAATTTGGTGACAAGTTTAAAAATTCTGTGGAATTTTTGTGGAATTTTGTGGAATTATGAGGAGACTTGAAGAATTTTCTGGGATTTTTCTTAGATTGTGAGGAAATTTGTAAAGATTATGTTGGGATGTTTCTGGAATTTGGTAGGGTTCTGAGAAGTTTTAGGGAATTTGGTGGGAGTTTTTTGCCATTTTGTGGGATTGTTCCTTAAATTTTGTGGGCTGTTTCTGGAATTACGTGGGGGTTTTGTGGAATTTTGAGAGATATTGAGGAGACAAGAAGAATTTTGAGTCAATTATCTTAGATTCTGTGGAACTTGGTAAAGATTTTGTGGGCTATTTCAAATATTTGATATGGTTTTGAGAAGATTTAAGGATTTTTTTGTGACTTTTCTGCAATTTTTTGGGATTTGGCTGCAATTTTGTGGGATTTTTTCTGAATGTTGTGGGATTTTTCTGGAATTTTGAGGGATATTGATGAGACTTGAAGAATTTTGAAGGATATTTCTGGAATTGTGTGGAAATTGGAGGAGATTTTGTGGGATGTTTCTGGAATTTGGTGACATTTTTAAGAATTTTGTGGAATTTTTGTGGAATTTTGTGGAATTATGAGGAGAGTTGAAGAATTTTGTGGGATTTTTCTTAGATTGTGTGGAAATTTGTGGAGATTTTGTGGGATTGTTCCTTGAATTTGTTTGTGTATAGAGACGATTTAGGGAATTTTGTGGAAGTTTATTGCCATTTTGTTGGATTGTTCCTTAAATTTTGTGGGATATTTCTGGAATTACATGGGGGTTTTGTGGAATTTTGAGGGATATTGATGAGACTTGAAGAATTTTGAAGGATATTTGTGGAATTTTGTGGGAATTGGAGGTGATTTTTTGGGATGTTTCTGGAATTTGGTGACATTTTTAAGAATTTTGTGGAATTTTTGTGGAATTTTGTGGGATTCTGAGGAGACTTGAAGAATTTTTTTTTATTTTTCTTAGATTGTGTGGAAATTTGTGGAGATTTTGTGGGATGTTTCTGGAATCTGGTAGGGTTTTGAGAAGGTGTAGGGAATTTGGTGGGAGTTTTCTGCCATTTTATGGGGTTTTCCTTTAATTTTGTGGGATATTGAGGAGATTTTGTGGGCTGTTTCAGGAATTTGGTGACATTTTTAAGAATTTTGTGGAATTTTTGTGGAATTTTGTGGGATTCTGAGGAGACTTGAAGAATTTTGTGGAATTTTCTTAGATTGTGTGGAAATTTGTGGAGATTTTGTGGGATGTTTCTGGAATTTGGTGACATTTTTAAGAATTTTGTGGAATTTTTATGGAATTTTGTGGAATTATGAGGAGACTTGAAGAATTTTGTGGGATTTTTCTTAGATTGTGTGGAAATTTGTGGAGATTTTGTGGGATTGTTCCTTGAATTTGTTTGTGTATAGAGACGATTTAGGGAATTATGTGGAAGTTTATTGCCATTTTGTTGGATTGTTCCTTAAATTTTGTGGGATATTTCTGGAATTACATGGGGGTTTCGTGGAATTTTGAGTGATATTGATGAGACTTGAAGAATTTTGAAGGATATTTGTGGAATTTTGTGGGAATTGGAGGTGATTTTTTGGGATGTTTCTGGAATTTGGTGACATTTTTAAGAATTTTGTGGAATTTTTGTGGAATTTTGTGGGATTATGAGGAGACTTGAAGAATTTTGTGGAATTTTCTTAGATTGTGTGGAAATTTGTGGAGATTTTGTGGGATGTTTCTGGAATCTGGTAGGGTTTTGAGAAGGTGTAGGGAATTTGGTGGGAGTTTTCTGCCATTTTATGGGGTTTTCCTTTAATTTTGTGGGATATTGAGGAGATTTTGTGGGATGTTTCAGGAATTTGGTGACATTTTTAAGAATTTTGTGGAATTTTTGTGGAATTTTGTAAGATGCTGAGGAGACTTGAAGAATTTTGTGGGATCTTCTCAGATTGTGTGGAAATTTGTGGAGATTTTGTGGGATGTTTGAGGAATTTGGTAGGGTTTTGAGAAGTTTTAGGGAATTTGGTGGGAGTTTTCTGCCATTTTGTGGGATTGTTCCTTAAATTTTGTGGGCTGTTTCTGGAATTACGTGGGGGTTTTGTGGAATTTTGAGAGATATTGAGGAGACAAGAAGAATTTTGAGTCAATTATCTTAGATTCTGTGGAACTTGGTAAAGATTTTGTGGGCTATTTCAAATATTTGATATGGTTTTGAGAAGATTTAAGGATTTTTTTTTGACTTTTCTGCAATTTTTTGGGATTTGGCTGCAATTTTGTGGGATTTTTTCTGAATGTTGTGGGATTTTTCTGGAATTTTGAGGGATATTGATGAGACTTGAAGAATTTTGAAGGATATTTCTGGAATTGTGTGGAAATTGGAGGAGATTTTGTGGGATGTTTCTGGAATTTGGTGACATTTTTAAGAATTTTGTGGAATTTTTGTGGAATTTTGTGGAATTATGAGGAGAGTTGAAGAATTTTGTGGGATTTTTCTTAGATTGTGTGGAAATTTGTGGAGATTTTGTGGGATTGTTCCTTGAATTTGTTTGTGTATAGAGACGATTTAGGGAATTTTGTGGAAGTTTATTGCCATTTTGTTGGATTGTTCCTTAAATTTTGTGGGATATTTCTGGAATTACATGGGGGTTTTGTGGAATTTTGAGGGATATTGATGAGACTTGAAGAATTTTGAAGGATATTTGTGGAATTTTGTGGGAATTGGAGGTGATTTTTTGGGATGTTTCTGGAATTTGGTGACATTTTTAAGAATTTTGTGGAATTTTTGTGGAATTTTGTGGGATTCTGAGGAGACTTGAAGAATTTTTCTTTATTTTTCTTAGATTGTGTGGAAATTTGTGGAGATTTTGTGGGATGTTTCTGGAATCTGGTAGGGTTTTGAGAAGGTGTAGGGAATTTGGTGGGAGTTTTCTGCCATTTTATGGGGTTTTCCTTTAATTTTGTGGGATATTGAGGAGATTTTGTGGGCTGTTTCAGGAATTTGGTGACATTTTTAAGAATTTTGTGGAATTTTTGTGGAATTTTGTGGGATTCTGAGGAGACTTGAAGAATTTTGTGGAATTTTCTTAGATTGTGTGGAAATTTGTGGAGATTTTGTGGGATGTTTCTGGAATTTGGTGACATTTTTAAGAATTTTGTGGAATTTTTGTGGAATTTTGTGGAATTATGAGGAGACTTGAAGAATTTTGTGGGATTTTTCTTAGATTGTGTGGAAATTTGTGGAGATTTTGTGGGATTGTTCCTTGAATTTGTTTGTGTATAGAGACGATTTAGGGAATTTTGTGGAAGTTTATTGCCATTTTGTTGGATTGTTCCTTAAATTTTGTGGGATATTTCTGGAATTACATGGGGGTTTTGTGGAATTTTGAGGGATATTGATGAGACTTGAAGAATTTTGAAGGATATTTGTGGAATTTTGTGGGAATTGGAGGTGATTTTTTGGGATGTTTCTGGAATTTGGTGACATTTTTAAGAATTTTGTGGAATTTTTGTGGAATTTTGTGGGATTCTGAGGAGACTTGAAGAATTTTTTTTTATTTTTCTTAGATTGTGTGGAAATTTGTGGAGATTTTGTGGGATGTTTCTGGAATCTGGTAGGGTTTTGAGAAGGTGTAGGGAATTTGGTGGGAGTTTTCTGCCATTTTATGGGGTTTTCCTTTAATTTTGTGGGATATTGAGGAGATTTTGTGGGCTGTTTCAGGAATTTGGTGACATTTTTAAGAATTTTGTGGAATTTTTGTGGAATTTTGTGGGATTCTGAGGAGACTTGAAGAATTTTGTGGAATTTTCTTAGATTGTGTGGAAATTTGTGGAGATTTTGTGGGATGTTTCTGGAATTTGGTGACATTTTTAAGAATTTTGTGGAATTTTTATGGAATTTTGTGGAATTATGAGGAGACTTGAAGAATTTTGTGGGATTTTTCTTAGATTGTGTGGAAATTTGTGGAGATTTTGTGGGATTGTTCCTTGAATTTGTTTGTGTATAGAGACGATTTAGGGAATTATGTGGAAGTTTATTGCCATTTTGTTGGATTGTTCCTTAAATTTTGTGGGATATTTCTGGAATTACATGGGGGTTTCGTGGAATTTTGAGTGATATTGATGAGACTTGAAGAATTTTGAAGGATATTTGTGGAATTTTGTGGGAATTGGAGGTGATTTTTTGGGATGTTTCTGGAATTTGGTGACATTTTTAAGAATTTTGTGGAATTTTTGTGGAATTTTGTGGGATTATGAGGAGACTTGAAGAATTTTGTGGAATTTTCTTAGATTGTGTGGAAATTTGTGGAGATTTTGTGGGATGTTTCTGGAATCTGGTAGGGTTTTGAGAAGGTGTAGGGAATTTGGTGGGAGTTTTCTGCCATTTTATGGGGTTTTCCTTTAATTTTGTGGGATATTGAGGAGATTTTGTGGGATGTTTCAGGAATTTGGTGACATTTTTAAGAATTTTGTGGAATTTTTGTGGAATTTTGTAAGATGCTGAGGAGACTTGAAGAATTTTGTGGGATCTTCTCAGATTGTGTGGAAATTTGTGGAGATTTTGTGGGATGTTTGAGGAATTTGGTAGGGTTTTGAGAAGTTTTAGGGAATTTGGTGGGAGTTTTCTGCCATTTTGTGGGATTGTTCCTTAAATTTTGTGGGCTGTTTCTGGAATTACGTGGGGGTTTTGTGGAATTTTGAGAGATATTGAGGAGACAAGAAGAATTTTGAGTCAATTATCTTAGATTCTGTGGAACTTGGTAAAGATTTTGTGGGCTATTTCAAATATTTGATATGGTTTTGAGAAGATTTAAGGATTTTTTTTTGACTTTTCTGCAATTTTTTGGGATTTGGCTGCAATTTTGTGGGATTTTTTCTGAATGTTGTGGGATTTTTCTGGAATTTTGAGGGATATTGATGAGACTTGAAGAATTTTGAAGGATATTTCTGGAATTGTGTGGAAATTGGAGGAGATTTTGTGGGATGTTTCTGGAATTTGGTGACATTTTTAAGAATTTTGTGGAATTTTTGTGGAATTTTGTGGAATTATGAGGAGAGTTGAAGAATTTTGTGGGATTTTTCTTAGATTGTGTGGAAATTTGTGGAGATTTTGTGGGATTGTTCCTTGAATTTGTTTGTGTATAGAGACGATTTAGGGAATTTTGTGGAAGTTTATTGCCATTTTGTTGGATTGTTCCTTAAATTTTGTGGGATATTTCTGGAATTACATGGGGGTTTTGTGGAATTTTGAGGGATATTGATGAGACTTGAAGAATTTTGAAGGATATTTGTGGAATTTTGTGGGAATTGGAGGTGATTTTTTGGGATGTTTCTGGAATTTGGTGACATTTTTAAGAATTTTGTGGAATTTTTGTGGAATTTTGTGGGATTCTGAGGAGACTTGAAGAATTTTTCTTTATTTTTCTTAGATTGTGTGGAAATTTGTGGAGATTTTGTGGGATGTTTCTGGAATCTGGTAGGGTTTTGAGAAGGTGTAGGGAATTTGGTGGGAGTTTTCTGCCATTTTATGGGGTTTTCCTTTAATTTTGTGGGATATTGAGGAGATTTTGTGGGCTGTTTCAGGAATTTGGTGACATTTTTAAGAATTTTGTGGAATTTTTGTGGAATTTTGTGGGATTCTGAGGAGACTTGAAGAATTTTGTGGAATTTTCTTAGATTGTGTGGAAATTTGTGGAGATTTTGTGGGATGTTTCTGGAATTTGGTGACATTTTTAAGAATTTTGTGGAATTTTTGTGGAATTTTGTGGAATTATGAGGAGACTTGAAGAATTTTGTGGGATTTTTCTTAGATTGTGTGGAAATTTGTGGAGATTTTGTGGGATTATTCCTTGAATTTGTTTGTGTATAGAGACGATTTAGGGAATTTTGTGGAAGTTTATTGCCATTTTGTTGGATTGTTCCTTAAATTTTGTGGGATATTTCTGGAATTACATGGGGGTTTCGTGGAATTTTGAGTGATATTGATGAGACTTGAAGAATTTTGAAGGATATTTGTGGAATTTTGTGGGAATTGGAGGTGATTTTTTGGGATGTTTCTGGAATTTGGTGACATTTTTAAGAATTTTGTGGAATTTTTGTGGAATTTTGTGGGATTCTGAGGAGACTTGAAGAATTTTTTTTTATTTTTCCTAGATTGTGTGGAAATTTGTGGAGATTTTGTGGGATGTTTCTGGAATCTGGTAGGGTTTTGAGAAGTTTTAGGGAATTTGGTGGGAGTTTTCTGCCATTTTATGGGGTTTTCTTTTAATTTTGTGGGATATTGAGGAGATTTTGTGGGATGTTTCAGGAATTTGGTGACATTTTTAAGAATTTTGTGGAATTTTTGTGGAATTTTGTAAGATTCTGAGGAGGCTTGAAGAATTTTGTGGAATTTTCTTAGATTGTGTGGAAATTTGTGGAGATTTTGTGGGATGTTTCTGGAATTTGGTCGAGTTTAGAGACTATTTAGGGAATTTGGTGGGAGTTTTCTGCCATTTTATGGGGTTTTCTTTTAATTTTGTGGGATATTGAGGAGATTTTGTGGGATGTTTCAGGAATTTGGTGACATTTTTAAGAATTTTGTGGAATTTTTGTGGAATTTTGTAAGATTCTGAGGAGACTTGAAGAATTTTGTGGGATCTTCTCAGATTGTGTGGAAATTTGTGGAGATTATGTGGGATGTTTCAGGAATTTGGTAGGGTTCTGAGAAGTTTTAGGGAATTTGGTGAAAGTTTTCTGCCATTTTGTGGGATTTTTCTGGAGTGTTGTGGGATATTGATGAGACTTGAAGAATTTTGAAGGATATTTCTGGAATAGTGTGGAAATTGGAGGAGGTTTTGTGGGATGTTTCTGGAATTTGGTGACAAGTTTAAAAATTCTGTGGAATTTTTGTGGAATTTTGTGGAATTATGAGGAGACTTGAAGAATTTTCTGGGATTTTTCTTAGATTGTGAGGAAATTTGTAAAGATTATGTTGGGATGTTTCTGGAATTTGGTAGGGTTCTGAGAAGTTTTAGGGAATTTGGTGGGAGTTTTTTGCCATTTTGTGGGATTGTTCCTTAAATTTTGTGGGCTGTTTCTGGAATTACGTGGGGGTTTTGTGGAATTTTGAGAGATATTGAGGAGACAAGAAGAATTTTGAGTCAATTATCTTAGATTCTGTGGAACTTGGTAAAGATTTTGTGGGCTATTTCAAATATTTGATATGGTTTTGAGAAGATTTAAGGATTTTTTTGTGACTTTTCTGCAATTTTTTGGGATTTGGCTGCAATTTTGTGGGATTTTTTCTGAATGTTGTGGGATTTTTCTGGAATTTTGAGGGATATTGATGAGACTTGAAGAATTTTGAAGGATATTTCTGGAATTGTGTGGAAATTGGAGGAGATTTTGTGGGATGTTTCTGGAATTTGGTGACATTTTTAAGAATTTTGTGGAATTTTTGTGGAATTTTGTGGAATTATGAGGAGAGTTGAAGAATTTTGTGGGATTTTTCTTAGATTGTGTGGAAATTTGTGGAGATTTTGTGGGATTGTTCCTTGAATTTGTTTGTGTATAGAGACGATTTAGGGAATTTTGTGGAAGTTTATTGCCATTTTGTTGGATTGTTCCTTAAATTTTGTGGGATATTTCTGGAATTACATGGGGGTTTTGTGGAATTTTGAGGGATATTGATGAGACTTGAAGAATTTTGAAGGATATTTGTGGAATTTTGTGGGAATTGGAGGTGATTTTTTGGGATGTTTCTGGAATTTGGTG
This sequence comes from Cyanistes caeruleus, assembly GCF_971803275.1. Taxonomy (NCBI): domain Eukaryota; kingdom Metazoa; phylum Chordata; class Aves; order Passeriformes; family Paridae; genus Cyanistes; species Cyanistes caeruleus. The sequence goes on along the minus strand of NW_028255907.1, from coordinate 255,771 downwards.
ACATTTTTAAGAATTTTGTGGAATTTTTGTGGAATTTTGTGGGATTCTGAGGAGACTTGAAGAATTTTTTTTTATTTTTCTTAGATTGTGTGGAAATTTGTGGAGATTTTGTGGGATGTTTCTGGAATCTGGTAGGGTTTTGAGAAGGTGTAGGGAATTTGGTGGGAGTTTTCTGCCATTTTATGGGGTTTTCCTTTAATTTTGTGGGATATTGAGGAGATTTTGTGGGCTGTTTCAGGAATTTGGTGACATTTTTAAGAATTTTGTGGAATTTTTATGGAATTTTGTGGGATTCTGAGGAGACTTGAAGAATTTTGTGGAATTTTCTTAGATTGTGTGGAAATTTGTGGAGATTTTGTGGGATGTTTCTGGAATTTGGTGACATTTTTAAGAATTTTGTGGAATTTTTATGGAATTTTGTGGAATTATGAGGAGACTTGAAGAATTTTGTGGGATTTTTCTTAGATTGTGTGGAAATTTGTGGAGATTTTGTGGGATTGTTCCTTGAATTTGTTTGTGTATAGAGACGATTTAGGGAATTTTGTGGAAGTTTATTGCCATTTTGTTGGATTGTTCCTTAAATTTTGTTGGATATTTCTGGAATTACATGGGGGTTTCGTGGAATTTTGAGTGATATTGATGAGACTTGAAGAATTTTGAAGGATATTTGTGGAATTTTGTGGGAATTGGAGGTGATTTTTTGGGATGTTTCTGGAATTTGGTGACATTTTTAAGAATTTTGTGGAATTTTTGTGGAATTTTGTGGGATTCTGAGGAGACTTGAAGAATTTTGTGGAATTTTCTTAGATTGTGTGGAAATTTGTGGAGATTTTGTGGGATGTTTCTGGAATCTGGTAGGGTTTTGAGAAGGTGTAGGGAATTTGGTGGGAGTTTTCTGCCATTTTATGGGGTTTTCCTTTAATTATGTGGGATATTGAGGAGATTTTGTGGGATGTTTCAGGAATTTGGTGACATTTTTAAGAATTTTGTGGAATTTTTGTGGAATTTTGTAAGATGCTGAGGAGACTTGAAGAATTTTGTGGGATCTTCTCAGATTGTGTGGAAATTTGTGGAGATTTTGTGGGATGTTTGAGGAATTTGGTAGGGTTTTGAGAAGTTTTAGGGAATTTGGTGGGAGTTTTCTGCCATTTTGTGGGATTGTTCCTTAAATTTTGTGGGCTGTTTCTGGAATTACGTGGGGGTTTTGTGGAATTTTGAGAGATATTGAGGAGACAAGAAGAATTTTGAGTCAATTATCTTAGATTCTGTGGAACTTGGTCAAGATTTTGTGGGCTATTTCAAATATTTGATATGGTTTTGAGAAGATTTAAGGATTTTTTTGTGACTTTTCTGCAATTTTGTGGGATTTGGCTGCAATTTTGTGGGATTTTTTCTGAATGTTGTGGGATTTTTCTGGAATGTTGTGGGATGTTGATGTGACTTGAATAATTTTGAAGGATATTTCTGGAATTGTGTGGAAATTGGAGGAGATTTTGTGGGATGTTTATGGAATTTGGTGACATTTTTAAGAATTTTGTGGAATTTTTGTGGAATTTTGTGGGGTATTGAGGAGAGTTGAAGAGTTTTGTGGGATTTTTCTTAGATTGTGTGGAAATTTGTGGAGATTTTGTGGAATCTTTCTGGAATTTGTTCGTGTATAGAGACGATCTAGGGAATTTTGTGGAAGTTTATTGCCATTTTGTTGGATTGTTCCTTAAATTTTGTGGGATATTTCTGGAATTACATGGGGGTTTTGTGGAATTTTGAGGGATATTGATGAGACTTGAAGAATTTTGAAGGATATTTGCGGAATTTTGTGGGAATTGGAGGTGATTTTGTGGGATGTTTCTAGAATTTGGTGACATTTTTAAGAATTTTGTGGAATTTTTGTGGAATTTTTGGGTTTCTGAGGAGACTTGAAGAATTTTGTGGAATTTTCTTAGATTGTGTGGAAATTTGTGGAGATTTTGTGGGATGTTTCTGGAATCTGGTAGGGTTTTGAGAAGTTTTAGGGAATTTGGTGGGAGTTTTCTGCCATTTTATGGGGTTTTCTTTTAATTTTGTGGGATATTGAGGAGATTTTGTGGGATGTTTCAGGAATTTGGTGACATTTTTAAGAATTTTGTGGAATTTTTGTGGAATTTTGTAAGATTCTGAGGAGACTTGAAGAATTTTGTGGAATTTTCTTAGATTGTGTGGAAATTTGTGGAGATTTTGTGGGATGTTTCAGGAATTTGGTCGAGTTTAGAGACTATTTAGGGAATTTGGTGGGAGTTTTCTGCCATTTTATGGGGTTTTCTTTTAATTTTGTGGGATATTGAGGAGATTTTGTGGGATGTTTCAGGAATTTGGTGACATTTTAAAGAATTTTGTGGAATTTTTGTGGAATTTTGTAAGATTCTGAGGAGACTTGAAGAATTTTGTGGGATCTTCTCAGATTGTGTGGAAATTTGTGGAGATTATGTGGGATGTTTCAGGAATTTGGTAGGGTTCTGAGAAGTTTTAGGGAATTTGGTGAAAGTTTTCTGCCATTTTGTGGGATTTTTCTGGAGTGTTGTGGGATATTGATGAGACTTGAAGAATTTTGAAGGATATTTCTGGAATAGTGTGGAAATTGGAGGAGGTTTTGTGGGATGTTTCTGGAATTTGGTGACAAGTTTAAAAATTCTGTGGAATTTTTGTGGAATTTTGTGGAATTATGAGGAGACTTGAAGAATTTTCTGGGATTTTTCTTAGATTGTGAGGAAATTTGTAAAGATTATGTTGGGATGTTTCTGGAATTTGGTAGGGTTCTGAGAAGTTTTAGGGAATTTGGTGGGAGTTTTTTGCCATTTTGTGGGATTGTTCCTTAAATTTTGTGGGCTGTTTCTGGAATTACGTGGGGGTTTTGTGGAATTTTGAGAGATATTGAGGAGACAAGAAGAATTTTGAGTCAATTATCTTAGATTCTGTGGAACTTGGTAAAGATTTTGTGGGCTATTTCAAATATTTGATATGGTTTTGAGAAGATTTAAGGATTTTTTTGTGACTTTTCTGCAATTTTTTGGGATTTGGCTGCAATTTTGTGGGATTTTTTCTGAATGTTGTGGGATTTTTCTGGAATTTTGAGGGATATTGATGAGACTTGAAGAATTTTGAAGGATATTTCTGGAATTGTGTGGAAATTGGAGGAGATTTTGTGGGATGTTTCTGGAATTTGGTGACATTTTTAAGAATTTTGTGGAATTTTTGTGGAACTTTGTGGAATTATGAGGAGAGTTGAAGAATTTTGTGGGATTTTTCTTAGATTGTGTGGAAATTTGTGGAGATTTTGTGGGATTGTTCCTTGAATTTGTTTGTGTATAGAGACGATTTAGGGAATTTTGTGGAAGTTTATTGCCATTTTGTTGGATTGTTCCTTAAATTTTGTGGGATATTTCTAGAATTACATGGGGGTTTTGTGGAATTTTGAGGGATATTGATGAGACTTGAAGAATTTTGAAGGATATTTGTGGAATTTTGTGGGAATTGGAGGTGATTTTTTGGGATGTTTCTGGAATTTGGTGACATTTTTAAGAATTTTGTGGAATTTTTGTGGAATATTGTGGGATTCTGAGGAGACTTGAAGATTTTTTTTTATTTTTCTTAGATTGTGTGGAAATTTGTGGAGATTTTGTGGGATGTTTCTGGAATCTGGTAGGGTTTTGAGAAGGTGTAGGGAATTTGGTGGGAGTTTTCTGCCATTTTATGGGGTTTTCCTTTAATTTTGTGGGATATTGAGGAGATTTTGTGGGCTGTTTCAGGAATTTGGTGACATTTTTAAGAATTTTGTGGAATTTTTGTGGAATTTTGTGGGATTCTGAGGAGACTTGAAGAATTTTGTGGAATTTTCTTAGATTGTGTGGAAATTTGTGGAGATTTTGTGGGATGTTTCTGGAATTTGGTGACATTTTTAAGAATTTTGTGGAATTTTTGTGGAATTTTGTGGAATTATGAGGAGACTTGAAGAATTTTGTGGGATTTTTCTTAGATTGTGTGGAAATTTGTGGAGATTTTGTGGGATTGTTCCTTGAATTTGTTTGTGTATAGAGACGATTTAGGGAATTTTGTGGAAGTTTATTGCCATTTTGTTGGATTGTTCCTTAAATTTTGTTGGATATTTCTGGAATTACATGGGGGTTTCGTGGAATTTTGAGTGATATTGATGAGACTTGAAGAATTTTGAAGGATATTTGTGGAATTTTGTGGGAATTGGAGGTGATTTTTTGGGATGTTTCTGGAATTTGGTGACATTTTTAAGAATTTTGTGGAATTTTTGTGGAATTTTGTGGGATTCTGAGGAGACTTGAAGAATTTTGTGGAATTTTCTTAGATTGTGTGGAAATTTGTGGAGATTTTGTGGGATGTTTCTGGAATCTGGTAGGGTTTTGAGAAGGTGTAGGGAATTTGGTGGGAGTTTTCTGCCATTTTATGGGGTTTTCCTTTAATTTTGTGGGATATTGAGGAGATTTTGTGGGCTGTTTCAGGAATTTGGTGACATTTTTAAGAATTTTGTGGAATTTTTGTGGAATTTTGTGGGATTCTGAGGAGACTTGAAGAATTTTGTGGAATTTTCTTAGATTGTGTGGAAATTTGTGGAGATTTTGTGGGATGTTTCTGGAATTTGGTGACATTTTTAAGAATTTTGTGGAATTTTTGTGGAATTTTGTGGAATTATGAGGAGACTTGAAGAATTTTGTGGGATTTTTCTTAGATTGTGTGGAAATTTGTGGAGATTTTGTGGGATTGTTCCTTGAATTTGTTTGTGTATAGAGACGATTTAGGGAATTTTGTGGAAGTTTATTGCCATTTTGTTGGATTGTTCCTTAAATTTTGTTGGATATTTCTGGAATTACATGGGGGTTTCGTGGAATTTTGAGTGATATTGATGAGACTTGAAGAATTTTGAAGGATATTTGTGGAATTTTGTGGGAATTGGAGGTGATTTTTTGGGATGTTTCTGGAATTTGGTGACATTTTTAAGAATTTTGTGGAATTTTTGTGGAATTTTGTGGGATTCTGAGGAGACTTGAAGAATTTTGTGGAATTTTCTTAGATTGTGTGGAAATTTGTGGAGATTTTGTGGGATGTTTCTGGAATCTGGTAGGGTTTTGAGAAGGTGTAGGGAATTTGGTGGGAGTTTTCTGCCATTTTATGGGGTTTTCCTTTAATTTTGTGGGATATTGAGGAGATTTTGTGGGATGTTTCAGGAATTTGGTGACATTTTTAAGAATTTTGTGGAATTTTTGTGGAATTTTGTAAGATGCTGAGGAGACTTGAAGAATTTTGTGGGATCTTCTCAGATTGTGTGGAAATTTGTGGAGATTTTGTGGGATGTTTCAGGAATTTGGTAGGGTTTTGAGAAGTTTTAGGGAATTTGGTGGGAGTTTTCTGCCATTTTGTGGGATTGTTCCTTAAATTTTGTGGGCTGTTTCTGGAATTACGTGGGGGTTTTGTGGAATTTTGAGAGATATTGAGGAGACAAGAAGAATTTTGAGTCAATTATCTTAGATTCTGTGGAACTTGGTCAAGATTTTGTGGGCTATTTCAAATATTTGATATGGTTTTGAGAAGATTTAAGGATTTTTTTGTGACTTTTCTGCAATTTTGTGGGATTTGGCTGCAATTTTGTGGGATTTTTTCTGAATGTTGTGGGATTTTTCTGGAATTTTGAGGGATGTTGATGAGATTTGAAGAATTTTGAAGGATATTTCTGGAATTGTGTAGAAATTGGAGGAGATTTTGTGGGATGTTTCTGGAATTTGGTGACAAGTTTAAGAATTTTGTGGAATTTTGTGGAATTTTGTGGAATTATGAGGAGAGTTGAAGAATTTTGTGGGATTTTTCTTAGATTGTGTGGAAATTTGTGGAGATTGTGTGGGATTGTTCCTTGAATTTGTTTGTGTATAGAGACGATTTAGGGAATTTTGTGGAAGTTTATTGCCATTTTGTTGGATTGTTCCTTAAATTTTGTGGGATATTTCTAGAATTACATGGGGGTTTTGTGGAATTTTGAGGGATATTGATGCGACTTGAGGAATTTTGAAGGATATTTGTGGAATTTTGTGGGAATTGGAGGTGATTTTGTGGGATGTTTCAGGAATTTGGTGACATTTTTAAGAATTTTGTGGAATTTTTGTGGAATTTTGTAAGATGCTGAGGAGACTTGAAGAATTTTGTGGGATCTTCTCAGATTGTGTGGAAATTTGTGGAGATTTTGTGGGATGTTTCAGGAATTTGGTAGAGTTTTGAGAAGTTTCAGGGAATTTGGTGGGAGTTTTCTGCCATTTTGTGGGATTTTTCCTTAAATTTTGTGGGATATTTCTGGAATTACATGGGGGTTTTGTAGAATTTTGAGAGATATTGAGGAGACAAGAAGAATTTTGAGTCAATTATCTTAGATTCTGTGGAACTTGGTAAAGATTTTGTGGGATATTTCAAATATTTGATATGGTTTTGAGAAGATTTAAGGATTTTTTTGTGACTTTTCTGCAATTTTGTGGGATTTGGCTGCAATTTTGAAAGATTTTTTCTGAATGTTGTGGGATTTTTCTGGAATTTTGAGGGATGTTGATGAGACTTGAAGAATTTTGAAGGATATTTCTGGAATTGTGTGGAAATTGGAGGAGATTTTGTGGGATGTTTCTGGAATTTGGTGACAAGTTTAAGAATTTTGTGGAAATTTTGTGGAATTATGAGGAGACTTGAAGAATTTTGTGGGATTTTTCTTAGATTGTGTGGAAATTTGTGGAGATTTTGTGGGATTGTTCCTTGAATTTGTTTGTGTATAGAGACGATTTAGGGAATTTTGTGGAAGTTTATTGCCATTTTGTTGGATTGTTCCTTAAATTTTGTGGGATATTTCTAGAATTACATGGGGGTTTTGTGGAATTTTGAGGGATATTGATGAGACTTGAGGAATTTTGAAGGATATTTGTGGAATTTTGTGGGAATTGGAGGTGATTTTGTGGGATGTTTCTGGAATTTGGTGACATATTTAAGAATTTTGTGGAATTTTTGTGGAATTTTGTAAGATGCTGAGGAGACTTGAAGAATTTTGTGGGATCTTCTCAGATTGTGTGGAAATTTGTGGAGATTTTGTGGGATGTTTCTGGAATCTGGTAGGGTTTTGAGAAGGTGTAGGGAATTTGGTGGGAGTTTTCTGCCATTTTATGGGGTTTTCCTTTAATTTTGTGGGATATTGAGGAGATTTTGTGGGATGTTTCTGGAATTTGGTGACATTTTTAAGAATTTTGTGGAATTTTTGTGGAATTTTGTAAGATGCTGAGGAGACTTGAAGAATTTTGTGGGATCTTCTCAGATTGTGTGGAAATTTGTGGAGATTTTGTGGGATGTTTGAGGAATTTGGTAGGGTTTTGAGAAGTTTTAGGGAATTTGGTGGGAGTTTTCTGCCATTTTGTGGGATTGTTCCTTAAATTTTGTGGGCTGTTTCTGGAATTACGTGGGGGTTTTGTGGAATTTTGAGAGATATTGAGGAGACAAGAAGAATTTTGAGTCAATTATCTTAGATTCTGTGGAACTTGGTCAAGATTTTGTGGGCTATTTCAAATATTTGATATGGTTTTGAGAAGATTTAAGGATTTTTTTGTGACTTTTCTGCAATTTTGTGGGATTTGGCTGCAATTTTGTGGGATTTTTTCTGAATGTTGTGGGATTTTTCTGGAATTTTGAGGGATGTTGATGAGATTTGAAGAATTTTGAAGGATATTTCTGGAATTGTGTGGAAATTGGAGGAGATTTTGTGGGATGTTTCTGGAATTTGGTGACAAGTTTAAGAATTTTGTGGTATTTTTGTGGAATTTTGTGGAATTATGAGGAGAGTTGAAGAATTTTGTGGGATTTTTCTTAGATTGTGTGGAAATTTGTGGAGATTTTGTGGGATGTTTCAGGAATTTGGTAGAGTTTTGAGAAGTTTTAGGGAATTTGGTGGGAGTTTTCTGCCATTTTGTGGGATTGTTCCTTAAATTTTGTGGGATATTTCTGGAATTACATGGGGGTTTTGTGGAATTTTGAGGGATATTGATGAGACTTGAAGAATTTTGAAGGATATTTGTGGAATTTTGTGGGAACTGGAGGTGATTTTGTGGGATGTTTCTGGAATTTGGTGACATTTTTAAGAATTTAGTGGAATTTTTGTGGAATTTTGTGGAATTATGAGGAGACTTGAAGAATTTTTTTTATTTTTCTTAGATTGTGTGGAAATTTGTGGAGATTTTGTGGGATGTTTCTGGAATCTGGTAGGGTTTTGAGAAGGTGTAGGGAATTTGGTGGGAGTTTTCTGCCATTTTATGGGGTTTTCCTTTAATTTTGTGGGATATTGAGGAGATTTTGTGGGATGTTTCAGGAATTTGGTGACATTTTTAAGAATTTTGTGGAATTTTTGTGGAATTTTGTAAGATGCTGAGGAGACTTGAAGAATTTTGTGGGATCTTCTCAGATTGTGTGGAAATTTGTGGAGATTTTGTGGGATGTTTGAGGAATTTGGTAGGGTTTTGAGAAGTTTTAGGGAATTTGGTGGGAGTTTTCTGCCATTTTGTGGGATTGTTCCTTAAATTTTGTGTGATATTTCTGGAATTACGTGGGGGTTTTGTGGAATTTTGAGGGATATTGATGAGACTTGAAGAATTTTGAAGGATATTTGTGGAATTTTGTGGGAACTGGAGGTGATTTTGTGGGATGTTTCTGGAATTTGGTGACATTTTTAAGAATTTTGTGGAATTTTTGTGGAATTTTGTGGAATTATGAGGAGACTTGAAGAATTTTTTTTATTTTTCTTAGATTGTGTGGAAATTTGTGGAGATTTTGTGGGATGTTTCTGGAATCTGGTAGGGTTTTGAGAAGGTGTAGGGAATTTGGTGGGAGTTTTCTGCCATTTTATGGGGTTTTCCTTTAATTTTGTGGGATATTGAGGAGATTTTGTGGGATGTTTCAGGAATTTGGTGACATTTTTAAGAATTTTGTGGAATTTTTGTGGAATTTTGTAAGATGCTGAGGAGACTTGAAGAATTTTGTGGGATCTTCTCAGATTGTGTGGAAATTTGTGGAGATTTTGTGGGATGTTTGAGAAATTTGGTAGGGTTTTGAGAAGTTTTAGGGAATTTGGTGGGAGTTTTCTGCCATTTTGTGGGATTGTTCCTTAAATTTTGTGGGATATTTCTGGAATTACGTGGGGGTTTTGTGGAATTTTGAGGGATATTGATGAGACTTGAAGAATTTTGAAGGATATTTGTGGAATTTTGTGGGAACTGGAGGTGATTTTGTGGGATGTTTCTGGAATTTGGTGACATTTTTAAGAATTTTGTGGAATTTTTGTGGAATTTTGTGGGATTCTGAGGAGACTTGAAGAATTTTTTTTTATTTTTCTTAGATTGTGTGGAAATTTGTGGAGATTTTGTGGGATGTTTCTGGAATCTGGTAGGGTTTTGAGAAGGTGTAGGGAATTTGGTGGGAGTTTTCTGCCATTTTATGGGGTTTTCCTTTAATTTTGTGGGATATTGAGGAGATTTTGTGGGATGTTTCAGGAATTTGGTGACATTTTTAAGAATTTTGTGGAATTTTTGTGGAATTTTGTAAGATGCTGAGGAGACTTGAAGAATTTTGTGGGATCTTCTCAGATTGTGTGGAAATTTGTGGAGATTTTGTGGGATGTTTGAGGAATTTGGTAGGGTTTTGAGAAGTTTTAGGGAATTTGGTGGGAGTTTTCTGCCATTTTGTGGGATTGTTCCTTAAATTTTGTGGGATATTTCTGGAATTACGTGGGGGTTTTGTGGAATTTTGAGGGATATTGATGAGACTTGAAGAATTTTGAAGGATATTTGTGGAATTTTGTGGGAACTGGAGGTGATTTTGTGGGATGTTTCTGGAATTTGGTGACATTTTTAAGAATTTTGTGGAATTTTTGTGGAATTTTGTGGGATTCTGAGGAGACTTGAAGAATTTTTTTTTATTTTTCTTAGATTGTGTGGAAATTTGTGGAGATTTTGTGGGATGTTTCTGGAATCTGGTAGGGTTTTGAGAAGGTGTAGGGAATTTGGTGGGAGTTTTCTGCCATTTTATGGGGTTTTCCTTTAATTTTGTGGGATATTGAGGAGATTTTGTGGGATGTTTCAGGAATTTGGTGACATTTTTAAGAATTTTGTGGAATTTTTGTGGAATTTTGTAAGATGCTGAGGAGACTTGAAGAATTTTGTGGGATCTTCTCAGATTGTGTGGAAATTTGTGGAGATTTTGTGGGATGTTTGAGGAATTTGGTAGGGTTTTGAGAGGTTTTAGGGAATTTGGTGGGAGTTTTCTGCCATTTTGTGGGATTGTTCCTTAAATTTTTTGGGATATTTCTGGAATTACGTGGGGGTTTTGTGGAATTTTGAGGGATATTGATGAGACTTGAAGAATTTTGAAGGATATTTGTGGAATTTTGTGGGAACTGGAGGTGATTTTGTGGGATGTTTCTGGAATTTGGTGACATTTTTAAGAATTTTGTGGAATTTTTGTGGAATTTTGTGGAATTATGAGGAGACTTGAAGAATTTTTTTTTATTTTTCTTAGATTGTGTGGAAATTTGTGGAGATTTTGTTGGATGTTTCTGGAATCTGGTAGGGTTTTGAGAAGGTGTAGGGAATTTGGTGGGAGTTTTCTGCCATTTTATGGGGTTTTCCTTTAATTTTGTGGGATATTGAGGAGATTTTGTGGGATGTTTCAGGAATTTGGTGACATTTTTAAGAATTTTGTGGAATTTTTGTGGAATTTTGTAAGATGCTGAGGAGACTTGAAGAATTTTGTGGGATCTTCTCAGATTGTGTGGAAATTTGTGGAGATTTTGTGGGATGTTTGAGAAATTTGGTAGGGTTTTGAGAAGTTTTAGGGAATTTGGTGGGAGTTTTCTGCCATTTTGTGGGATTGTTCCTTAAATTTTGTGGGATATTTCTGGAATTACGTGGGGGTTTTGTGGAATTTTGAGGGATATTGATGAGACTTGAAGAATTTTGAAGGATATTTGTGGAATTTTGTGGGAACTGGAGGTGATTTTGTGGGATGTTTCTGGAATTTGGTGACATTTTTAAGAATTTTGTGGAATTTTTGTGGAATTTTGTGGGATTCTGAGGAGACTTGAAGAATTTTTTTTTATTTTTCTTAGATTGTGTGGAAATTTGTGGAGATTTTGTGGGATGTTTCTGGAATCTGGTAGGGTTTTGAGAAGGTGTAGGGAATTTGGTGGGAGTTTTCTGCCATTTTATGGGGTTTTCCTTTAATTTTGTGGGATATTGAGGAGATTTTGTGGGATGTTTCAGGAATTTGGTGACATTTTTAAGAATTTTGTGGAATTTTTGTGGAATTTTGTAAGATGCTGAGGAGACTTGAAGAATTTTGTGGGATCTTCTCAGATTGTGTGGAAATTTGTGGAGATTTTGTGGGATGTTTGAGGAATTTGGTAGGGTTTTGAGAAGTTTTAGGGAATTTGGTGGGAGTTTTCTGCCATTTTGTGGGATTGTTCCTTAAATTTTGTGGGCTGTTTCTGGAATTACGTGGGGGTTTTGTGGAATTTTGAGAGATATTGAGGAGACAAGAAGAATTTTGAGTCAATTATCTTAGATTCTGTGGAACTTGGTCAAGATTTTGTGGGCTATTTCAAATATTTGATATGGTTTTGAGAAGATTTAAGGATTTTTTTGTGACTTTTCTGCAATTTTGTGGGATTTGGCTGCAATTTTGTGGGATTTTTTCTGAATGTTGTGGGATTTTTCTGGAATGTTGTGGGATATTGATGAGACTTGAAGAATTTTGAAGGATATTTCTGGAATTGTGTGGAAATTGGAGGAGATTTTGTGGGATGTTTCTGGAATTTGGTGACAAGTTTAAGAATTTTGTGGAATTTTTGTGGAATTTTGTGGGGTATTGAGGAGAGTTGAAGAATTTTGTGGGATTTTTCTTAGATTGTGTGGAAATTTGTGGAGATTTTGTGGGATTGTTCCTTGAATTTGTTTGTGTATAGAGACGATTTAGGGAATTTTGTGGAAGTTTATTGCCATTTTGTTGGATTGTTCCTTAAATTTTGTGGGATATTTCTAGAATTACATGGGGGTTTTGTGGAATTTTGAGGGATATTGATGAGACTTGAGGAATTTTGAAGGATATTTGTGGAATTTTGTGGGAATTGGAGGTGATTTTGTGGGATGTTTCAGGAATTTGGTGACATTTTTAAGAATTTTGTGGAATTTTTGTGGAATTTTGTAAGATGCTGAGGAGACTTGAAGAATTTTGTGGGATCTTCTCAGATTGTGTGGAAATTTGTGGAGATTTTGTGGGATGTTTCAGAAATTTGGTAGAGTTTTGAGAAGTTTTAGGGAATTTGGTGGGAGTTTTCTGCCATTTTGTGGGATTTTTCCTTAAATTTTGTGTGATATTTCTGGAATTACATGGGGGTTTTGTGGAATTTTGAGGGATATTGATGAGACTTGAAGAATTTTGAAGGATATTTGTGGAATTTTGTGGGAACTGGAGGTGATTTTGTGGGATGTTTCAGGAATTTGGTGACATTTTTAAGAATTTTGTGGAATTTTTGTGGAATTTTGTGGAATTATGAGGAGACTTGAAGAATTTTTTTTTATTTTTCTTAGATTGTGTGGAAATTTGTGGAGATTTTGTGGGATGTTTCTGGAATCTGGTAGGGTTTTGAGAAGGTGTAGGGAATTTGGTGGGAGTTTTCTGCCATTTTATGGGGTTTTCCTTTAATTTTGTGGGATATTGAGGAGATTTTGTGGGATGTTTCAGGAATTTGGTAGAGTTTTGAGAAGTTTCAGGGAATTTGGTGGGAGTTTTCTGCCATTTTGTGGGATTTTTCCTTAAATTTTGTGGGATATTTCTGGAATTACATGGGGGTTTTGTAGAATTTTGAGAGATATTGAGGAGACAAGAAGAATTTTGAGTCAATTATCTTAGATTCTGTGGAACTTGGTCAAGATTTTGTGGGATATTTCAAATATTTGATATGGTTTTGAGAAGATTTAAGGATTTTTTTGTGACTTTTCTGCAATTTTGTGGGATTTGGCTGCAATTTTGAGGGATTTTTTCTGAATGTTGTGGGATTTTTCTGGAATTTTGAGGGATGTTGATGAGACTTGAAGAATTTTGAAGGATATTTCTGGAATTGTGTGGAAATTGGAGGAGATTTTGTGGGATGTTTCTGGAATTTGGTGACAAGTTTAAGAATTTTGTGGAAATTTTGTGGAATTATGAGGAGACTTGAAGAATTTTGTGGGATTTTTCTTAGATTGTGTGGAAATTTGTGGAGATTTTGTGGGATTGTTCCTTGAATTTGTTTGTGTATAGAGACGATTTAGGGAATTTTGTGGAAGTTTATTGCCATTTTGTGGGATTGTTCCATAAATTTTGTGGGATATTTCTAGAATTACATGGGGGTTTTGTGGAATTTTGAGGGATATTGATGAGACTTGAGGAATTTTGAAGGATATTTGTGGAATTTTGTGGGAATTGGAGGTGATTTTGTGGGATGTTTCTGGAATTTGGTGACATATTTAAGAATTTTGTGGAATTTTTGTGGAATTTTGTAAGATGCTGAGGAGACTTGAAGAATTTTGTGGGATCTTCTCAGATTGTGTGGAAATTTGTGGAGATTTTGTGGGATGTTTCTGGAATCTGGTAGGGTTTTGAGAAGGTGTAGGGAATTTGGTGGGAGTTTTCTGCCATTTTATGGGGTTTTCCTTTAATTTTGTGGGATATTGAGGAGATTTTGTGGGATGTTTCTGGAATTTGGTGACATTTTTAAGAATTTTGTGGAATTTTTGTGGAATTTTGTAAGATGCTGAGGAGACTTGAAGAATTTTGTGGGATCTTCTCAGATTGTGTGGAAATTTGTGGAGATTTTGTGGGATGTTTGAGGAATTTGGTAGGGTTTTGAGAAGTTTTAGGGAATTTGGTGGGAGTTTTCTGCCATTTTGTGGGATTGTTCCTTAAATTTTGTGGGCTGTTTCTGGAATTACGTGGGGGTTTTGTGGAATTTTGAGAGATATTGAGGAGACAAGAAGAATTTTGAGTCAATTATCTTAGATTCTGTGGAACTTGGTCAAGATTTTGTGGGCTATTTCAAATATTTGATATGGTTTTGAGAAGATTTAAGGATTTTTTTGTGACTTTTCTGCAATTTTGTGGGATTTGGCTGCAATTTTGTGGGATTTTTTCTGAATGTTGTGGGATTTTTCTGGAATTTTGAGGGATGTTGATGAGATTTGAAGAATTTTGAAGGATATTTCTGGAATTGTGTGGAAATTGGAGGAGATTTTGTGGGATGTTTCTGGAATTTGGTGACAAGTTTAAGAATTTTGTGGTATTTTTGTGGAATTTTGTGGAATTATGAGGAGAGTTGAAGAATTTTGTGGGATTTTTCTTAGATTGTGTGGAAATTTGTGGAGATTTTGTGGGATTGTTCCTTGAATTTGTTTGTGTATAGAGACGATTTAGGGAATTTTGTGGAAGTTTATTGCCATTTTGTTGGATTGTTCCTTAAATTTTGTGGGATATTTCTAGAATTACATGGGGGTTTTGTGGAATTTTGAGGGATATTGATGAGACTTGAGGAATTTTGAAGGATATTTGTGGAATTTTGTGGGAATTGGAGGTGATTTTGTGGGATGTTTCAGGAATTTGGTGACATTTTTAAGAATTTTGTGGAATTTTTCTGGAATTTTGTAAGATGCTGAGGAGACTTGAAGAATTTTGTGGGATCTTCTCAGATTGTGTGGAAATTTGTGGAGATTTTGTGGGATGTTTCAGGAATTTGGTAGAGTTTTGAGAAGTTTTAGGGAATTTGGTGGGAGTTTTCTGCCATTTTGTGGGATTTTTCCTTAAATTTTGTGGGATATTTCTGGAATTACATGGGGGTTTTGTGGAATTTTGAGGGATATTGATGAGACTTGAAGAATTTTGAAGGATATTTGTGGAATTTTGTGGGAACTGGAGGTGATTTTGTGGGATGTTTCTGGAATTTGGTGACATTTTTAAGAATTTTGTGGAATTTTTGTGGAATTTTGTGGAATTATGAGGAGACTTGAAGAATTTTTTTTATTTTTCTTAGATTGTGTGGAAATTTGTGGAGATTTTGTGGGATGTTTCTGGAATCTGGTAGGGTTTTGAGAAGGTGTAGGGAATTTGGTGGGAGTTTTCTGCCATTTTATGGGGTTTTCCTTTAATTTTGTGGGATATTGAGGAGATTTTGTGGGCTGTTTCAGGAATTTGGTGACATTTTTAAGAATTTTGTGGAATTTTTGTGGAATTTTGTAAGATGCTGAGGAGACTTGAAGAATTTTGTGGGATCTTCTCAGATTGTGTGGAAATTTGTGGAGATTTTGTGGGATGTTTGAGGAATTTGGTAGGGTTTTGAGAAGTTTTAGGGAATTTGGTGGGAGTTTTCTGCCATTTTGTGGGATTGTTCCTTAAATTTTGTGTGATATTTCTGGAATTACGTGGGGGTTTTGTGGAATTTTGAGGGATATTGATGAGACTTGAAGAATTTTGAAGGATATTTGTGGAATTTTGTGGGAACTGGAGGTGATTTTGTGGGATGTTTCTGGAATTTGGTGACATTTTTAAGAATTTTGTGGAATTTTTGTGGAATTTTGTGGAATTATGAGGAGACTTGAAGAATTTTTTTTATTTTTCTTAGATTGTGTGGAAATTTGTGGAGATTTTGTGGGATGTTTCTGGAATCTGGTAGGGTTTTGAGAAGGTGTAGGGAATTTGGTGGGAGTTTTCTGCCATTTTATGGGGTTTTCCTTTAATTTTGTGGGATATTGAGGAGATTTTGTGGGCTGTTTCAGGAATTTGGTGACATTTTTAAGAATTTTGTGGAATTTTTGTGGAATTTTGTAAGATGCTGAGGAGACTTGAAGAATTTTGTGGGATCTTCTCAGATTGTGTGGAAATTTGTGGAGATTTTGTGGGATGTTTGAGGAATTTGGTAGGGTTTTGAGAAGTTTTAGGGAATTTGGTGGGAGTTTTCTGCCATTTTGTGGGATTGTTCCTTAAATTTTGTGTGATATTTCTGGAATTACGTGGGGGTTTTGTGGAATTTTGAGGGATATTGATGAGACTTGAAGAATTTTGAAGGATATTTGTGGAATTTTGTGGGAACTGGAGGTGATTTTGTGGGATGTTTCTGGAATTTGGTGACATTTTTAAGAATTTTGTGGAATTTTTGTGGAATTTTGTGGAATTATGAGGAGACTTGAAGAATTTTTTTTTATTTTTCTTAGATTGTGTGGAAATTTGTGGAGATTTTGTGGGATGTTTCTGGAATCTGGTAGGGTTTTGAGAAGGTGTAGGGAATTTGGTGGGAGTTTTCTGCCATTTTATGGGGTTTTCCTTTAATTTTGTGGGATATTGAGGAGATTTTGTGGGATGTTTCAGGAATTTGGTGACATTTTTAAGAATTTTGTGGAATTTTTGTGGAATTTTGTAAGATGCTGAGGAGACTTGAAGAATTTTGTGGGATCTTCTCAGATTGTGTGGAAATTTGTGGAGATTTTGTGGGATGTTTGAGGAATTTGGTAGGGTTTTGAGAAGTTTTAGGGAATTTGGTGGGAGTTTTCTGCCATTTTGTGGGATTGTTCCTTAAATTTTGTGGGATATTTCTGGAATTACGTGGGGGTTTTGTGGAATTTTGAGGGATATTGATGAGACTTGAAGAATTTTGAAGGATATTTGTGGAATTTTGTGGGAACTGGAGGTGATTTTGTGGGATGTTTCTGGAATTTGGTGACATTTTTAAGAATTTTGTGTAATTTTTGTGGAATTTTGTGGGATTCTGAGGAGACTTGAAGAATTTTTTTTTATTTTTCTTAGATTGTGTGGAAATTTGTGGAGATTTTGTGGGATGTTTCTGGAATCTGGTAGGGTTTTGAGAAGGTGTAGGGAATTTGGTGGGAGTTTTCTGCCATTTTATGGGGTTTTCCTTTAATTTTGTGGGATATTGAGGAGATTTTGTGGGATGTTTCAGGAATTTGGTGACATTTTTAAGAATTTTGTGGAATTTTTGTGGAATTTTGTAAGATGCTGAGGAGACTTGAAGAATTTTGTGGGATCTTCTCAGATTGTGTGGAAATTTGTGGAGATTTTGTGGGATGTTTGAGGAATTTGGTAGGGTTTTGAGAGGTTTTAGGGAATTTGGTGGGAGTTTTCTGCCATTTTGTGGGATTGTTCCTTAAATTTTTTGGGATATTTCTGGAATTACGTGGGGGTTTTGTGGAATTTTGAGGGATATTGATGAGACTTGAAGAATTTTGAAGGATATTTGTGGAATTTTGTGGGAACTGGAGGTGATTTTGTGGGATGTTTCTGGAATTTGGTGACATTTTTAAGAATTTTGTGGAATTTTTGTGGAATTTTGTGGAATTATGAGGAGACTTGAAGAATTTTTTTTTATTTTTCTTAGATTGTGTGGAAATTTGTGGAGATTTTGTTGGATGTTTCTGGAATCTGGTAGGGTTTTGAGAAGGTGTAGGGAATTTGGTGGGAGTTTTCTGCCATTTTATGGGGTTTTCCTTTAATTTTGTGGGATATTGAGGAGATTTTGTGGGATGTTTCAGGAATTTGGTGACATTTTTAAGAATTTTGTGGAATTTTTGTGGAATTTTGTAAGATGCTGAGGAGACTTGAAGAATTTTGTGGGATCTTCTCAGATTGTGTGGAAATTTGTGGAGATTTTGTGGGATGTTTGAGGAATTTGGTAGGGTTTTGAGAGGTTTTAGGGAATTTGGTGGGAGTTTTCTGCCATTTTGTGGGATTGTTCCTTAAATTTTTTGGGATATTTCTGGAATTACGTGGGGGTTTTGTGGAATTTTGAGGGATATTGATGAGACTTGAAGAATTTTGAAGGATATTTGTGGAATTTTGTGGGAACTGGAGGTGATTTTGTGGGATGTTTCTGGAATTTGGTGACATTTTTAAGAATTTTGTGGAATTTTTGTGGAATTTTGTGGAATTATGAGGAGACTTGAAGAATTTTTTTTTATTTTTCTTAGATTGTGTGGAAATTTGTGGAGATTTTGTTGGATGTTTCTGGAATCTGGTAGGGTTTTGAGAAGGTGTAGGGAATTTGGTGGGAGTTTTCTGCCATTTTATGGGGTTTTCCTTTAATTTTGTGGGATATTGAGGAGATTTTGTGGGATGTTTCAGGAATTTGGTGACATTTTTAAGAATTTTGTGGAATTTTTGTGGAATTTTGTAAGATGCTGAGGAGACTTGAAGAATTTTGTGGGATCTTCTCAGATTGTGTGGAAATTTGTGGAGATTTTGTGGGATGTTTGAGGAATTTGGTAGGGTTTTGAGAAGTTTTAGGGAATTTGGTGGGAGTTTTCTGCCATTTTGTGGGATTTTTCCTTATATTTTGTGGGATATTTCTGGAATTACGTGGGGGTTTTGTGGAATTTTGAGGGATATTGATGAGACTTGAAGAATTTTGAAGGATATTTGTGGAATTTTGTGGGAACTGGAGGTGATTTTGTGGGATGTTTCTGGAATTTGGTGACATTTTTAAGAATTTTGTGGAATTTTTGTGGAATTTTGTGGGATTCTGAGGAGACTTGAAGAATTTTTTTTTATTTTTCTTAGATTGTGTGGAAATTTGTGGAGATTTTGTGGGATGTTTCTGGAATCTGGTAGGGTTTTGAGAAGGTGTAGGGAATTTGGTGGGAGTTTTCTGCCATTTTATGGGGTTTTCCTTTAATTTTGTGGGATATTGAGGAGATTTTGTGGGATGTTTCAGGAATTTGGTAACATTTTAAAGAATTTTGTAGAATTTTGTGGAATTTTGTAAGATGCTGAGGAGACTTGAAGAATTTTGTGGGATCTTCTCAGATTGTGTGGAAATTTGTGGAGATTTTGTGGGATGTTTGAGGAATTTGGTAGGGTTTTGAGAAGTTTTAGGGAATTTGGTGGGAGTTTTCTGCCATTTTGTGGGATTGTTCCTTAAATTTTGTGGGCTGTTTCTGGAATTACGTGGGGGTTTTGTGGAATTTTGAGAGATATTGAGGAGACAAGAAGAATTTTGAGTCAATTATCTTAGATTCTGTGGAACTTGGTAAAGATTTTGTGGGCTATTTCAAATATTTGATATGGTTTTGAGAAGATTTAAGGATTTTTTTGTGACTTTTCTGCAATTTTGTGGGATTTGGCTGCAATTTTGTGGGATTTTTTCTGAATGTTGTGGGATTTTTCTGGAATGTTGTGGGATATTGATGAGACTTGAAGAATTTTGAAGGATATTTCTGGAATTGTGTGGAAATTGGAGGAGATTTTGTGGGATGTTTCTGGAATTTGGTGACAAGTTTAAGAATTTTGTGGAATTTTTGTGGAATTTTGTGGGGTATTGAGGAGAGTTGAAGAATTTTGTGGGATTTTTCTTAGATTGTGTGGAAATTTGTGGAGATTTTGTGGGATTGTTCCTTGAATTTGTTTGTGTATAGAGACGATTTAGGGAATTTTGTGGAAGTTTATTGCCATTTTGTTGGATTGTTCCTTAAATTTTGTGGGATATTTCTAGAATTACATGGGGGTTTTGTGGAATTTTGAGGGATATTGATGAGACTTGAGGAATTTTGAAGGATATTTGTGGAATTTTGTGGGAATTGGAGGTGATTTTGTGGGATGTTTCAGGAATTTGGTGACATTTTTAAGAATTTTGTGGAATTTTTGTGGAATTTTGTAAGATGCTGAGGAGACTTGAAGAATTTTGTGGGATCTTCTCAGATTGTGTGGAAATTTGTGGAGATTTTGTGGGATGTTTGAGGAATTTGGTAGGGTTTTGAGAAGTTTTAGGGAATTTGGTGGGAGTTTTCTGCCATTTTGTGGGATTGTTCCTTAAATTTTGTGTGATATTTCTGGAATTACGTGGGGGTTTTGTGGAATTTTGAGGGATATTGATGAGACTTGAAGAATTTTGAAGGATATTTGTGGAATTTTGTGGGAACTGGAGGTGATTTTGTGGGATGTTTCTGGAATTTGGTGACATTTTTAAGAATTTTGTGTAATTTTTGTGGCATTTTGTGGAATTATGAGGAGACTTGAAGAATTTTTTTTTATTTTTCTTAGATTGTGTGGAAATTTGTGGAGATTTTGTGGGATGTTTCTGGAATCTGGTAGGGTTTTGAGAAGGTGTAGGGAATTTGGTGGGAGTTTTCTGCCATTTTATGGGGTTTTCCTTTAATTATGTGGGATATTGAGGAGATTTTGTGGGATGTTTCAGGAATTTGGTGACATTTTTAAGAATTTTGTGGAATTTTTGTGGAATTTTGTAAGATGCTGAGGAGACTTGAAGAATTTTGTGGGATCTTCTCAGATTGTGTGGAAATTTGTGGAGATTTTGTGGGATGTTTGAGGAATTTGGTAGGGTTTTGAGAGGTTTTAGGGAATTTGGTGGGAGTTTTCTGCCATTTTGTGGGATTGTTCCTTAAATTTTGTGGGATATTTCTGGAATTACGTGGGGGTTTTGTGGAATTTTGAGGGATATTGATGAGACTTGAAGAATTTTGAAGGATATTTGTGGAATTTTGTGGGAACTGGAGGTGATTTTGTGGGATGCTTCTGGAATTTGGTGACATTTTTAAGAATTTTGTGGAATTTTTGTGGAATTTTGTGGAATTATGAGGAGACTTGAAGAATTTTTTTTTATTTTTCTTAGATTGTGTGGAAATTTGTGGAGATTTTGTTGGATGTTTCTGGAATCTGGTAGGGTTTTGAGAAGGTGTAGGGAATTTGGTGGGAGTTTTCTGCCATTTTATGGGGTTTTCCTTTAATTTTGTGGGATATTGAGGAGATTTTGTGGGATGTTTCAGGAATTTGGTGACATTTTTAAGAATTTTGTGGAATTTTTGTGGAATTTTGTAAGATGCTGAGGAGACTTGAAGAATTTTGTGGGATCTTCTCAGATTGTGTGGAAATTTGTGGAGATTTTGTGGGATGTTTGAGGAATTTGGTAGGGTTTTGAGAAGTTTTAGGGAATTTGGTGGGAGTTTTCTGCCATTTTGTGGGATTTTTCCTTAAATTTTGTGGGATATTTCTGGAATTACGTGGGGGTTTTGTGGAATTTTGAGGGATATTGATGAGACTTGAAGAATTTTGAAGGATATTTGTGGAATTTTGTGGGAACTGGAGGTGATTTTGTGGGATGTTTCTGGAATTTGGTGACATTTTTAAGAATTTTGTGGAATTTTTGTGGAATTTTGTGGGATTCTGAGGAGACTTGAAGAATTTTTTTTTATTTTTCTTAGATTGTGTGGAAATTTGTGGAGATTTTGTGGGATGTTTCTGGAATCTGGTAGGGTTTTGAGAAGGTGTAGGGAATTTGGTGGGAGTTTTCTGCCATTTTATGGGGTTTTCCTTTAATTTTGTGGGATATTGAGGAGATTTTGTGGGATGTTTCAGGAATTTGGTGACATTTTTAAGAATTTTGTGGAATTTTTGTGGAATTTTGTAAGATGCTGAGGAGACTTGAAGAATTTTGTGGGATCTTCTCAGATTGTGTGGAAATTTGTGGAGATTTTGTGGGATGTTTGAGGAATTTGGTAGAGTTTTGAGAAGTTTTAGGGAATTTGGTGGGAGTTTTCTGCCATTTTGTGGGATTTTTCCTTAAATTTTGTGTGATATTTCTGGAATTACATGGGGGTTTTGTGGAATTTTGAGGGATATTGATGAGACTTGAAGAATTTTGAAGGATATTTGTGGAATTTTGTGGGAACTGGAGGTGATTTTGTGGGATGTTTCTGGAATTTGGTGACATTTTTAAGAATTTTGTGTAATTTTTGTGGAATTTTGTGGGATTCTGAGGAGACTTGAAGAATTTTTTTTTATTTTTCTTAGATTGTGTGGAAATTTGTGGAGATTTTGTGGGATGTTTCTGGAATCTGGTAGGGTTTTGAGAAGGTGTAGGGAATTTGGTGGGAGTTTTCTGCCATTTTATGGGGTTTTCCTTTAATTTTGTGGGATATTGAGGAGATTTTGTGGGATGTTTCAGGAATTTGGTAACATTTTAAAGAATTTTGTAGAATTTTGTGGAATTTTGTAAGATGCTGAGGAGACTTGAAGAATTTTGTGGGATCTTCTCAGATTGTGTGGAAATTTGTGGAGATTTTGTGGGATGTTTGAGGAATTTGGTAGGGTTTTGAGAAGTTTTAGGGAATTTGGTGGGAGTTTTCTGCCATTTTGTGGGATTGTTCCTTAAATTTTGTGGGCTGTTTCTGGAATTACGTGGGGGTTTTGTGGAATTTTGAGAGATATTGAGGAGACAAGAAGAATTTTGAGTCAATTATCTTAGATTCTGTGGAACTTGGTAAAGATTTTGTGGGCTATTTCAAATATTTGATATGGTTTTGAGAAGATTTAAGGATTTTTTTGTGACTTTTCTGCAATTTTGTGGGATTTGGCTGCAATTTTGTGGGATTTTTTCTGAATGTTGTGGGATTTTTCTGGAATGTTGTGGGATATTGATGAGACTTGAAGAATTTTGAAGGATATTTCTGGAATTGTGTGGAAATTGGAGGAGATTTTGTGGGATGTTTCTGGAATTTGGTGACAAGTTTAAGAATTTTGTGGAATTTTTGTGGAATTTTGTGGGGTATTGAGGAGAGTTGAAGAATTTTGTGGGATTTTTCTTAGATTGTGTGGAAATTTGTGGAGATTTTGTGGGATTGTTCCTTGAATTTGTTTGTGTATAGAGACGATTTAGGGAATTTTGTGGAAGTTTATTGCCATTTTGTTGGATTGTTCCTTAAATTTTGTGGGATATTTCTAGAATTACATGGGGGTTTTGTGGAATTTTGAGGGATATTGATGAGACTTGAGGAATTTTGAAGGATATTTGTGGAATTTTGTGGGAATTGGAGGTGATTTTGTGGGATGTTTCAGGAATTTGGTGACATTTTTAAGAATTTTGTGGAATTTTTGTGGAATTTTGTAAGATGCTGAGGAGACTTGAAGAATTTTGTGGGATCTTCTCAGATTGTGTGGAAATTTGTGGAGATTTTGTGGGATGTTTGAGGAATTTGGTAGGGTTTTGAGAAGTTTTAGGGAAT
Source organism: Cyanistes caeruleus (assembly GCF_971803275.1). Lineage (NCBI taxonomy): Eukaryota > Metazoa > Chordata > Aves > Passeriformes > Paridae > Cyanistes > Cyanistes caeruleus. The sequence continues at coordinate 232,654 of NW_028255907.1, read as the reverse complement.
TTGGTGGGAGTTTTCTGCCATTTTGTGGGATTGTTCCTTAAATTTTGTGTGATATTTCTGGAATTACGTGGGGGTTTTGTGGAATTTTGAGGGATATTGATGAGACTTGAAGAATTTTGAAGGATATTTGTGGAATTTTGTGGGAACTGGAGGTGATTTTGTGGGATGTTTCTGGAATTTGGTGACATTTTTAAGAATTTTGTGTAATTTTTGTGGCATTTTGTGGAATTATGAGGAGACTTGAAGAATTTTTTTTTATTTTTCTTAGATTGTGTGGAAATTTGTGGAGATTTTGTGGGATGTTTCTGGAATCTGGTAGGGTTTTGAGAAGGTGTAGGGAATTTGGTGGGAGTTTTCTGCCATTTTATGGGGTTTTCCTTTAATTATGTGGGATATTGAGGAGATTTTGTGGGATGTTTCAGGAATTTGGTGACATTTTTAAGAATTTTGTGGAATTTTTGTGGAATTTTGTAAGATGCTGAGGAGACTTGAAGAATTTTGTGGGATCTTCTCAGATTGTGTGGAAATTTGTGGAGATTTTGTGGGATGTTTGAGGAATTTGGTAGGGTTTTGAGAGGTTTTAGGGAATTTGGTGGGAGTTTTCTGCCATTTTGTGGGATTGTTCCTTAAATTTTGTGGGATATTTCTGGAATTACGTGGGGGTTTTGTGGAATTTTGAGGGATATTGATGAGACTTGAAGAATTTTGAAGGATATTTGTGGAATTTTGTGGGAACTGGAGGTGATTTTGTGGGATGCTTCTGGAATTTGGTGACATTTTTAAGAATTTTGTGGAATTTTTGTGGAATTTTGTGGAATTATGAGGAGACTTGAAGAATTTTTTTTTATTTTTCTTAGATTGTGTGGAAATTTGTGGAGATTTTGTTGGATGTTTCTGGAATCTGGTAGGGTTTTGAGAAGGTGTAGGGAATTTGGTGGGAGTTTTCTGCCATTTTATGGGGTTTTCCTTTAATTTTGTGGGATATTGAGGAGATTTTGTGGGATGTTTCTGGAATTTGGTGACATTTTTAAGAATTTTGTGGAATTTTTGTGGAATTTTGTAAGATGCTGAGGAGACTTGAAGAATTTTGTGGGATCTTCTCAGATTGTGTGGAAATTTGTGGAGATTTTGTGGGATGTTTGAGGAATTTGGTAGGGTTTTGAGAAGTTTTAGGGAATTTGGTGGGAGTTTTCTGCCATTTTGTGGGATTTTTCCTTAAATTTTGTGGGATATTTCTGGAATTACGTGGGGGTTTTGTGGAATTTTGAGGGATATTGATGAGACTTGAAGAATTTTGAAGGATATTTGTGGAATTTTGTGGGAACTGGAGGTGATTTTGTGGGATGTTTCTGGAATTTGGTGACATTTTTAAGAATTTTGTGGAATTTTTGTGGAATTTTGTGGGATTCTGAGGAGACTTGAAGAATTTTTTTTTATTTTTCTTAGATTGTGTGGAAATTTGTGGAGATTTTGTGGGATGTTTCTGGAATCTGGTAGGGTTTTGAGAAGGTGTAGGGAATTTGGTGGGAGTTTTCTGCCATTTTATGGGGTTTTCCTTTAATTTTGTGGGATATTGAGGAGATTTTGTGGGATGTTTCAGGAATTTGGTGACATTTTTAAGAATTTTGTGGAATTTTTGTGGAATTTTGTAAGATGCTGAGGAGACTTGAAGAATTTTGTGGGATCTTCTCAGATTGTGTGGAAATTTGTGGAGATTTTGTGGGATGTTTGAGGAATTTGGTAGAGTTTTGAGAAGTTTTAGGGAATTTGGTGGGAGTTTTCTGCCATTTTGTGGGATTTTTCCTTAAATTTTGTGTGATATTTCTGGAATTACATGGGGGTTTTGTGGAATTTTGAGGGATATTGATGAGACTTGAAGAATTTTGAAGGATATTTGTGGAATTTTGTGGGAACTGGAGGTGATTTTGTGGGATGTTTCTGGAATTTGGTGACATTTTTAAGAATTTTGTGGAATTTTTGTGGAATTTTGTGGAATTATGAGGAGACTTGAAGAATTTTTTTTTATTTTTCTTAGATTGTGTGGAAATTTGTGGAGATTTTGTGGGATGTTTCTGGAATCTGGTAGGGTTTTGAGAAGGTGTAGGGAATTTGGTGGGAGTTTTCTGCCATTTTATGGGGTTTTCCTTTAATTTTGTGGGATATTGAGGAGATTTTGTGGGATGTTTCAGGAATTTGGTGACATTTTTAAGAATTTTGTGGAATTTTTGTGGAATTTTGTAAGATGCTGAGGAGACTTGAAGAATTTTGTGGGATCTTCTCAGATTGTGTGGAAATTTGTGGAGATTTTGTGGGATGTTTGAGGAATTTGGTAGGGTTTTGAGAAGTTTTAGGGAATTTGGTGGGAGTTTTCTGCCATTTTGTGGGATTGTTCCTTAAATTTTGTGTGATATTTCTGGAATTACGTGGGGGTTTTGTGGAATTTTGAGGGATATTGATGAGACTTGAAGAATTTTGAAGGATATTTGTGGAATTTTGTGGGAACTGGAGGTGATTTTGTGGGATGTTTCTGGAATTTGGTGACATTTATAAGAATTTTGTGGAATTTTTGTGGAATTTTGTGGAATTATGAGGAGACTTGAAGAATTTTTTTTTATTTTTCTTAGATTGTGTGGAAATTTGTGGAGATTTTGTGGGATGTTTCTGGAATCTGGTAGGGTTTTGAGAAGGTGTAGGGAATTTGGTGGGAGTTTTCTGCCATTTTATGGGGTTTTCCTTTAATTATGTGGGATATTGAGGAGATTTTGTGGGATGTTTCAGGAATTTGGTGACATTTTTAAGAATTTTTTGGAATTTTTGTGGAATTTTGTAAGATGCTGAGGAGACTTGAAGAATTTTGTGGGATCTTCTCAGATTGTGTGGAAATTTGTGGAGATTTTGTGGGATGTTTGAGGAATTTGGTAGGGTTTTGAGAGGTTTTAGGGAATTTGGTGGGAGTTTTCTGCCATTTTGTGGGATTGTTCCTTAAATTTTGTGGGATATTTCTGGAATTACGTGGGGGTTTTGTGGAATTTTGAGGGATATTGATGAGACTTGAAGAATTTTGAAGGATATTTGTGGAATTTTGTGGGAACTGGAGGTGATTTTGTGGGATGCTTCTGGAATTTGGTGACATTTTTAAGAATTTTGTGGAATTTTTGTGGAATTTTGTGGAATTATGAGGAGACTTGAAGAATTTTTTTTTATTTTTCTTAGATTGTGTGGAAATTTGTGGAGATTTTGTGGGATGTTTCTGGAATCTGGTAGGGTTTTGAGAAGGTGTAGGGAATTTGGTGGGAGTTTTCTGCCATTTTATGGGGTTTTCCTTTAATTATGTGGGATATTGAGGAGATTTTGTGGGATGTTTCAGGAATTTGGTGACATTTTTAAGAATTTTGTGGAATTTTTGTGGAATTTTGTAAGATGCTGAGGAGACTTGAAGAATTTTGTGGGATCTTCTCAGATTGTGTGGAAATTTGTGGAGATTTTGTGGGATGTTTGAGGAATTTGGTAGGGTTTTGAGAAGTTTTAGGGAATTTGGTGGGAGTTTTCTGCCATTTTGTGGGATTTTTCCTTAAATTTTGTGGGATATTTCTGGAATTACGTGGGGGTTTTGTGGAATTTTGAGGGATATTGATGAGACTTGAAGAATTTTGAAGGATATTTGTGGAATTTTGTGGGAACTGGAGGTGATTTTGTGGGATGTTTCTGGAATTTGGTGACATTTTTAAGAATTTTGTGTAATTTTTGTGGAATTTTGTGGGATTCTGAGGAGACTTGAAGAATTTTTTTTTATTTTTCTTAGATTGTGTGGAAATTTGTGGAGATTTTGTGGGATGTTTCTGGAATCTGGTAGGGTTTTGAGAAGGTGTAGGGAATTTGGTGGGAGTTTTCTGCCATTTTATGGGGTTTTCCTTTAATTTTGTGGGATATTGAGGAGATTTTGTGGGATGTTTCAGGAATTTGGTGACATTTTTAAGAATTTTGTGGAATTTTTGTGGAATTTTGTAAGATGCTGAGGAGACTTGAAGAATTTTGTGGGATCTTCTCAGATTGTGTGGAAATTTGTGGAGATTTTGTGGGATGTTTGAGGAATTTGGTAGGGTTTTGAGAAGTTTTAGGGAATTTGGTGGGAGTTTTCTGCCATTTTGTGGGATTGTTCCTTAAATTTTGTGGGATATTTCTGGAATTACGTGGGGGTTTTGTGGAATTTTGAGGGATATTGATGAGACTTGAAGAATTTTGAAGGATATTTGTGGAATTTTGTGGGAACTGGAGGTGATTTTGTGGGATGTTTCTGGAATTTGGTGACATTTTTAAGAATTTTGTGTAATTTTGGTGGAATTTTGTGGAATTATGAGGAGACTTGAAGAATTTTTTTTTATTTTTCTTAGATTGTGTGGAAATTTGTGGAGATTTTGTGGGATGTTTCTGGAATCTGGTAGGGTTTTGAGAAGGTGTAGGGAATTTGGTGGGAGTTTTCTGCCATTTTATGGGGTTTTCCTTTAATTATGTGGGATATTGAGGAGATTTTGTGGGATGTTTCAGGAATTTGGTGACATTTTTAAGAATTTTGTGGAATTTTTGTGGAATTTTGTAAGATGCTGAGGAGACTTGAAGAATTTTGTGGGATCTTCTCAGATTGTGTGGAAATTTGTGGAGATTTTGTGGGATGTTTGAGGAATTTGGTAGGGTTTTGAGAAGTTTTAGGGAATTTGGTGGGAGTTTTCTGCCATTTTGTGGGATTGTTCCTTAAATTTTGTGTGATATTTCTGGAATTACGTGTGGGTTTTGTGGAATTTTGAGGGATATTGATGAGACTTGAAGAATTTTGAAGGATATTTGTGGAATTTTGTGGGAACTGGAGGTGATTTTGTGGGATGTTTCTGGAATTTGGTGACATTTTTAAGAATTTTGTGGAATTTTTGTGGAATTTTGTGGAATTATGAGGAGACTTGAAGAATTTTTTTTTATTTTTCTTAGATTGTGTGGAAATTTGTGGAGATTTTGTGGGATGTTTCTGGAATCTGGTAGGGTTTTGAGAAGGTGTAGGGAATTTGGTGGGAGTTTTCTGCCATTTTATGGGGTTTTCCTTTAATTATGTGGGATATTGAGGAGATTTTGTGGGATGTTTCAGGAATTTGGTGACATTTTTAAGAATTTTTTGGAATTTTTGTGGAATTTTGTAAGATGCTGAGGAGACTTGAAGAATTTTGTGGGATCTTCTCAGATTGTGTGGAAATTTGTGGAGATTTTGTGGGATGTTTCAGGAATTTGGTAGAGTTTTGAGAAGTTTTAGGGAATTTGGTGGGAGTTTTCTGCCATTTTGTGGGATTTTTCCTTAAATTTTGTGTGATATTTCTGGAATTACATGGGGGTTTTGTGGAATTTTGAGGGATATTGATGAGACTTGAAGAATTTTGAAGGATATTTGTGGAATTTTGTGGGAACTGGAGGTGATTTTGTGGGATGTTTCTGGAATTTGGTGACATTTTTAAGAATTTTGTGGAATTTTTGTGGAATTTTGTGGAATTATGAGGAGACTTGAAGAATTTTTTTTTATTTTTCTTAGATTGTGTGGAAATTTGTGGAGATTTTGTGGGATGTTTCTGGAATCTGGTAGGGTTTTGAGAAGGTGTAGGGAATTTGGTGGGAGTTTTCTGCCATTTTATGGGGTTTTCCTTTAATTTTGTGGGATATTGAGGAGATTTTGTGGGATGTTTCAGGAATTTGGTGACATTTTTAAGAATTTTGTGGAATTTTTGTGGAATTTTGTAAGATGCTGAGGAGACTTGAAGAATTTTGTGGGATCTTCTCAGATTGTGTGGAAATTTGTGGAGATTTTGTGGGATGTTTGAGGAATTTGGTAGGGTTTTGAGAAGTTTTAGGGAATTTGGTGGGAGTTTTCTGCCATTTTGTGGGATTGTTCCTTAAATTTTGTGTGATATTTCTGGAATTACGTGGGGGTTTTGTGGAATTTTGAGGGATATTGATGAGACTTGAAGAATTTTGAAGGATATTTGTGGAATTTTGTGGGAACTGGAGGTGATTTTGTGGGATGTTTCTGGAATTTGGTGACATTTTTAAGAATTTTGTGGAATTTTTGTGGAATTTTGTGGAATTATGAGGAGACTTGAAGAATTTTTTTTTATTTTTCTTAGATTGTGTGGAAATTTGTGGAGATTTTGTGGGATGTTTCTGGAATCTGGTAGGGTTTTGAGAAGGTGTAGGGAATTTGGTGGGAGTTTTCTGCCATTTTATGGGGTTTTCCTTTAATTATGTGGGATATTGAGGAGATTTTGTGGGATGTTTCAGGAATTTGGTGACATTTTTAAGAATTTTTTGGAATTTTTGTGGAATTTTGTAAGATGCTGAGGAGACTTGAAGAATTTTGTGGGATCTTCTCAGATTGTGTGGAAATTTGTGGAGATTTTGTGGGATGTTTGAGGAATTTGGTAGGGTTTTGAGAGGTTTTAGGGAATTTGGTGGGAGTTTTCTGCCATTTTGTGGGATTGTTCCTTAAATTTTGTGGGATATTTCTGGAATTACGTGGGGGTTTTGTGGAATTTTGAGGGATATTGATGAGACTTGAAGAATTTTGAAGGATATTTGTGGAATTTTGTGGGAACTGGAGGTGATTTTGTGGGATGCTTCTGGAATTTGGTGACATTTTTAAGAATTTTGTGGAATTTTTGTGGAATTTTGTGGAATTATGAGGAGACTTGAAGAATTTTTTTTTATTTTTCTTAGATTGTGTGGAAATTTGTGGAGATTTTGTGGGATGTTTCTGGAATCTGGTAGGGTTTTGAGAAGGTGTAGGGAATTTGGTGGGAGTTTTCTGCCATTTTATGGGGTTTTCCTTTAATTATGTGGGATATTGAGGAGATTTTGTGGGATGTTTCAGGAATTTGGTGACATTTTTAAGAATTTTGTGGAATTTTTGTGGAATTTTGTAAGATGCTGAGGAGACTTGAAGAATTTTGTGGGATCTTCTCAGATTGTGTGGAAATTTGTGGAGATTTTGTGGGATGTTTGAGGAATTTGGTAGGGTTTTGAGAAGTTTTAGGGAATTTGGTGGGAGTTTTCTGCCATTTTGTGGGATTTTTCCTTAAATTTTGTGGGATATTTCTGGAATTACGTGGGGGTTTTGTGGAATTTTGAGGGATATTGATGAGACTTGAAGAATTTTGAAGGATATTTGTGGAATTTTGTGGGAACTGGAGGTGATTTTGTGGGATGTTTCTGGAATTTGGTGACATTTTTAAGAATTTTGTGTAATTTTTGTGGAATTTTGTGGGATTCTGAGGAGACTTGAAGAATTTTTTTTTATTTTTCTTAGATTGTGTGGAAATTTGTGGAGATTTTGTGGGATGTTTCTGGAATCTGGTAGGGTTTTGAGAAGGTGTAGGGAATTTGGTGGGAGTTTTCTGCCATTTTATGGGGTTTTCCTTTAATTTTGTGGGATATTGAGGAGATTTTGTGGGATGTTTCAGGAATTTGGTGACATTTTTAAGAATTTTGTGGAATTTTTGTGGAATTTTGTAAGATGCTGAGGAGACTTGAAGAATTTTGTGGGATCTTCTCAGATTGTGTGGAAATTTGTGGAGATTTTGTGGGATGTTTGAGGAATTTGGTAGGGTTTTGAGAAGTTTTAGGGAATTTGGTGGGAGTTTTCTGCCATTTTGTGGGATTGTTCCTTAAATTTTGTGGGATATTTCTGGAATTACGTGGGGGTTTTGTGGAATTTTGAGGGATATTGATGAGACTTGAAGAATTTTGAAGGATATTTGTGGAATTTTGTGGGAACTGGAGGTGATTTTGTGGGATGTTTCTGGAATTTGGTGACATTTTTAAGAATTTTGTGGAATTTTGGTGGAATTTTGTGGAATTATGAGGAGACTTGAAGAATTTTTTTTTATTTTTCTTAGATTGTGTGGAAATTTGTGGAGATTTTGTGGGATGTTTCTGGAATCTGGTAGGGTTTTGAGAAGGTGTAGGGAATTTGGTGGGAGTTTTCTGCCATTTTATGGGGTTTTCCTTTAATTATGTGGGATATTGAGGAGATTTTGTGGGATGTTTCAGGAATTTGGTGACATTTTTAAGAATTTTGTGGAATTTTTGTGGAATTTTGTAAGATGCTGAGGAGACTTGAAGAATTTTGTGGGATCTTCTCAGATTGTGTGGAAATTTGTGGAGATTTTGTGGGATGTTTGAGGAATTTGGTAGGGTTTTGAGAGGTTTTAGGGAATTTGGTGGGAGTTTTCTGCCATTTTGTGGGATTGTTCCTTAAATTTTTTGGGATATTTCTGGAATTACGTGGGGGTTTTGTGGAATTTTGAGGGATATTGATGAGACTTGAAGAATTTTGAAGGATATTTGTGGAATTTTGTGGGAACTGGAGGTGATTTTGTGGGATGTTTCTGGAATTTGGTGACATTTTTAAGAATTTTGTGGAATTTTTGTGGAATTTTGTGGAATTATGAGGAGACTTGAAGAATTTTTTTTTATTTTTCTTAGATTGTGTGGAAATTTGTGGAGATTTTGTGGGATGTTTCTGGAATCTGGTAGGGTTTTGAGAAGGTGTAGGGAATTTGGTGGGAGTTTTCTGCCATTTTATGGGGTTTTCCTTTAATTTTGTGGGATATTGAGGAGATTTTGTGGGATGTTTCAGGAATTTGGTGACATTTTTAAGAATTTTGTGGAATTTTTGTGGAATTTTGTAAGATGCTGAGGAGACTTGAAGAATTTTGTGGGATCTTCTCAGATTGTGTGGAAATTTGTGGAGATTTTGTGGGATGTTTGAGGAATTTGGTAGGGTTTTGAGAAGTTTTAGGGAATTTGGTGGGAGTTTTCTGCCATTTTGTGGGATTGTTCCTTAAATTTTGTGTGATATTTCTGGAATTACGTGTGGGTTTTGTGGAATTTTGAGGGATATTGATGAGACTTGAAGAATTTTGAAGGATATTTGTGGAATTTTGTGGGAACTGGAGGTGATTTTGTGGGATGTTTCTGGAATTTGGTGACATTTTTAAGAATTTTGTGGAATTTTTGTGGAATTTTGTGGAATTATGAGGAGACTTGAAGAATTTTTTTTTATTTTTCTTAGATTGTGTGGAAATTTGTGGAGATTTTGTGGGATGTTTCTGGAATCTGGTAGGGTTTTGAGAAGGTGTAGGGAATTTGGTGGGAGTTTTCTGCCATTTTATGGGGTTTTCCTTTAATTATGTGGGATATTGAGGAGATTTTGTGGGATGTTTCAGGAATTTGGTGACATTTTTAAGAATTTTTTGGAATTTTTGTGGAATTTTGTAAGATGCTGAGGAGACTTGAAGAATTTTTTTGGATTTTTCTTAGATTGTGTGGAAATTTGTGGAGATTTTGTGGGATGTTTGAGGAATTTGGTAGGGTTTTGAGAGGTTTTAGGGAATTTGGTGGGAGTTTTCTGCCATTTTGTGGGATTGTTCCTTAAATTTTGTGGGATATTTCTGGAATTACGTGGGGGTTTTGTGGAATTTTGAGGGATATTGATGAGACTTGAAGAATTTTGAAGGATATTTGTGGAATTTTGTGGGAACTGGAGGTGATTTTGTGGGATGCTTCTGGAATTTGGTGACATTTTTAAGAATTTTGTGGAATTTTTGTGGAATTTTGTGGAATTATGAGGAGACTTGAAGAATTTTTTTTTATTTTTCTTAGATTGTGTGGAAATTTGTGGAGATTTTGTGGGATGTTTCTGGAATCTGGTAGGGTTTTGAGAAGGTGTAGGGAATTTGGTGGGAGTTTTCTGCCATTTTATGGGGTTTTCCTTTAATTTTGTGGGATATTGAGGAGATTTTGTGGGATGTTTCAGGAATTTGGTGACATTTTTAAGAATTTTGTGGAATTTTTGTGGAATTTTGTAAGATGCTGAGGAGACTTGAAGAATTTTGTGGGATCTTCTCAGATTGTGTGGAAATTTGTGGAGATTTTGTGGGATGTTTGAGGAATTTGGTAGGGTTTTGAGAAGTTTTAGGGAATTTGGTGGGAGTTTTCTGCCATTTTGTGGGATTGTTCCTTAAATTTTGTGGGATATTTCTGGAATTACGTGGGGGTTTTGTGGAATTTTGAGGGATATTGATGAGACTTGAAGAATTTTGAAGGATATTTGTGGAATTTTGTGGGAACTGGAGGTGATTTTGTGGGATGTTTCTGGAATTTGGTGACATTTTTAAGAATTTTGTGGAATTTTTGTGGAATTTTGTGGGATTCTGAGGAGACTTGAAGAATTTTTTTTTATTTTTCTTAGATTGTGTGGAAATTTGTGGAGATTTTGTGGGATGTTTCTGGAATCTGGTAGGGTATTGAGAAGGTGTAGGGAATTTGGTGGGAGTTTTCTGCCATTTTATGGGGTTTTCCTTTAATTTTGTGGGATATTGAGGAGATTTTGTGGGATGTTTCAGGAATTTGGTGACATTTTTAAGAATTTTGTGGAATTTTTGTGGAATTTTGTAAGATGCTGAGGAGACTTGAAGAATTTTGTGGGATCTTCTCAGATTGTGTGGAAATTTGTGGAGATTTTGTGGGATGTTTGAGGAATTTGGTAGGGTTTTGAGAAGTTTTAGGGAATTTGGTGGGAGTTTTCTGCCATTTTGTGGGATTGTTCCTTAAATTTTGTGGGATATTTCTGGAATTACGTGGGGGTTTTGTGGAATTTTGAGGGATATTGATGAGACTTGAAGAATTTTGAAGGATATTTGTGGAATTTTGTGGGAACTGGAGGTGATTTTGTGGGATGTTTCTGGAATTTGGTGACATTTTTAAGAATTTTGTGGAATTTTGGTGGAATTTTGTGGAATTATGAGGAGACTTGAAGAATTTTTTTTTATTTTTCTTAGATTGTGTGGAAATTTGTGGAGATTTTGTGGGATGTTTCTGGAATCTGGTAGGGTTTTGAGAAGGTGTAGGGAATTTGGTGGGAGTTTTCTGCCATTTTATGGGGTTTTCCTTTAATTATGTGGGATATTGAGGAGATTTTGTGGGATGTTTCAGGAATTTGGTGACATTTTTAAGAATTTTGTGGAATTTTTGTGGAATTTTGTAAGATGCTGAGGAGACTTGAAGAATTTTGTGGGATCTTCTCAGATTGTGTGGAAATTTGTGGAGATTTTGTGGGATGTTTGAGGAATTTGGTAGGGTTTTGAGAGGTTTTAGGGAATTTGGTGGGAGTTTTCTGCCATTTTGTGGGATTGTTCCTTAAATTTTTTGGGATATTTCTGGAATTACGTGGGGGTTTTGTGGAATTTTGAGGGATATTGATGAGACTTGAAGAATTTTGAAGGATATTTGTGGAATTTTGTGGGAACTGGAGGTGATTTTGTGGGATGTTTCTGGAATTTGGTGACATTTTTAAGAATTTTGTGGAATTTTTGTGGAATTTTGTGGAATTATGAGGAGACTTGAAGAATTTTTTTTTATTTTTCTTAGATTGTGTGGAAATTTGTGGAGATTTTGTTGGATGTTTCTGGAATCTGGTAGGGTTTTGAGAAGGTGTAGGGAATTTGGTGGGAGTTTTCTGCCATTTTATGGGGTTTTCCTTTAATTTTGTGGGATATTGAGGAGATTTTGTGGGATGTTTCAGGAATTTGGTGACATTTTTAAGAATTTTGTGGAATTTTTGTGGAATTTTGTAAGATGCTGAGGAGACTTGAAGAATTTTGTGGGATCTTCTCAGATTGTGTGGAAATTTGTGGAGATTTTGTGGGATGTTTGAGGAATTTGGTAGGGTTTTGAGAGGTTTTAGGGAATTTGGTGGGAGTTTTCTGCAATTTTGTGGGATTGTTCCTTAAATTTTGTGGGATATTTCTGGAATTACGTGGGGGTTTTGTGGAATTTTGAGGGATATTGATGAGACTTGAAGAATTTTGAAGGATATTTGTGGAATTTTGTGGGAACTGGAGGTGATTTTGTGGGATGTTTCTGGAATTTGGTGACATTTTTAAGAATTTTGTGTAATTTTTGTGGAATTTTGTGGGATTCTGAGGAGACTTGAAGAATTTTTTTTTATTTTTCTTAGATTGTGTGGAAATTTGTGGAGATTTTGTGGGATGTTTCTGGAATCTGGTAGGGTTTTGAGAAGGTGTAGGGAATTTGGTGGGAGTTTTCTGCCATTTTATGGGGTTTTCCTTTAATTTTGTGGGATATTGAGGAGATTTTGTGGGATGTTTCAGGAATTTGGTGACATTTTTAAGAATTTTGTGGAATTTTTGTGGAATTTTGTAAGATGCTGAGGAGACTTGAAGAATTTTGTGGGATCTTCTCAGATTGTGTGGAAATTTGTGGAGATTTTGTGGGATGTTTGAGGAATTTGGTAGGGTTTTGAGAAGTTTTAGGGAATTTGGTGGGAGTTTTCTGCCATTTTGTGGGATTGTTCCTTAAATTTTGTGGGATATTTCTGGAATTACGTGGGGGTTTTGTGGAATTTTGAGGGATATTGATGAGACTTGAAGAATTTTGAAGGATATTTGTGGAATTTTGTGGGAACTGGAGGTGATTTTGTGGGATGTTTCTGGAATTTGGTGACATTTTTAAGAATTTTGTGGAATTTTTGTGGAATTTTGTGGAATTATGAGGAGACTTGAAGAATTTTTTTTTATTTTTCTTAGATTGTGTGGAAATTTGTGGAGATTTTGTGGGATGTTTCTGGAATCTGGTAGGGTTTTGAGAAGGTGTAGGGAATTTGGTGGGAGTTTTCTGCCATTTTATGGGGTTTTCCTTTAATTTTGTGGGATATTGAGGAGATTTTGTGGGATGTTTCAGGAATTTGGTGACATTTTTAAGAATTTTGTGGAATTTTTGTGGAATTTTGTAAGATGCTGAGGAGACTTGAAGAATTTTGTGGGATCTTCTCAGATTGTGTGGAAATTTGTGGAGATTTTGTGGGATGTTTGAGGAATTTGGTAGGGTTTTGAGAAGTTTTAGGGAATTTGGTGGGAGTTTTCTGCCATTTTGTGGGATTGTTCCTTAAATTTTGTGGGCTGTTTCTGGAATTACGTGGGGGTTTTGTGGAATTTTGAGAGATATTGAGGAGACAAGAAGAATTTTGAGTCAATTATCTTAGATTCTGTGGAACTTGGTAAAGATTTTGTGGGCTATTTCAAATATTTGATATGGTTTTGAGAAGATTTAAGGATTTTTTTGTGACTTTTCTGCAATTTTGTGGGATTTGGCTGCAATTTTGTGGGATTTTTTCTGAATGTTGTGGGATTTTTCTGGAATGTTGTGGGATATTGATGAGACTTGAAGAATTTTGAAGGATATTTCTGGAATTTTGTGGAAATTGGAGGAGATTTTGTGGGATGTTTCTGGAATTTGGTGACAAGTTTAAGAATTTTGTGGAATTTTTGTGGAATTTTGTGGGGTATTGAGGAGAGTTGAAGAATTTTGTGGGATTTTTCTTAGATTGTGTGGAAATTTGTGGAGATTTTGTGGGATTGTTCCTTGAATTTGTTTGTGTATAGAGACGATTTAGGGAATTTTGTGGAAGTTTATTGCCATTTTGTTGGATTGTTCCTTAAATTTTGTGGGATATTTCTAGAATTACATGGGGGTTTTGTGGAATTTTGAGGGATATTGATGAGACTTGAGGAATTTTGAAGGATATTTGTGGAATTTTGTGGGAATTGGAGGTGATTTTGTGGGATGTTTCAGGAATTTGGTGACATTTTTAAGAATTTTGTGGAATTTTTGTGGAATTTTGTAAGATGCTGAGGAGACTTGAAGAATTTTGTGGGATCTTCTCAGATTGTGTGGAAATTTGTGGAGATTTTGTGGGATGTTTCAGGAATTTGGTAGAGTTTTGAGAAGTTTTAGGGAATTTGGTGGGAGTTTTCTGCCATTTTGTGGGATTTTTCCTTAAATTTTGTGTGATATTTCTGGAATTACATGGGGGTTTTGTGGAATTTTGAGGGATATTGATGAGACTTGAAGAATTTTGAAGGATATTTGTGGAATTTTGTGGGAACTGGAGGTGATTTTGTGGGATGTTTCTGGAATTTGGTGACATTTTTAAGAATTTTGTGGAATTTTTGTGGAATTTTGTGGAATTATGAGGAGACTTGAAGAATTTTTTTTTATTTTTCTTAGATTGTGTGGAAATTTGTGGAGATTTTGTGGGATGTTTCTGGAATCTGGTAGGGTTTTGAGAAGGTGTAGGGAATTTGGTGGGAGTTTTCTGCCATTTTATGGGGTTTTCCTTTAATTTTGTGGGATATTGAGGAGATTTTGTGGGATGTTTCAGGAATTTGGTGACATTTTTAAGAATTTTGTGGAATTTTTGTGGAATTTTGTAAGATGCTGAGGAGACTTGAAGAATTTTGTGGGATCTTCTCAGATTGTGTGGAAATTTGTGGAGATTTTGTGGGATGTTTGAGGAATTTGGTAGGGTTTTGAGAAGTTTTAGGGAATTTGGTGGGAGTTTTCTGCCATTTTGTGGGATTGTTCCTTAAATTTTGTGGGCTGTTTCTGGAATTACGTGGGGGTTTTGTGGAATTTTGAGAGATATTGAGGAGACAAGAAGAATTTTGAGTCAATTATCTTAGATTGTGTGGAACTTGGTCAAGATTTTGTGGGCTATTTCAAATATTTGATATGGTTTTGAGAAGATTTAAGGATTTTTTTGTGACTTTTCTGCAATTTTGTGGGATTTGGCTGCAATTTTGTGGGATTTTTTCTGAATGTTGTGGGATTTTTCTGGAATTTTGAGGGATGTTGATGAGATTTGAAGAATTTTGAAGGATATTTCTGGAATTGTGTGGAAATTGGAGGAGATTTTGTGGGATGTTTCTGGAATTTGGTGACAAGTTTAAGAATTTTGTGGTATTTTTGTGGAATTTTGTGGAATTATGAGGAGAGTTGAAGAATTTTGTGGGATTTTTCTTAGATTGTGTGGAAATTTGTGGAGATTTTGTGGGATTGTTCCTTGAATTTGTTTGTGTATAGAGACGATTTAGGGAATTTTGTGGAAGTTTATTGCCATTTTGTTGGATTGTTCCTTAAATTTTGTGGGATATTTCTAGAATTACATGGGGGTTTTGTGGAATTTTGAGGGATATTGATGAGACTTGAGGAATTTTGAAGGATATTTGTGGAATTTTGTGGGAATTGGAGGTGATTTTGTGGGATGTTTCAGGAATTTGGTGACATTTTTAAGAATTTTGTGGAATTTTTGTGGAATTTTGTAAGATGCTGAGGAGACTTGAAGAATTTTGTGGGATCTTCTCAGATTGTGTGGAAATTTGTGGAGATTTTGTGGGATGTTTCAGGAATTTGGTAGAGTTTTGAGAAGTTTTAGGGAATTTGGTGGGAGTTTTCTGCCATTTTGTGGGATTTTTCCTTAAATTTTGTGGGATATTTCTGGAATTACATGGGGGTTTTGTGGAATTTTGAGGGATATTGATGAGACTTGAAGAATTTTGAAGGATATTTGTGGAATTTTGTGGGAACTGGAGGTGATTTTGTGGGATGTTTCTGGAATTTGGTGACATTTTTAAGAATTTTGTGGAATTTTTGTGGAATTTTGTGGAATTATGAGGAGACTTGAAGAATTTTTTTTATTTTTCTTAGATTGTGTGGAAATTTGTGGAGATTTTGTGGGATGTTTCTGGAATCTGGTAGGGTTTTGAGAAGGTGTAGGGAATTTGGTGGGAGTTTTCTGCCATTTTATGGGGTTTTCCTTTAATTTTGTGGGATATTGAGGAGATTTTGTGGGATGTTTCAGGAATTTGGTGACATTTTTAAGAATTTTGTGGAATTTTTGTGGAATTTTGTAAGATGCTGAGGAGACTTGAAGAATTTTGTGGGATCTTCTCAGATTGTGTGGAAATTTGTGGAGATTTTGTGGGATGTTTGAGGAATTTGGTAGGGTTTTGAGAAGTTTTAGGGAATTTGGTGGGAGTTTTCTGCCATTTTGTGGGATTGTTCCTTAAATTTTGTGTGATATTTCTGGAATTACGTGGGGGTTTTGTGGAATTTTGTGGGATATTGATGAGACTTGAAGAATTTTGAAGGATATTTGTGGAATTTTGTGGGAACTGGAGGTGATTTTGTGGGATGTTTCTGGAATTTGGTGACATTTTTAAGAATTTTGTGTAATTTTTGTGGAATTTTGTGGAATTATGAGGAGACTTGAAGAATTTTTTTTTATTTTTCTTAGATTGTGTGGAAATTTGTGGAGATTTTGTGGGATGTTTCTGGAATCTGGTAGGGTTTTGAGAAGGTGTAGGGAATTTGGTGGGAGTTTTCTGCCATTTTATGGGGTTTTCCTTTAATTTTGTGGGATATTGAGGAGATTTTGTGGGATGTTTCAGGAATTTGGTGACATTTTTAAGAATTTTGTGGAATTTTTGTGGAATTTTGTAAGATGCTGAGGAGACTTGAAGAATTTTGTGGGATCTTCTCAGATTGTGTGGAAATTTGTGGAGATTTTGTGGGATGTTTGAGGAATTTGGTAGGGTTTTGAGAAGTTTTAGGGAATTTGGTGGGAGTTTTCTGCCATTTTGTGGGATTGTTCCTTAAATTTTGTGTGATATTTCTGGAATTACGTGGGGGTTTTGTGGAATTTTGAGGGATATTGATGAGACTTGAAGAATTTTGAAGGATATTTGTGGAATTTTGTGGGAACTGGAGGTGATTTTGTGGGATGTTTCTGGAATTTGGTGACATTTTTAAGAATTTTGTGTAATTTTTGTGGAATTTTGTGGGATTCTGAGGAGACTTGAAGAATTTTTTTTTATTTTTCTTAGATTGTGTGGAAATTTGTGGAGATTTTGTGGGATGTTTCTGGAATCTGGTAGGGTTTTGAGAAGGTGTAGGGAATTTGGTGGGAGTTTTCTGCCATTTTATGGGGTTTTCCTTTAATTTTGTGGGATATTGAGGAGATTTTGTGGGATGTTTCAGGAATTTGGTGACATTTTTAAGAATTTTGTGGAATTTTTGTGGAATTTTGTAAGATGCTGAGGAGACTTGAAGAATTTTGTGGGATCTTCTCAGATTGTGTGGAAATTTGTGGAGATTTTGTGGGATGTTTGAGGAATTTGGTAGGGTTTTGAGAAGTTTTAGGGAATTTGGTGGGAGTTTTCTGCCATTTTGTGGGATTGTTCCTTAAATTTTGTGGGATATTTCTGGAATTACGTGGGGGTTTTGTGGAATTTTGAGGGATATTGATGAGACTTGAAGAATTTTGAAGGATATTTGTGGAATTTTGTGGGAACTGGAGGTGATTTTGTGGGATGTTTCTGGAATTTGGTGACATTTTTAAGAACTTTGTGTAATTTTTGTGGAATTTTGTGGAATTATGAGGAGACTTGAAGAATTTTTTTTTATTTTTCTTAGATTGTGTGGAAATTTGTGGAGATTTTGTGGGATGTTTCTGGAATCTGGTAGGGTTTTGAGAAGGTGTAGGGAATTTGGTGGGAGTTTTCTGCCATTTTATGGGGTTTTCCTTTAATTATGTGGGATATTGAGGAGATTTTGTGGGATGTTTCAGGAATTTGGTGACATTTTTAAGAATTTTTTGGAATTTTTGTGGAATTTTGTAAGATGCTGAGGAGACTTGAAGAATTTTGTGGGATCTTCTCAGATTGTGTGGAAATTTGTGGAGATTTTGTGGGATGTTTGAGGAATTTGGTAGGGTTTTGAGAGGTTTTAGGGAATTTGGTGGGAGTTTTCTGCCATTTTGTGGGATTGTTCCTTAAATTTTTTGGGATATTTCTGGAATTACGTGGGGGTTTTGTGGAATTTTGAGGGATATTGATGAGACTTGAAGAATTTTGAAGGATATTTGTGGAATTTTGTGGGAACTGGAGGTGATTTTGTGGGATGTTTCTGGAATTTGGTGACATTTTTAAGAATTTTGTGGAATTTTTGTGGAATTTTGTGGAATTATGAGGAGACTTGAAGAATTTTTTTTTATTTTTCTTAGATTGTGTGGAAATTTGTGGAGATTTTGTGGGATGTTTCTGGAATCTGGTAGGGTTTTGAGAAGGTGTAGGGAATTTGGTGGGAGTTTTCTGCCATTTTATGGGGTTTTCCTTTAATTTTGTGGGATATTGAGGAGATTTTGTGGGATGTTTCAGGAATTTGGTGACATTTTTAAGAATTTTGTGGAATTTTTGTGGAATTTTGTAAGATGCTGAGGAGACTTGAAGAATTTTGTGGGATCTTCTCAGATTGTGTGGAAATTTGTGGAGATTTTGTGGGATGTTTGAGGAATTTGGTAGGGTTTTGAGAAGTTTTAGGGAATTTGGTTGGAGTTTTCTGCCATTTTGTGGGATTGTTCCTTAAATTTTGTGGGCTGTTTCTGGAATTACGTGGGGGTTTTGTGGAATTTTGAGAGATATTGAGGAGACAAGAAGAATTTTGAGTCAATTATCTTAGATTCTGTGGAAATTGGTAAAGATTTTGTGGGCTATTTCAAATATTTGATATGGTTTTGAGAAGATTTAAGGATTTTTTTGTGACTTTTCTGCAATTTTGTGGGATTTGGCTGCAATTTTGTGGGATTTTTTCTGAATGTTGTGGGATTTTTCTGGAATGTTGTGGGATGTTGATGAGACTTGAAGAATTTTGAAGGATATTTCTGGAATTGTGTGGAAATTGGAGGAGATTTTGTGGGATGTTTCTGGAATTTGGTGACAAGTTTAAGAATTTTGTGGAATTTTTGTGGAATTTTGTGGGGTATTGAGGAGAGTTGAAGAATTTTGTGGGATTTTTCTTAGATTGTGTGGAAATTTGTGGAGATTTTGTGGGACTGTTCCTTGAATTTGATTGTGTATAGAGACGATTTAGGGAATTTTGTGGAAGTTTATTGCCATTTTGTTGGATTGTTCCTTAAATTTTGTGGGATATTTCATTGAATTACATGGGGGTTTTGTGGAATTTTGAGGGATATTGATGAGACTTGAGGAATTTTGAAGGATATTTGTGGAATTTTGTGGGAATTGGAGGTGATTTTGTGGGATGTTTCAAAAATTTTGTGACATTTTTAAGAATTTTGTGGAATTTTTGTGGAATTTTGTAAGATGCTGAGGAGACTTGAAGAATTTTGTGGGATCTTCTCAGATTGTGTGGAAATTTGTGGAGATTTTGTGGGATGTTTGAGGAATTTGGTAGAGTTTTGAGAAGTTTTAGGGAATTTGGTGGGAGTTTTCTGCCATTTTGTGGGATTTTTCCTTAAATTTTGTGTGATATTTCTGGAATTACATGGGGGTTTTGTGGAATTTTGAGGGATATTGATGAGACTTGAAGAATTTTGAAGGATATTTGTGGAATTTTGTGGGAACTGGAGGTGATTTTGTGGGATGTTTCTGGAATTTGGTGACATTTTTAAGAATTTTGTGGAATTTTTGTGGAATTTTGTGGAATTATGAGGAGACTTGAAGAATTTTTTTTTATTTTTCTTAGATTGTGTGGAAATTTGTGGAGATTTTGTGGGATGTTTCTGGAATCTGGTAGGGTTTTGAGAAGGTGTAGGGAATTTGGTGGGAGTTTTCTGCCATTTTATGGGGTTTTCCTTTAATTTTGTGGGATATTGAGGAGATTTTGTGGGATGTTTCAGGAATTTGGTGACATTTTTAAGAATTTTGTGGAATTTTTGTGGAATTTTGTAAGATGCTGAGGAGACTTGAAGAATTTTGTGGGATCTTCTCAGATTGTGTGGAAATTTGTGGAGATTTTGTGGGATGTTTGAGGAATTTGGTAGGGTTTTGAGAAGTTTTAGGGAATTTGGTGGGAGTTTTCTGCCATTTTGTGGGATTGTTCCTTAAATTTTGTGTGATATTTCTGGAATTACGTGGGGGTTTTGTGGAATTTTGAGGGATATTGATGAGACTTGAAGAATTTTGAAGGATATTTGTGGAATTTTGTGGGAACTGGAGGTGATTTTGTGGGATGTTTCTGGAATTTGGTGACATTTTTAAGAATTTTGTGGAATTTTTGTGGAATTTTGTGGAAATATGAGGAGACTTGAAGAATTTTTTTTTATTTTTCTTAGATTGTGTGGAAATTTGTGGAGATTTTGTGGGATGTTTCTGGAATCTGGTAGGGTTTTGAGAAGGTGTAGGGAATTTGGTGGGAGTTTTCTGCCATTTTATGGGGTTTTCCTTTAATTATGTGGGATATTGAGGAGATTTTGTGGGATGTTTCAGGAATTTGGTGACATTTTTAAGAATTTTGTGGAATTTTTGTGGAATTTTGTAAGATGCTGAGGAGACTTGAAGAATTTTTTTGGATTTTTCTTAGATTGTGTGGAAATTTGTGGAGATTTTGTGGGATGTTTGAGGAATTTGGTAGGGTTTTGAGAGGTTTTAGGGAATTTGGTGGGAGTTTTCTGCCATTTTGTGGGATTGTTCCTTAAATTTTGTGGGATATTTCTGGAATAACGTCGGGGTTTTGTGGAATTATGAGGGATATTGATGAGACTTGAAGAATTTTGAAGGATATTTGTGGAATTTTGTGGGAACTGGAGGTGATTTTGTGGGATGTTTCTGGAATTTGGTGACATTTTTAAGAATTTTGTGGAATTTTTGTGGAATTTTGTGGAATTATGAGGAGACTTGAAGAATTTTTTTTTATTTTTCTTAGATTGTGTGGAAATTTGTGGAGATTTTGTTGGATGTTTCTGGAATCTGGTAGGGTTTTGAGAAGGTGTAGGGAATTTGGTGGGAGTTTTCTGCCATTTTATGGGGTTTTCCTTTAATTTTGTGGGATATTGAGGAGATTTTGTGGGATGTTTCAGGAATTTGGTGACATTTTTAAGAATTTTGTGGAATTTTTGTGGAATTTTGTAAGATGCTGAGGAGACTTGAAGAATTTTGTGGGATCTTCTCAGATTGTGTGGAAATTTGTGGAGATTTTGTGGGATGTTTGAGGAATTTGGTAGGGTTTTGAGAAGTTTTAGGGAATTTGGTGGGAGTTTTCTGCCATTTTGTGGGATTTTTCCTTAAATTTTGTGGGATATTTCTGGAATTACGTGGGGGTTTTGTGGAATTTTGAGGGATATTGATGAGACTTGAAGAATTTTGAAGGATATTTGTGGAATTTTGTGGGAACTGGAGGTGATTTTGTGGGATGTTTCTGGAATTTGGTGACATTTTTAAGAATTTTGTGGAATTTTTGTGGAATTTTGTGGGATTCTGAGGAGACTTGAAGAATTTTTTTTTATTTTTCTTAGATTGTGTGGAAATTTGTGGAGATTTTGTGGGATGTTTCTGGAATCTGGTAGGGTTTTGAGAAGGTGTAGGGAATTTGGTGGGAGTTTTCTGCCATTTTATGGGGTTTTCCTTTAATTTTGTGGGATATTGAGGAGATTTTGTGGGATGTTTCAGGAATTTGGTGACATTTTTAAGAATTTTGTGGAATTTTTGTGGAATTTTGTAAGATGCTGAGGAGACTTGAAGAATTTTGTGGGATCTTCTCAGATTGTGTGGAAATTTGTGGAGATTTTGTGGGATGTTTGAGGAATTTGGTAGGGTTTTGAGAAGTTTTAGGGAATTTGGTGGGAGTTTTCTGCCATTTTGTGGGATTGTTCCTTAAATTTTGTGGGATATTTCTGGAATTACGTGGGGGTTTTGTGGAATTTTGAGGGATATTGATGAGACTTGAAGAATTTTGAAGGATATTTGTGGAATTTTGTGGGAACTGGAGGTGATTTTGTGGGATGTTTCTGGAATTTGGTGACATTTTTAAGAATTTTGTGGAATTTTTGTGGAATTTTGTGGAATTATGAGGAGACTTGAAGAATTTTTTTTTATTTTTCTTAGATTGTGTGGAAATTTGTGGAGATTTTGTGGGATGTTTCTGGAATCTGGTAGGGTTTTGAGAAGGTGTAGGGAATTTGGTGGGAGTTTTCTGCCATTTTATGGGGTTTTCCTTTAATTATGTGGGATATTGAGGAGATTTTGTGGGATGTTTCAGGAATTTGGTGACATTTTTAAGAATTTTTTGGAATTTTTGTGGAATTTTGTAAGATGCTGAGGAGACTTGAAGAATTTTGTGGGATCTTCTCAGATTGTGTGGAAATTTGTGGAGATTTTGTGGGATGTTTGAGGAATTTGGTAGGGTTTTGAGAAGTTTTAGGGAATTTGGTGGGAGTTTTCTGCCATTTTGTGGGATTGTTCCTTAAATTTTGTGGGATATTTCTGGAATTACGTGGGGGTTTTGTGGAATTTTGAGGGATATTGATGAGACTTGAAGAATTTTGAAGGATATTTGTGGAATTTTGTGGGAACTGGAGGTGATTTTGTGGGATGTTTCTGGAATTTGGTGACATTTTTAAGAATTTTGTGGAATTTTTGTGGAATTTTGTGGGATTCTGAGGAGACTTGAAGAATTTTTTTTTATTTTTCTTAGATTGTGTGGAAATTTGTGGAGATTTTGTGGGATGTTTCTGGAATCTGGTAGGGTTTTGAGAAGGTGTAGGGAATTTGGTGGGAGTTTTCTGCCATTTTATGGGGTTTTCCTTTAATTTTGTGGGATATTGAGGAGATTTTGTGGGATGTTTCAGGAATTTGGTGACATTTTTAAGAATTTTGTGGAATTTTTGTGGAATTTTGTAAGATGCTGAGGAGACTTGAAGAATTTTGTGGGATCTTCTCAGATTGTGTGGAAATTTGTGGAGATTTTGTGGGATGTTTGAGGAATTTGGTAGGGTTTTGAGAAGTTTTAGGGAATTTGGTGGGAGTTTTCTGCCATTTTGTGGGATTGTTCCTTAAATTTTGTGGGCTGTTTCTGGAATTACGTGGGGGTTTTGTGGAATTTTGAGAGATATTGAGGAGACAAGAAGAATTTTGAGTCAATTATCTTAGATTCTGTGGAACTTGGTAAAGATTTTGTGGGCTATTTCAAATATTTGATATGGTTTTGAGAAGATTTAAGGATTTTTTTGTGACTTTTCTGCAATTTTGTGGGATTTGGCTGCAATTTTGTGGGATTTTTTCTGAATGTTGTGGGATTTTTCTGGAATGTTGTGGGATATTGATGAGACTTGAAGAATTTTGAAGGATATTTCTGGAATTGTGTGGAAATTGGAGGAGATTTTGTGGGATGTTTCTGGAATTTGGTGACAAGTTTAAGAATTTTGTGGAATTTTTGTGGAATTTTGTGGGGTATTGAGGAGAGTTGAAGAATTTTGTGGGATTTTTCTTAGATTGTGTGGAAATTTGTGGAGATTTTGTGGGACTGTTCCTTGAATTTGATTGTGTATAGAGACGATTTAGGGAATTTTGTGGAAGTTTATTGCCATTTTGTTGGATTGTTCCTTAAATTTTGTGGGATATTTCTAGAATTACATGGGGGTTTTGTGGAATTTTGAGGGATATTGATGAGACTTGAGGAATTTTGAAGGATATTTGTGGAATTTTGTGGGAATTGGAGGTGATTTTGTGGGATGTTTCAGGAATTTTGTGACATTTTTAAGAATTTTGTGGAATTTTTGTGGAATTTTGTAAGATGCTGAGGAGACTTGAAGAATTTTGTGGGATCTTCTCAGATTGTGTGGAAATTTGTGGAGATTTTGTGGGATGTTTCAGGAATTTGGTAGAGTTTTGAGAAGTTTTAGGGAATTTGGTGGGAGTTTTCTGCCATTTTGTGGGATTTTTCCTTAAATTTTGTGTGATATTTCTGGAATTACATGGGGGTTTTGTGGAATTTTGAGGGATGTTGATGAGACTTGAAGAATTTTGAAGGATATTTGTGGAATTTTGTGGGAACTGGAGGTGATTTTGTGGGATGTTTCTGGAATTTGGTGACATTTTTAAGAATTTTGTGGAATTTTTGTGGAATTTTGTGGAATTATGAGGAGACTTGAAGAATTTTTTTTTATTTTTCTTAGATTGTGTGGAAATTTGTGGAGATTTTGTGGGATGTTTCTGGAATCTGGTAGGGTTTTGAGAAGGTGTAGGGAATTTGGTGGGAGTTTTCTGCCATTTTATGGGGTTTTCCTTTAATTTTGTGGGATATTGAGGAGATTTTGTGGGATGTTTCAGGAATTTGGTGACATTTTTAAGAATTTTGTGGAATTTTTGTGGAATTTTGTAAGATGCTGAGGAGACTTGAAGAATTTTGTGGGATCTTCTCAGATTGTGTGGAAATTTGTGGAGATTTTGTGGGATGTTTGAGGAATTTGGTAGGGTTTTGAGAAGTTTTAGGGAATTTGGTGGGAGTTTTCTGCCATTTTGTGGGATTGTTCCTTAAATTTTGTGTGATATTTCTGGAATTACGTGGGGGTTTTGTGGAATTTTGAGGGATATTGATGAGACTTGAAGAATTTTGAAGGATATTTGTGGAATTTTGTGGGAACTGGAGGTGATTTTGTGGGATGTTTCTGGAATTTGGTGACATTTTTAAGAATTTTGTGGAATTTTTGTGGAATTTTGTGGAAATATGAGGAGACTTGAAGAATTTTTTTTTATTTTTCTTAGATTGTGTGGAAATTTGTGGAGATTTTGTGGGATGTTTCTGGAATCTGGTAGGGTTTTGAGAAGGTGTAGGGAATTTGGTGGGAGTTTTCTGCCATTTTATGGGGTTTTCCTTTAATTATGTGGGATATTGAGGAGATTTTGTGGGATGTTTCAGGAATTTGGTGACATTTTTAAGAATTTTGTGGAATTTTTGTGGAATTTTGTAAGATGCTGAGGAGACTTGAAGAATTTTTTTGGATTTTTCTTAGATTGTGTGGAAATTTGTGGAGATTTTGTGGGATGTTTGAGGAATTTGGTAGGGTTTTGAGAGGTTTTAGGGAATTTGGTGGGAGTTTTCTGCCATTTTGTGGGATTGTTCCTTAAATTTTGTGGGATATTTCTGGAATAACGTCGGGGTTTTGTGGAATTATGAGGGATATTGATGAGACTTGAAGAATTTTGAAGGATATTTGTGGAATTTTGTGGGAACTGGAGGTGATTTTGTGGGATGTTTCTGGAATTTGGTGACATTTTTAAGAATTTTGTGGAATTTTTGTGGAATTTTGTGGAATTATGAGGAGACTTGAAGAATTTTTTTTTATTTTTCTTAGATTGTGTGGAAATTTGTGGAGATTTTGTTGGATGTTTCTGGAATCTGGTAGGGTTTTGAGAAGGTGTAGGGAATTTGGTGGGAGTTTTCTGCCATTTTATGGGGTTTTCCTTTAATTTTGTGGGATATTGAGGAGATTTTGTGGGATGTTTCAGGAATTTGGTGACATTTTTAAGAATTTTGTGGAATTTTTGTGGAATTTTGTAAGATGCTGAGGAGACTTGAAGAATTTTGTGGGATCTTCTCAGATTGTGTGGAAATTTGTGGAGATTTTGTGGGATGTTTGAGGAATTTGGTAGGGTTTTGAGAAGTTTTAGGGAATTTGGTGGGAGTTTTCTGCCATTTTGTGGGATTTTTCCTTAAATTTTGTGGGATATTTCTGGAATTACGTGGGGGTTTTGTGGAATTTTGAGGGATATTGATGAGACTTGAAGAATTTTGAAGGATATTTGTGGAATTTTGTGGGAACTGGAGGTGATTTTGTGGGATGTTTCTGGAATTTGGTGACATTTTTAAGAATTTTGTGGAATTTTTGTGGAATTTTGTGGGATTCTGAGGAGACTTGAAGAATTTTTTTTTATTTTTCTTAGATTGTGTGGAAATTTGTGGAGATTTTGTGGGATGTTTCTGGAATCTGGTAGGGTTTTGAGAAGGTGTAGGGAATTTGGTGGGAGTTTTCTGCCATTTTATGGGGTTTTCCTTTAATTTTGTGGGATATTGAGGAGATTTTGTGGGATGTTTCAGGAATTTGGTGACATTTTTAAGAATTTTGTGGAATTTTTGTGGAATTTTGTAAGATGCTGAGGAGACTTGAAGAATTTTGTGGGATCTTCTCAGATTGTGTGGAAATTTGTGGAGATTTTGTGGGATGTTTGAGGAATTTGGTAGGGTTTTGAGAAGTTTTAGGGAATTTGGTGGGAGTTTTCTGCCATTTTGTGGGATTGTTCCTTAAATTTTGTGGGATATTTCTGGAATTACGTGGGGGTTTTGTGGAATTTTGAGGGATATTGATGAGACTTGAAGAATTTTGAAGGATATTTGTGGAATTTTGTGGGAACTGGAGGTGATTTTGTGGGATGTTTCTGGAATTTGGTGACATTTTTAAGAATTTTGTGGAATTTTTGTGGAATTTTGTGGAATTATGAGGAGACTTGAAGAATTTTTTTTTATTTTTCTTAGATTGTGTGGAAATTTGTGGAGATTTTGTGGGATGTTTCTGGAATCTGGTAGGGTTTTGAGAAGGTGTAGGGAATTTGGTGGGAGTTTTCTGCCATTTTATGGGGTTTTCCTTTAATTATGTGGGATATTGAGGAGATTTTGTGGGATGTTTCAGGAATTTGGTGACATTTTTAAGAATTTTGTGGAATTTTTGTGGAATTTTGTAAGATGCTGAGGAGACTTGAAGAATTTTTTTGGATTTTTCTTAGATTGTGTGGAAATTTGTGGAGATTTTGTGGGATGTTTGAGGAATTTGGTAGGGTTTTGAGAGGTTTTAGGGAATTTGGTGGGAGTTTTCTGCCATTTTGTGGGATTGTTCCTTAAATTTTGTGGGCTGTTTCTGGAATTACGTGGGGGTTTTGTGGAATTTTGAGAGATATTGAGGAGACAAGAAGAATTTTGAGTCAATTATCTTAGATTCTGTGGAACTTGGTAAAGATTTTGTGGGCTATTTCAAATATTTGATATGGTTTTGAGAAGATTTAAGGATTTTTTTGTGACTTTTCTGCAATTTTGTGGGATTTGGCTGCAATTTTGTGGGATTTTTTCTGAATGTTGTGGGATTTTTCTGGAATGTTGTGGGATATTGATGAGACTTGAAGAATTTTGAAGGATATTTCTGGAATTGTGTGGAAATTGGAGGAGATTTTGTGGGATGTTTCTGGAATTTGGTGACAAGTTTAAGAATTTTGTGGAATTTTTGTGGAATTTTGTGGGGTATTGAGGAGAGTTGAAGAATTTTGTGGGATTTTTCTTAGATTGTGTGGAAATTTGTGGAGATTTTGTGGGACTGTTCCTTGAATTTGATTGTGTATAGAGACGATTTAGGGAATTTTGTGGAAGTTTATTGCCATTTTGTTGGATTGTTCCTTAAATTTTGTGGGATATTTCTAGAATTACATGGGGGTTTTGTGGAATTTTGAGGGATATTGATGAGACTTGAGGAATTTTGAAGGATATTTGTGGAATTTTGTGGGAATTGGAGGTGATTTTGTGGGATGTTTCAGGAATTTTGTGACATTTTTAAGAATTTTGTGGAATTTTTGTGGAATTTTGTAAGATGCTGAGGAGACTTGAAGAATTTTGTGGGATCTTCTCAGATTGTGTGGAAATTTGTGGAGATTTTGTGGGATGTTTCAGGAATTTGGTAGAGTTTTGAGAAGTTTTAGGGAATTTGGTGGGAGTTTTCTGCCATTTTGTGGGATTTTTCCTTAAATTTTGTGTGATATTTCTGGAATTACATGGGGGTTTTGTGGAATTTTGAGGGATGTTGATGAGACTTGAAGAATTTTGAAGGATATTTGTGGAATTTTGTGGGAACTGGAGGTGATTTTGTGGGATGTTTCTGGAATTTGGTGACATTTTTAAGAATTTTGTGGAATTTTTGTGGAATTTTGTGGAATTATGAGGAGACTTGAAGAATTTTTTTTTATTTTTCTTAGATTGTGTGGAAATTTGTGGAGATTTTGTGGGATGTTTCTGGAATCTGGTAGGGTTTTGAGAAGGTGTAGGGAATTTGGTGGGAGTTTTCTGCCATTTTATGGGGTTTTCCTTTAATTTTGTGGGATATTGAGGAGATTTTGTGGGATGTTTCAGGAATTTGGTGACATTTTTAAGAATTTTGTGGAATTTTTGTGGAATTTTGTAAGATGCTGAGGAGACTTGAAGAATTTTGTGGGATCTTCTCAGATTGTGTGGAAATTTGTGGAGATTTTGTGGGATGTTTGAGGAATTTGGTAGGGTTTTGAGAAGTTTTAGGGAATTTGGTGGGAGTTTTCTGCCATTTTGTGGGATTGTTCCTTAAATTTTGTGTGATATTTCTGGAATTACGTGGGGGTTTTGTGGAATTTTGAGGGATATTGATGAGACTTGAAGAATTTTGAAGGATATTTGTGGAATTTTGTGGGAACTGGAGGTGATTTTGTGGGATGTTTCTGGAATTTGGTGACATTTTTAAGAATTTTGTGGAATTTTTGTGGAATTTTGTGGAATTATGAGGAGACTTGAAGAATTTTTTTTTATTTTTCTTAGATTGTGTGGAAATTTGTGGAGATTTTGTGGGATGTTTCTGGAATCTGGTAGGGTTTTGAGAAGGTGTAGGGAATTTGGTGGGAGTTTTCTGCCATTTTATGGGGTTTTCCTTTAATTATGTGGGATATTGAGGAGATTTTGTGGGATGTTTCAGGAATTTGGTGACATTTTTAAGAATTTTTTGGAATTTTTGTGGAATTTTGTAAGATGCTGAGGAGACTTGAAGAATTTTTTTGGATTTTTCTTAGATTGTGTGGAAATTTGTGGAGATTTTGTGGGATGTTTGAGGAATTTGGTAGGGTTTTGAGAGGTTTTAGGGAATTTGGTGGGAGTTTTCTGCCATTTTGTGGGATTGTTCCTTAAATTTTGTGGGATATTTCTGGAATAACGTGGGGGTTTTGTGGAATTATGAGGGATATTGATGAGACTTGAAGAATTTTGAAGGATATTTGTGGAATTTTGTGGGAACTGGAGGTGATTTTGTGGGATGTTTCTGGAATTTGGTGACATTTTTAAGAATTTTGTGGAATTTTTGTGGAATTTTGTGGAATTATGAGGAGACTTGAAGAATTTTTTTTTATTTTTCTTAGATTGTGTGGAAATTTGTGGAGATTTTGTTGGATGTTTCTGGAATCTGGTAGGGTTTTGAGAAGGTGTAGGGAATTTGGTGGGAGTTTTCTGCCATTTTATGGGGTTTTCCTTTAATTTTGTGGGATATTGAGGAGATTTTGTGGGATGTTTCAGGAATTTGGTGACATTTTTAAGAATTTTGTGGAATTTTTGTGGAATTTTGTAAGATGCTGAGGAGACTTGAAGAATTTTGTGGGATCTTCTCAGATTGTGTGGAAATTTGTGGAGATTTTGTGGGATGTTTGAGGAATTTGGTAGGGTTTTGAGAAGTTTTAGGGAATTTGGTGGGAGTTTTCTGCCATTTTGTGGGATTTTTCCTTAAATTTTGTGGGATATTTCTGGAATTACGTGGGGGTTTTGTGGAATTTTGAGGGATATTGATGAGACTTGAAGAATTTTGAAGGATATTTGTGGAATTTTGTGGGAACTGGAGGTGATTTTGTGGGATGTTTCTGGAATTTGGTGACATTTTTAAGAATTTTGTGGAATTTTTGTGGAATTTTGTGGGATTCTGAGGAGACTTGAAGAATTTTTTTTTATTTTTCTTAGATTGTGTGGAAATTTGTGGAGATTTTGTGGGATGTTTCTGGAATCTGGTAGGGTTTTGAGAAGGTGTAGGGAATTTGGTGGGAGTTTTCTGCCATTTTATGGGGTTTTCCTTTAATTTTGTGGGATATTGAGGAGATTTTGTGGGATGTTTCAGGAATTTGGTGACATTTTTAAGAATTTTGTGGAATTTTTGTGGAATTTTGTAAGATGCTGAGGAGACTTGAAGAATTTTGTGGGATCTTCTCAGATTGTGTGGAAATTTGTGGAGATTTTGTGGGATGTTTGAGGAATTTGGTAGGGTTTTGAGAAGTTTTAGGGAATTTGGTGGGAGTTTTCTGCCATTTTGTGGGATTGTTCCTTAAATTTTGTGGGATATTTCTGGAATTACGTGGGGGTTTTGTGGAATTTTGAGGGATATTGATGAGACTTGAAGAATTTTGAAGGATATTTGTGGAATTTTGTGGGAACTGGAGGTGATTTTGTGGGATGTTTCTGGAATTTGGTGACATTTTTAAGAATTTTGTGGAATTTTTGTGGAATTTTGTGGAATTATGAGGAGACTTGAAGAATTTTTTTTTATTTTTCTTAGATTGTGTGGAAATTTGTGGAGATTTTGTGGGATGTTTCTGGAATCTGGTAGGGTTTTGAGAAGGTGTAGGGAATTTGGTGGGAGTTTTCTGCCATTTTATGGGGTTTTCCTTTAATTATGTGGGATATTGAGGAGATTTTGTGGGATGTTTCAGGAATTTGGTGACATTTTTAAGAATTTTTTGGAATTTTTGTGGAATTTTGTAAGATGCTGAGGAGACTTGAAGAATTTTTTTGGATTTTTCTTAGATTGTGTGGAAATTTGTGGAGATTTTGTGGGATGTTTGAGGAATTTGGTAGGGTTTTGAGAGGTTTTAGGGAATTTGGTGGGAGTTTTCTGCCATTTTGTGGGATTGTTCCTTAAATTTTGTGGGATATTTCTGGAATAACGTGGGGGTTTTGTGGAATTATGAGGGATATTGATGAGACTTGAAGAATTTTGAAGGATATTTGTGGAATTTTGTGGGAACTGGAGGTGATTTTGTGGGATGTTTCTGGAATTTGGTGACATTTTTAAGAATTTTGTGGAATTTTTGTGGAATTTTGTGGAATTATGAGGAGACTTGAAGAATTTTTTTTTATTTTTCTTAGATTGTGTGGAAATTTGTGGAGATTTTGTTGGATGTTTCTGGAATCTGGTAGGGTTTTGAGAAGGTGTAGGGAATTTGGTGGGAGTTTTCTGCCATTTTATGGGGTTTTCCTTTAATTTTGTGGGATATTGAGGAGATTTTGTGGGATGTTTCAGGAATTTGGTGACATTTTTAAGAATTTTGTGGAATTTTTGTGGAATTTTGTAAGATGCTGAGGAGACTTGAAGAATTTTGTGGGATCTTCTCAGATTGTGTGGAAATTTGTGGAGATTTTGTGGGATGTTTGAGGAATTTGGTAGGGTTTTGAGAAGTTTTAGGGAATTTGGTGGGAGTTTTCTGCCATTTTGTGGGATTTTTCCTTAAATTTTGTGGGATATTGAGGAGATTTTGTGGGATGTTTCAGGAATTTGGTGACATTTTTAAGAATTTTGTGGAATTTTTGTGGAATTTTGTAAGATGCTGAGGAGACTTGAAGAATTTTGTGGGATCTTCTCAGATTGTGTGGAAATTTGTGGAGATTTTGTGGGATGTTTGAGGAATTTGGTAGGGTTTTGAGAAGTTTTAGGGAATTTGGTGGGAGTTTTCTGCCATTTTGTGGGATTTTTCCTTAAATTTTGTGGGATATTTCTGGAATTACGTGGGGGTTTTGTGGAATTTTGAGGGATATTGATGAGACTTGAAGAATTTTGAAGGATATTTGTGGAATTTTGTGGGAACTGGAGGTGATTTTGTGGGATGTTTCTGGAATTTGGTGACATTTTTAAGAATTTTGTGGAATTTTTGTGGAATTTTGTGGAATTATGAGGAGACTTGAAGAATTTTTTTTTATTTTTCTTAGATTGTGTGGAAATTTGTGGAGATTTTGTTGGATGTTTCTGGAATCTGGTAGGGTTTTGAGAAGGTGTAGGGAATTTGGTGGGAGTTTTCTGCCATTTTATGGGGTTTTCCTTTAATTTTGTGGGATATTGAGGAGATTTTGTGGGATGTTTCAGGAATTTGGTGACATTTTTAAGAATTTTGTGGAATTTTTGTGGAATTTTGTAAGATGCTGAGGAGACTTGAAGAATTTTGTGGGATCTTCTCAGATTGTGTGGAAATTTGTGGAGATTTTGTGGGATGTTTGAGGAATTTGGTAGGGTTTTGAGAAGTTTTAGGGAATTTGGTGGGAGTTTTCTGCCATTTTGTGGGATTGTTCCTTAAATTTTGTGGGATATTTCTGGAATTACGTGGGGGTTTTGTGGAATTTTGAGGGATATTGATGAGACTTGAAGAATTTTGAAGGATATTTGTGGAATTTTGTGGGAACTGGAGGTGATTTTGTGGGATGTTTCTGGAATTTGGTGACATTTTTAAGAATTTTGTGGAATTTTTGTGGAATTTTGTGGGATTCTGAGGAGACTTGAAGAATTTTTTTTTATTTTTCTTAGATTGTGTGGAAATTTGTGGAGATTTTGTGGGATGTTTCTGGAATCTGGTAGGGTTTTGAGAAGGTGTAGGGAATTTGGTGGGAGTTTTCTGCCATTTTATGGGGTTTTCCTTTAATTTTGTGGGATATTGAGGAGATTTTGTGGGATGTTTCAGGAATTTGGTGACATTTTTAAGAATTTTTTGGAATTTTTGTGGAATTTTGTAAGATGCTGAGGAGACTTGAAGAATTTTTTTGGATTTTTCTTAGATTGTGTGGAAATTTGTGGAGATTTTGTGGGATGTTTGAGGAATTTGGTAGGGTTTTGAGAGGTTTTAGGGAATTTGGTGGGAGTTTTCTGCCATTTTGTGGGATTGTTCCTTAAATTTTGTGGGATATTTCTGGAATAACGTGGGGGTTTTGTGGAATTATGAGGGATATTGATGAGACTTGAAGAATTTTGAAGGATATTTGTGGAATTTTGTGGGAACTGGAGGTGATTTTGTGGGATGTTTCTGGAATTTGGTGACATTTTTAAGAATTTTGTGGAATTTTTGTGGAATTTTGTGGAATTATGAGGAGACTTGAAGAATTTTTTTTTATTTTTCTTAGATTGTGTGGAAATTTGTGGAGATTTTGTTGGATGTTTCTGGAATCTGGTAGGGTTTTGAGAAGGTGTAGGGAATTTGGTGGGAGTTTTCTGCCATTTTATGGGGTTTTCCTTTAATTTTGTGGGATATTGAGGAGATTTTGTGGGATGTTTCAGGAATTTGGTGACATTTTTAAGAATTTTGTGGAATTTTTGTGGAATTTTGTAAGATGCTGAGGAGACTTGAAGAATTTTGTGGGATCTTCTCAGATTGTGTGGAAATTTGTGGAGATTTTGTGGGATGTTTGAGGAATTTGGTAGGGTTTTGAGAAGTTTTAGGGAATTTGGTGGGAGTTTTCTGCCATTTTGTGGGATTTTTCCTTAAATTTTGTGGGATATTTCTGGAATTACGTGGGGGTTTTGTGGAATTTTGAGGGATATTGATGAGACTTGAAGAATTTTGAAGGATATTTGTGGAATTTTGTGGGAACTGGAGGTGATTTTGTGGGATGTTTCTGGAATTTGGTGACATTTTTAAGAATTTTGTGGAATTTTTGTGGAATTTTGTGGGATTCTGAGGAGACTAGAAGAATTTTTTTTTATTTTTCTTAGATTGTGTGGAAATTTGTGGAGATTTTGTGGGATGTTTCTGGAATCTGGTAGGGTTTTGAGAAGGTGAAGGGAATTTGGTGGGAGTTTTCTGCCATTTTATGGGGTTTTCCTTTAATTTTGTGGGATATTGAGGAGATTTTGTGGGATGTTTCAGGAATTTGGTGACATTTTTAAGAATTTTGTGGAATTTTTGTGGAATTTTGTAAGATGCTGAGGAGACTTGAAGAATTTTGTGGGATCTTCTCAGATTGTGTGGAAATTTGTGGAGATTTTGTGGGATGTTTGAGGAATTTGGTAGGGTTTTGAGAAGTTTTAGGGAATTTGGTGGGAGTTTTCTGCCATTTTGTGGGATTGTTCCTTAAATTTTGTGGGATATTTCTGGAATTACGTGGGGGTTTTGTGGAATTTTGAGGGATATTGATGAGACTTGAAGAATTTTGAAGGATATTTGTGGAATTTTGTGGGAACTGGAGGTGATTTTGTGGGATGTTTCTGGAATTTGGTGACATTTTTAAGAATTTTGTGGAATTTTTGTGGAATTTTGTGGAATTATGAGGAGACTTGAAGAATTTTTTTTTATTTTTCTTAGATTGTGTGGAAATTTGTGGAGATTTTGTGGGATGTTTCTGGAATCTGGTAGGGTTTTGAGAAGGTGTAGGGAATTTGGTGGGAGTTTTCTGCCATTTTATGGGGTTTTCCTTTAATTATGTGGGATATTGAGGAGATTTTGTGGGATGTTTCAGGAATTTGGTGACATTTTTAAGAATTTTTTGGAATTTTTGTGGAATTTTGTAAGATGCTGAGGAGACTTGAAGAATTTTTTTGGATTTTTCTTAGATTGTGTGGAAATTTGTGGAGATTTTGTGGGATGTTTGAGGAATTTGGTAGGGTTTTGAGAGGTTTTAGGGAATTTGGTGGGAGTTTTCTGCCATTTTGTGGGATTGTTCCTTAAATTTTGTGGGATATTTCTGGAATAACGTGGGGGTTTTGTGGAATTATGAGGGATATTGATGAGACTTGAAGAATTTTGAAGGATATTTGTGGAATTTTGTGGGAACTGGAGGTGATTTTGTGGGATGTTTCTGGAATTTGGTGACATTTTTAAGAATTTTGTGGAATTTTTGTGGAATTTTGTGGAATTATGAGGAGACTTGAAGAATTTTTTTTTATTTTTCTTAGATTGTGTGGAAATTTGTGGAGATTTTGTTGGATGTTTCTGGAATCTGGTAGGGTTTTGAGAAGGTGTAGGGAATTTGGTGGGAGTTTTCTGCCATTTTATGGGGTTTTCCTTTAATTTTGTGGGATATTGAGGAGATTTTGTGGGATGTTTCAGGAATTTGGTGACATTTTTAAGAATTTTGTGGAATTTTTGTGGAATTTTGTAAGATGCTGAGGAGACTTGAAGAATTTTGTGGGATCTTCTCAGATTGTGTGGAAATTTGTGGAGATTTTGTGGGATGTTTGAGGAATTTGGTAGGGTTTTGAGAAGTTTTAGGGAATTTGGTGGGAGTTTTCTGCCATTTTGTGGGATTTTTCCTTAAATTTTGTGGGATATTGAGGAGATTTTGTGGGATGTTTCAGGAATTTGGTGACATTTTTAAGAATTTTGTGGAATTTTTGTGGAATTTTGTAAGATGCTGAGGAGACTTGAAGAATTTTGTGGGATCTTCTCAGATTGTGTGGAAATTTGTGGAGATTTTGTGGGATGTTTGAGGAATTTGGTAGGGTTTTGAGAAGTTTTAGGGAATTTGGTGGGAGTTTTCTGCCATTTTGTGGGATTGTTCCTTAAATTTTGTGGGATATTTCTGGAATTACGTGGGGGTTTTGTGGAATTTTGAGGGATATTGATGAGACTTGAAGAATTTTGAAGGATATTTGTGGAATTTTGTGGGAACTGGAGGTGATTTTGTGGGATGTTTCTGGAATTTGGTGACATTTTTAAGAATTTTGTGGAATTTTTGTGGAATTTTGTGGAATTATGAGGAGACTTGAAGAATTTTTTTTTATTTTTCTTAGATTGTGTGGAAATTTGTGGAGATTTTGTTGGATGTTTCTGGAATCTGGTAGGGTTTTGAGAAGGTGTAGGGAATTTGGTGGGAGTTTTCTGCCATTTTATGGGGTTTTCCTTTAATTTTGTGGGATATTGAGGAGATTTTGTGGGATGTTTCAGGAATTTGGTGACATTTTTAAGAATTTTGTGGAATTTTTGTGGAATTTTGTAAGATGCTGAGGAGACTTGAAGAATTTTGTGGGATCTTCTCAGATTGTGTGGAAATTTGTGGAGATTTTGTGGGATGTTTGAGAAATTTGGTAGGGTTTTGAGAAGTTTTAGGGAATTTGGTGGGAGTTTTCTGCCATTTTGTGGGATTGTTCCTTAAATTTTGTGGGATATTTCTGGAATTACGTGGGGGTTTTGTGGAATTTTGAGGGATATTGATGAGACTTGAAGAATTTTGAAGGATATTTGTGGAATTTTGTGGGAACTGGAGGTGATTTTGTGGGATGTTTCTGGAATTTGGTGACATTTTTAAGAATTTTGTGGAATTTTTGTGGAATTTTGTGGGATTCTGAGGAGACTTGAAGAATTTTTTTTTATTTTTCTTAGATTGTGTGGAAATTTGTGGAGATTTTGTGGGATGTTTCTGGAATCTGGTAGGGTTTTGAGAAGGTGTAGGGAATTTGGTGGGAGTTTTCTGCCATTTTATGGGGTTTTCCTTTAATTTTGTGGGATATTGAGGAGATTTTGTGGGATGTTTCAGGAATTTGGTGACATTTTTAAGAATTTTGTGGAATTTTTGTGGAATTTTGTAAGATGCTGAGGAGACTTGAAGAATTTTGTGGGATCTTCTCAGATTGTGTGGAAATTTGTGGAGATTTTGTGGGATGTTTGAGGAATTTGGTAGGGTTTTGAGAAGTTTTAGGGAATTTGGTGGGAGTTTTCTGCCATTTTGTGGGATTGTTCCTTAAATTTTGTGGGCTGTTTCTGGAATTACGTGGGGGTTTTGTGGAATTTTGAGAGATATTGAGGAGACAAGAAGAATTTTGAGTCAATTATCTTAGATTCTGTGGAACTTGGTAAAGATTTTGTGGGCTATTTCAAATATTTGATATGGTTTTGAGAAGATTTAAGGATTTTTTTGTGACTTTTCTGCAATTTTGTGGGATTTGGCTGCAATTTTGTGGGATTTTTTCTGAATGTTGTGGGATTTTTCTGGAATTTTGAGGGATGTTGATGAGATTTGAAGAATTTTGAAGGATATTTCTGGAATTATGTGGAAATTGGAGGAGATTTTGTGGGATGTTTCTGGAATTTGGTGACAAGTTTAAGAATTTTGTGGTATTTTTGTGGAATTTTGTGGAATTATGAGGAGAGTTGAAGAATTTTGTGGGATTTTTCTTAGATTGTGTGGAAATTTGTGGAGATTTTGTGGGATTGTTCCTTGAATTTGTTTGTGTATAGAGACGATTTAGGGAATTTTGTGGAAGTTTATTGCCATTTTGTTGGATTGTTCCTTAAATTTTGTGGGATATTTCTAGAATTACATGGGGGTTTTGTGGAATTTTGAGGGATATTGATGAGACTTGAGGAATTTTGAAGGATATTTGTGGAATTTTGTGGGAATTGGAGGTGATTTTGTGGGATGTTTCAGGAATTTGGTGACATTTTTAAGAATTTTGTGGAATTTTTGTGGAATTTTGTAAGATGCTGAGGAGACTTGAAGAATTTTGTGGGATCTTCTCAGATTGTGTGGAAATTTGTGGAGATTTTGTGGGATGTTTCAGGAATTTGGTAGAGTTTTGAGAAGTTTTAGGGAATTTGGTGGGAGTTTTCTGCCATTTTGTGGGATTTTTCCTTAAATTTTGTGTGATATTTCTGGAATTACATGGGGGTTTTGTGGAATTTTGAGGGATATTGATGAGACTTGAAGAATTTTGAAGGATATTTGTGGAATTTTGTGGGAACTGGAGGTGATTTTGTGGGATGTTTCTGGAATTTGGTGACATTTTTAAGAATTTTGTGGAATTTTTGTGGAATTTTGTGGGATTCTGAGGAGACTTGAAGAATTTTTTTTTATTTTTCTTAGATTGTGTGGAAATTTGTGGAGATTTTGTGGGATGTTTCTGGAATCTGGTAGGGTTTTGAGAAGGTGTAGGGAATTTGGTGGGAGTTTTCTGCCATTTTATGGGGTTTTCCTTTAATTTTGTGGGATATTGAGGAGATTTTGTGGGATGTTTCAGGAATTTGGTGACATTTTTAAGAATTTTGTGGAATTTTTGTGGAATTTTGTAAGATGCTGAGGAGACTTGAAGAATTTTGTGGGATCTTCTCAGATTGTGTGGAAATTTGTGGAGATTTTGTGGGATGTTTGAGGAATTTGGTAGGGTTTTGAGAAGTTTTAGGGAATTTGGTGGGAGTTTTCTGCCATTTTGTGGGATTGTTCCTTAAATTTTGTGGGATATTTCTGGAATTACGTGGGGGTTTTGTGGAATTTTGAGGGATATTGATGAGACTTGAAGAATTTTGAAGGATATTTGTGGAATTTTGTGGGAACTGGAGGTGATTTTGTGGGATGTTTCTGGAATTTGGTGACATTTTTAAGAATTTTGTGGAATTTTTGTGGAATTTTGTGGAATTATGAGGAGACTTGAAGAATTTTTTTTTATTTTTCTTAGATTGTGTGGAAATTTGTGGAGATTTTGTTGGATGTTTCTGGAATCTGGTAGGGTTTTGAGAAGGTGTAGGGAATTTGGTGGGAGTTTTCTGCCATTTTATGGGGTTTTCCTTTAATTTTGTGGGATATTGAGGAGATTTTGTGGGATGTTTCAGGAATTTGGTGACATTTTTAAGAATTTTGTGGAATTTTTGTGGAATTTTGTAAGATGCTGAGGAGACTTGAAGAATTTTGTGGGATCTTCTCAGATTGTGTGGAAATTTGTGGAGATTTTGTGGGATGTTTGAGGAATTTGGTAGGGTTTTGAGAAGTTTTAGGGAATTTGGTGGGAGTTTTCTGCCATTTTGTGGGATTGTTCCTTAAATTTTGTGGGATATTTCTGGAATTACGTGGGGGTTTTGTGGAATTTTGAGGGATATTGATGAGACTTGAAGAATTTTGAAGGATATTTGTGGAATTTTGTGGGAACTGGAGGTGATTTTGTGGGATGTTTCTGGAATTTGGTGACATTTTTAAGAATTTTGTGGAATTTTTGTGGAATTTTGTGGGATTCTGAGGAGACTTGAAGAATTTTTTTTTATTTTTCTTAGATTGTGTGGAAATTTGTGGAGATTTTGTGGGATGTTTCTGGAATCTGGTAGGGTTTTGAGAAGGTGTAGGGAATTTGGTGGGAGTTTTCTGCCATTTTATGGGGTTTTCCTTTAATTTTGTGGGATATTGAGGAGATTTTGTGGGATGTTTCAGGAATTTGGTGACATTTTTAAGAATTTTGTGGAATTTTTGTGGAATTTTGTAAGATGCTGAGGAGACTTGAAGAATTTTGTGGGATCTTCTCAGATTGTGTGGAAATTTGTGGAGATTTTGTGGGATGTTTGAGGAATTTGGTAGGGTTTTGAGAAGTTTTAGGGAATTTGGTGGGAGTTTTCTGCCATTTTGTGGGATTGTTCCTTAAATTTTGTGGGCTGTTTCTGGAATTACGTGGGGGTTTTGTGGAATTTTGAGAGATATTGAGGAGACAAGAAGAATTTTGAGTCAATTATCTTAGATTCTGTGGAACTTGGTAAAGATTTTGTGGGCTATTTCAAATATTTGATATGGTTTTGAGAAGATTTAAGGATTTTTTTGTGACTTTTCTGCAATTTTGTGAGATTTTTTCTGAATGTTGTGGGATTTTTCTGGAATGTTGTGGGATATTGATGAGACTTGAAGAATTTTGAAGGATATTTCTGGAATTTTGTGGAAATTGGAGGAGATTTTGTGGGATGTTTCTGGAATTTGGTGACAAGTTTAAGAATTTTGTGGAATTTTTGTGGAATTTTGTGGGGTATTGAGGAGAGTTGAAGAATTTTGTGGGATTTTTCTTAGATTGTGTGGAAATTTGTGGAGATTTTGTGGGATTGTTCCTTGAATTTGTTTGTGTATAGAGACGATTTAGGGAATTTTGTGGAAGTTTATTGCCATTTTGTTGGATTGTTCCTTAAATTTTGTGGGATATTTCTAGAATTACATGGGGGTTTTGTGGAATTTTGAGGGATATTGATGAGACTTGAGGAATTTTGAAGGATATTTGTGGAATTTTGTGGGAATTGGAGGTGATTTTGTGGGATGTTTCAGGAATTTGGTGACATTTTTAAGAATTTTGTGGAATTTTTGTGGAATTTTGTAAGATGCTGAGGAGACTTGAAGAATTTTGTGGGATCTTCTCAGATTGTGTGGAAATTTGTGGAGATTTTGTGGGATGTTTCAGGAATTTGGTAGAGTTTTGAGAAGTTTTAGGGAATTTGGTGGGAGTTTTCTGCCATTTTGTGTGATTTTTCCTTAAATTTTGTGTGATATTTCTGGAATTACATGGGGGTTTTGTGGAATTTTGAGGGATATTGATGAGACTTGAAGAATTTTGAAGGATATTTGTGGAATTTTGTGGGAACTGGAGGTGATTTTGTGGGATGTTTCTGGAATTTGGTGACATTTTTAAGAATTTTGTGTAATTTTTGTGGAATTTTGTGGAATTATGAGGAGACTTGAAGAATTTTTTTTTATTTTTCTTAGATTGTGTGGAAATTTGTGGAGATTTTGTGGGATGTTTCTGGAATCTGGTAGGGTTTTGAGAAGGTGTAGGGAATTTGGTGGGAGTTTTCTGCCATTTTATGGGGTTTTCCTTTAATTTTGTGGGATATTGAGGAGATTTTGTGGGATGTTTCAGGAATTTGGTGACATTTTTAAGAATTTTGTGGAATTTTTGTGGAATTTTGTAAGATGCTGAGGAGACTTGAAGAATTTTGTGGGATCTTCTCAGATTGTGTGGAAATTTGTGGAGATTTTGTGGGATGTTTCAGGAATTTGGTAGAGTTTTGAGAAGTTTTAGGGAATTTGGTGGGAGTTTTCTGCCATTTTGTGGGATTTTTCCTTAAATTTTGTGTGATATTTCTGGAATTACATGGGGGTTTTGTGGAATTTTGAGGGATATTGATGAGACTTGAAGAATTTTGAAGGATATTTGTGGAATTTTGTGGGAACTGGAGGTGATTTTGTGGGATGTTTCTGGAATTTGGTGACATTTTTAAGAATTTTGTGGAATTTTTGTGGAATTTTGTGGGATTCTGAGGAGACTTGAAGAATTTTTTTTTATTTTTCTTAGATTGTGTGGAAATTTGTGGAGATTTTGTGGGATGTTTCTGGAATCTGGTAGGGTTTTGAGAAGGTGTAGGGAATTTGGTGGGAGTTTTCTGCCATTTTATGGGGTTTTCCTTTAATTTTGTGGGATATTGAGGAGATTTTGTGGGATGTTTCAGGAATTTGGTGACATTTTTAAGAATTTTGTGGAATTTTTGTGGAATTTTGTAAGATGCTGAGGAGACTTGAAGAATTTTGTGGGATCTTCTCAGATTGTGTGGAAATTTGTGGAGATTTTGTGGGATGTTTGAGGAATTTGGTAGGGTTTTGAGAAGTTTTAGGGAATTTGGTGGGAGTTTTCTGCCATTTTGTGGGATTGTTCCTTAAATTTTGTGGGATATTTCTGGAATTACGTGGGGGTTTTGTGGAATTTTGAGGGATATTGATGAGACTTGAAGAATTTTGAAGGATATTTGTGGAATTTTGTGGGAACTGGAGGTGATTTTGTGGGATGTTTCTGGAATTTGGTGACATTTTTAAGAATTTTGTGGAATTTTTGTGGAATTTTGTGGAATTATGAGGAGACTTGAAGAATTTTTTTTTATTTTTCTTAGATTGTGTGGAAATTTGTGGAGATTTTGTTGGATGTTTCTGGAATCTGGTAGGGTTTTGAGAAGGTGTAGGGAATTTGGTGGGAGTTTTCTGCCATTTTATGGGGTTTTCCTTTAATTTTGTGGGATATTGAGGAGATTTTGTGGGATGTTTCAGGAATTTGGTGACATTTTTAAGAATTTTGTGGAATTTTTGTGGAATTTTGTAAGATGCTGAGGAGACTTGAAGAATTTTGTGGGATCTTCTCAGATTGTGTGGAAATTTGTGGAGATTTTGTGGGATGTTTGAGGAATTTGGTAGGGTTTTGAGAAGTTTTAGGGAATTTGGTGGGAGTTTTCTGCCATT
This sequence comes from Cyanistes caeruleus, assembly GCF_971803275.1. Taxonomy (NCBI): domain Eukaryota; kingdom Metazoa; phylum Chordata; class Aves; order Passeriformes; family Paridae; genus Cyanistes; species Cyanistes caeruleus. The sequence goes on along the minus strand of NW_028255907.1, from coordinate 191,161 downwards.
TTGTGGGATTGTTCCTTAAATTTTGTGGGATATTTCTGGAATTACGTGGGGGTTTTGTGGAATTTTGAGGGATATTGATGAGACTTGAAGAATTTTGAAGGATATTTGTGGAATTTTGTGGGAACTGGAGGTGATTTTGTGGGATGTTTCTGGAATTTGGTGACATTTTTAAGAATTTTGTGGAATTTTTGTGGAATTTTGTGGGATTCTGAGGAGACTTGAAGAATTTTTTTTTATTTTTCTTAGATTGTGTGGAAATTTGTGGAGATTTTGTGGGATGTTTCTGGAATCTGGTAGGGTTTTGAGAAGGTGTAGGGAATTTGGTGGGAGTTTTCTGCCATTTTATGGGGTTTTCCTTTAATTTTGTGGGATATTGAGGAGATTTTGTGGGATGTTTCAGGAATTTGGTGACATTTTTAAGAATTTTGTGGAATTTTTGTGGAATTTTGTAAGATGCTGAGGAGACTTGAAGAATTTTGTGGGATCTTCTCAGATTGTGTGGAAATTTGTGGAGATTTTGTGGGATGTTTGAGGAATTTGGTAGGGTTTTGAGAAGTTTTAGGGAATTTGGTGGGAGTTTTCTGCCATTTTGTGGGATTGTTCCTTAAATTTTGTGGGCTGTTTCTGGAATTACGTGGGGGTTTTGTGGAATTTTGAGAGATATTGAGGAGACAAGAAGAATTTTGAGTCAATTATCTTAGATTCTGTGGAACTTGGTAAAGATTTTGTGGGCTATTTCAAATATTTGATATGGTTTTGAGAAGATTTAAGGATTTTTTTGTGACTTTTCTGCAATTTTGTGAGATTTTTTCTGAATGTTGTGGGATTTTTCTGGAATGTTGTGGGATATTGATGAGACTTGAAGAATTTTGAAGGATATTTCTGGAATTTTGTGGAAATTGGAGGAGATTTTGTGGGATGTTTCTGGAATTTGGTGACAAGTTTAAGAATTTTGTGGAATTTTTGTGGAATTTTGTGGGGTATTGAGGAGAGTTGAAGAATTTTGTGGGATTTTTCTTAGATTGTGTGGAAATTTGTGGAGATTTTGTGGGATTGTTCCTTGAATTTGTTTGTGTATAGAGACGATTTAGGGAATTTTGTGGAAGTTTATTGCCATTTTGTTGGATTGTTCCTTAAATTTTGTGGGATATTTCTAGAATTACATGGGGGTTTTGTGGAATTTTGAGGGATATTGATGAGACTTGAGGAATTTTGAAGGATATTTGTGGAATTTTGTGGGAATTGGAGGTGATTTTGTGGGATGTTTCAGGAATTTGGTGACATTTTTAAGAATTTTGTGGAATTTTTGTGGAATTTTGTAAGATGCTGAGGAGACTTGAAGAATTTTGTGGGATCTTCTCAGATTGTGTGGAAATTTGTGGAGATTTTGTGGGATGTTTGAGGAATTTGGTAGGGTTTTGAGAAGTTTTAGGGAATTTGGTGGGAGTTTTCTGCCATTTTGTGGGATTTTTCCTTAAATTTTGTGTGATATTTCTGGAATTACATGGGGGTTTTGTGGAATTTTGAGGGATATTGATGAGACTTGAAGAATTTTGAAGGATATTTGTGGAATTTTGTGGGAACTGGAGGTGATTTTGTGGGATGTTTCTGGAATTTGGTGACATTTTTAAGAATTTTGTGGAATTTTTGTGGAATTTTGTGGAATTATGAGGAGACTTGAAGAATTTTTTTTTATTTTTCTTAGATTGTGTGGAAATTTGTGGAGATTTTGTGGGATGTTTCTGGAATCTGGTAGGGTTTTGAGAAGGTGTAGGGAATTTGGTGGGAGTTTTCTGCCATTTTATGGGGTTTTCCTTTAATTTTGTGGGATATTGAGGAGATTTTGTGGGATGTTTCAGGAATTTGGTGACATTTTTAAGAATTTTGTGGAATTTTTGTGGAATTTTGTAAGATGCTGAGGAGACTTGAAGAATTTTGTGGGATCTTCTCAGATTGTGTGGAAATTTGTGGAGATTTTGTGGGATGTTTGAGGAATTTGGTAGGGTTTTGAGAAGTTTTAGGGAATTTGGTGGGAGTTTTCTGCCATTTTGTGGGATTGTTCCTTAAATTTTGTGGGATATTTCTGGAATTACGTGGGGGTTTTGTGGAATTTTGAGGGATATTGATGAGACTTGAAGAATTTTGAAGGATATTTGTGGAATTTTGTGGGAACTGGAGGTGATTTTGTGGGATGTTTCTGGAATTTGGTGACATTTTTAAGAATTTTGTGTAATTTTTGTGGAATTTTGTGGGATTCTGAGGAGACTTGAAGAATTTTTTTTTATTTTTCTTAGATTGTGTGGAAATTTGTGGAGATTTTGTGGGATGTTTCTGGAATCTGGTAGGGTTTTGAGAAGGTGTAGGGAATTTGGTGGGAGTTTTCTGCCATTTTATGGGGTTTTCCTTTAATTTTGTGGGATATTGAGGAGATTTTGTGGGATGTTTCAGGAATTTGGTGACATTTTTAAGAATTTTGTGGAATTTTTGTGGAATTTTGTAAGATGCTGAGGAGACTTGAAGAATTTTGTGGGATCTTCTCAGATTGTGTGGAAATTTGTGGAGATTTTGTGGGATGTTTGAGGAATTTGGTAGGGTTTTGAGAAGTTTTAGGGAATTTGGTGGGAGTTTTCTGCCATTTTGTGGGATTGTTCCTTAAATTTTGTGGGATATTTCTGGAATTACGTGGGGGTTTTGTGGAATTTTGAGGGATATTGATGAGACTTGAAGAATTTTGAAGGATATTTGTGGAATTTTGTGGGAACTGGAGGTGATTTTGTGGGATGTTTCTGGAATTTGGTGACATTTTTAAGAATTTTGTGTAATTTTTGTGGAATTTTGTGGAATTATGAGGAGACTTGAAGAATTTTTTTTTATTTTTCTTAGATTGTGTGGAAATTTGTGGAGATTTTGTGGGATGTTTCTGGAATCTGGTAGGGTTTTGAGAAGGTGTAGGGAATTTGGTGGGAGTTTTCTGCCATTTTATGGGGTTTTCCTTTAATTATGTGGGATATTGAGGAGATTTTGTGGGATGTTTCAGGAATTTGGTGACATTTTTAAGAATTTTTTGGAATTTTTGTGGAATTTTGTAAGATGCTGAGGAGACTTGAAGAATTTTGTGGGATCTTCTCAGATTGTGTGGAAATTTGTGGAGATTTTGTGGGATGTTTGAGGAATTTGGTAGGGTTTTGAGAGGTTTTAGGGAATTTGGTGGGAGTTTTCTGCCATTTTGTGGGATTGTTCCTTAAATTTTTTGGGATATTTCTGGAATTACGTGGGGGTTTTGTGGAATTTTGAGGGATATTGATGAGACTTGAAGAATTTTGAAGGATATTTGTGGAATTTTGTGGGAACTGGAGGTGATTTTGTGGGATGTTTCTGGAATTTGGTGACATTTTTAAGAATTTTGTGGAATTTTTGTGGAATTTTGTGGAATTATGAGGAGACTTGAAGAATTTTTTTTTATTTTTCTTAGATTGTGTGGAAATTTGTGGAGATTTTGTTGGATGTTTCTGGAATCTGGTAGGGTTTTGAGAAGGTGTAGGGAATTTGGTGGGAGTTTTCTGCCATTTTATGGGGTTTTCCTTTAATTTTGTGGGATATTGAGGAGATTTTGTGGGATGTTTCAGGAATTTGGTGACATTTTTAAGAATTTTGTGGAATTTTTGTGGAATTTTGTAAGATGCTGAGGAGACTTGAAGAATTTTGTGGGATCTTCTCAGATTGTGTGGAAATTTGTGGAGATTTTGTGGGATGTTTGAGGAATTTGGTAGGGTTTTGAGAAGTTTTAGGGAATTTGGTGGGAGTTTTCTGCCATTTTGTGGGATTGTTCCTTAAATTTTGTGGGCTGTTTCTGGAATTACGTGGGGGTTTTGTGGAATTTTGAGAGATATTGAGGAGACAAGAAGAATTTTGAGTCAATTATCTTAGATTCTGTGGAACTTGGTCAAGATTTTGTGGGCTATTTCAAATATTTGATATGGTTTTGAGAAGATTTAAGGATTTTTTTGTGACTTTTCTGCAATTTTGTGGGATTTGGCTGCAATTTTGTGGGATTTTTTCTGAATGTTGTGGGATTTTTCTGGAATGTTGTGGGATATTGATGAGACTTGAAGAATTTTGAAGGATATTTCTGGAATTGTGTGGAAATTGGAGGAGATTTTGTGGGATGTTTCTGGAATTTGGTGACAAGTTTAAGAATTTTGTGGAATTTTTGTGGAATTTTGTGGGGTATTGAGGAGAGTTGAAGAATTTTGTGGGATTTTTCTTAGATTGTGTGGAAATTTGTGGAGATTTTGTGGGATTGTTCCTTGAATTTGTTTGTGTATAGAGACGATTTAGGGAATTTTGTGGAAGTTTATTGCCATTTTGTTGGATTGTTCCTTAAATTTTGTGGGATATTTCTAGAATTACATGGGGGTTTTGTGGAATTTTGAGGAATATTGATGAGACTTGAGGAATTTTGAAGGATATTTGTGGAATTTTGTGGGAATTGGAGGTGATTTTGTGGGATGTTTCAGGAATTTGGTGACATTTTTAAGAATTTTGTGGAATTTTTGTGGAATTTTGTAAGATGCTGAGGAGACTTGAAGAATTTTGTGGGATCTTCTCAGATTGTGTGGAAATTTGTGGAGATTTTGTGGGATGTTTCAGGAATTTGGTAGAGTTTTGAGAAGTTTTAGGGAATTTGGTGGGAGTTTTCTGCCATTTTGTGGGATTTTTCCTTAAATTTTGTGGGATATTTCTGGAATTACGTGGGGGTTTTGTGGAATTTTGAGGGATATTGATGAGACTTGAAGAATTTTGAAGGATATTTGTGGAATTTTGTGGGAACTGGAGGTGATTTTGTGGGATGTTTCTGGAATTTGGTGACATTTTTAAGAATTTTGTGGAATTTTTGTGGAATTTTGTGGAATTATGAGGAGACTTGAAGAATTTTTTTTTATTTTTCTTAGATTGTGTGGAAATTTGTGGAGATTTTGTGGGATGTTTCTGGAATCTGGTAGGGTTTTGAGAAGGTGTAGGGAATTTGGTGGGAGTTTTCTGCCATTTTATGGGGTTTTCCTTTAATTTTGTGGGATATTGAGGAGATTTTGTGGGATGTTTCAGGAATTTGGTGACATTTTTAAGAATTTTGTGGAATTTTTGTGGAATTTTGTAAGATGCTGAGGAGACTTGAAGAATTTTGTGGGATCTTCTCAGATTGTGTGGAAATTTGTGGAGATTTTGTGGGATGTTTGAGGAATTTGGTAGGGTTTTGAGAAGTTTTAGGGAATTTGGTGGGAGTTTTCTGCCATTTTGTGGGGTTGTTCCTTAAATTTTGTGGGATATTTCTGGAATTACGTGGGGGTTTTGTGGAATTTTGAGGGATATTGATGAGACTTGAAGAATTTTGAAGGATATTTGTGGAATTTTGTGGGAACTGGAGGTGATTTTGTGGGATGTTTCTGGAATTTGGTGACATTTTTAAGAATTTTGTGTAATTTTTGTGGAATTTTGTGGGATTATGAGGAGACTTGAAGAATTTTTTTTTATTTTTCTTAGATTGTGTGGAAATTTGTGGAGATTTTGTGGGATGTTTCTGGAATCTGGTAGGGTTTTGAGAAGGTGTAGGGAATTTGGTGGGAGTTTTCTGCCATTTTATGGGGTTTTCCTTTAATTATGTGGGATATTGAGGAGATTTTGTGGGATGTTTCAGGAATTTGGTGACATTTTTAAGAATTTTTTGGAATTTTTGTGGAATTTTGTAAGATGCTGAGGAGACTTGAAGAATTTTTTTGGATTTTTCTTAGATTGTGTGGAAATTTGTGGAGATTTTGTGGGATGTTTGAGGAATTTGGTAGGGTTTTGAGAGGTTTTAGGGAATTTGGTGGGAGTTTTCTGCCATTTTGTGGGATTGTTCCTTAAATTTTGTGGGATATTTCTGGAATTACGTGGGGGTTTTGTGGAATTTTGAGGGATATTGATGAGACTTGAAGAATTTTGAAGGATATTTGTGGAATTTTGTGGGAACTGGAGGTGATTTTGTGGGATGCTTCTGGAATTTGGTGACATTTTTAAGAATTTTGTGGAATTTTTGTGGAATTTTGTGGAATTATGAGGAGACTTGAAGAATTTTTTTTTATTTTTCTTAGATTGTGTGGAAATTTGTGGAGATTTTGTGGGATGTTTCTGGAATCTGGTAGGGTTTTGAGAAGGTGTAGGGAATTTGGTGGGAGTTTTCTGCCATTTTATGGGGTTTTCCTTTAATTTTGTGGGATATTGAGGAGATTTTGTGGGATGTTTCAGGAATTTGGTGACATTTTTAAGAATTTTGTGGAATTTTTGTGGAATTTTGTAAGATGCTGAGGAGACTTGAAGAATTTTGTGGGATCTTCTCAGATTGTGTGGAAATTTGTGGAGATTTTGTGGGATGTTTGAGGAATTTGGTAGGGTTTTGAGAAGTTTTAGGGAATTTGGTGGGAGTTTTCTGCCATTTTGTGGGATTTTTCCTTAAATTTTGTGGGATATTTCTGGAATTACGTGGGGGTTTTGTGGAATTTTGAGGGATATTGATGAGACTTGAAGAATTTTGAAGGATATTTGTGGAATTTTGTGGGAACTGGAGGTGATTTTGTGGGATGTTTCTGGAATTTGGTGACATTTTTAAGAATTTTGTGGAATTTTTGTGGAATTTTGTGGGATTCTGAGGAGACTTGAAGAATTTTTTTTTATTTTTCTTAGATTGTGTGGAAATTTGTGGAGATTTTGTGGGATGTTTCTGGAATCTGGTAGGGTTTTGAGAAGGTGTAGGGAATTTGGTGGGAGTTTTCTGCCATTTTATGGGGTTTTCCTTTAATTTTGTGGGATATTGAGGAGATTTTGTGGGATGTTTCAGGAATTTGGTGACATTTTTAAGAATTTTGTGGAATTTTTGTGGAATTTTGTAAGATGCTGAGGAGACTTGAAGAATTTTGTGGGATCTTCTCAGATTGTGTGGAAATTTGTGGAGATTTTGTGGGATGTTTGAGGAATTTGGTAGGGTTTTGAGAAGTTTTAGGGAATTTGGTGGGAGTTTTCTGCCATTTTGTGGGATTGTTCCTTAAATTTTGTGGGATATTTCTGGAATTACGTGGGGGTTTTGTGGAATTTTGAGGGATATTGATGAGACTTGAAGAATTTTGAAGGATATTTGTGGAATTTTGTGGGAACTGGAGGTGATTTTGTGGGATGTTTCTGGAATTTGGTGACATTTTTAAGAATTTTGTGGAATTTTTGTGGAATTTTGTGGAATTATGAGGAGACTTGAAGAATTTTTTTTTATTTTTCTTAGATTGTGTGGAAATTTGTGGAGATTTTGTGGGATGTTTCTGGAATCTGGTAGGGTTTTGAGAAGGTGTAGGGAATTTGGTGGGAGTTTTCTGCCATTTTATGGGGTTTTCCTTTAATTATGTGGGATATTGAGGAGATTTTGTGGGATGTTTCAGGAATTTGGTGACATTTTTAAGAATTTTTTGGAATTTTTGTGGAATTTTGTAAGATGCTGAGGAGACTTGAAGAATTTTGTGGGATCTTCTCAGATTGTGTGGAAATTTGTGGAGATTTTGTGGGATGTTTGAGGAATTTGGTAGGGTTTTGAGAGGTTTTAGGGAATTTGGTGGGAGTTTTCTGCCATTTTGTGGGATTGTTCCTTAAATTTTTTGGGATATTTCTGGAATTACGTGGGGGTTTTGTGGAATTTTGAGGGATATTGATGAGACTTGAAGAATTTTGAAGGATATTTGTGGAATTTTGTGGGAACTGGAGGTGATTTTGTGGGATGTTTCAGGAATTTGGTGACATTTTTAAGAATTTTTTGGAATTTTTGTGGAATTTTGTGGGATTCTGAGGAGACTTGAAGAATTTTTTTTTATTTTTCTTAGATTGTGTGGAAATTTGTGGAGATTTTGTGGGATGTTTCTGGAATCTGGTAGGGTTTTGAGAAGGTGTAGGGAATTTGGTGGGAGTTTTCTGCCATTTTATGGGGTTTTCCTTTAATTTTGTGGGATATTGAGGAGATTTTGTGGGATGTTTCAGGAATTTGGTGACATTTTTAAGAATTTTGTGGAATTTTTGTGGAATTTTGTAAGATGCTGAGGAGACTTGAAGAATTTTGTGGGATCTTCTCAGATTGTGTGGAAATCTGTGGAGATTTTGTGGGATGTTTGAGGAATTTGGTAGGGTTTTGAGAAGTTTTAGGGAATTTGGTGGGAGTTTTCTGCCATTTTGTGGGATTGTTCCTTAAATTTTGTGGGATATTTCTGGAATTACGTGGGGGTTTTGTGGAATTTTGAGGGATATTGATGAGACTTGAAGAATTTTGAAGGATATTTGTGGAATTTTGTGGGAACTGGAGGTGATTTTGTGGGATGTTTCTGGAATTTGGTGACATTTTTAAGAATTTTGTGGAATTTTTGTAGAATTTTGTGGGATTCTGAGGAGACTTGAAGAATTTTTTTTTATTTTTCTTAGATTGTGTGGAAATTTGTGGAGATTTTGTGGGATGTTTCTGGAATCTGGTAGGGTTTTGAGAAGGTGTAGGGAATTTGGTGGGAGTTTTCTGCCATTTTATGGGGTTTTCCTTTAATTTTGTGGGATATTGAGGAGATTTTGTGGGATGTTTCAGGAATTTGGTGACATTTTTAAGAATTTTGTGGAATTTTTGTGGAATTTTGTAAGATGCTGAGGAGACTTGAAGAATTTTGTGGGATCTTCTCAGATTGTGTGGAAATTTGTGGAGATTTTGTGGGATGTTTGAGGAATTTGGTAGGGTTTTGAGAAGTTTTAGGGAATTTGGTGGGAGTTTTCTGCCATTTTGTGGGATTGTTCCTTAAATTTTGTGGGATATTTCTGGAATTACGTGGGGGTTTTGTGGAATTTTGAGGGATATTGATGAGACTTGAAGAATTTTGAAGGATATTTGTGGAATTTTGTGGGAACTGGAGGTGATTTTGTGGGATGTTTCTGGAATTTGGTGACATTTTTAAGAATTTTGTGGAATTTTTGTAGAATTTTGTGGGATTCTGAGGAGACTTGAAGAATTTTTTTTTATTTTTCTTAGATTGTGTGGAAATTTGTGGAGATTTTGTGGGATGTTTCTGGAATCTGGTAGGGTTTTGAGAAGGTGTAGGGAATTTGGTGGGAGTTTTCTGCCATTTTATGGGGTTTTCCTTTAATTTTGTGGGATATTGAGGAGATTTTGTGGGATGTTTCAGGAATTTGGTGACATTTTTAAGAATTTTGTGGAATTTTTGTGGAATTTTGTAAGATGCTGAGGAGACTTGAAGAATTTTGTGGGATCTTCTCAGATTGTGTGGAAATTTGTGGAGATTTTGTGGGATGTTTGAGGAATTTGGTAGGGTTTTGAGAAGTTTTAGGGAATTTGGTGGGAGTTTTCTGCCATTTTGTGGGATTGTTCCTTAAATTTTGTGGGCTGTTTCTGGAATTACGTGGGGGTTTTGTGGAATTTTGAGAGATATTGAGGAGACAAGAAGAATTTTGAGTCAATTATCTTAGATTCTGTGGAACTTGGTAAAGATTTTGTGGGCTATTTCAAATATTTGATATGGTTTTGAGAAGATTTAAGGATTTTTTTGTGACTTTTCTGCAATTTTGTGGGATTTGGCTGCAATTTTGTGGGATTTTTTCTGAATGTTGTGGGATTTTTCTGGAATGTTGTGGGATATTGATGAGACTTGAAGAATTTTGAAGGATATTTCTGGAATTTTGTGGAAATTGGAGGAGATTTTGTGGGATGTTTCTGGAATTTGGTGACAAGTTTAAGAATTTTGTGGAATTTTTGTGGAATTTTGTGGGGTATTGAGGAGAGTTGAAGAATTTTGTGGGATTTTTCTTAGATTGTGTGGAAATTTGTGGAGATTTTGTGGGATTGTTCCTTGAATTTGTTTGTGTTTAGAGACGATTTAGGCAATTTTGTGGAAGTTTATTGCCATTTTGTTATAATGTTCCTTAAATTTTGTGGGATATTTCTAGAATTACATGGGGGTTTTTTGGAATTTTGAGGGATATTGATGAGACTTGAGGAATTTTGAAGGATATTTGTGGAATTTTGTGGGAATTGGAGGTGATTTTGTGGGATGTTTCAGGAATTTGGTGACATTTTTAAGAATTTTGTGGAATTTTTGTGGAATTTTGTAAGATGCTGAGGAGACTTGAAGAATTTTGTGGGATCTTCTCAGATTGTGTGGAAATTTGTGGAGATTTTGTGGGATGTTTCAGGAATTTGGTAGAGTTTTGAGAAGTTTTAGGGAATTTGGTGGGAGTTTTCTGCCATTTTGTGGGATTTTTCCTTAAATTTTGTGTGATATTTCTGGAATTACATGGGGGTTTTGTGGAATTTTGAGGGATATTGATGAGACTTGAAGAATTTTGAAGGATATTTGTGGAATTTTGTGGGAACTGGAGGTGATTTTGTGGGATGTTTCTGGAATTTGGTGACATTTTTAAGAATTTTGTGGAATTTTTGTGGAATTTTGTGGAATTATGAGGAGACTTGAAGAATTTTTTTTTATTTTTCTTAGATTGTGTGGAAATTTGTGGAGATTTTGTGGGATGTTTCTGGAATCTGGTAGGGTTTTGAGAAGGTGTAGGGAATTTGGTGGGAGTTTTCTGCCATTTTATGGGGTTTTCCTTTAATTTTGTGGGATATTGAGGAGATTTTGTGGGATGTTTCAGGAATTTGGTGACATTTTTAAGAATTTTGTGGAATTTTTGTGGAATTTTGTAAGATGCTGAGGAGACTTGAAGAATTTTGTGGGATCTTCTCAGATTGTGTGGAAATTTGTGGAGATTTTGTGGGATGTTTGAGGAATTTGGTAGGGTTTTGAGAAGTTTTAGGGAATTTGGTGGGAGTTTTCTGCCATTTTGTGGGATTGTTCCTTAAATTTTGTGGGCTGTTTCTGGAATTACGTGGGGGTTTTGTGGAATTTTGAGGGATATTGATGAGACTTGAAGAATTTTGAAGGATATTTGTGGAATTTTGTGGGAACTGGAGGTGATTTTGTGGGATGTTTCTGGAATTTGGTGACATTTTTAAGAATTTTGTGTAATTTTTGTGGAATTTTGTGGAATTATGAGGAGACTTGAAGAATTTTTTTTTATTTTTCTTAGATTGTGTGGAAATTTGTGGAGATTTTGTGGGATGTTTCTGGAATCTGGTAGGGTTTTGAGAAGGTGTAGGGAATTTGGTGGGAGTTTTCTGCCATTTTATGGGGTTTTCCTTTAATTATGTGGGATATTGAGGAGATTTTGTGGGATGTTTCAGGAATTTGGTGACATTTTTAAGAATTTTTTGGAATTTTTGTGGAATTTTGTAAGATGCTGAGGAGACTTGAAGAATTTTGTGGGATCTTCTCAGATTGTGTGGAAATTTGTGGAGATTTTGTGGGATGTTTGAGGAATTTGGTAGGGTTTTGAGAGGTTTTAGGGAATTTGGTGGGAGTTTTCTGCCATTTTGTTGGATTGTTCCTTAAATTTTGTGGGATATTTCTAGAATTACATGGGGGTTTTGTGGAATTTTGAGGGATATTGATGAGACTTGAGGAATTTTGAAGGATATTTGTGGAATTTTGTGGGAATTGGAGGTGATTTTGTGGGATGTTTCAGGAATTTGGTGACATTTTTAAGAATTTTGTGGAATTTTTGTGGAATTTTGTAAGATGCTGAGGAGACTTGAAGAATTTTGTGGGATCTTCTCAGATTGTGTGGAAATTTGTGGAGATTTTGTGGGATGTTTCAGGAATTTGGTAGAGTTTTGAGAAGTTTTAGGGAATTTGGTGGGAGTTTTCTGCCATTTTGTGGGATTTTTCCTTAAATTTTGTGTGATATTTCTGGAATTACATGGGGGTTTTGTGGAATTTTGAGGGATATTGATGAGACTTGAAGAATTTTGAAGGATATTTGTGGAATTTTGTGGGAACTGGAGGTGATTTTGTGGGATGTTTCTGGAATTTGGTGACATTTTTAAGAATTTTGTGTAATTTTTGTGGAATTTTGTGGAATTATGAGGAGACTTGAAGAATTTTTTTTTATTTTTCTTAGATTGTGTGGAAATTTGTGGAGATTTTGTGGGATGTTTCTGGAATCTGGTAGGGTTTTGAGAAGGTGTAGGGAATTTGGTGGGAGTTTTCTGCCATTTTATGGGGTTTTCCTTTAATTTTGTGGGATATTGAGGAGATTTTGTGGGATGTTTCAGGAATTTGGTGACATTTTTAAGAATTTTGTGGAATTTTTGTGGAATTTTGTAAGATGCTGAGGAGACTTGAAGAATTTTGTGGGATCTTCTCAGATTGTGTGGAAATTTGTGGAGATTTTGTGGGATGTTTCAGGAATTTGGTAGAGTTTTGAGAAGTTTTAGGGAATTTGGTGGGAGTTTTCTGCCATTTTGTGGGATTTTTCCTTAAATTTTGTGTGATATTTCTGGAATTACATGGGGGTTTTGTGGAATTTTGAGGGATATTGATGAGACTTGAAGAATTTTGAAGGATATTTGTGGAATTTTGTGGGAACTGGAGGTGATTTTGTGGGATGTTTCTGGAATTTGGTGACATTTTTAAGAATTTTGTGGAATTTTTGTGGAATTTTGTGGAATTATGAGGAGACTTGAAGAATTTTTTTTTATTTTTCTTAGATTGTGTGGAAATTTGTGGAGATTTTGTGGGATGTTTCTGGAATCTGGTAGGGTTTTGAGAAGGTGTAGGGAATTTGGTGGGAGTTTTCTGCCATTTTATGGGGTTTTCCTTTAATTTTGTGGGATATTGAGGAGATTTTGTGGGATGTTTCAGGAATTTGGTGACATTTTTAAGAATTTTGTGGAATTTTTGTGGAATTTTGTAAGATGCTGAGGAGACTTGAAGAATTTTGTGGGATCTTCTCAGATTGTGTGGAAATTTGTGGAGATTTTGTGGGATGTTTGAGGAATTTGGTAGGGTTTTGAGAAGTTTTAGGGAATTTGGTGGGAGTTTTCTGCCATTTTGTGGGATTGTTCCTTAAATTTTGTGGGCTGTTTCTGGAATTACGTGGGGGTTTTGTGGAATTTTGAGGGATATTGATGAGACTTGAAGAATTTTGAAGGATATTTGTGGAATTTTGTGGGAACTGGAGGTGATTTTGTGGGATGCTTCTGGAATTTGGTGACATTTTTAAGAATTTTGTGGAATTTTTGTGGAATTTTGTGGAATTATGAGGAGACTTGAAGAATTTTTTTTTATTTTTCTTAGATTGTGTGGAAATTTGTGGAGATTTTGTGGGATGTTTCTGGAATCTGGTAGGGTTTTGAGAAGGTGTAGGGAATTTGGTGGGAGTTTTCTGCCATTTTATGGGGTTTTCCTTTAATTTTGTGGGATATTGAGGAGATTTTGTGGGATGTTTCAGGAATTTGGTGACATTTTTAAGAATTTTGTGGAATTTTTGTGGAATTTTGTAAGATGCTGAGGAGACTTGAAGAATTTTGTGGGATCTTCTCAGATTGTGTGGAAATTTGTGGAGATTTTGTGGGATGTTTGAGGAATTTGGTAGGGTTTTGAGAAGTTTTAGGGAATTTGGTGGGAGTTTTCTGCCATTTTGTGGGATTTTTCCTTAAATTTTGTGGGATATTTCTGGAATTACGTGGGGGTTTTGTGGAATTTTGAGGGATATTGATGAGACTTGAAGAATTTTGAAGGATATTTGTGGAATTTTGTGGGAACTGGAGGTGATTTTGTGGGATGTTTCTGGAATTTGGTGACATTTTTAAGAATTTTGTGGAATTTTTGTGGAATTTTGTGGGATTCTGAGGAGACTTGAAGAATTTTTTTTTATTTTTCTTAGATTGTGTGGAAATTTGTGGAGATTTTGTGGGATGTTTCTGGAATCTGGTAGGGTTTTGAGAAGGTGTAGGGAATTTGGTGGGAGTTTTCTGCCATTTTATGGGGTTTTCCTTTAATTTTGTGGGATATTGAGGAGATTTTGTGGGATGTTTCAGGAATTTGGTGACATTTTTAAGAATTTTGTGGAATTTTTGTGGAATTTTGTAAGATGCTGAGGAGACTTGAAGAATTTTGTGGGATCTTCTCAGATTGTGTGGAAATTTGTGGAGATTTTGTGGGATGTTTGAGGAATTTGGTAGGGTTTTGAGAAGTTTTAGGGAATTTGGTGGGAGTTTTCTGCCATTTTGTGGGATTGTTCCTTAAATTTTGTGGGATATTTCTGGAATTACGTGGGGGTTTTGTGGAATTTTGAGGGATATTGATGAGACTTGAAGAATTTTGAAGGATATTTGTGGAATTTTGTGGGAACTGGAGGTGATTTTGTGGGATGTTTCTGGAATTTGGTGACATTTTTAAGAATTTTGTGGAATTTTTGTGGAATTTTGTGGAATTATGAGGAGACTTGAAGAATTTTTTTTTATTTTTCTTAGATTGTGTGGAAATTTGTGGAGATTTTGTGGGATGTTTCTGGAATCTGGTAGGGTTTTGAGAAGGTGTAGGGAATTTGGTGGGAGTTTTCTGCCATTTTATGGGGTTTTCCTTTAATTATGTGGGATATTGAGGAGATTTTGTGGGATGTTTCAGGAATTTGGTGACATTTTTAAGAATTTTTTGGAATTTTTGTGGAATTTTGTAAGATGCTGAGGAGACTTGAAGAATTTTGTGGGATCTTCTCAGATTGTGTGGAAATTTGTGGAGATTTTGTGGGATGTTTGAGGAATTTGGTAGGGTTTTGAGAGGTTTTAGGGAATTTGGTGGGAGTTTTCTGCCATTTTGTGGGATTGTTCCTTAAATTTTTTGGGATATTTCTGGAATTACGTGGGGGTTTTGTGGAATTTTGAGGGATATTGATGAGACTTGAAGAATTTTGAAGGATATTTGTGGAATTTTGTGGGAACTGGAGGTGATTTTGTGGGATGTTTCTGGAATTTGGTGACATTTTTAAGAATTTTGTGGAATTTTTGTGGAATTTTGTGGAATTATGAGGAGACTTGAAGAATTTTTTTTTATTTTTCTTAGATTGTGTGGAAATTTGTGGAGATTTTGTTGGATGTTTCTGGAATCTGGTAGGGTTTTGAGAAGGTGTAGGGAATTTGGTGGGAGTTTTCTGCCATTTTATGGGGTTTTCCTTTAATTTTGTGGGATATTGAGGAGATTTTGTGGGATGTTTCAGGAATTTGGTGACATTTTTAAGAATTTTGTGGAATTTTTGTGGAATTTTGTAAGATGCTGAGGAGACTTGAAGAATTTTGTGGGATCTTCTCAGATTGTGTGGAAATCTGTGGAGATTTTGTGGGATGTTTGAGGAATTTGGTAGGGTTTTGAGAAGTTTTAGGGAATTTGGTGGGAGTTTTCTGCCATTTTGTGGGATTGTTCCTTAAATTTTGTGGGATATTTCTGGAATTACGTGGGGGTTTTGTGGAATTTTGAGGGATATTGATGAGACTTGAAGAATTTTGAAGGATATTTGTGGAATTTTGTGGGAACTGGAGGTGATTTTGTGGGATGTTTCTGGAATTTGGTGACATTTTTAAGAATTTTGTGGAATTTTTGTAGAATTTTGTGGGATTCTGAGGAGACTTGAAGAATTTTTTTTTATTTTTCTTAGATTGTGTGGAAATTTGTGGAGATTTTGTGGGATGTTTCTGGAATCTGGTAGGGTTTTGAGAAGGTGTAGGGAATTTGGTGGGAGTTTTCTGCCATTTTATGGGGTTTTCCTTTAATTTTGTGGGATATTGAGGAGATTTTGTGGGATGTTTCAGGAATTTGGTGACATTTTTAAGAATTTTGTGGAATTTTTGTGGAATTTTGTAAGATGCTGAGGAGACTTGAAGAATTTTGTGGGATCTTCTCAGATTGTGTGGAAATTTGTGGAGATTTTGTGGGATGTTTGAGGAATTTGGTAGGGTTTTGAGAAGTTTTAGGGAATTTGGTGGGAGTTTTCTGCCATTTTGTGGGATTGTTCCTTAAATTTTGTGGGATATTTCTGGAATTACGTGGGGGTTTTGTGGAATTTTGAGGGATATTGATGAGACTTGAAGAATTTTGAAGGATATTTGTGGAATTTTGTGGGAACTGGAGGTGATTTTGTGGGATGTTTCTGGAATTTGGTGACATTTTTAAGAATTTTGTGGAATTTTTGTAGAATTTTGTGGGATTCTGAGGAGACTTGAAGAATTTTTTTTTATTTTTCTTAGATTGTGTGGAAATTTGTGGAGATTTTGTGGGATGTTTCTGGAATCTGGTAGGGTTTTGAGAAGGTGTAGGGAATTTGGTGGGAGTTTTCTGCCATTTTATGGGGTTTTCCTTTAATTTTGTGGGATATTGAGGAGATTTTGTGGGATGTTTCAGGAATTTGGTGACATTTTTAAGAATTTTGTGGAATTTTTGTGGAATTTTGTAAGATGCTGAGGAGACTTGAAGAATTTTGTGGGATCTTCTCAGATTGTGTGGAAATTTGTGGAGATTTTGTGGGATGTTTGAGGAATTTGGTAGGGTTTTGAGAAGTTTTAGGGAATTTGGTGGGAGTTTTCTGCCATTTTGTGGGATTGTTCCTTAAATTTTGTGGGCTGTTTCTGGAATTACGTGGGGGTTTTGTGGAATTTTGAGAGATATTGAGGAGACAAGAAGAATTTTGAGTCAATTATCTTAGATTCTGTGGAACTTGGTAAAGATTTTGTGGGCTATTTCAAATATTTGATATGGTTTTGAGAAGATTTAAGGATTTTTTTGTGACTTTTCTGCAATTTTGTGGGATTTGGCTGCAATTTTGTGGGATTTTTTCTGAATGTTGTGGGATTTTTCTGGAATGTTGTGGGATATTGATGAGACTTGAAGAATTTTGAAGGATATTTCTGGAATTTTGTGGAAATTGGAGGAGATTTTGTGGGATGTTTCTGGAATTTGGTGACAAGTTTAAGAATTTTGTGGAATTTTTGTGGAATTTTGTGGGGTATTGAGGAGAGTTGAAGAATTTTGTGGGATTTTTCTTAGATTGTGTGGAAATTTGTGGAGATTTTGTGGGATTGTTCCTTGAATTTGTTTGTGTTTAGAGACGATTTAGGCAATTTTGTGGAAGTTTATTGCCATTTTGTTATATTGTTCCTTAAATTTTGTGGGATATTTCTAGAATTACATGGGGGTTTTTTGGAATTTTGAGGGATATTGATGAGACTTGAGGAATTTTGAAGGATATTTGTGGAATTTTGTGGGAATTGGAGGTGATTTTGTGGGATGTTTCAGGAATTTGGTGACATTTTTAAGAATTTTGTGGAATTTTTGTGGAATTTTGTAAGATGCTGAGGAGACTTGAAGAATTTTGTGGGATCTTCTCAGATTGTGTGGAAATTTGTGGAGATTTTGTGGGATGTTTCAGGAATTTGGTAGAGTTTTGAGAAGTTTTAGGGAATTTGGTGGGAGTTTTCTGCCATTTTGTGGGATTTTTCCTTAAATTTTGTGTGATATTTCTGGAATTACATGGGGGTTTTGTGGAATTTTGAGGGATATTGATGAGACTTGAAGAATTTTGAAGGATATTTGTGGAATTTTGTGGGAACTGGAGGTGATTTTGTGGGATGTTTCTGGAATTTGGTGACATTTTTAAGAATTTTGTGGAATTTTTGTGGAATTTTGTGGAATTATGAGGAGACTTGAAGAATTTTTTTTTATTTTTCTTAGATTGTGTGGAAATTTGTGGAGATTTTGTGGGATGTTTCTGGAATCTGGTAGGGTTTTGAGAAGGTGTAGGGAATTTGGTGGGAGTTTTCTGCCATTTTATGGGGTTTTCCTTTAATTTTGTGGGATATTGAGGAGATTTTGTGGGATGTTTCAGGAATTTGGTGACATTTTTAAGAATTTTGTGGAATTTTTGTGGAATTTTGTAAGATGCTGAGGAGACTTGAAGAATTTTGTGGGATCTTCTCAGATTGTGTGGAAATTTGTGGAGATTTTGTGGGATGTTTGAGGAATTTGGTAGGGTTTTGAGAAGTTTTAGGGAATTTGGTGGGAGTTTTCTGCCATTTTGTGGGATTGTTCCTTAAATTTTGTGGGCTGTTTCTGGAATTACGTGGGGGTTTTGTGGAATTTTGAGGGATATTGATGAGACTTGAAGAATTTTGAAGGATATTTGTGGAATTTTGTGGGAACTGGAGGTGATTTTGTGGGATGTTTCTGGAATTTGGTGACATTTTTAAGAATTTTGTGTAATTTTTGTGGAATTTTGTGGAATTATGAGGAGACTTGAAGAATTTTTTTTTATTTTTCTTAGATTGTGTGGAAATTTGTGGAGATTTTGTGGGATGTTTCTGGAATCTGGTAGGGTTTTGAGAAGGTGTAGGGAATTTGGTGGGAGTTTTCTGCCATTTTATGGGGTTTTCCTTTAATTATGTGGGATATTGAGGAGATTTTGTGGGATGTTTCAGGAATTTGGTGACATTTTTAAGAATTTTTTGGAATTTTTGTGGAATTTTGTAAGATGCTGAGGAGACTTGAAGAATTTTGTGGGATCTTCTCAGATTGTGTGGAAATTTGTGGAGATTTTGTGGGATGTTTGAGGAATTTGGTAGGGTTTTGAGAGGTTTTAGGGAATTTGGTGGGAGTTTTCTGCCATTTTGTTGGATTGTTCCTTAAATTTTGTGGGATATTTCTAGAATTACATGGGGGTTTTGTGGAATTTTGAGGGATATTGATGAGACTTGAGGAATTTTGAAGGATATTTGTGGAATTTTGTGGGAATTGGAGGTGATTTTGTGGGATGTTTCAGGAATTTGGTGACATTTTTAAGAATTTTGTGGAATTTTTGTGGAATTTTGTAAGATGCTGAGGAGACTTGAAGAATTTTGTGGGATCTTCTCAGATTGTGTGGAAATTTGTGGAGATTTTGTGGGATGTTTCAGGAATTTGGTAGAGTTTTGAGAAGTTTTAGGGAATTTGGTGGGAGTTTTCTGCCATTTTGTGGGATTTTTCCTTAAATTTTGTGTGATATTTCTGGAATTACATGGGGGTTTTGTGGAATTTTGAGGGATATTGATGAGACTTGAAGAATTTTGAAGGATATTTGTGGAATTTTGTGGGAACTGGAGGTGATTTTGTGGGATGTTTCTGGAATTTGGTGACATTTTTAAGAATTTTGTGTAATTTTTGTGGAATTTTGTGGAATTATGAGGAGACT
This sequence comes from Cyanistes caeruleus, assembly GCF_971803275.1. NCBI lineage: Eukaryota > Metazoa > Chordata > Aves > Passeriformes > Paridae > Cyanistes > Cyanistes caeruleus. The sequence goes on along the minus strand of NW_028255907.1, from coordinate 171,991 downwards.
TGAAGAATTTTTTTTTATTTTTCTTAGATTGTGTGGAAATTTGTGGAGATTTTGTGGGATGTTTCTGGAATCTGGTAGGGTTTTGAGAAGGTGTAGGGAATTTGGTGGGAGTTTTCTGCCATTTTATGGGGTTTTCCTTTAATTTTGTGGGATATTGAGGAGATTTTGTGGGATGTTTCAGGAATTTGGTGACATTTTTAAGAATTTTGTGGAATTTTTGTGGAATTTTGTAAGATGCTGAGGAGACTTGAAGAATTTTGTGGGATCTTCTCAGATTGTGTGGAAATTTGTGGAGATTTTGTGGGATGTTTCAGGAATTTGGTAGAGTTTTGAGAAGTTTTAGGGAATTTGGTGGGAGTTTTCTGCCATTTTGTGGGATTTTTCCTTAAATTTTGTGTGATATTTCTGGAATTACATGGGGGTTTTGTGGAATTTTGAGGGATATTGATGAGACTTGAAGAATTTTGAAGGATATTTGTGGAATTTTGTGGGAACTGGAGGTGATTTTGTGGGATGTTTCTGGAATTTGGTGACATTTTTAAGAATTTTGTGGAATTTTTGTGGAATTTTGTGGAATTATGAGGAGACTTGAAGAATTTTTTTTTATTTTTCTTAGATTGTGTGGAAATTTGTGGAGATTTTGTGGGATGTTTCTGGAATCTGGTAGGGTTTTGAGAAGGTGTAGGGAATTTGGTGGGAGTTTTCTGCCATTTTATGGGGTTTTCCTTTAATTTTGTGGGATATTGAGGAGATTTTGTGGGATGTTTCAGGAATTTGGTGACATTTTTAAGAATTTTGTGGAATTTTTGTGGAATTTTGTAAGATGCTGAGGAGACTTGAAGAATTTTGTGGGATCTTCTCAGATTGTGTGGAAATTTGTGGAGATTTTGTGGGATGTTTGAGGAATTTGGTAGGGTTTTGAGAAGTTTTAGGGAATTTGGTGGGAGTTTTCTGCCATTTTGTGGGATTGTTCCTTAAATTTTGTGGGCTGTTTCTGGAATTACGTGGGGGTTTTGTGGAATTTTGAGAGATATTGAGGAGACAAGAAGAATTTTGAGTCAATTATCTTAGATTCTGTGGAACTTGGTCAAGATTTTGTGGGCTATTTCAAATATTTGATATGGTTTTGAGAAGATTTAAGGATTTTTTTGTGACTTTTCTGCAATTTTGTGGGATTTGGCTGCAATTTTGTGGGATTTTTTCTGAATGTTGTGGGATTTTTCTGGAATGTTGTGGGATATTGATGAGACTTGAAGAATTTTGAAGGATATTTCTGGAATTGTGTGGAAATTGGAGGAGATTTTGTGGGATGTTTCTGGAATTTGGTGACAAGTTTAAGAATTTTGTGGAATTTTTGTGGAATTTTGTGGGGTATTGAGGAGAGTTGAAGAATTTTGTGGGATTTTTCTTAGATTGTGTGGAAATTTGTGGAGATTTTGTGGGATTGTTCCTTGAATTTGTTTGTGTATAGAGACGATTTAGGGAATTTTGTGGAAGTTTATTGCCATTTTGTTGGATTGTTCCTTAAATTTTGTGGGATATTTCTAGAATTACATGGGGGTTTTGTGGAATTTTGAGGGATATTGATGAGACTTGAGGAATTTTGAAGGATATTTGTGGAATTTTGTGGGAATTGGAGGTGATTTTGTGGGATGTTTCAGGAATTTGGTGACATTTTTAAGAATTTTGTGGAATTTTTGTGGAATTTTGTAAGATGCTGAGGAGACTTGAAGAATTTTGTGGGATCTTCTCAGATTGTGTGGAAATTTGTGGAGATTTTGTGGGATGTTTCAGGAATTTGGTAGAGTTTTGAGAAGTTTTAGGGAATTTGGTGGGAGTTTTCTGCCATTTTGTGGGATTTTTCCTTAAATTTTGTGTGATAATTCTGGAATTACATGGGGGTTTTGTGGAATTTTGAGGGATATTGATGAGACTTGAAGAATTTTGAAGGATATTTGTGGAATTTTGTGGGAACTGGAGGTGATTTTGTGGGATGTTTCTGGAATTTGGTGACATTTTTAAGAATTTTGTGGAATTTTTGTGGAATTTTGTGGAATTATGAGGAGACTTGAAGAATTTTTTTTTATTTTTCTTAGATTGTGTGGAAATTTGTGGAGATTTTGTGGGATGTTTCTGGAATCTGGTAGGGTTTTGAGAAGGTGTAGGGAATTTGGTGGGAGTTTTCTGCCATTTTATGGGGTTTTCCTTTAATTTTGTGGGATATTGAGGAGATTTTGTGGGATGTTTCAGGAATTTGGTGACATTTTTAAGAATTTTGTGGAATTTTTGTGGAATTTTGTAAGATGCTGAGGAGACTTGAAGAATTTTGTGGGATCTTCTCAGATTGTGTGGAAATTTGTGGAGATTTTGTGGGATGTTTCAGGAATTTGGTAGGGTTTTGAGAAGTTTTAGGGAATTTGGTGGGAGTTTTCTGCCATTTTGTGGGATTGTTCCTTAAATTTTGTGGGCTGTTTCTGGAATTACGTGGGGGTTTTGTGGAATTTTGAGGGATATTGATGAGACTTGAAGAATTTTGAAGGATATTTGTGGAATTTTGTGGGAACTGGAGGTGATTTTGTGGGATGTTTCTGGAATTTGGTGACATTTTTAAGAATTTTGTGGAATTTTTGTGGAATTTTGTGGAATTATGAGGAGACTTGAAGAATTTTTTTTTATTTTTCTTAGATTGTGTGGAAATTTGTGGAGATTTTGTGGGATGTTTCTGGAATCTGGTAGGGTTTTGAGAAGGTGTAGGGAATTTGGTGGGAGTTTTCTGCCATTTTATGGGGTTTTCCTTTAATTTTGTGGGATATTGAGGAGATTTTGTGGGATGTTTCAGGAATTTGGTGACATTTTTAAGAATTTTGTGGAATTTTTGTGGAATTTTGTAAGATGCTGAGGAGACTTGAAGAATTTTGTGGGATCTTCTCAGATTGTGTGGAAATTTGTGGAGATTTTGTGGGATGTTTGAGGAATTTGGTAGGGTTTTGAGAAGTTTTAGGGAATTTGGTGGGAGTTTTCTGCCATTTTGTGGGATTTTTCCTTAAATTTTGTGGGCTGTTTCTGGGATTACATGGGGGTTTTGTGGAATTTTGAGGGATATTGATGAGACTTGAAGAATTTTGAAGGATATTTGTGGAATTTTGTGGGAACTGGAGGTGATTTTGTGGGATGTTTCTGGAATTTGGTGACATTTTTAAGAATTTTGTGTAATTTTTGTGGAATTTTGTGGAATTATGAGGAGACTTGAAGAATTTTTTTTTATTTTTCTTAGATTGTGTGGAAATTTGTGGAGATTTTGTGGGATGTTTCTGGAATCTGGTAGGGTTTTGAGAAGGTGTAGGGAATTTGGTGGGAGTTTTCTGCCATTTTATGGGGTTTTCCTTTAATTATGTGGGATATTGAGGAGATTTTGTGGGATGTTTCAGGAATTTGGTGACATTTTTAAGAATTTTTTGGAATTTTTGTGGAATTTTGTAAGATGCTGAGGAGACTTGAAGAATTTTGTGGGATCTTCTCAGATTGTGTGGAAATTTGTGGAGATTTTGTGGGATGTTTGAGGAATTTGGTAGGGTTTTGAGAGGTTTTAGGGAATTTGGTGGGAGTTTTCTGCCATTTTGTGGGATTGTTCCTTAAATTTTTTGGGATATTTCTGGAATTACGTGGGGGTTTTGTGGAATTTTGAGGGATATTGATGAGACTTGAAGAATTTTGAAGGATATTTGTGGAATTTTGTGGGAACTGGAGGTGATTTTGTGGGATGTTTCTGGAATTTGGTGACATTTTTAAGAATTTTGTGGAATTTTTGTAGAATTTTGTGGGATTCTGAGGAGACTTGAAGAATTTTTTTTTATTTTTCTTAGATTGTGTGGAAATTTGTGGAGATTTTGTGGGATGTTTCTGGAATCTGGTAGGGTTTTGAGAAGGTGTAGGGAATTTGGTGGGAGTTTTCTGCCATTTTATGGGGTTTTCCTTTAATTTTGTGGGATATTGAGGAGATTTTGTGGGATGTTTCAGGAATTTGGTGACATTTTTAAGAATTTTGTGGAATTTTTGTGGAATTTTGTAAGATGCTGAGGAGACTTGAAGAATTTTGTGGGATCTTCTCAGATTGTGTGGAAATTTGTGGAGATTTTGTGGGATGTTTGAGGAATTTGGTAGGGTTTTGAGAAGTTTTAGGGAATTTGGTGGGAGTTTTCTGCCATTTTGTGGGATTGTTCCTTAAATTTTGTGGGCTGTTTCTGGAATTACGTGGGGGTTTTGTGGAATTTTGAGAGATATTGAGGAGACAAGAAGAATTTTGAGTCAATTATCTTAGATTCTGTGGAACTTGGTAAAGATTTTGTGGGCTAATTCAAATATTTGATATGGTTTTGAGAAGATTTAAGGATTTTTTTGTGACTTTTCTGCAATTTTGTGGGATTTGGCTGCAATTTTGTGGGATTTTTTCTGAATGTTGTGGGATTTTTCTGGAATGTTGTGGGATATTGATGAGACTTGAAGAATTTTGAAGGATATTTCTGGAATTTTGTGGAAATTGGAGGAGATTTTGTGGGATGTTTCTGGAATTTGGTGACAAGTTTAAGAATTTTGTGGAATTTTTGTGGAATTTTGTGGGGTATTGAGGAGAGTTGAAGAATTTTGTGGGATTTTTCTTAGATTGTGTGGAAATTTGTGGAGATTTTGTGGGATTGTTCCTTGAATTTGTTTGTGTATAGAGACGATTTAGGGAATTTTGTGGAAGTTTATTGCCATTTTGTTGGATTGTTCCTTAAATTTTGTGGGATATTTCTAGAATTACATGGGGGTTTTGTGGAATTTTGAGGGATATTGATGAGACTTGAGGAATTTTGAAGGATATTTGTGGAATTTTGTGGGAATTGGAGGTGATTTTGTGGGATGTTTCAGGAATTTGGTGACATTTTTAAGAATTTTGTGGAATTTTTGTGGAATTTTGTAAGATGCTGAGGAGACTTGAAGAATTTTGTGGGATCTTCTCAGATTGTGTGGAAATTTGTGGAGATTTTGTGGGATGTTTCAGGAATTTGGTAGGGTTTTGAGAAGTTTTAGGGAATTTGGTGGGAGTTTTCTGCCATTTTGTGGGATTTTTCCTTAAATTTTGTGGGCTGTTTCTGGAATTACATGGGGGTTTTGTGGAATTTTGAGGGATATTGATGAGACTTGAAGAATTTTGAAGGATATTTGTGGAATTTTGTGGGAACTGGAGGTGATTTTGTGGGATGTTTCTGGAATTTGGTGACATTTTTAAGAATTTTGTGGAATTTTTGTGGAATTTTGTGGAATTATGAGGAGACTTGAAGAATTTTTTTTTATTTTTCTTAGATTGTGTGGAAATTTGTGGAGATTTTGTGGGATGTTTCTGGAATCTGGTAGGGTTTTGAGAAGGTGTAGGGAATTTGGTGGGAGTTTTCTGCCATTTTATGGGGTTTTCCTTTAATTTTGTGGGATATTGAGGAGATTTTGTGGGATGTTTCAGGAATTTGGTGACATTTTTAAGAATTTTGTGGAATTTTTGTGGAATTTTGTAAGATGCTGAGGAGACTTGAAGAATTTTGTGGGATCTTCTCAGATTGTGTGGAAATTTGTGGAGATTTTGTGGGATGTTTGAGGAATTTGGTAGGGTTTTGAGAAGTTTTAGGGAATTTGGTGGGAGTTTTCTGCCATTTTGTGGGATTGTTCCTTAAATTTTGTGGGATATTTCTGGAATTACGTGGGGGTTTTGTGGAATTTTGAGGGATATTGATGAGACTTGAAGAATTTTGAAGGATATTTGTGGAATTTTGTGGGAACTGGAGGTGATTTTGTGGGATGTTTCTGGAATTTGGTGACATTTTTAAGAATTTAGTGGAATTTTTGTGGAATTTTGTGGAATTATGAGGAGACTTGAAGAATTTTTTTTTATTTTTCTTAGATTGTGTGGAAATTTGTGGAGATTTTGTGGGATGTTTCTGGAATCTGGTAGGATTTGAGAAGGTGTATGGAATTTGGTGGGAGTTTTCTGCCATTTTATGGGGTTTTCCTTTAATTTTGTGGGATATTGAGGAGATTTTGTGGGATGTTTCAGGAATTTGGTGACATTTTATAAGAATTTTGTGGAATTTTTGTGGAATTTTGTAAGATTCTGAGGAGACTTGAAGAATTTTGTGGGATCTTCTCAGATTGTGTGGAAATTTGTGGAGATTTTGTGGGATGTTTCAGGAATTTGGTAGAGTTTTGAGAAGTTTTAGGGAATTTTGTGGGAGTTTTCTGCCATTTTGTGGGATTGTTCCTTAAATTTTGTGGGATATTTCTGGAATTACGTGTGGGTTTTGTGGAATTTTGAGGGATATTGATGAGACTTGAAGAATTTTGAAGGATATTTGTGGAATTTTGTGGGAACTGGAGGTGATTTTGTGGGATGTTTCTGGAATTTGTTGACATTTTTAAGAATTTTGTGTAATTTTTGTGGAATTTTGTGGGATTCTGAGGAGACTTGAAGAATTTTTTTTTATTTTTCTTAGATTGTGTGGAAATTTGTGGAGATTTTGTGGGATGTTTCTGGAATCTGGTAGGGTTTTGAGAAGGTGTAGGGAATTTGGTGGGAGTTTTCTGCCATTTTATGGGGTTTTCCTTTAATTATGTGGGATATTGAGGAGATTTTGTGGGATGTTTCAGGAATTTGGTGACATTTTTAAGAATTTTTTGGAATTTTTGTGGAATTTTGTAAGATGCTGAGGAGACTTGAAGAATTTTGTGGGATCTTCTCAGATTGTGTGGAAATTTGTGGAGATTTTGTGGGATGTTTGAGGAATTTGGTAGGGTTTTGAGAGGTTTTAGGGAATTTGGTGGGAGTTTTCTGCCATTTTGTGGGATTGTTCCTTAAATTTTTTGGGATATTTCTGGAATTACGTGGGGGTTTTGTGGAATTTTGAGGGATATTGATGAGACTTGAAGAATTTTGAAGGATATTTGTGGAATTTTGTGGGAACTGGAGGTGATTTTGTGGGATGTTTCTGGAATTTGGTGACATTTTTAAGAATTTTGTGTAATTTTTGTGGAATTTTGTGGAATTATGAGGAGACTTGAAGAATTTATTTTTATTTTTTCTTAGATTGTGTGGAAATTTGTGGAGATTTTGTGGGATGTTTCTGGAATCTGGTAGGGTTTTGAGAAGGTGTAGGGAATTTGGTGGGAGTTTTCTGCCATTTTATGGGGTTTTCCTTTAATTTTGTGGGATATTGAGGAGATTTTGTGGGATGTTTCAGGAATTTGGTGACATTTTTAAGAATTTTGTGGAATTTTTGTGGAATTTTGTAAGATGCTGAGGAGACTTGAAGAATTTTGTGGGATCTTCTCAGATTGTGTGGAAATTTGTGGAGATTTTGTGGGATGTTTGAGGAATTTGGTAGGGTTTTGAGAAGTTTTAGGGAATTTGGTGGGAGTTTTCTGCCATTTTGTGGGATTTTTCCTTAAATTTTGTGGGATATTTCTGGAATTACGTGGGGGTTTTGTGGAATTTTGAGGGATATTGATGAGACTTGAAGAATTTTGAAGGATATTTGTGGAATTTTGTGGGGACTGGAGGTGATTTTGTGGGATGTTTCTGGAATTTGGTGACATTTTTAAGAATTTTGTGGAATTTTTGTGGAATTTTGTGGGATTCTGAGGAGACTTGAAGAATTTTTTTTTATTTTTCTTAGATTGTCTGGAAATTTGTGGAGATTTTGTGGGATGTTTCTGGAATCTGGTAGGGTTTTGAGAAGGTGTAGGGAATTTGATGGGAGTTTTCTGCCATTTTATGGGGTTTTCCTTTAATTTTGTGGGATATTGAGGAGATTTTGTGGGATGTTTCGGGAATTTGGTGACATTTTTAAGAATTTTGTGGAATTTTTGTGGAATTTTGTAAGATGCTGAGGAGACTTGAAGAATTTTGTGGGATCTTCTCAGATTGTGTGGAAATTTGTGGAGATTTTGTGGGATGTTTGAGGAATTTGGTAGGGTTTTGAGAAGTTTTAGGGAATTTGGTGGGAGTTTTCTGCCATTTTGTGGGATTGTTCCTTAAATTTTGTGGGCTGTTTCTGGAATTACGTGGGGGTTTTGTGGAATTTTGAGAGATATTGAGGAGACAAGAAGAATTTTGAGTCAATTATCTTAGATTCTGTGGAACTTGGTCAAGATTTTGTGGGCTATTTCAAATATTTGATATGGTTTTGAGAAGATTTAAGGATTTTTTTGTGACTTTTCTGCAATTTTGTGGGATTTGGCTGCAATTTTGTGGGATTTTTTCTGAATGTTGTGGGATTTTTCTGGAATGTTGTGGGATATTGATGAGACTTGAAGAATTTTGAAGGATATTTCTGGAATTGTGTGGAAATTGGAGGAGATTTTATGGGATGTTTCTGGAATTTGGTGACAAGTTTAAGAATTTTGTGGAATTTTTGTGGAATTTTGTGGGGTATTGAGGAGAGTTGAAGAATTTTGTGGGATTTTTCTTAGATTGTGTGGAAATTTGTGGAGATTTTGTGGGATGTTTCTGGAATCTGGTAGGATTTGAGAAGGTGTAGGGAATTTGGTGGGAGTTTTCTGCCATTTTATGGGGTTTTCCTTTAATTTTGTGGGCTGTTTCTGGAATTACGTGTGGGTTTTGTGGAATTTTGAGGGATATTGAGGAGACAAGAAGAATTTTGAGTCAATTATCTTAGATTCTGTGGAACTTGGTAAAGATTTTGTGGGATATTTCAAATATTTGATATGGTTTTGAGAAGATTTAAGGATTTTTTGGTGACTTTTCTGCAATTTTGTGGGATTTGGCTGCAATTTTGTGGGATTTTTTCTGAATGTTGTGGGATTTTTCTGGAATGTTGTGGGATATTGATGAGACTTGAAGAATTTTGAAGGATATTTCTGGAATTGTGTGGAAATTGGAGGAGATTTTGTGGGATGTTTCTAGAATTTGGTGACATTTTTGAGAATTTTGTGGAATTTTTGTGGAATTTTGTGGAATTATGAGGAGACTTGAAGAATTTTGTGGATTTTTCTTAGATTGTGTGGAAATTTGTGGAGATTTTGTGGGATGTTTCTGGAATCTGGTAGGGTTTTGAGAAGGTGTAGGGAATTTGGTGGGAGTTTTCTGCCATTTTATGGGGTTTTCCTTTAATTTTGTGGGATATTGAGGAGATTTTGTGGGATGTTTCAGGAATTTGGTGACATTTTATAAGAATTTAGTGGAATTTTTGTGGAATTTTGTAAGATTCTGAGGAGACTTGAAGAATTTTGTGGGATCTTCTCAGATTGTGTGGAAATTTGTGGAGATTTTGTGGGATGTTTCAGGAATTTGGTAGAGTTTAGAGAAGTTTTAGGGAATTTGGTGGGAGTTTTCTGCCATTTTGTGGGATTGTTCCTTAAATTTTGTGGGCTGTTTCTGGAATTACGTGTGGGTTTTGTGGAATTTTGAGGGATATTGAGGAGACAAGAAGAATTTTGAGTCAATTGTCTTAGATTCTGTGGAACTTGGTTAAGATTTTGTGGGATATTTCAAATATTTGATATGGTTTTGAGAAGATTTAAGGATTTTTTTGTGACTTTTCTGCAATTTTGTGGGATTTGGCTGCAATTTTGTGGGATTTTTTCTGAATGTTGTGGGATTTTTCTGGAATGTTGTGGGATATTGATGAGACTTGAAGAATTTTGAAGGATATTTCTGGAATTGTGTGGAAATTGGAGGAGATTTTGTGGGATGTTTCTGGAATTTGGTGACATTTTTAAGAATTTTGTGGAATTTTTGTGGAATTTTGTGGGGTATTGAGGAGAGTTGAAGAATTTTGTGGGATTTTTCTTAGATTGTGTGGAAATTTGTGGAGATTTTGTGGGATGTTTCTGGAATCTGGTAGGATTTGAGAAGGTGTAGGGAATTTGGTGGGAGTTTTCTGCCATTTTATGGGGTTTTCCTTTAATTTTGTGGGATATTGAGGAGATTTTGTGGGATGTTTCAGGAATTTGGTGACATTTTATAAGAATTTAGTGGAATTTTTGTGGAATTTTGTAAGATTCTGAGGAGACTTGAAGAATTTTGTGGGATCTTCTCAGATTGTGTGGAAATTTGTGGAGATTTTGTGGGATGTTTCAGGAATTTGGTAGAGTTTTGAGAAGTTTTAGGGAATTTTGTGGGAGTTTTCTGCTATTTTATGGGATTTTTGCATCTATTTTGTGGGCTGTTTCTGGAATTACGTGTGGGTTTTGTGGAATTTTGAGGGATATTGAGGAGACTTGAAGAATTTTGAAGGATATTTCTGGAATTTTGAGGAAATTGGAGGAAATTTTTTGGGATGTTTCTGGAATTTGGTAACATTTTAAAGAATTTTGTAGAATTTTGGTGGAATTTTTTTTAGAATTTTGAGGGATTCTGAGGAGACCTGAAGAATTTTGTGGGATTTTTCTTAGATTGTGTGGAAACTTGTGGAGATTTTGTGGGATGTTTCAGGAATTTGGTAGAGTTTTGAGAAGTTTTAGGGAATTTGGTGGGAGTTTTCTGCCATTTTGTGGGATTGTTCCTTAAATTTTGTGGGCTGTTTCTGGAATTACGTGGGGGTTTTGTGGAATTTTGAGGGATATTGAGGAGACAAGAAGAATTTTGAGTCAATTATCTTAGATTGTGTGGAACTTGGTAAAGATTTTGTGGGATATTTCAAATATTTGATATGGTTTTGAAAAGATTTAAGGATTTTTTGTGACTTTTCTGCAATTTTGTGGGATTTGGCTGCAATTTTGTGGGATTTTTTCTGAATGTTGTGGGATTTTTCTGGAATGTTGTGGGATATTGATGAGACTTGAAGAATTTTGAAGGATATTTCTGGAATTGTGTGGAAATTGGAGGAGATTTTGTGGGATGTTTCTGGAATTTGGTGACAAGTTTAAGAATTTTGTGGAATTTTTGTGGAATTTTGTGGGGTATTGAGGAGAGTTGAAGAATTTTGTGGGATTTTTCTTAGATTGTGTGGAAATTTGTGGAGATTTTGTGGGATGTTTCTGGAATCTGGTAGGATTTGAGAAGGTGTAGGGAATTTGGTGGGAGTTTTCTGCCATTTTATGGAGTTTTCCTTTAATTTTGTGGGATATTGAGGAGATTTTGTGGGATGTTTCAGGAATTTGGTGACATTTTATAAGAATTTAGTGGAATTTTTGTGGAATTTTGTAAGATTCTGAGGAGACTTGAAGAATTTTGTGGGATCTTCTCAGATTGTGTGGAAATTTGTGGAGATTTTGTGGGATGTTTCAGGAATTTGGTAGAGTTTTGAGAAGTTTTAGGGAATTTGGTGGGAGTTTTCTGCTATTTTATGGGATTTTTGCATCTATTTTGTGGGCTGTTTCTGGAATTACGTGTGGGTTTTGTGGAATTTTGAGGGATATTGAGGAGACAAGAAGAATTTTGAGTCAATTATCTTAGATTCTGTGGAACTTGGTAAAGATTTTGTGGGATATTTCAAATATTTGATATGGTTTTGAGAAGATTTAAGGATTTTTTGGTGACTTTTCTGCAATTTTGTGGGATTTGGCTGCAATTTTGTGGGATTTTTTCTGAATGTTGTGGGATTTTTCTGGAATGTTGTGGGATATTGATGAGACTTGAAGAATTTTGAAGGATATTTCTGGAATTGTGTGGAAATTGGAGGAGATTTTGTGGGATGTTTCTGGAATTTGGTGACATTTTTAAGAATTTTGTGGAATTTTTGTGGAATTTTGTGGAATTATGAGGAGAGTTGAAGAATTTTTTTGGATTTTTCTTAGATTGTGTGGAAATTTGTGGAGATTTTGTGGGATTGTTCCTTGAATTTGTTCGTGTATAGAGACAATTTAGGGAATTTTGTGGAAGTTTATTGCCCTTTTGTTGGATTGTTCCTTAAATTTTGTGGGATATTTCTGGAATTACATGGGGGTTTTGTGGAATTTTGAGGGATATTGATGAGACTTGAAGAATTTTGAAGGATATTTGTGGAATTTTGTGGGAATTGGAGGTGATTTTTTGGGATGTTTCTAGAATTTTGTGACATTTTTGAGAATTTTGTGGAATTTTTGTGGAATTTTGTGGGATTCTGAGGAGACTTGAAGAATTTTGTGGATTTTTCTTAGATTGTGTGGAAATTTGTGGAGATTTTGTGGGATGTTTCTGGAATCTGGTAGGGTTTTGAGAAGGTGTAGGGAATTTGGTGGGAGTTTTCTGCCATTTTATGGGGTTTTCCTTTAATTTTGTGGGATATTGAGGAGATTTTGTGGGATGTTTCAGGAATTTGGTGACATTTTATAAGAATTTAGTGGAATTTTTGTGGAATTTTGTAAGATTCTGAGGAGACTTGAAGAATTTTGTGGGATCTTCTCAGATTGTGTGGAAATTTGTGGAGATTTTGTGGGATGTTTCAGGAATTTGGTAGAGTTTTGAGAAGTTTTAGGGAATTTGGTGGGAGTTTTCTGCCATTTTGTGGGATTGTTCCTTAAATTTTGTGGGCTGTTTCTGGAATTACGTGTGGGTTTTGTGGAATTTTGAGGGATATTGAGGAGACAAGAAGAATTTTGAGTCAATTATCTTAGATTCTGTGGAACTTGTTAAAGATTTTGTGGGATATTTCAAATATTTGATATGGTTTTGAGAAGATTTAAGGATTTTTTTGTGACTTTTCTGCAATTTTGTGGGATTTGGCTGCAATTTTGTGGGATTTTTTCTGAATGTTGTGGGATTTTTCTGGAATGTTGTGGGATATTGATGAGACTTGAAGAATTTTGAAGGATATTTCTGGAATTGTGTGGAAATTGGAGGAGATTTTGTGGGATGTTTCTGGAATTTGGTGACAAGTTTAAGAATTTTGTGGAATTTTTGTGGAATTTTGTGGGGTATTGAGGAGAGTTGAAGAATTTTGTGGGATTTTTCTTAGATTGTGTGGAAATTTGTGGAGATTTTGTGGGATGTTTCTGGAATCTGGTAGGATTTGAGAAGGTGTAGGGAATTTGGTGGGAGTTTTCTGCCATTTTATGGGGTTTTCCTTTAATTTTGTGGGATATTGAGGAGATTTTGTGGGCTGTTTCAGGAATTTGGTGACATTTTATAAGAATTTAGTGGAATTTTTGTGGAATTTTGTAAGATTCTGAGGAGACTTGAAGAATTTTGTGGGATCTTCTCAGATTGTGTGGAAATTTGTGGAGATTTTGTGGGATGTTTCAGGAATTTGGTAGAGTTTTGAGAAGTTTTAGGGAATTTTGTGGGAGTTTTCTGCTATTTTATGGGATTTTTGCATCTATTTTGTGGGCTGTTTCTGGAATTACGTGTGGGTTTTGTGGAATTTTGAGGGATATTGAGGAGACTTGAAGAATTTTGAAGGATATTTCTGGAATTTTGAGGAAATTGGAGGAAATTTTTTGGGATGTTTCTGGAATTTGGTAACATTTTAAAGAATTTTGTAGAATTTTGGTGGAATTTTTTTTAGAATTTTGAGGGATTCTGAGGAGACCTGAAGAATTTTGTGGGATTTTTCTTAGATTGTGTGGAAACTTGTGGAGATTTTGTGGGATGTTTCAGGAATTTGGTAGAGTTTTGAGAAGTTTTAGGGAATTTGGTGGGAGTTTTCTGCCATTTTGTGGGATTGTTCCTTAAATTTTGTGGGCTGTTTCTGGAATTACGTGGGGGTTTTGTGGAATTTTGAGGGATATTGAGGAGACAAGAAGAATTTTGAGTCAATTATCTTAGATTGTGTGGAACTTGGTAAAGATTTTGTGGGATATTTCAAATATTTGATATGGTTTTGAAAAGATTTAAGGATTTTTTGTGACTTTTCTGCAATTTTGTGGGATTTGGCTGCAATTTTGTGGGATTTTTTCTGAATGTTGTGGGATTTTTCTGGAATGTTGTGGGATATTGATGAGACTTGAAGAATTTTGAAGGATATTTCTGGAATTGTGTGGAAATTGGAGGAGATTTTGTGGGATGTTTCTGGAATTTGGTGACAAGTTTAAGAATTTTGTGGAATTTTTGTGGAATTTTGTGGGGTATTGAGGAGAGTTGAAGAATTTTGTGGGATTTTTCTTAGATTGTGTGGAAATTTGTGGAGATTTTGTGGGATGTTTCTGGAATCTGGTAGGATTTGAGAAGGTGTAGGGAATTTGGTGGGAGTTTTCTGCCATTTTATGGAGTTTTCCTTTAATTTTGTGGGATATTGAGGAGATTTTGTGGGATGTTTCAGGAATTTGGTGACATTTTATAAGAATTTAGTGGAATTTTTGTGGAATTTTGTAAGATTCTGAGGAGACTTGAAGAATTTTGTGGGATCTTCTCAGATTGTGTGGAAATTTGTGGAGATTTTGTGGGATGTTTCAGGAATTTGGTAGAGTTTTGAGAAGTTTTAGGGAATTTGGTGGGAGTTTTCTGCTATTTTATGGGATTTTTGCATCTATTTTGTGGGCTGTTTCTGGAATTACGTGTGGGTTTTGTGGAATTTTGAGGGATATTGAGGAGACAAGAAGAATTTTGAGTCAATTATCTTAGATTCTGTGGAACTTGGTAAAGATTTTGTGGGATATTTCAAATATTTGATATGGTTTTGAGAAGATTTAAGGATTTTTTGGTGACTTTTCTGCAATTTTGTGGGATTTGGCTGCAATTTTGTGGGATTTTTTCTGAATGTTGTGGGATTTTTCTGGAATGTTGTGGGATATTGATGAGACTTGAAGAATTTTGAAGGATATTTCTGGAATTGTGTGGAAATTGGAGGAGATTTTGTGGGATGTTTCTGGAATTTGGTGACATTTTTAAGAATTTTGTGGAATTTTTGTGGAATTTTGTGGAATTATGAGGAGAGTTGAAGAATTTTTTTGGATTTTTCTTAGATTGTGTGGAAATTTGTGGAGATTTTGTGGGATTGTTCCTTGAATTTGTTCGTGTATAGAGACAATTTAGGGAATTTTGTGGAAGTTTATTGCCCTTTTGTTGGATTGTTCCTTAAATTTTGTGGGATATTTCTGGAATTACATGGGGGTTTTGTGGAATTTTGAGGGATATTGATGAGACTTGAAGAATTTTGAAGGATATTTGTGGAATTTTGTGGGAATTGGAGGTGATTTTTTGGGATGTTTCTAGAATTTGGTGACATTTTTGAGAATTTTGTGGAATTTTTTTAGAATTTTGTGGGATTCTGAGGAGACTTGAAGAATTTTGTGGATTTTTCTTAGATTGTGTGGAAATTTGTGGAGATTTTGTGGGATGTTTCTGGAATCTGGTAGGGTTTTGAGAAGGTGTAGGGAATTTGGTGGGAGTTTTCTGCCATTTTATGGGGTTTTCCTTTAATTTTGTGGGATATTGAGGAGATTTTGTGGGATGTTTCAGGAATTTGGTGACATTTTATAAGAATTTAGTGGAATTTTTGTGGAATTTTGTAAGATTCTGAGGAGACTTGAAGAATTTTGTGGGATCTTCTCAGATTGTGTGGAAATTTGTGGAGATTTTGTGGGATGTTTCAGGAATTTGGTAGAGTTTTGAGAAGTTTTAGGGAATTTGGTGGGAGTTTTCTGCCATTTTGTGGGATTGTTCCTTAAATTTTGTGGGCTGTTTCTGGAATTACGTGTGGGTTTTGTGGAATTTTGAGGGATATTGAGGAGACAAGAAGAATTTTGAGTCAATTATCTTAGATTCTGTGGAACTTGGTAAAGATTTTGTGGGATATTTCAAATATTTGATATGGTTTTGAGAAGATTTAAGGATTTTTTTGTGACTTTTCTGCAATTTTGTGGGATTTGGCTGCAATTTTGTGGGATTTTTTCTGAATGTTGTGGGATTTTTCTGGAATGTTGTGGGATATTGATGAGACTTGAAGAATTTTGAAGGATATTTCTGGAATTGTGTGGAAATTGGAGGAGATTTTGTGGGATGTTTCTGGAATTTGGTGACAAGTTTAAGAATTTTGTGGAATTTTTGTGGAATTTTGTGGGGTATTGAGGAGAGTTAAAGAATTTTGTGGGATTTTTCTTAGATTGTGTGGAAATTTGTGGAGATTTTGTGGGATGTTTCTGGAATCTGGTAGGATTTGAGAAGGTGTAGGGAATTTGGTGGGAGTTTTCTGCCATTTTATGGGGTTTTCCTTTAATTTTGTGGGATATTGAGGAGATTTTGTGGGATGTTTCAGGAATTTGGTGACATTTTATAAGAATTTAGTGGAATTTTTGTGGAATTTTGTAAGATTCTGAGGAGACTTGAAGAATTTTGTGGGATCTTCTCAGATTGTGTGGAAATTTGTGGAGATTTTGTGGGATGTTTCAGGAATTTGGTAGAGTTTTGAGAAGTTTTAGGGAATTTGGTGGGAGTTTTCTGCTATTTTATGGGATTTTTGCATCTATTTTGTGGGCTGTTTCTGGAATTACGTGTGGGTTTTGTGGAATTTTGAGGGATATTGAGGAGACAAGAAGAATTTTGAGTCAATTATCTTAGATTCTGTGGAACTTGGTAAAGATTTTGTGGGATATTTCAAATATTTGATATGGTTTTGAGAAGATTTAAGGATTTTTTGGTGACTTTTCTGCAATTTTGTGGGATTTGGCTGCAATTTTGTGGGATTTTTTCTGAATGTTGTGGGATTTTTCTGGAATGCTGTGGGATATTGATGAGACTTGAAGAATTTTGAAGGATATTTCTGGAATTGTGTGGAAATTGGAGGAGATTTTGTGGGATGTTTCTGGAATTTGGTGACATTTTTAAGAATTTTGTGGAATTTTTGTGGAATTTTGTGGAATTATGAGGAGAGTTGAAGAATTTTTTTGGATTTTTCTTAGATTGTGTGGAAATTTGTGGAGATTTTGTGGGATTGTTCCTTGAATTTGTTCGTGTATAGAGACAATTTAGGGAATTTTGTGGAAGTTTATTGCCCTTTTGTTGGATTGTTCCTTAAATTTTGTGGGATATTTCTGGAATTACATGGGGGTTTTGTGGAATTTTGAGGGATATTGATGAGACTTGAAGAATTTTGAAGGATATTTGTGGAATTTTGTGGGAATTGGAGGTGATTTTTTGGGATGTTTCTAGAATTTGGTGACATTTTTGAGAATTTTGTGGAATTTTTTTAGAATTTTGTGGGATTCTGAGGAGACTTGAAGAATTTTGTGGATTTTTCTTAGATTGTGTGGAAATTTGTGGAGATTTTGTGGGATGTTTCTGGAATCTGGTAGGGTTTTGAGAAGGTGTAGGGAATTTGGTGGGAGTTTTCTGCCATTTTATGGGGTTTTCCTTTAATTTTGTGGGATATTGAGGAGATTTTGTGGGATGTTTCAGGAATTTGGTGACATTTTATAAGAATTTAGTGGAATTTTTGTGGAATTTTGTAAGATTCTGAGGAGACTTGAAGAATTTTGTGGGATCTTCTCAGATTGTGTGGAAATTTGTGGAGATTTTGTGGGATGTTTCAGGAATTTGGTAGAGTTTTGAGAAGTTTTAGGGAATTTGGTGGGAGTTTTCTGCCATTTTGTGGGATTGTTCCTTAAATTTTGTGGGCTGTTTCTGGAATTACGTGTGGGTTTTGTGGAATTTTGAGGGATATTGAGGAGACTTGAAGAATTTTGAGTCAATTATCTTAGATTCTGTGGAACTTGGTAAAGATTTTGTGGGATATTTCAAATATTTGATATGGTTTTGAGAAGATTTAAGGATTTTTTTGTGACTTTTCTGCAATTTTGTGGGATTTGGCTGCAATTTTGTGGGATTTTTTCTGAATGTTGTGGGATTTTTCTGGAATGTTGTGGGATATTGATGAGACTTGAAGAATTTTGAAGGATATTTCTGGAATTGTGTGGAAATTGGAGGAGATTTTGTGGGATGTTTCTGGAATTTGGTGACAAGTTTAAGAATTTTGTGGAATTTTTGTGGAATTTTGTGGGGTATTGAGGAGAGTTGAAGAATTTTGTGGGATTTTTCTTAGATTGTGTGGAAATTTGTGGAGATTTTGTGGGATGTTTCTGGAATCTGGTAGGATTTGAGAAGGTGTAGGGAATTTGGTGGGAGTTTTCTGCCATTTTATGGGGTTTTCCTTTAATTTTGTGGGATATTGAGGAGATTTTGTGGGCTGTTTCAGGAATTTGGTGACATTTTATAAGAATTTAGTGGAATTTTTGTGGAATTTTGTAAGATTCTGAGGAGACTTGAAGAATTTTGTGGGATCTTCTCAGATTGTGTGGAAATTTGTGGAGATTTTGTGGGATGTTTCAGGAATTTGGTAGAGTTTTGAGAAGTTTTAGGGAATTTGGTGGTAGTTTTCTGCCATTTTGTGGGATTGTTCCTTAAATTTTGTGGGCTGTTTCAGGAATTACGTGTGGGTTTTGTGGAATTTTGAGGGATATTGAGGAGACTTGAAGAATTTTGAAGGATATTTCTGGAATTTTGAGGAAATTGGAGGAAATTTTTTGGGATGTTTCTGGAATTTGGTAACATTTTAAAGAATTTTGTAGAATTTTAGTGGAATTTTTTTTAGAATTTTGAGGGATTCTGAGGAGACCTGAAGAATTTTGTGGGATTTTTCTTAGATTGTGTGGAAATTTGTGGAGATTTTGTGGGATGTTTCAGGAATTTGGTAGAGTTTTGAGAAGTTTTAGGGAATTTGGTGGGAGTTTTCTGCCATTTTGTGGGATTGTTCCTTAAATTTTGTGGGCTGTTTCTGGAATTACGTGGGGGTTTTGTGGAATTTTGAGGGATATTGAGGAGACAAGAAGAATTTTGAGTCAATTATCTTAGATTCTGTGGAACTTGGTAAAGATTTTGTGGGATATTTCAAATATTTGATATGGTTTTGAGAAGATTTAAGGATTTTTTTGTGACTTTTCTGCAATTTTGTGGGATTTGGCTGCAATTTTGTGGGATTTTTTCTGAATGTTGTGGGATTTTTCTGGAATGTTGTGGGATATTGATGAGACTTGAAGAATTTTGAAGGATATTTCTGGAATTGTGTGGAAATTGGAGGAGATTTTGTGGGATGTTTCTGGAATTTGGTGACATTTTTAAGAATTTTGTGGAATTTTTGTGGAATTTTGTGGGATTCTGAGGAGACTTGAAGAATTTTGTGGGATTTTTCTTAGATTGTGTGGAAATTTGTGGAGATTTTGTGGGATGTTTCTGGAATCTGGTAGGGTTTTGAGAAGGTGTAGGGAATTTGGTGGGAGTTTTCTGCCATTTTATGGGGTTTTCCTTTAATTTTGTGGGATATTGAGGAGATTTTGTGGGATGTTTCAGGAATTTGGTGACATTTTTAAGAATTTTGTGGAATTTTTGTGGAATTTTGTAAGATGCTGAGGAGACTTGAAGAATTTTGTGGGATCTTCTCAGATTGTGTGGAAATTTGTGGAGATTTTGTGGGATGTTTGAGGAATTTGGTAGGGTTTTGAGAAGTTTTAGGGAATTTGGTGGGAGTTTTCTGCCATTTTGTGGGATTGTTCCTTAAATTTTGTGGGATATTTCTGGAATTACGTGGGGGTTTTGTGGAATTTTGAGGGATATTGATGAGACTTGAAGAATTTTGAAGGATATTTGTGGAATTTTGTGGGGACTGGAGGTGATTTTGTGGGATGTTTCTGGAATTTGGTGACATTTTTAAGAATTTTGTGGAATTTTTGTGGAATTTTGTGGGATTCTGAGGAGACTTGAAGAATTTTTTTTTATTTTTCTTAGATTGTGTGGAAATTTGTGGAGATTTTGTGGGATGTTTCTGGAATCTGGTAGGGTTTTGAGAAGGTGTAGGGAATTTGGTGGGAGTTTTCTGCCATTTTATGGGGTTTTCCTTTAATTTTGTGGGATATAGAGGAGATTTTGTGGGATGTTTCAGGAATTTGGTGACATTTTTAAGAATTTTGTGGAATTTTTGTGGAATTTTGTAAGATGCTGAGGAGACTTGAAGAATTTTGTGGGATCTTCTCAGATTGTGTGGAAATTTGTGGAGATTTTGTGGGATGTTTGAGGAATTTGGTAGGGTTTTGAGAAGTTTTAGGGAATTTGGTGGGAGTTTTCTGCCATTTTGTGGGATTGTTCCTTAAATTTTGTGGGCTGTTTCTGGAATTACGTGGGGGTTTTGTGGAATTTTGAGAGATATTGAGGAGACAAGAAGAATTTTGAGTCAATTATCTTAGATTCTGTGGAACTTGGTAAAGATTTTGTGGGCTATTTCAAATATTTGATATGGTTTTGAGAAGATTTAAGGATTTTTTTGTGACTTTTCTGCAATTTTGTGGGATTTGGCTGCAATTTTGTGGGATTTTTTCTGAATGTTGTGGGATTTTTCTGGAATGTTGTGGGATATTGATGAGACTTGAAGAATTTTGAAGGATATTTCTGGAATTGTGTGGAAATTGGAGGAGATTTTATGGGATGTTTCTGGAATTTGGTGACAAGTTTAAGAATTTTGTGGAATTTTTGTGGAATTTTGTGGGGTATTGAGGAGAGTTGAAGAATTTTGTGGGATTTTTCTTAGATTGTGTGGAAATTTGTGGAGATTTTGTGGGATGTTTCTGGAATCTGGTAGGATTTGAGAAGGTGTAGGGAATTTGGTGGGAGTTTTCTGCCATTTTATGGGGTTTTCCTTTAATTTTGTGGGCTGTTTCTGGAATTACGTGTGGGTTTTGTGGAATTTTGAGGGATATTGAGGAGACAAGAAGAATTTTGAGTCAATTATCTTAGATTCTGTGGAACTTGGTAAAGATTTTGTGGGATATTTCAAATATTTGATATGGTTTTGAGAAGATTTAAGGATTTTTTGGTGACTTTTCTGCAATTTTGTGGGATTTGGCTGCAATTTTGTGGGATTTTTTCTGAATGTTGTGGGATTTTTCTGGAATGTTGTGGGATATTGATGAGACTTGAAGAATTTTGAAGGATATTTCTGGAATTGTGTGGAAATTGGAGGAGATTTTGTGGGATGTTTCTGGAATTTGGTGACATTTTTAAGAATTTTGTGGAATTTTTGTGGAATTTTGTGGAATTATGAGGAGACTTGAAGAATTTTTTTGGATTTTTCTTAGATTGTGTGGAAATTTGTGGAGATTTTGTGGGATTGTTCCTTGAATTTGTTCGTGTATAGAGACAATTTAGGGAATTTTGTGGAAGTTTATTGCCCTTTTGTTGGATTGTTCCTTAAATTTTGTGGGATATTTCTGGAATTACATGGGGGTTTTGTGGAATTTTGAGGGATATTGATGAGACTTGAAGAATTTTGAAGGATATTTGTGGAATTTTGTGGGAATTGGAGGTGATTTTTTGGGATGTTTCTAGAATTTGGTGACATTTTTGAGAATTTTGTGGAATTTTTGTGGAATTTTGTGGGATTCTGAGGAGACTTGAAGAATTTTGTGGATTTTTCTTAGATTGTGTGGAAATTTGTGGAGATTTTGTGGGATGTTTCTGGAATCTGGTAGGGTTTTGAGAAGGTGTAGGGAATTTGGTGGGAGTTTTCTGCCATTTTATGGGGTTTTCCTTTAATTTTGTGGGATATTGAGGAGATTTTGTGGGATGTTTCAGGAATTTGGTGACATTTTATAAGAATTTAGTGGAATTTTTGTGGAATTTTGTAAGATTCTGAGGAGACTTGAAGAATTTTGTGGGATCTTCTCAGATTGTGTGGAAATTTGTGGAGATTTTGTGGGATGTTTCAGGAATTTGGTAGAGTTTAGAGAAGTTTTAGGGAATTTGGTGGGAATTTTCTGCCATTTTGTGGGATTGTTCCTTAAATTTTGTGGGCTGTTTCTGGAATTACGTGTGGGTTTTGTGGAATTTTGAGGGATATTGAGGAGACAAGAAGAATTTTGAGTCAATTGTCTTAGATTCTGTGGAACTTGGTTAAGATTTTGTGGGATATTTCAAATATTTGATATGGTTTTGAGAAGATTTAAGGATTTTTTTGTGACTTTTCTGCAATTTTGTGGGATTTGGCTGCAATTTTGTGGGATTTTTTCTGAATGTTGTGGGATTTTTCTGGAATGTTGTGGGATATTGATGAGACTTGAAGAATTTTGAAGGATATTTCTGGAATTGTGTGGAAATTGGAGGAGATTTTGTGGGATGTTTCTGGAATTTGGTGACAAGTTTAAGAATTTTGTGGAATTTTTGTGGAATTTTGTGGGGTATTGAGGAGAGTTGAAGAATTTTGTGGGATTTTTCTTAGATTGTGTGGAAATTTGTGGAGATTTTGTGGGATGTTTCTGGAATCTGGTAGGATTTGAGAAGGTGTAGGGAATTTGGTGGGAGTTTTCTGCCATTTTATGGGGTTTTCCTTTAATTTTGTGGGATATTGAGGAGATTTTGTGGGATGTTTCAGGAATTTGGTGACATTTTATAAGAATTTAGTGGAATTTTTGTGGAATTTTGTAAGATTCTGAGGAGACTTGAAGAATTTTGTGGGATCTTCTCAGATTGTGTGGAAATTTGTGGAGATTTTGTGGGATGTTTCAGGAATTTGGTAGAGTTTTGAGAAGTTTTAGGGAATTTTGTGGGAGTTTTCTGCTATTTTATGGGATTTTTGCATCTATTTTGTGGGCTGTTTCTGGAATTACGTGTGGGTTTTGTGGAATTTTGAGGGATATTGAGGAGACTTGAAGAATTTTGAAGGATATTTCTGGAATTTTGAGGAAATTGGAGGAAATTTTTTGGGATGTTTCTGGAATTTGGTAACATTTTAAAGAATTTTGTAGAATTTTGGTGGAATTTTTTTTAGAATTTTGAGGGATTCTGAGGAGACCTGAAGAATTTTGTGGGATTTTTCTTAGATTGTGTGGAAACTTGTGGAGATTTTGTGGGATGTTTCAGGAATTTGGTAGAGTTTTGAGAAGTTTTAGGGAATTTGGTGGGAGTTTTCTGCCATTTTGTGGGATTGTTCCTTAAATTTTGTGGGCTGTTTCTGGAATTACGTGGGGGTTTTGTGGAATTTTGAGGGATATTGAGGAGACAAGAAGAATTTTGAGTCAATTATCTTAGATTGTGTGGAACTTGGTAAAGATTTTGTGGGATATTTCAAATATTTGATATGGTTTTGAAAAGATTTAAGGATTTTTTGTGACTTTTCTGCAATTTTGTGGGATTTGGCTGCAATTTTGTGGGATTTTTTCTGAATGTTGTGGGATTTTTCTGGAATGTTGTGGGATATTGATGAGACTTGAAGAATTTTGAAGGATATTTCTGGAATTGTGTGGAAATTGGAGGTGATTTTTTGGGATGTTTCTAGAATTTGGTGACATTTTTGAGAATTTTGTGGAATTTTTGTGGAATTTTGTGGGATTCTGAGGAGACTTGAAGAATTTTGTGGATTTTTCTTAGATTGTGTGGAAATTTGTGGAGATTTTGTGGGATGTTTCTGGAATCTGGTAGGGTTTTGAGAAGGTGTAGGGAATTTGGTGGGAGTTTTCTGCCATTTTATGGGGTTTTCCTTTAATTTTGTGGGATATTGAGGAGATTTTGTGGGATGTTTCAGGAATTTGGTGACATTTTATAAGAATTTAGTGGAATTTTTGTGGAATTTTGTAAGATTCTGAGGAGACTTGAAGAATTTTGTGGGATCTTCTCAGATTGTGTGGAAATTTGTGGAGATTTTGTGGGATGTTTCAGGAATTTGGTAGAGTTTAGAGAAGTTTTAGGGAATTTGGTGGGAGTTTTCTGCCATTTTGTGGGATTGTTCCTTAAATTTTGTGGGCTGTTTCTGGAATTACGTGTGGGTTTTGTGGAATTTTGAGGGATATTGAGGAGACAAGAAGAATTTTGAGTCAATTGTCTTAGATTCTGTGGAACTTGGTTAAGATTTTGTGGGATATTTCAAATATTTGATATGGTTTTGAGAAGATTTAAGGATTTTTTTGTGACTTTTCTGCAATTTTGTGGGATTTGGCTGCAATTTTGTGGGATTTTTTCTGAATGTTGTGGGATTTTTCTGGAATGTTGTGGGATATTGATGAGACTTGAAGAATTTTGAAGGATATTTCTGGAATTGTGTGGAAATTGGAGGAGATTTTGTGGGATGTTTCTGGAATTTGGTGACAAGTTTAAGAATTTTGTGGAATTTTTGTGGAATTTTGTGGGGTATTGAGGAGAGTTGAAGAATTTTGTGGGATTTTTCTTAGATTGTGTGGAAATTTGTGGAGATTTTGTGGGATGTTTCTGGAATCTGGTAGGATTTGAGAAGGTGTAGGGAATTTGGTGGGAGTTTTCTGCTATTTTATGGGATTTTTGCATCTATTTTGTGGGCTGTTTCTGGAATTACGTGTGGGTTTTGTGGAATTTTGAGGGATATTGAGGAGACTTGAAGAATTTTGAAGGATATTTCTGGAATTTTGAGGAAATTGGAGGAAATTTTTTGGGATGTTTCTGGAATTTGGTAACATTTTAAAGAATTTTGTAGAATTTTGTGGAATTTTTTTTAGAATTTTGAGGGATTCTGAGGAGACCTGAAGAATTTTGTGGGATTTTTCTTAGATTGTGTGGAAATTTGTGGAGATTTTGTGGGATGTTTCTGGAATCTGGTAGGATTTGAGAAGGTGTAGGGAATTTGGTGGGAGTTTTCTGCCATTTTATGGGGTTTTCCTTTAATTTTGTGGGATATTGAGGAGATTTTGTGGGATGTTTCAGGAATTTGGTGACATTTTATAAGAATTTAGTGGAATTTTTGTGGAATTTTGTAAGATTCTGAGGAGACTTGAAGAATTTTGTGGGATCTTCTCAGATTGTGTGGAAATTTGTGGAGATTTTGTGGGATGTTTCAGGAATTTGGTAGAGATTTGAGAAGTTTTAGGGAATTTTGTGGGAGTTTTCTGCTATTTTATGGGATTTTTGCATCTATTTTGTGGGCTGTTTCTGGAATTACGTGTGGGTTTTGTGGAATTTTGAGGGATATTGAGGAGACTTGAAGAATTTTGAAGGATATTTCTGGAATTTTGAGGAAATTGGAGGAAATTTTTTGGGATGTTTCTGGAATTTGGTAACATTTTAAAGAATTTTGTAGAATTTTGGTGGAATTTTTTTTAGAATTTTGAGGGATTCTGAGGAGACCTGAAGAATTTTGTGGGATTTTTCTTAGATTGTGTGGAAATTTGTGGAGATTTTGTGGGATGTTTCAGGAATTTGGTAGAGTTTTGAGAAGTTTTAGGGAATTTGGTGGGAGTTTTCTGCCATTTTGTGGGATTGTTCCTTAAATTTTGTGGGCTGTTTCTGGAATTACGTGGGGGTTTTGTGGAATTTTGAGGGATATTGAGGAGACTTGAAGAATTTTGAGTCAATTATCTTAGATTCTGTGGAACTTGGTAAAGATTTTGTGGGATATTTCAAATATTTGATATGGTTTTGAGAAGATTTAAGGATTTTTTGGTGACTTTTCTGCAATTTTGTGGGATTTGGCTGCAATTTTGTGGGATTTTTTCTGAATGTTGTGGGATTTTTCTGGAATGTTGTGGGATATTGATGAGACTTGAAGAATTTTGAAGGATATTTCTGGAATTGTGTGGAAATTGGAGGAGATTTTGTGGGATGTTTCTGGAATTTGGTGACAAGTTTAAGAATTTTGTGGAATTTTTGTGGAATTTTGTGGGGTATTGAGGAGAGTTGAAGAATTTTGTGGGATTTTTCTTAGATTGTGTGGAAATTTGTGGAGATTTTGTGGGATGTTTCTGGAATCTGGTAGGATTTGAGAAGGTGTAGGGAATTTGGTGGGAGTTTTCTGCAATTTTATGGAGTTTTCCTTTAATTTTGTGGGATATTGAGGAGATTTTGTGGGATGTTTCAGGAATTTGGTGACATTTTATAAGAATTTAGTGGAATTTTTGTGGAATTTTGTAAGATTCTGAGGAGACTTGAAGAATTTTGTGGGATCTTCTCAGATTGTGTGGAAATTTGTGGAGATTTTGTGGGATGTTTCAGGAATTTGGTAGAGTTTTGAGAAGTTTTAGGGAATTTGGTGGGAGTTTTCTGCTATTTTATGGGATTTTTGCATCTATTTTGTGGGCTGTTTCTGGAATTACGTGTGGGTTTTGTGGAATTTTGAGGGATATTGAGGAGACAAGAAGAATTTTGAGTCAATTATCTTAGATTCTGTGGAACTTGGTAAAGATTTTGTGGGATATTTCAAATATTTGATATGGTTTTGAGAAGATTTAAGGATTTTTTGGTGACTTTTCTGCAATTTTGTGGGATTTGGCTGCAATTTTGTGGGATTTTTTCTGAATGTTGTGGGATTTTTCTGGAATGTTGTGGGATATTGATGAGACTTGAAGAATTTTGAAGGATATTTCTGGAATTGTGTGGAAATTGGAGGAGATTTTGTGGGATGTTTCTGGAATTTGGTGACAAGTTTAAGAATTTTGTGGAATTTTTGTGGAATTTTGTGGGGTATTGAGGAGAGTTGAAGAATTTTGTGGGATTTTTCTTAGATTGTGTGGAAATTTGTGGAGATTTTGTGGGATGTTTCTGGAATCTGGTAGGATTTGAGAAGGTGTAGGGAATTTGGTGGGAGTTTTCTGCCATTTTATGGGGTTTTCCTTTAATTTTGTGGGATATTGAGGAGATTTTGTGGGATGTTTCAGGAATTTGGTGACATTTTATAAGAATTTAGTGGAATTTTTGTGGAATTTTGTAAGATTCTGAGGAGACTTGAAGAATTTTGTGGGATCTTCTCAGATTGTGTGGAAATTTGTGGAGATTTTGTGGGATGTTTCAGGAATTTGGTAGAGTTTAGAGAAGTTTTAGGGAATTTGGTGGGAGTTTTCTGCCATTTTGTGGGATTGTTCCTTAAATTTTGTGGGCTGTTTCTGGAATTACGTGTGGGTTTTGTGGAATTTTGAGGGATATTGAGGAGACAAGAAGAATTTTGAGTCAATTGTCTTAGATTCTGTGGAACTTGGTTAAGATTTTGTGGGATATTTCAAATATTTGATATGGTTTTGAGAAGATTTAAGGATTTTTTTGTGACTTTTCTGCAATTTTGTGGGATTTGGCTGCAATTTTGTGGGATTTTTTCTGAATGTTGTGGGATTTTTCTGGAATGTTGTGGGATATTGATGAGACTTGAAGAATTTTGAAGGATATTTCTGGAATTGTGTGGAAATTGGAGGAGATTTTGTGGGATGTTTCTGGAATTTGGTGACAAGTTTAAGAATTTTGTGGAATTTTTGTGGAATTTTGTGGGGTATTGAGGAGAGTTGAAGAATTTTGTGGGATTTTTCTTAGATTGTGTGGAAATTTGTGGAGATTTTGTGGGATGTTTCTGGAATCTGGTAGGATTTGAGAAGGTGTAGGGAATTTGGTGGGAGTTTTCTGCTATTTTATGGGATTTTTGCATCTATTTTGTGGGCTGTTTCTGGAATTACGTGTGGGTTTTGTGGAATTTTGAGGGATATTGAGGAGACTTGAAGAATTTTGAAGGATATTTCTGGAATTTTGAGGAAATTGGAGGAAATTTTTTGGGATGTTTCTGGAATTTGGTAACATTTTAAAGAATTTTGTAGAATTTTGTGGAATTTTTTTTAGAATTTTGAGGGATTCTGAGGAGACCTGAAGAATTTTGTGGGATTTTTCTTAGATTGTGTGGAAATTTGTGGAGATTTTGTGGGATGTTTCTGGAATCTGGTAGGATTTGAGAAGGTGTAGGGAATTTGGTGGGAGTTTTCTGCCATTTTATGGGGTTTTCCTTTAATTTTGTGGGATATTGAGGAGATTTTGTGGGATGTTTCAGGAATTTGGTGACATTTTATAAGAATTTAGTGGAATTTTTGTGGAATTTTGTAAGATTCTGAGGAGACTTGAAGAATTTTGTGGGATCTTCTCAGATTGTGTGGAAATTTGTGGAGATTTTGTGGGATGTTTCAGGAATTTGGTAGAGATTTGAGAAGTTTTAGGGAATTTTGTGGGAGTTTTCTGCTATTTTATGGGATTTTTGCATCTATTTTGTGGGCTGTTTCTGGAATTACGTGTGGGTTTTGTGGAATTTTGAGGGATATTGAGGAGACTTGAAGAATTTTGAAGGATATTTCTGGAATTTTGAGGAAATTGGAGGAAATTTTTTGGGATGTTTCTGGAATTTGGTAACATTTTAAAGAATTTTGTAGAATTTTGGTGGAATTTTTTTTAGAATTTTGAGGGATTCTGAGGAGACCTGAAGAATTTTGTGGGATTTTTCTTAGATTGTGTGGAAATTTGTGGAGATTTTGTGGGATGTTTCAGGAATTTGGTAGAGTTTTGAGAAGTTTTAGGGAATTTGGTGGGAGTTTTCTGCCATTTTGTGGGATTGTTCCTTAAATTTTGTGGGCTGTTTCTGGAATTACGTGGGGGTTTTGTGGAATTTTGAGGGATATTGAGGAGACTTGAAGAATTTTGAGTCAATTATCTTAGATTCTGTGGAACTTGGTAAAGATTTTGTGGGATATTTCAAATATTTGATATGGTTTTGAGAAGATTTAAGGATTTTTTGGTGACTTTTCTGCAATTTTGTGGGATTTGGCTGCAATTTTGTGGGATTTTTTCTGAATGTTGTGGGATTTTTCTGGAATGTTGTGGGATATTGATGAGACTTGAAGAATTTTGAAGGATATTTCTGGAATTGTGTGGAAATTGGAGGAGATTTTGTGGGATGTTTCTGGAATTTGGTGACAAGTTTAAGAATTTTGTGGAATTTTTGTGGAATTTTGTGGGGTATTGAGGAGAGTTGAAGAATTTTGTGGGATTTTTCTTAGATTGTGTGGAAATTTGTGGAGATTTTGTGGGATGTTTCTGGAATCTGGTAGGATTTGAGAAGGTGTAGGGAATTTGGTGGGAGTTTTCTGCAATTTTATGGAGTTTTCCTTTAATTTTGTGGGATATTGAGGAGATTTTGTGGGATGTTTCAGGAATTTGGTGACATTTTATAAGAATTTAGTGGAATTTTTGTGGAATTTTGTAAGATTCTGAGGAGACTTGAAGAATTTTGTGGGATCTTCTCAGATTGTGTGGAAATTTGTGGAGATTTTGTGGGATGTTTCAGGAATTTGGTAGAGTTTTGAGAAGTTTTAGGGAATTTGGTGGGAGTTTTCTGCTATTTTATGGGATTTTTGCATCTATTTTGTGGGCTGTTTCTGGAATTACGTGTGGGTTTTGTGGAATTTTGAGGGATATTGAGGAGACAAGAAGAATTTTGAGTCAATTATCTTAGATTCTGTGGAACTTGGTAAAGATTTTGTGGGATATTTCAAATATTTGATATGGTTTTGAGAAGATTTAAGGATTTTTTGGTGACTTTTCTGCAATTTTGTGGGATTTGGCTGCAATTTTGTGGGATTTTTTCTGAATGTTGTGGGATTTTTCTGGAATGTTGTGGGATATTGATGAGACTTGAAGAATTTTGAAGGATATTTCTGGAATTGTGTGGAAATTGGAGGAGATTTTGTGGGATGTTTCTGGAATTTGGTGACAAGTTTAAGAATTTTGTGGAATTTTTGTGGAATTTTGTGGGGTATTGAGGAGAGTTGAAGAATTTTGTGGGATTTTTCTTAGATTGTGTGGAAATTTGTGGAGATTTTGTGGGATGTTTCTGGAATCTGGTAGGATTTGAGAAGGTGTAGGGAATTTGGTGGGAGTTTTCTGCCATTTTATGGGGTTTTCCTTTAATTTTGTGGGATATTGAGGAGATTTTGTGGGATGTTTCAGGAATTTGGTGACATTTTATAAGAATTTAGTGGAATTTTTGTGGAATTTTGTAAGATTCTGAGGAGACTTGAAGAATTTTGTGGGATCTTCTCAGATTGTGTGGAAATTTGTGGAGATTTTGTGGGATGTTTCAGGAATTTGGTAGAGTTTTGAGAAGTTTTAGGGAATTTTGTGGGAGTTTTCTGCTATTTTATGGGATTTTTGCATCTATTTTGTGGGCTGTTTCTGGAATTACGTGTGGGTTTTGTGGAATTTTGAGGGATATTGAGGAGACTTGAAGAATTTTGAAGGATATTTCTGGAATTTTGAGGAAATTGGAGGAAATTTTTTGGGATGTTTCTGGAATTTGGTAACATTTTAAAGAATTTTGTAGAATTTTGTGGAATTTTTTTTAGAATTTTGAGGGATTCTGAGGAGACCTGAAGAATTTTGTGGGATTTTTCTTAGATTGTGTGGAAACTTGTGGAGATTTTGTGGGATGTTTCAGGAATTTGGTAGAGTTTTGAGAAGTTTTAGGGAATTTGGTGGGAGTTTTCTGCCATTTTGTGGGATTGTTCCTTAAATTTTGTGGGCTGTTTCTGGAATTACGTGGGGGTTTTGTGGAATTTTGAGGGATATTGAGGAGACAAGAAGAATTTTGAGTCAATTATCTTAGATTCTGTGGAACTTGGTAA
The DNA here is from genome assembly GCF_971803275.1 of Cyanistes caeruleus. Classification (NCBI taxonomy): domain Eukaryota; kingdom Metazoa; phylum Chordata; class Aves; order Passeriformes; family Paridae; genus Cyanistes; species Cyanistes caeruleus. The sequence goes on along the minus strand of NW_028255907.1, from coordinate 141,664 downwards.
AGATTTTGTGGGATATTTCAAATATTTGATATGGTTTTGAAAAGATTTAAGGATTTTTTGTGACTTTTCTGCAATTTTGTGGGATTTGGCTGCAATTTTGTGGGATTTTTTCTGAATGTTGTGGGATTTTTCTGGAATGTTGTGGGATATTGATGAGACTTGAAGAATTTTGAAGGATATTTCTGGAATTGTGTGGAAATTGGAGGAGATTTTGTGGGATGTTTCTGGAATTTGGTGACAAGTTTAAGAATTTTGTGGAATTTTTGTGGAATTTTGTGGAATTATGAGGAGAGTTGAAGAATTTTGTGGGATTTTTCTTAGATTGTGTGGAAATTTGTGGAGATTTTGTGGGATGTTTCTGGAATCTGGTAGGATTTGAGAAGGTGTAGGGAATTTGGTGGGAGTTTTCTGCCATTTTATGGGGTTTTCCTTTAATTTTGTGGGATATTGAGGAGATTTTGTGGGATGTTTCAGGAATTTGGTGACATTTTATAAGAATTTAGTGGAATTTTTGTGGAATTTTGTAAGATTCTGAGGAGACTTGAAGAATTTTGTGGGATCTTCTCAGATTGTGTGGAAATTTGTGGAGATTTTGTGGGATGTTTCAGGAATTTGGTAGAGATTTGAGAAGTTTTAGGGAATTTTGTGGGAGTTTTCTGCTATTTTATGGGATTTTTGCATCTATTTTGTGGGCTGTTTCTGGAATTACGTGTGGGTTTTGTGGAATTTTGAGGGATATTGAGGAGACTTGAAGAATTTTGAAGGATATTTCTGGAATTTTGAGGAAATTGGAGGAAATTTTTTGGGATGTTTCTGGAATTTGGTAACATTTTAAAGAATTTTGTAGAATTTTGGTGGAATTTTTTTTAGAATTTTGAGGGATTCTGAGGAGACCTGAAGAATTTTGTGGGATTTTTCTTAGATTGTGTGGAAATTTGTGGAGATTTTGTGGGATGTTTCAGGAATTTGGTAGAGTTTTGAGAAGTTTTAGGGAATTTGGTGGGAGTTTTCTGCCATTTTGTGGGATTGTTCCTTAAATTTTGTGGGCTGTTTCTGGAATTACGTGGGGGGTTTGTGGAATTTTGAGGGATATTGAGGAGACAAGAAGAATTTTGAGTCAATTATCTTAGATTCTGTGGAACTTGGTAAAGATTTTGTGGGATATTTCAAATATTTGATATGGTTTTGAGAAGATTTAAGGATTTTTTGGTGACTTTTCTGCAATTTTGTGGGATTTGGCTGCAATTTTGTGGGATTTTTTCTGAATGTTGTGGGATTTTTCTGGAATGTTGTGGGATATTGATGAGACTTGAAGAATTTTGAAGGATATTTCTGGAATTGTGTGGAAATTGGAGGAGATTTTGTGGGATGTTTCTGGAATTTGGTGACAAGTTTAAGAATTTTGTGGAATTTTTGTGGAATTTTGTGGAATTATGAGGAGAGTTGAAGAATTTTGTGGGATTTTTCTTAGATTGTGTGGAAATTTGTGGAGATTTTGTGGGATGTTTCTGGAATCTGGTAGGATTTGAGAAGGTGTAGGGAATTTGGTGGGAGTTTTCTGCCATTTTATGGGGTTTTCCTTTAATTTTGTGGGATATTGAGGAGATTTTGTGGGATGTTTCAGGAATTTGGTGACATTTTATAAGAATTTAGTGGAATTTTTGTGGAATTTTGTAAGATTCTGAGGAGACTTGAAGAATTTTGTGGGATCTTCTCAGATTGTGTGGAAATTTGTGGAGATTTTGTGGGATGTTTCAGGAATTTGGTAGAGATTTGAGAAGTTTTAGGGAATTTTGTGGGAGTTTTCTGCTATTTTATGGGATTTTTGCATCTATTTTGTGGGCTGTTTCTGGAATTACGTGTGGGTTTTGTGGAATTTTGAGGGATATTGAGGAGACTTGAAGAATTTTGAAGGATATTTCTGGAATTTTGAGGAAATTGGAGGAAATTTTTTGGGATGTTTCTGGAATTTGGTAACATTTTAAAGAATTTTGTAGAATTTTGGTGGAATTTTTTTTAGAATTTTGAGGGATTCTGAGGAGACCTGAAGAATTTTGTGGGATTTTTCTTAGATTGTGTGGAAATTTGTGGAGATTTTGTGGGATGTTTCAGGAATTTGGTAGAGTTTTGAGAAGTTTTAGGGAATTTGGTGGGAGTTTTCTGCCATTTTGTGGGATTGTTCCTTAAATTTTGTGGGCTGTTTCTGGAATTACGTGGGGGTTTTGTGGAATTTTGAGGGATATTGAGGAGACAAGAAGAATTTTGAGTCAATTATCTTAGATTCTGTGGAACTTGGTAAAGATTTTGTGGGATATTTCAAATATTTGATATGGTTTTGAGAAGATTTAAGGATTTTTTGGTGACTTTTCTGCAATTTTGTGGGATTTGGCTGCAATTTTGTGGGATTTTTTCTGAATGTTGTGGGATTTTTCTGGAATGTTGTGGGATATTGATGAGACTTGAAGAATTTTGAAGGATATTTCTGGAATTGTGTGGAAATTGGAGGAGATTTTGTGGGATGTTTCTGGAATTTGGTGACAAGTTTAAGAATTTTGTGGAATTTTTGTGGAATTTTGTGGGGTATTGAGGAGAGTTGAAGAATTTTGTGGGATTTTTCTTAGATTGTGTGGAAATTTGTGGAGATTTTGTGGGATGTTTCTGGAATCTGGTAGGATTTGAGAAGGTGTAGGGAATTTGGTGGGAGTTTTCTGCCATTTTATGGAGTTTTCCTTTAATTTTGTGGGATATTGAGGAGATTTTGTGGGATGTTTCAGGAATTTGGTGACATTTTATAAGAATTTAGTGGAATTTTTGTGGAATTTTGTAAGATTCTGAGGAGACTTGAAGAATTTTGTGGGATCTTCTCAGATTGTGTGGAAATTTGTGGAGATTTTGTGGGATGTTTCAGGAATTTGGTAGAGTTTTGAGAAGTTTTAGGGAATTTGGTGGGAGTTTTCTGCTATTTTATGGGATTTTTGCATCTATTTTGTGGGCTGTTTCTGGAATTACGTGTGGGTTTTGTGGAATTTTGAGGGATATTGAGGAGACAAGAAGAATTTTGAGTCAATTATCTTAGATTCTGTGGAACTTGGTAAAGATTTTGTGGGATATTTCAAATATTTGATATGGTTTTGAGAAGATTTAAGGATTTTTTGGTGACTTTTCTGCAATTTTGTGGGATTTGGCTGCAATTTTGTGGGATTTTTTCTGAATGTTGTGGGATTTTTCTGGAATGTTGTGGGATATTGATGAGACTTGAAGAATTTTGAAGGATATTTCTGGAATTGTGTGGAAATTGGAGGAGATTTTGTGGGATGTTTCTGGAATTTGGTGACATTTTTAAGAATTTTGTGGAATTTTTGTGGAATTTTGTGGAATTATGAGGAGAGTTGAAGAATTTTTTTGGATTTTTCTTAGATTGTGTGGAAATTTGTGGAGATTTTGTGGGATTGTTCCTTGAATTTGTTCGTGTATAGAGACAATTTAGGGAATTTTGTGGAAGTTTATTGCCCTTTTGTTGGATTGTTCCTTAAATTTTGTGGGATATTTCTGGAATTACATGGGGGTTTTGTGGAATTTTGAGGGATATTGATGAGACTTGAAGAATTTTGAAGGATATTTGTGGAATTTTGTGGGAATTGGAGGTGATTTTTTGGGATGTTTCTAGAATTTGGTGACATTTTTGAGAATTTTGTGGAATTTTTTTAGAATTTTGTGGGATTCTGAGGAGACTTGAAGAATTTTGTGGATTTTTCTTAGATTGTGTGGAAATTTGTGGAGATTTTGTGGGATGTTTCTGGAATCTGGTAGGGTTTTGAGAAGGTGTAGGGAATTTGGTGGGAGTTTTCTGCCATTTTATGGGGTTTTCCTTTAATTTTGTGGGATATTGAGGAGATTTTGTGGGATGTTTCAGGAATTTGGTGACATTTTATAAGAATTTAGTGGAATTTTTGTGGAATTTTGTAAGATTCTGAGGAGACTTGAAGAATTTTGTGGGATCTTCTCAGATTGTGTGGAAATTTGTGGAGATTTTGTGGGATGTTTCAGGAATTTGGTAGAGTTTTGAGAAGTTTTAGGGAATTTGGTGGGAGTTTTCTGCCATTTTGTGGGATTGTTCCTTAAATTTTGTGGGCTGTTTCTGGAATTACGTGTGGGTTTTGTGGAATTTTGAGGGATATTGAGGAGACAAGAAGAATTTTGAGTCAATTATCTTAGATTCTGTGGAACTTGGTAAAGATTTTGTGGGATATTTCAAATATTTGATATGGTTTTGAGAAGATTTAAGGATTTTTTGGTGACTTTTCTGCAATTTTGTGGGATTTGGCTGCAATTTTGTGGGATTTTTTCTGAATGTTGTGGGATTTTTCTGGAATGTTGTGGGATATTGATGAGACTTGAAGAATTTTGAAGGATATTTCTGGAATTGTGTGGAAATTGGAGGAGATTTTGTGGGATGTTTCTGGAATTTGGTGACAAGTTTAAGAATTTTGTGGAATTTTTGTGGAATTTTGTGGGGTATTGAGGAGAGTTGAAGAATTTTGTGGGATTTTTCTTAGATTGTGTGGAAATTTGTGGAGATTTTGTGGGATGTTTCTGGAATCTGGTAGGATTTGAGAAGGTGTAGGGAATTTGGTGGGAGTTTTCTGCCATTTTATGGGGTTTTCCTTTAATTTTGTGGGATATTGAGGAGATTTTGTGGGCTGTTTCAGGAATTTGGTGACATTTTATAAGAATTTAGTGGAATTTTTGTGGAATTTTGTAAGATTCTGAGGAGACTTGAAGAATTTTGTGGGATCTTCTCAGATTGTGTGGAAATTTGTGGAGATTTTGTGGGATGTTTCAGGAATTTGGTAGAGTTTTGAGAAGTTTTAGGGAATTTTGTGGGAGTTTTCTGCTATTTTAATGGGATTTTTGCATCTATTTTGTGGGCTGTTTCTGGAATTACGTGTGGGTTTTGTGGAATTTTGAGGGATATTGAGGAGACTTGAAGAATTTTGAAGGATATTTCTGGAATTTTGAGGAAATTGGAGGAAATTTTTTGGGATGTTTCTGGAATTTGGTAACATTTTAAAGAATTTTGTAGAATTTTGGTGGAATTTTTTTTAGAATTTTGAGGGATTCTGAGGAGACCTGAAGAATTTTGTGGGATTTTTCTTAGATTGTGTGGAAATTTGTGGAGATTTTGTGGGATGTTTCAGGAATTTGGTAGAGTTTTGAGAAGTTTTAGGGAATTTGGTGGGAGTTTTCTGCCATTTTGTGGGATTGTTCCTTAAATTTTGTGGGCTGTTTCTGGAATTACGTGTGGGTTTTGTGGAATTTTGAGGGATATTGAGGAGACAAGAAGAATTTTGAGTCAATTATCTTAGATTCTGTGGAACTTGGTAAAGATTTTGTGGGATATTTCAAATATTTGATATGGTTTTGAGAAGATTTAAGGATTTTTTTGTGACTTTTCTGCAATTTTGTGGGATTTGGCTGCAATTTTGTGGGATTTTTTCTGAATGTTGTGGGATTTTTCTGGAATGTTGTGGGATATTGATGAGACTTGAAGAATTTTGAAGGATATTTCTGGAATTGTGTGGAAATTGGAGGAGATTTTGTGGGATGTTTCTGGAATTTGGTGACAAGTTTAAGAATTTTGTGGAATTTTTGTGGAATTTTGTGGGGTATTGAGGAGAGTTGAAGAATTTTGTGGGATTTTTCTTAGATTGTGTGGAAATTTGTGGAGATTTTGTGGGATGTTTCTGGAATCTGGTAGGATTTGAGAAGGTGTAGGGAATTTGGTGGGAGTTTTCTGCCATTTTATGGGGTTTTCCTTTAATTTTGTGGGATATTGAGGAGATTTTGTGGGCTGTTTCAGGAATTTGGTGACATTTTATAAGAATTTAGTGGAATTTTTGTGGAATTTTGTAAGATTCTGAGGAGACTTGAAGAATTTTGTGGGATCTTCTCAGATTGTGTGGAAATTTGTGGAGATTTTGTGGGATGTTTCAGGAATTTGGTAGAGTTTTGAGAAGTTTTAGGGAATTTTGTGGGAGTTTTCTGCTATTTTAATGGGATTTTTGCATCTATTTTGTGGGCTGTTTCTGGAATTACGTGTGGGTTTTGTGGAATTTTGAGGGATATTGAGGAGACTTGAAGAATTTTGAAGGATATTTCTGGAATTTTGAGGAAATTGGAGGAAATTTTTTGGGATGTTTCTGGAATTTGGTAACATTTTAAAGAATTTTGTAGAATTTTGGTGGAATTTTTTTTAGAATTTTGAGGGATTCTGAGGAGACCTGAAGAATTTTGTGGGATTTTTCTTAGATTGTGTGGAAATTTGTGGAGATTTTGTGGGATGTTTCAGGAATTTGGTAGAGTTTTGAGAAGTTTTAGGGAATTTGGTGGGAGTTTTCTGCCATTTTGTGGGATTGTTCCTTAAATTTTGTGGGCTGTTTCTGGAATTACGTGTGGGTTTTGTGGAATTTTGAGGGATATTGAGGAGACTTGAAGAATTTTGAGTCAATTATCTTAGATTCTGTGGAACTTGGTAAAGATTTTGTGGGATATTTCAAATATTTGATATGGTTTTGAGAAGATTTAAGGATTTTTTGGTGACTTTTCTGCAATTTTGTGGGATTTGGCTGCAATTTTGTGGGATTTTTTCTGAATGTTGTGGGATTTTTCTGGAATGTTGTGGGATATTGATGAGACTTGAAGAATTTTGAAGGATATTTCTGGAATTGTGTGGAAATTGGAGGAGATTTTGTGGGATGTTTCTGGAATTTGGTGACATTTTTAAGAATTTTGTGGAATTTTTGTGGAATTTTGTGGGGTATTGAGGAGAGTTGAAGAATTTTGTGGGATTTTTCTTAGATTGTGTGGAAATTTGTGGAGATTTTGTGGGATGTTTCTGGAATCTGGTAGGATTTGAGAAGGTGTAGGGAATTTGGTGGGAGTTTTCTGCCATTTTATGGGGTTTTCCTTTAATTTTGTGGGATATTGAGGAGATTTTGTGGGATGTTTCAGGAATTTGGTGACATTTTATAAGAATTTAGTGGAATTTTTGTGGAATTTTGTAAGATTCTGAGGAGACTTGAAGAATTTTGTGGGATCTTCTCAGATTGTGTGGAAATTTGTGGAGATTTTGTGGGATGTTTCAGGAATTTGGTAGAGTTTTGAGAAGTTTTAGGGAATTTTGTGGGAGTTTTCTGCTATTTTATGGGATTTTTGCATCTATTTTGTGGGCTGTTTCTGGAATTACGTGTGGGTTTTGTGGAATTTTGAGGGATATTGAGGAGACTTGAAGAATTTTGAAGGATATTTCTGGAATTTTGAGGAAATTGGAGGAAATTTTTTGGGATGTTTCTGGAATTTGGTAACATTTTAAAGAATTTTGTAGAATTTTGGTGGAATTTTTTTTAGAATTTTGAGGGATTCTGAGGAGACCTGAAGAATTTTGTGGGATTTTTCTTAGATTGTGTGGAAATTTGTGGAGATTTTGTGGGATGTTTCAGGAATTTGGTAGAGTTTTGAGAAGTTTTAGGGAATTTGGTGGGAGTTTTCTGCCATTTTGTGGGATTGTTCCTTAAATTTTGTGGGCTGTTTCTGGAATTACGTGTGGGTTTTGTGGAATTTTGAGGGATATTGAGGAGACTTGAAGAATTTTGAGTCAATTATCTTAGATTCTGTGGAACTTGGTAAAGATTTTGTGGGATATTTCAAATATTTGATATGGTTTTGAGAAGATTTAAGGATTTTTTGGTGACTTTTCTGCAATTTTGTGGGATTTGGCTGCAATTTTGTGGGATTTTTTCTGAATGTTGTGGGATTTTTCTGGAATGTTGTGGGATATTGATGAGACTTGAAGAATTTTGAAGGATATTTCTGGAATTGTGTGGAAATTGGAGGAGATTTTGTGGGATGTTTCTGGAATTTGGTGACATTTTTAAGAATTTTGTGGAATTTTTGTGGAATTTTGTGGGGTATTGAGGAGAGTTGAAGAATTTTGTGGGATTTTTCTTAGATTGTGTGGAAATTTGTGGAGATTTTGTGGGATGTTTCTGGAATCTGGTAGGATTTGAGAAGGTGTAGGGAATTTGGTGGGAGTTTTCTGCCATTTTATGGGGTTTTCCTTTAATTTTGTGGGATATTGAGGAGATTTTGTGGGATGTTTCAGGAATTTGGTGACATTTTATAAGAATTTAGTGGAATTTTTGTGGAATTTTGTAAGATTCTGAGGAGACTTGAAGAATTTTGTGGGATCTTCTCAGATTGTGTGGAAATTTGTGGAGATTTTGTGGGATGTTTCAGGAATTTGGTAGAGTTTTGAGAAGTTTTAGGGAATTTTGTGGGAGTTTTCTGCTATTTTATGGGATTTTTGCATCTATTTTGTGGGCTGTTTCTGGAATTACGTGTGGGTTTTGTGGAATTTTGAGGGATATTGAGGAGACTTGAAGAATTTTGAAGGATATTTCTGGAATTTTGAGGAAATTGGAGGAAATTTTTTGGGATGTTTCTGGAATTTGGTAACATTTTAAAGAATTTTGTAGAATTTTGGTGGAATTTTTTTTAGAATTTTGAGGGATTCTGAGGAGACCTGAAGAATTTTGTGGGATTTTTCTTAGATTGTGTGGAAATTTGTGGAGATTTTGTGGGATGTTTCAGGAATTTGGTAGAGTTTTGAGAAGTTTTAGGGAATTTGGTGGGAGTTTTCTGCCATTTTGTGGGATTGTTCCTTAAATTTTGTGGGCTGTTTCTGGAATTACGTGTGGGTTTTGTGGAATTTTGAGGGATATTGAGGAGACAAGAAGAATTTTGAGTCAATTATCTTAGATTCTGTGGAACTTGGTAAAGATTTTGTGGGATATTTCAAATATTTGATATGGTTTTGAGAAGATTTAAGGATTTTTTGGTGACTTTTCTGCAATTTTGTGGGATTTGGCTGCAATTTTGTGGGATTTTTTCTGAATGTTGTGGGATTTTTCTGGAATGTTGTGGGATATTGATGAGACTTGAAGAATTTTGAAGGATATTTCTGGAATTGTGTGGAAATTGGAGGAGATTTTGTGGGATGTTTCTGGAATTTGGTGACATTTTTAAGAATTTTGTGGAATTTTTGTGGAATTTTGTGGAATTATGAGGAGAGTTGAAGAATTTTTTTGGATTTTTCTTAGATTGTGTGGAAATTTGTGGAGATTTTGTGGGATTGTTCCTTGAATTTGTTCGTGTATAGAGACAATTTAGGGAATTTTGTGGAAGTTTATTGCCCTTTTGTTGGATTGTTCCTTAAATTTTGTGGGATATTTCTGGAATTACATGGGGGTTTTGTGGAATTTTGAGGGATATTGATGAGACTTGAAGAATTTTGAAGGATATTTGTGGAATTTTGTGGGAATTGGAGGTGATTTTTTGGGATGTTTCTAGAATTTGGTGACATTTTTGAGAATTTTGTGGAATTTTTTTAGAATTTTGTGGGATTCTGAGGAGACTTGAAGAATTTTGTGGATTTTTCTTAGATTGTGTGGAAATTTGTGGAGATTTTGTGGGATGTTTCTGGAATCTGGTAGGGTTTGAGAAGGTGTAGGGAATTTGGTGGGAGTTTTCTGCCATTTTATGGGGTTTTCCTTTAATTTTGTGGGATATTGAGGAGATTTTGTGGGATGTTTCAGGAATTTGGTGACATTTTATAAGAATTTAGTGGAATTTTTGTGGAATTTTGTAAGATTCTGAGGAGACTTGAAGAATTTTGTGGGATCTTCTCAGATTGTGTGGAAATTTGTGGAGATTTTGTGGGATGTTTCAGGAATTTGGTAGAGTTTTGAGAAGTTTTAGGGAATTTGGTGGTAGTTTTCTGCCATTTTGTGGGATTGTTCCTTAAATTTTGTGGGCTGTTTCTGGAATTACGTGTGGGTTTTGTGGAATTTTGAGGGATATTGAGGAGACAAGAAGAATTTTGAGTCAATTATCTTAGATTCTGTGGAACTTGGTAAAGATTTTGTGGGATATTTCAAATATTTGATATGGTTTTGAGAAGATTTAAGGATTTTTTTGTGACTTTTCTGCAATTTTGTGGGATTTGGCTGCAATTTTGTGGGATTTTTTCTGAATGTTGTGGGATTTTTCTGGAATGTTGTGGGATATTGATGAGACTTGAAGAATTTTGAAGGATATTTCTGGAATTGTGTGGAAATTGGAGGAGATTTTGTGGGATGTTTCTGGAATTTGGTGACAAGTTTAAGAATTTTGTGGAATTTTTGTGGAATTTTGTGGGGTATTGAGGAGAGTTGAAGAATTTTGTGGGATTTTTCTTAGATTGTGTGGAAATTTGTGGAGATTTTGTGGGATGTTTCTGGAATCTGGTAGGATTTGAGAAGGTGTAGGGAATTTGGTGGGAGTTTTCTGCCATTTTATGGGGTTTTCCTTTAATTTTGTGGGATATTGAGGAGATTTTGTGGGCTGTTTCAGGAATTTGGTGACATTTTATAAGAATTTAGTGGAATTTTTGTGGAATTTTGTAAGATTCTGAGGAGACTTGAAGAATTTTGTGGGATCTTCTCAGATTGTGTGGAAATTTGTGGAGATTTTGTGGGATGTTTCAGGAATTTGGTAGAGTTTTGAGAAGTTTTAGGGAATTTTGTGGGAGTTTTCTGCTATTTTAATGGGATTTTTGCATCTATTTTGTGGGCTGTTTCTGGAATTACGTGTGGGTTTTGTGGAATTTTGAGGGATATTGAGGAGACTTGAAGAATTTTGAAGGATATTTCTGGAATTTTGAGGAAATTGGAGGAAATTTTTTGGGATGTTTCTGGAATTTGGTAACATTTTAAAGAATTTTGTAGAATTTTGGTGGAATTTTTTTTAGAATTTTGAGGGATTCTGAGGAGACCTGAAGAATTTTGTGGGATTTTTCTTAGATTGTGTGGAAATTTGTGGAGATTTTGTGGGATGTTTCAGGAATTTGGTAGAGTTTTGAGAAGTTTTAGGGAATTTGGTGGGAGTTTTCTGCCATTTTGTGGGATTGTTCCTTAAATTTTGTGGGCTGTTTCTGGAATTACGTGTGGGTTTTGTGGAATTTTGAGGGATATTGAGGAGACTTGAAGAATTTTGAGTCAATTATCTTAGATTCTGTGGAACTTGGTAAAGATTTTGTGGGATATTTCAAATATTTGATATGGTTTTGAGAAGATTTAAGGATTTTTTGGTGACTTTTCTGCAATTTTGTGGGATTTGGCTGCAATTTTGTGGGATTTTTTCTGAATGTTGTGGGATTTTTCTGGAATGTTGTGGGATATTGATGAGACTTGAAGAATTTTGAAGGATATTTCTGGAATTGTGTGGAAATTGGAGGAGATTTTGTGGGATGTTTCTGGAATTTGGTGACATTTTTAAGAATTTTGTGGAATTTTTGTGGAATTTTGTGGGGTATTGAGGAGAGTTGAAGAATTTTGTGGGATTTTTCTTAGATTGTGTGGAAATTTGTGGAGATTTTGTGGGATGTTTCTGGAATCTGGTAGGATTTGAGAAGGTGTAGGGAATTTGGTGGGAGTTTTCTGCCATTTTATGGGGTTTTCCTTTAATTTTGTGGGATATTGAGGAGATTTTGTGGGATGTTTCAGGAATTTGGTGACATTTTATAAGAATTTAGTGGAATTTTTGTGGAATTTTGTAAGATTCTGAGGAGACTTGAAGAATTTTGTGGGATCTTCTCAGATTGTGTGGAAATTTGTGGAGATTTTGTGGGATGTTTCAGGAATTTGGTAGAGTTTTGAGAAGTTTTAGGGAATTTTGTGGGAGTTTTCTGCTATTTTATGGGATTTTTGCATCTATTTTGTGGGCTGTTTCTGGAATTACGTGTGGGTTTTGTGGAATTTTGAGGGATATTGAGGAGACTTGAAGAATTTTGAAGGATATTTCTGGAATTTTGAGGAAATTGGAGGAAATTTTTTGGGATGTTTCTGGAATTTGGTAACATTTTAAAGAATTTTGTAGAATTTTGGTGGAATTTTTTTTAGAATTTTGAGGGATTCTGAGGAGACCTGAAGAATTTTGTGGGATTTTTCTTAGATTGTGTGGAAATTTGTGGAGATTTTGTGGGATGTTTCAGGAATTTGGTAGAGTTTTGAGAAGTTTTAGGGAATTTGGTGGGAGTTTTCTGCCATTTTGTGGGATTGTTCCTTAAATTTTGTGGGCTGTTTCTGGAATTACGTGTGGGTTTTGTGGAATTTTGAGGGATATTGAGGAGACAAGAAGAATTTTGAGTCAATTATCTTAGATTCTGTGGAACTTGGTAAAGATTTTGTGGGATATTTCAAATATTTGATATGGTTTTGAGAAGATTTAAGGATTTTTTGGTGACTTTTCTGCAATTTTGTGGGATTTGGCTGCAATTTTGTGGGATTTTTTCTGAATGTTGTGGGATTTTTCTGGAATGTTGTGGGATATTGATGAGACTTGAAGAATTTTGAAGGATATTTCTGGAATTGTGTGGAAATTGGAGGAGATTTTGTGGGATGTTTCTGGAATTTGGTGACATTTTTAAGAATTTTGTGGAATTTTTGTGGAATTTTGTGGAATTATGAGGAGAGTTGAAGAATTTTTTTGGATTTTTCTTAGATTGTGTGGAAATTTGTGGAGATTTTGTGGGATTGTTCCTTGAATTTGTTCGTGTATAGAGACAATTTAGGGAATTTTGTGGAAGTTTATTGCCCTTTTGTTGGATTGTTCCTTAAATTTTGTGGGATATTTCTGGAATTACATGGGGGTTTTGTGGAATTTTGAGGGATATTGATGAGACTTGAAGAATTTTGAAGGATATTTGTGGAATTTTGTGGGAATTGGAGGAGATTTTTTGGGATGTTTCTAGAATTTGGTGACATTTTTGAGAATTTTGTGGAATTTTTTTAGAATTTTGTGGGATTCTGAGGAGACTTGAAGAATTTTGTGGATTTTTCTTAGATTGTGTGGAAATTTGTGGAGATTTTGTGGGATGTTTCTGGAATCTGGTAGGGTTTTGAGAAGGTGTAGGGAATTTGGTGGGAGTTTTCTGCCATTTTATGGGGTTTTCCTTTAATTTTGTGGGATATTGAGGAGATTTTGTGGAATGTTTCAGGAATTTGGTGACATTTTATAAGAATTTAGTGGAATTTTTGTGGAATTTTGTAAGATTCTGAGGAGACTTGAAGAATTTTGTGGGATCTTCTCAGATTGTGTGGAAATTTGTGGAGATTTTGTGGGATGTTTCAGGAATTTGGTAGAGTTTTGAGAAGTTTTAGGGAATTTGGTGGGAGTTTTCTGCCATTTTGTGGGATTGTTCCTTAAATTTTGTGGGCTGTTTCTGGAATTACGTGTGGGTTTTGTGGAATTTTGAGGGATATTGAGGAGACTTGAAGAATTTTGAGTCAATTATCTTAGATTCTGTGGAACTTGGTAAAGATTTTGTGGGATATTTCAAATATTTGATATGGTTTTGAGAAGATTTAAGGATTTTTTGGTGACTTTTCTGCAATTTTGTGGGATTTGGCTGCAATTTTGTGGGATTTTTTCTGAATGTTGTGGGATTTTTCTGGAATGTTGTGGGATATTGATGAGACTTGAAGAATTTTGAAGGATATTTCTGGAATTTTGTGGAAATTGGAGGAGATTTTGTGGGATGTTTCTGGAATTTGGTAGAGTTTTGAGAAGTTTTAGGGAATTTTGTGGGAGTTTTCTGCCATTTTATGGGATCTTTGCATCTATTTTGTGGGCTGTTTCTGGAATTACGTGTGGGTTTTGTGGAATTTTGAGGGATATTGAGGAGACTTGAAGAATTTTGAAGGATATTTCTGGAATTTTGAGGAAATTGGAGGAAATTTTTTGGGATGTTTCTGGAATTTGGTAACATTTTAAAGAATTTTGTAGAATTTTGGTGGAATTTTTTTTAGAATTTTGAGGGATTCTGAGGAGACCTGAAGAATTTTGTGGGATTTTTCTTAGATTGTGTGGAAATTTGTGGAGATTTTGTGGGATGTTTCAGGAATTTGGTAGAGTTTTGAGAAGTTTTAGGGAATTTGGTGGGAGTTTTCTGCCATTTTGTGGGATTGTTCCTTAAATTTTGTGGGCTGTTTCTGGAATTACGTGTGGGTTTTGTGGAATTTTGAGGGATATTGAGGAGACAAGAAGAATTTTGAGTCAATTATCTTAGATTCTGAGGAACTTGGTAAAGATTTTGTGGGATATTTCAAATATTTGATATGGTTTTGAGAAGATTTAAGGATTTTTTGGTGACTTTTCTGCAATTTTGTGGGATTTGGCTGCAATTTTGTGGGATTTTTTCTGAATGTTGTGGGATTTTTCTGGAATGTTGTGGGATATTGATGAGACTTGAAGAATTTTGAAGGATATTTCTGGAATTTTGTGGAAATTGGAGGAGATTTTGTGGGATGTTTCTGGAATTTGGTGACATTTTTAAGAATTTTGTGGAATTTTTGTGGAATTTTGTGGAATTATGAGGAGAGTTGAAGAATTTTTTTGGATTTTTCTTAGATTGTGTGGAAATTTGTGGAGATTTTGTGGGATTGTTCCTTGAATTTGTTCGTGTATAGAGACAATTTAGGGAATTTTGTGGAAGTTTATTGCCCTTTTGTTGGATTGTTCCTTAAATTTTGTGGGATATTTCTGGAATTACATGGGGGTTTTGTGGAATTTTGAGGGATATTGATGAGACTTGAAGAATTTTGAAGGATATTTGTGGAATTTTGTGGGAATTGGAGGAGATTTTTTGGGATGTTTCTAGAATTTGGTGACATTTTTGAGAATTTTGTGGAATTTTTTTAGAATTTTGTGGGATTCTGAGGAGACTTGAAGAATTTTGTGGATTTTTCTTAGATTGTGTGGAAATTTGTGGAGATTTTGTGGGATGTTTCTGGAATCTGGTAGGGTTTTGAGAAGGTGTAGGGAATTTGGTGGGAGTTTTCTGCCATTTTATGGGGTTTTCCTTTAATTTTGTGGGATATTGAGGAGATTTTGTGGGATGTTTCAGGAATTTGGTGACATTTTATAAGAATTTAGTGGAATTTTTGTGGAATTTTGTAAGATTCTGAGGAGACTTGAAGAATTTTGTGGGATCTTCTCAGATTGTGTGGAAATTTGTGGAGATTTTGTGGGATGTTTCAGGAATTTGGTAGAGTTTTGAGAAGTTTTAGGGAATTTGGTGGGAGTTTTCTGCCATTTTGTGGGATTGTTCCTTAAATTTTGTGGGCTGTTTCTGGAATTACGTGTGGGTTTTGTGGAATTTTGAGGGATATTGAGGAGACTTGAAGAATTTTGAGTCAATTATCTTAGATTCTGTGGAACTTGGTAAAGATTTTGTGGGATATTTCAAATATTTGATATGGTTTTGAGAAGATTTAAGGATTTTTTGGTGACTTTTCTGCAATTTTGTGGGATTTGGCTGCAATTTTGTGGGATTTTTTCTGAATGTTGTGGGATTTTTCTGGAATGTTGTGGGATATTGATGAGACTTGAAGAATTTTGAAGGATATTTCTGGAATTTTGTGGAAATTGGAGGAGATTTTGTGGGATGTTTCTGGAATTTGGTAGAGTTTTGAGAAGTTTTAGGGAATTTTGTGGGAGTTTTCTGCCATTTTGTGGGATTTTTGCATCTATTTTGTGGGCTGTTTCTGGAATTACGTGTGGGTTTTGTGGAATTTTGAGGGATATTGAGGAGACTTGAAGAATTTTGAAGGATATTTCTGGAATTTTGAGGAAATTGGAGGAAATTTTTTGGGATGTTTCTGGAATTTGGTAACATTTTAAAGAATTTTGTAGAATTTTGGTGGAATTTTTTTTAGAATTTTGAGGGATTCTGAGGAGACCTGAAGAATTTTGTGGGATTTTTCTTAGATTGTGTGGAAATTTGTGGAGATTTTGTGGGATGTTTCAGGAATTTGGTAGAGTTTTGAGAAGTTTTAGGGAATTTGGTGGGAGTTTTCTGCCATTTTGTGGGATTGTTCCTTAAATTTTGTGGGCTGTTTCTGGAATTACGTGTGGGTTTTGTGGAATTTTGAGGGATATTGAGGAGACAAGAAGAATTTTGAGTCAATTATCTTAGATTCTGAGGAACTTGGTAAAGATTTTGTGGGATATTTCAAATATTTGATATGGTTTTGAGAAGATTTAAGGATTTTTTGGTGACTTTTCTGCAATTTTGTGGGATTTGGCTGCAATTTTGGGGGATTTTTTCTGAATGTTGTGGGATTTTTCTGGATTGTTGTGGGATATTGATGAGACTTGAAGAATTTTGAAGGATATTTCTGGAATTTTGTGGAAATTGGAGGAGATTTTGTGGGATGTTTCTGGAATTTGGTGACATTTTTAAGAATTTTGTGGAATTTTTGTGGAATTTTGTGGAATTATGAGGAGACTTGAAGAATTTTTTTGGATTTTTCTTAGATTGTGTGGAAATTTGTGGAGATTTTGTGGGATTGTTCCTTGAATTTGTTCGTGTATAGAGACAATTTAGGGAATTTTGTGGAAGTTTATTGCCCTTTTGTTGGATTGTTCCTTAAATTTTGTGGGATATTTCTGGAATTACATGGGGGTTTTGTGTAATTTTGAGGGATATTGATGAGACTTGAAGAATTTTGAAGGATATTTGTGGAATTTTGTGGGAATTGGAGGAGATTTTTTGGGATGTTTCTGGAATTTGGTGACATTTTTGAGAATTTTGTGGAATTTTTTTAGAATTTTGTGGGATTCTGAGGAGACTTGAAGAATTTTGTGGGATCTTCTCAGATTGTGTGGAAATTTGTGGAGATTTTGTGGGATGTTTCTGGAATTTGGTGACAAGTTTAAGAATTTTGTGGAATTTTTGTGGAATTTTGTGGGGTATTGAGGAGAGTTGAAGAATTTTGTGGGATTTTTCTTAGATTGTGTGGAAATTTGTGGAGATTTTGTGGGATGTTTGAGGAATTTGGTAGGGTTTTGAGAAGTTTTAGGGAATTTGGTGGGAGTTTTCTGCCATTTTGTGGGATTGTTCCTTAAATTTTGTGGGCTGTTTCTGGAATTACGTGGGGGTTTTGTGGAATTTTGAGAGATATTGAGGAGACAAGAAGAATTTTGAGTCAATTATCTTAGATTCTGTGGAACTTGGTAAAGATTTTGTGGGCTATTTCAAATATTTGATATGGTTTTGAGAAGATTTAAGGATTTTTTTGTGACTTTTCTGCAATTTTGTGGGATTTGGCTGCAATTTTGTGGGATTTTTTCTGAATGTTGTGGGATTTTTCTGGAATGTTGTGGGATATTGATGAGACTTGAAGAATTTTGAAGGATATTTCTGGAATTGTGTGGAAATTGGAGGAGATTTTGTGGGATGTTTCTGGAATTTGGTGACATTTTTAAGAATTTTGTGGAATTTTTGTGGAATTTTGTGGGGTATTGAGGAGAGTTGAAGAATTTTGTGGGATTTTTCTTAGATTGTGTGGAAATTTGTGGAGATTTTGTGGGATGTTTCTGGAATCTGGTAGGATTTGAGAAGGTGTATGGAATTTGGTGGGAGTTTTCTGCCATTTTATGGGGTTTTCCTTTAATTTTGTGGGATATTGAGGAGATTTTGTGGGATGTTTCAGGAATTTGGTGACATTTTATAAGAATTTAGTGGAATTTTTGTGGAATTTTGTAAGATTCTGAGGAGACTTGAAGAATTTTGTGGGATCTTCTCCAATTGTGTGGAAATTTGTGGAGATTTTGTGGGATGTTTCAGGAATTTGGTAGAGTTTTGAGAAGTTTTAGGGAATTTTGTGGGAGTTTTCTGCCATTTTGTGGGATTTTTGCATCTATTTTGTGGGCTGTTTCTGGAATTACGTGTGGGTTTTGTGGAATTTTGAGGGATATTGAGGAGACTTGAAGAATTTTGAAGGATATTTCTGGAATTTTGAGGAAATTGGAGGAAATTTTTTGGGATGTTTCTGGAATTTGGTAACATTTTAAAGAATTTTGTAGAATTTTGGTGGAATTTTTTTTAGAATTTTGAGGGATTCTGAGGAGACCTGAAGAATTTTGTGGGATTTTTCTTAGATTGTGTGGAAATTTGTGGAGATTTTGTGGGATGTTTCAGGAATTTGGTAGAGTTTTGAGAAGGTGTAGGGAATTTGGTGGGAATTTTCTGCCATTTTATGGGGTTTTCCTTTAATTTTGTGGGATATTGAGGAGATTTTGTGGGATGTTTCAGGAATTTGGTGACATTTTATAAGAATTTAGTGGAATTTTTGTGGAATTTTGTAAGATTCTGAGGAGACTTGAAGAATTTTGTGGGATCTTCTCAGATTGTGTGGAAATTTGTGGAGATTTTGTGGGATGTTTCAGGAATTTGGTAGAGTTTTGAGAAGTTTTAGGGAATTTGGTGGTAGTTTTCTGCCATTTTGTGGGATTGTTCCTTAAATTTTGTGGGCTGTTTCTGGAATTACGTGTGGGTTTTGTGGAATTTTGAGGGATATTGAGGAGACTTGAAGAATTTTGAGTCAATTATCTTAGATTCTGTGGAACTTGGTAAAGATTTTGTGGGATATTTCAAATATTTGATATGGTTTTGAGAAGATTTAAGGATTTTTTGGTGACTTTTCTGCAATTTTGTGGGATTTGGCTGCAATTTTGTGGGATTTTTTCTGAATGTTGTGGGATTTTTCTGGAATGTTGTGGGATATTGATGAGACTTGAAGAATTTTGAAGGATATTTCTGGAATTTTGTGGAAATTGGAGGAGATTTTGTGGG
The DNA here is from genome assembly GCF_971803275.1 of Cyanistes caeruleus. Classification (NCBI taxonomy): domain Eukaryota; kingdom Metazoa; phylum Chordata; class Aves; order Passeriformes; family Paridae; genus Cyanistes; species Cyanistes caeruleus. The sequence continues at coordinate 122,931 of NW_028255907.1, read as the reverse complement.
ATGTTTCTGGAATTTGGTGACATTTTTAAGAATTTTGTGGAATTTTTGTGGAATTTTGTGGAATTATGAGGAGAGTTGAAGAATTTTGTGGGATTTTTCTTAGATTGTGTGGAAATTTGTGGAGATTTTGTGGGATGTTTCTGGAATCTGGTAGGATTTGAAAAGGTGTAGGGAATTTGGTGGGAGTTTTCTGCCATTTTATGGGGTTTTCCTTTAATTTTGTGGGATATTGAGGAGATTTTGTGGGATGTTTCAGGAATTTGGTGACATTTTATAAGAATTTAGTGGAATTTTTGTGGAATTTTGTAAGATTCTGAGGAGACTTGAAGAATTTTGTGGGATCTTCTCAGATTGTGTGGAAATTTGTGGAGATTTTGTGGGATGTTTCAGGAATTTGGTAGAGTTTTGAGAAGTTTTAGGGAATTTGGTGGGAGTTTTCTGCTATTTTATGGGATTTTTGCATCGATTTTGTGGGCTGTTTCTGGAATTACGTGTGGGTTTTGTGGAATTTTGAGGGATATTGAGGAGACTTGAAGAATTTTGAAGGATATTTCTGGAATTTTGAGGAAATTGGAGGAAATTTTTTGGGATGTTTCTGGAATTTGGTAACATTTTAAAGAATTTTGTAGAATTTTGGTGGAATTTTTTTTAGAATTTTGAGGGATTCTGAGGAGACCTGAAGAATTTTGAGTCAATTATCTTAGATTCTGTGGAACTTGGTAAAGATTTTGTGGGATATTTCAAATATTTTATATGGTTTCGAGAAGATTTCAGGATTTTTTGGTGACTTTTCTGCAATTTTGTGGGATTTGGCTGCAATTTTGTGGGATTTTTTCTGAATGTTGTGGGATTTTTCTGGAATGTTGTGGGATATTGATGAGACTTGAAGAATTTTGAAGGATATTTCTGGAATTGTGTGGAAATTGGAGGAGATTTTGTGGGATGTTTCTGGAATTTGGTGACATTTTTAAGAATTTTGTGGAATTTTTGTGGAATTTTGTGGGGTATTGAGGAGAGTTGAAGAATTTTGTGGGATTTTTCTTAGATTGTGTGGAAATTTGTGGAGATTTTGTGGGATGTTTCTGGAATCTGGTAGGATTTGAGAAGGTGTAGGGAATTTGGTGGGAGTTTTCTGCCATTTTATGGGGTTTTCCTTTAATTTTGTGGGATATTGAGGAGATTTTGTGGGATGTTTCAGGAATTTGGTGACATTTTATAAGAATTTAGTGGAATTTTTGTGGAATTTTGTAAGATTCTGAGGAGACTTGAAGAATTTTGTGGGATCTTCTCAGATTGTGTGGAAATTTGTGGAGATTTTGTGGGATGTTTCAGGAATTTGGTAGAGTTTTGAGAAGTTTTAGGGAATTTTGTGGGAGTTTTCTGCTATTTTATGGGATTTTTGCATCTATTTTGTGGGCTGTTTCTGGAATTACGTGTGGGTTTTGTGGAATTTTGAGGGATATTGAGGAGACTTGAAGAATTTTGAAGGATATTTCTGGAATTTTGAGGAAATTGGAGGAAATTTTTTGGGATGTTTCTGGAATTTGGTAACATTTTAAAGAATTTTGTAGAATTTTGGTGGAATTTTTTTTAGAATTTTGAGGGATTCTGAGGAGACCTGAAGAATTTTGTGGGATTTTTCTTAGATTGTGTGGAAATTTGTGGAGATTTTGTGGGATGTTTCAGGAATTTGGTAGAGTTTTGAGAAGTTTTAGGGAATTTGGTGGGAGTTTTCTGCCATTTTGTGGGATTGTTCCTTAAATTTTGTGGGCTGTTTCTGGAATTACGTGTGGGTTTTGTGGAATTTTGAGGGATATTGAGGAGACAAGAAGAATTTTGAGTCAATTATCTTAGATTCTGTGGAACTTGGTAAAGATTTTGTGGGATATTTCAAATATTTGATATGGTTTTGAGAAGATTTAAGGATTTTTTGGTGACTTTTCTGCAATTTTGTGGGATTTGGCTGCAATTTTGTGGGATTTTTTCTGAATGTTGTGGGATTTTTCTGGAATGTTGTGGGATATTGATGAGACTTGAAGAATTTTGAAGGATATTTCTGGAATTGTGTGGAAATTGGAGGAGATTTTGTGGGATGTTTCTGGAATTTGGTGACATTTTTAAGAATTTTGTGGAATTTTTGTGGAATTTTGTGGAATTATGAGGAGACTTGAAGAATTTTTTTGGATTTTTCTTAGATTGTGTGGAAATTTGTGGAGATTTTGTGGGATTGTTCCTTGAATTTGTTCGTGTATAGAGACAATTTAGGGAATTTTGTGGAAGTTTATTGCCCTTTTGTTGGATTGTTCCTTAAATTTTGTGGGATATTTCTGGAATTACATGGGGGTTTTGTGGAATTTTGAGGGATATTGATGAGACTTGAAGAATTTTGAAGGATATTTGTGGAATTTTGTGGGAATTGGAGGAGATTTTTTGGGATGTTTCTAGAATTTGGTGACATTTTTGAGAATTTTGTGGAATTTTTTTAGAATTTTGTGGGATTCTGAGGAGACTTGAAGAATTTTGTGGATTTTTCTTAGATTGTGTGGAAATTTGTGGAGATTTTGTGGGATGTTTCTGGAATCTGGTAGGGTTTTGAGAAGGTGTAGGGAATTTGGTGGGAGTTTTCTGCCATTTTATGGGGTTTTCCTTTAATTTTGTGGGATATTGAGGAGATTTTGTGGAATGTTTCAGGAATTTGGTGACATTTTATAAGAATTTAGTGGAATTTTTGTGGAATTTTGTAAGATTCTGAGGAGACTTGAAGAATTTTGTGGGATCTTCTCAGATTGTGTGGAAATTTGTGGAGATTTTGTGGGATGTTTCAGGAATTTGGTAGAGTTTTGAGAAGTTTTAGGGAATTTTGTGGGAGTTTTCTGCCATTTTATGGGATCTTTGCATCTATTTTGTGGGCTGTTTCTGGAATTACGTGTGGGTTTTGTGGAATTTTGAGGGATATTGAGGAGACTTGAAGAATTTTGAGTCAATTATCTTAGATTCTGTGGAACTTGGTAAAGATTTTGTGGGATATTTCAAATATTTGATATGGTTTTGAGAAGATTTAAGGATTTTTTGGTGACTTTTCTGCAATTTTGTGGGATTTGGCTGCAATTTTGTGGGATTTTTTCTGAATGTTGTGGGATTTTTCTGGAATGTTGTGGGATATTGATGAGACTTGAAGAATTTTGAAGGATATTTCTGGAATTTTGTGGAAATTGGAGGAGATTTTGTGGGATGTTTCTGGAATTTGGTAGAGTTTTGAGAAGTTTTAGGGAATTTTGTGGGAGTTTTCTGCCATTTTATGGGATCTTTGCATCTATTTTGTGGGCTGTTTCTGGAATTACGTGTGGGTTTTGTGGAATTTTGAGGGATATTGAGGAGACTTGAAGAATTTTGAAGGATATTTCTGGAATTTTGAGGAAATTGGAGGAAATTTTTTGGGATGTTTCTGGAATTTGGTAACATTTTAAAGAATTTTGTAGAATTTTGGTGGAATTTTTTTTAGAATTTTGAGGGATTCTGAGGAGACCTGAAGAATTTTGTGGGATTTTTCTTAGATTGTGTGGAAATTTGTGGAGATTTTGTGGGATGTTTCAGGAATTTGGTAGAGTTTTGAGAAGTTTTAGGGAATTTGGTGGGAGTTTTCTGCCATTTTGTGGGATTGTTCCTTAAATTTTGTGGGCTGTTTCTGGAATTACGTGTGGGTTTTGTGGAATTTTGAGGGATATTGAGGAGACAAGAAGAATTTTGAGTCAATTATCTTAGATTCTGAGGAACTTGGTAAAGATTTTGTGGGATATTTCAAATATTTGATATGGTTTTGAGAAGATTTAAGGATTTTTTGGTGACTTTTCTGCAATTTTGTGGGATTTGGCTGCAATTTTGTGGGATTTTTTCTGAATGTTGTGGGATTTTTCTGGAATGTTGTGGGATATTGATGAGACTTGAAGAATTTTGAAGGATATTTCTGGAATTGTGTGGAAATTGGAGGAGATTTTGTGGGATGTTTCTGGAATTTGGTGACATTTTTAAGAATTTTGTGGAATTTTTGTGGAATTTTGTGGAATTATGAGGAGAGTTGAAGAATTTTTTTGGATTTTTCTTAGATTGTGTGGAAATTTGTGGAGATTTTGTGGGATTGTTCCTTGAATTTGTTCGTGTATAGAGACAATTTAGGGAATTTTGTGGAAGTTTATTGCCCTTTTGTTGGATTGTTCCTTAAATTTTGTGGGATATTTCTGGAATTACATGGGGGTTTTGTGGAATTTTGAGGGATATTGATGAGACTTGAAGAATTTTGAAGGATATTTGTGGAATTTTGTGGGAATTGGAGGAGATTTTTTGGGATGTTTCTAGAATTTGGTGACATTTTTGAGAATTTTGTGGAATTTTTTTAGAATTTTGTGGGATTCTGAGGAGACTTGAAGAATTTTGTGGATTTTTCTTAGATTGTGTGGAAATTTGTGGAGATTTTGTGGGATGTTTCTGGAATCTGGTAGGGTTTTGAGAAGGTGTAGGGAATTTGGTGGGAGTTTTCTGCCATTTTATGGGGTTTTCCTTTAATTTTGTGGGATATTGAGGAGATTTTGTGGGATGTTTCAGGAATTTGGTGACATTTTATAAGAATTTAGTGGAATTTTTGTGGAATTTTGTAAGATTCTGAGGAGACTTGAAGAATTTTGTGGGATCTTCTCAGATTGTGTGGAAATTTGTGGAGATTTTGTGGGATGTTTCAGGAATTTGGTAGAGTTTTGAGAAGTTTTAGGGAATTTGGTGGGAGTTTTCTGCCATTTTGTGGGATTGTTCCTTAAATTTTGTGGGCTGTTTCTGGAATTACGTGTGGGTTTTGTGGAATTTTGAGGGATATTGAGGAGACTTGAAGAATTTTGAGTCAATTATCTTAGATTCTGTGGAACTTGGTAAAGATTTTGTGGGATATTTCAAATATTTGATATGGTTTTGAGAAGATTTAAGGATTTTTTGGTGACTTTTCTGCAATTTTGTGGGATTTGGCTGCAATTTTGTGGGATTTTTTCTGAATGTTGTGGGATTTTTCTGGAATGTTGTGGGATATTGATGAGACTTGAAGAATTTTGAAGGATATTTCTGGAATTTTGTGGAAATTGGAGGAGATTTTGTGGGATGTTTCTGGAATTTGGTAGAGTTTTGAGAAGTTTTAGGGAATTTTGTGGGAGTTTTCTGCCATTTTGTGGGATTTTTGCATCTATTTTGTGGGCTGTTTCTGGAATTACGTGTGGGTTTTGTGGAATTTTGAGGGATATTGAGGAGACTTGAAGAATTTTGAAGGATATTTCTGGAATTTTGAGGAAATTGGAGGAAATTTTTTGGGATGTTTCTGGAATTTGGTAACATTTTAAAGAATTTTGTAGAATTTTGGTGGAATTTTTTTTAGAATTTTGAGGGATTCTGAGGAGACCTGAAGAATTTTGTGGGATTTTTCTTAGATTGTGTGGAAATTTGTGGAGATTTTGTGGGATGTTTCAGGAATTTGGTAGAGTTTTGAGAAGTTTTAGGGAATTTGGTGGGAGTTTTCTGCCATTTTGTGGGATTGTTCCTTAAATTTTGTGGGCTGTTTCTGGAATTACGTGTGGGTTTTGTGGAATTTTGAGGGATATTGAGGAGACAAGAAGAATTTTGAGTCAATTATCTTAGATTCTGAGGAACTTGGTAAAGATTTTGTGGGATATTTCAAATATTTGATATGGTTTTGAGAAGATTTAAGGATTTTTTGGTGACTTTTCTGCAATTTTGTGGGATTTGGCTGCAATTTTGGGGGATTTTTTCTGAATGTTGTGGGATTTTTCTGGATTGTTGTGGGATATTGATGAGACTTGAAGAATTTTGAAGGATATTTCTGGAATTTTGTGGAAATTGGAGGAGATTTTGTGGGATGTTTCTGGAATTTGGTGACATTTTTAAGAATTTTGTGGAATTTTTGTGGAATTTTGTGGAATTATGAGGAGACTTGAAGAATTTTTTTGGATTTTTCTTAGATTGTGTGGAAATTTGTGGAGATTTTGTGGGATTGTTCCTTGAATTTGTTCGTGTATAGAGACAATTTAGGGAATTTTGTGGAAGTTTATTGCCCTTTTGTTGGATTGTTCCTTAAATTTTGTGGGATATTTCTGGAATTACATGGGGGTTTTGTGTAATTTTGAGGGATATTGATGAGACTTGAAGAATTTTGAAGGATATTTGTGGAATTTTGTGGGAATTGGAGGAGATTTTTTGGGATGTTTCTGGAATTTGGTGACATTTTTGAGAATTTTGTGGAATTTTTTTAGAATTTTGTGGGATTCTGAGGAGACTTGAAGAATTTTGTGGGATCTTCTCAGATTGTGTGGAAATTTGTGGAGATTTTGTGGGATGTTTCTGGAATTTGGTGACAAGTTTAAGAATTTTGTGGAATTTTTGTGGAATTTTGTGGGGTATTGAGGAGAGTTGAAGAATTTTGTGGGATTTTTCTTAGATTGTGTGGAAATTTGTGGAGATTTTGTGGGATGTTTGAGGAATTTGGTAGGGTTTTGAGAAGTTTTAGGGAATTTGGTGGGAGTTTTCTGCCATTTTGTGGGATTGTTCCTTAAATTTTGTGGGCTGTTTCTGGAATTACGTGGGGGTTTTGTGGAATTTTGAGAGATATTGAGGAGACAAGAAGAATTTTGAGTCAATTATCTTAGATTCTGTGGAACTTGGTAAAGATTTTGTGGGCTATTTCAAATATTTGATATGGTTTTGAGAAGATTTAAGGATTTTTTTGTGACTTTTCTGCAATTTTGTGGGATTTGGCTGCAATTTTGTGGGATTTTTTCTGAATGTTGTGGGATTTTTCTGGAATGTTGTGGGATATTGATGAGACTTGAAGAATTTTGAAGGATATTTCTGGAATTGTGTGGAAATTGGAGGAGATTTTGTGGGATGTTTCTGGAATTTGGTGACATTTTTAAGAATTTTGTGGAATTTTTGTGGAATTTTGTGGGGTATTGAGGAGAGTTGAAGAATTTTGTGGGATTTTTCTTAGATTGTGTGGAAATTTGTGGAGATTTTGTGGGATGTTTCTGGAATCTGGTAGGATTTGAGAAGGTGTATGGAATTTGGTGGGAGTTTTCTGCCATTTTATGGGGTTTTCCTTTAATTTTGTGGGATATTGAGGAGATTTTGTGGGATGTTTCAGGAATTTGGTGACATTTTATAAGAATTTAGTGGAATTTTTGTGGAATTTTGTAAGATTCTGAGGAGACTTGAAGAATTTTGTGGGATCTTCTCCAATTGTGTGGAAATTTGTGGAGATTTTGTGGGATGTTTCAGGAATTTGGTAGAGTTTTGAGAAGTTTTAGGGAATTTTGTGGGAGTTTTCTGCCATTTTGTGGGATTTTTGCATCTATTTTGTGGGCTGTTTCTGGAATTACGTGTGGGTTTTGTGGAATTTTGAGGGATATTGAGGAGACTTGAAGAATTTTGAAGGATATTTCTGGAATTTTGAGGAAATTGGAGGAAATTTTTTGGGATGTTTCTGGAATTTGGTAACATTTTAAAGAATTTTGTAGAATTTTGGTGGAATTTTTTTTAGAATTTTGAGGGATTCTGAGGAGACCTGAAGAATTTTGTGGGATTTTTCTTAGATTGTGTGGAAATTTGTGGAGATTTTGTGGGATGTTTCAGGAATTTGGTAGAGTTTTGAGAAGGTGTAGGGAATTTGGTGGGAATTTTCTGCCATTTTATGGGGTTTTCCTTTAATTTTGTGGGATATTGAGGAGATTTTGTGGGATGTTTCAGGAATTTGGTGACATTTTATAAGAATTTAGTGGAATTTTTGTGGAATTTTGTAAGATTCTGAGGAGACTTGAAGAATTTTGTGGGATCTTCTCAGATTGTGTGGAAATTTGTGGAGATTTTGTGGGATGTTTCAGGAATTTGGTAGAGTTTTGAGAAGTTTTAGGGAATTTGGTGGTAGTTTTCTGCCATTTTGTGGGATTGTTCCTTAAATTTTGTGGGCTGTTTCTGGAATTACGTGTGGGTTTTGTGGAATTTTGAGGGATATTGAGGAGACTTGAAGAATTTTGAGTCAATTATCTTAGATTCTGTGGAACTTGGTAAAGATTTTGTGGGATATTTCAAATATTTGATATGGTTTTGAGAAGATTTAAGGATTTTTTGGTGACTTTTCTGCAATTTTGTGGGATTTGGCTGCAATTTTGTGGGATTTTTTCTGAATGTTGTGGGATTTTTCTGGAATGTTGTGGGATATTGATGAGACTTGAAGAATTTTGAAGGATATTTCTGGAATTTTGTGGAAATTGGAGGAGATTTTGTGGGATGTTTCTGGAATTTGGTGACATTTTTAAGAATTTTGTGGAATTTTTGTGGAATTTTGTGGAATTATGAGGAGACTTGAAGAATTTTGTGGGATTTTTCTTAGATTGTGTGGAAATTTGTGGAGATTTTGTGGGATGTTTCTGGAATCTGGTAGGATTTGAAAAGGTGTAGGGAATTTGGTGGGAGTTTTCTGCCATTTTATGGGGTTTTCCTTTAATTTTGTGGGATATTGAGGAGATTTTGTGGGATGTTTCAGGAATTTGGTGACATTTTATAAGAATTTAGTGGAATTTTTGTGGAATTTTGTAAGATTCTGAGGAGACTTGAAGAATTTTGTGGGATCTTCTCAGATTGTGTGGAAATTTGTGGAGATTTTGTGGGATGTTTCAGGAATTTGGTAGAGTTTTGAGAAGTTTTAGGGAATTTGGTGGGAGTTTTCTGCTATTTTATGGGATTTTTGCATCGATTTTGTGGGCTGTTTCTGGAATTACGTGTGGGTTTTGTGGAATTTTGAGGGATATTGAGGAGACTTGAAGAATTTTGAAGGATATTTCTGGAATTTTGAGGAAATTGGAGGAAATTTTTTGGGATGTTTCTGGAATTTGGTAACATTTTAAAGAATTTTGTAGAATTTTGGTGGAATTTTTTTTAGAATTTTGAGGGATTCTGAGGAGACCTGAAGAATTTTGAGTCAATTATCTTAGATTCTGTGGAACATGGTAAAGATTTTGTGGGATATTTCAAATATTTTATATGGTTTCGAGAAGATTTCAGGATTTTTTGGTGACTTTTCTGCAATTTTGTGGGATTTGGCTGAAATTTTGTGGGATTTTTTCTGAATGTTGTGGGATTTTTCTGGAATGTTGTGGGATATTGATGAGACTTGAAGAATTTTGAAGGATATTTCTGGAATTGTGTGGAAATTTGTGGAGATTTTGTGGGATGTTTCTGGAATTTGGTGACAAGTTTAAGAATTTTGTGGAATTTTTGTGGAATTTTGTGGGGTATTGAGGAGAGTTGAAGAATTTTGTGGGATTTTTCTTAGATTGTGTGGAAATTTGTGGAGATTTCGTGAGATGTTTCTGGAATTTGGTAAGGTTTTGAGAAGTTTTAGGGAATTTGGTGGGAGTTTTCTGCCATTGTGTGGGATTGTTGCATCTATTTTGTGGGATGTTTCTGGAATTACGTGTGGATTTTGTGGAATTTTGAGGGATATTGAGGAGACATGAAGAAATTTGAAGGATATTTGTGGAATTTTGTGGGAATTGGAGGAAATTTTTTTGGATATTTTAGGGAATTTGGTAACATTTTTAAGAATTTTGTAGAAATTTGGTGGAATTTTTGTAGAATTTTTAGGGATTCTGAGGAGACCTGAAGAATTTTGTGGGATTTTTCTTAGATTTGTGGAAATTTTTGGAGATTTTGTGGGCTGTTTCTGGAATTTGGTGACATTTTTAAGAATTTTCTGGAATTTTTTTGGAATTTTGTAAGATTCTGAGGAGACTTGAAGAATTTTGTGGGATCTTCTCAGATTGTGTGGAAATTTGTGGAGATTTTGTGGGATGTTTCAGGAATTTGGTAGGGTTTTGAGAAGTTTTAGGGAATTTGGTGGGAGTTTTCTGCCATTTTATGGGATTTTTGCATCTATTTTGTGGGCTATTTCCGGAATTATGAGGGGGTTTTGTGGAATTTTGAGGGATATTGAGGAGACATGAAGAATTTTGAAGGATATTTCTGGAATTGTGTGGAAATTGGAGGAGATTTTGTGGGATGATTCTGGAATTTGTTGACAAGTTTAAGAATTCTGTGGAATTTTTGTGGAATTTTGTGGGGTATTGAGGAGAGTTGAAGAATTTTGTGGGATTTTTCTTAGATTGTGTGGAAATTTGTGGAGATTTCGTGAGATGTTTCTGGAATTTGGTAGAGTTTTTAGAAGTTTTAGGGAATTTGGTGGGAGTTTTCTGCCATTTTATGGGATTTTTGCATCTATTTTGTGGGATGTTTCTGGAATTACGTGTGGATTTTGTGGAATTTTGAGGGATATTGAGGAGACTTGAAGAATTTTGTGGGATTTTTCTTAGATTGTGTGGAAATTTGTGGAGATTTTGTGGGATGTTTCAGGAATTTGGTGACATTTTATAAGAATTTAGTGGAATTTTTGTGGAATTTTGTAAGATTCTGAGGAGACTTGAAGAATTTTGTGGGATCTTCTCAGATTGTGTGGAAATTTGTGGAGATTTTGTGGGATGTTTCAGGAATTTGGTAGGGTTTTGAGAAGTTTTAGGGAATTTGGTGGGAGTTTTCTGCCATTTTGTGGAATTTTTGCATCTATTTTGTGGGCTGTTTCTGGAATTACGTGGGGGTTTTGTGGAATTTTGAGGGATATTGAGGAGACAAGAAGAATTGTGAGTCAATTATCTTAGATTCTGTGGAACTTGGTAAAGATTTTGTGGGATATTTCAAATATTTGATATGGTTTTGAGAAGATTTAAGGATTTTTTTGTGACTTTTCTGCAATTCTGTGGGATTTTTTCTGCAATTTTGTGGGATTTTTTCTGAATGTTGTGAAATTTTTCGGGAATGTTGTGGGATATTGATGAGACTTGAAGAATTTTGAAGGATATTTCTGGAATTGTGTGGGAATTGGAGGAGGTTTTGTGGGATGTTTCTGGAATTTGGTGACAAGTTTAAGAATTTTGTGGAATTTTTGTGAAATTTTGTGGGGTATTGAGGAGAGTTGAAGAATTTTGTGGGATTTTTCTTATATTGTGTGGAAATTTGTGGAGATTTTGTGGGATGTTTCAGGAATTTGGTAGAGTTTTGAGAAGTTTTAGGGAATTTGGTGGGAGTTTTCTGCCATTTTGTGGGATTGTTCCTTAAATTTTGTGGGCTGTTTCTGGAATTACATGGGGGTTTTGTGGAATTTTGAGGCATATTGAGGAGGCAGGAAGAATATTGAGTCAATTATCTTAGATTCTGTGGAACTTGGTAAAGATTTTGTGGGATATTTCAAATATTTGATATGGTTTTGAGAAGATTTAAGGATTTTTTTGTGACTTTTCTGCAATTTTGTGGGATTTGGCTGCAATTTTGTGGGATTTTTTCTGAATGTTGTGGGATTTTTCTGGAATGTTGTGGAATATTGATGAGACTTGAAGAATTTTGAAGGATATTTCTGGAATTTTGAGGAAATTGGAGGAAATTTTTTGGGATGTTTCTGGAATTTGGTAACATTTTAAAGAATTTTGTGGAATTTTTGTGGAATTTTGTAAGATTCTGAGGAGACTTGAAGAATTTTGTGGGATCTTCTCAGATTGTGTGGAAATTTGTGGAGATTTTGTGGGATGTTTCAGGAATTTGGTAGGGTTTTGAGAAGTTTTAGGGAATTTGGTGGGAGTTTTCTGCCATTTTGTGGAATTTTTGCATCTATTTTGTGGGCTGTTTCTGGAATTACGTGGGGGTTTTGTGGAATTTTGAGGGATATTGAGGAGACAAGAAGAATTTTGAGTCAATTATCTTAGATTCTGTGGAACTTGGTAAAGATTTTGTGGGATATTTCAAATATTTGATATGGTTTTGAGAAGATTTAAGGATTTTTTTGTGACTTTTCTGCAATTTTGTGGGATTTTTTCTGCAATTTTGTGGGATTTTTTCTGAATGTTGTGAAATTTTTCGGGAATGTTGTGGGATATTGATGAGACTTGAAGAATTTTGAAGGATATTTCTGGAATTGTGTGGGAATTGGAGGAGGTTTTGTGGGATGTTTCTGGAATTTGGTGACAAGTTTAAGAATTTTGTGGAATTTTTGTGAAATTTTGTGGGGTATTGAGGAGAGTTGAAGAATTTTGTGGGATTTTTCTTATATTGTGTGGAAATTTGTGGAGATTTTGTGGGATGTTTCAGGAATTTGGTAGAGTTTTGAGAAGTTTTAGGGAATTTGGTGGGAGTTTTCTGCCATTTTGTGGGATTGTTCCTTAAATTTTGTGGGCTGTTTCTGGAATTACATGGGGGTTTTGTGGAATTTTGAGGCATATTGAGGAGGCAGGAAGAATATTGAGTCAATTATCTTAGATTCTGTGGAACTTGGTAAAGATTTTGTGGGATATTTCAAATATTTGATATGGTTTTGAGAAGATTTAAGGATTTTTTTGTGACTTTTCTGCAATTTTGTGGGATTTGGCTGCAATTTTGTGGGATTTTTTCTGAATGTTGTGGGATTTTTCTGGAATGTTGTGGAATATTGATGAGACTTGAAGAATTTTGAAGGATATTTCTGGAATTGTGTGGAAATTGGAGGAGATTTTGTGGGATGTTTCTGGAATTTGGTGACAAGTTTAAGAATTTTGTGGAATTTTTGTGGAATTTTGTGGGGTATTGAGGAGAGTTGAAGAATTTTGTGGGATTTTTCTTAGATTGTGTGGAAATTTGTGGAGATTTTGTGGGATGTTTCTGGAATCTGGTAGGATTTGAGAAGGTGTAGGGAATTTGGTGGGAGTTTTCTGCCATTTTATGGGGTTTTCCTTTAATTTTGTGGGATATTGAGGAGATTTTGTGGGCTGTTTCAGGAATTTGGTGACATTTTATAAGAATTTAGTGGAATTTTTGTGGAATTTTGTAAGATTCTGAGGAGACTTGAAGAATTTTGTGGGATCTTCTCAGATTGTGTGGAAATTTGTGGAGATTTTGTGGGATGTTTCAGGAATTTGGTAGAGTTTTGAGAAGTTTTAGGGAATTTTGTGGGAGTTTTCTGCTATTTTAATGGGATTTTTGCATCTATTTTGTGGGCTGTTTCTGGAATTACGTGTGGGTTTTGTGGAATTTTGAGGGATATTGAGGAGACTTGAAGAATTTTGAAGGATATTTCTGGAATTTTGAGGAAATTGGAGGAAATTTTTTGGGATGTTTCTGGAATTTGGTAACATTTTAAAGAATTTTGTAGAATTTTGGTGGAATTTTTTTTAGAATTTTGAGGGATTCTGAGGAGACCTGAAGAATTTTGTGGGATTTTTCTTAGATTGTGTGGAAATTTGTGGAGATTTTGTGGGATGTTTCAGGAATTTGGTAGAGTTTTGAGAAGTTTTAGGGAATTTGGTGGGAGTTTTCTGCCATTTTGTGGGATTGTTCCTTAAATTTTGTGGGCTGTTTCTGGAATTACGTGTGGGTTTTGTGGAATTTTGAGGGATATTGAGGAGACTTGAAGAATTTTGAGTCAATTATCTTAGATTCTGTGGAACTTGGTAAAGATTTTGTGGGATATTTCAAATATTTGATATGGTTTTGAGAAGATTTAAGGATTTTTTGGTGACTTTTCTGCAATTTTGTGGGATTTGGCTGCAATTTTGTGGGATTTTTTCTGAATGTTGTGGGATTTTTCTGGAATGTTGTGGGATATTGATGAGACTTGAAGAATTTTGAAGGATATTTCTGGAATTGTGTGGAAATTGGAGGAGATTTTGTGGGATGTTTCTGGAATTTGGTGACATTTTTAAGAATTTTGTGGAATTTTTGTGGAATTTTGTGGGGTATTGAGGAGAGTTGAAGAATTTTGTGGGATTTTTCTTAGATTGTGTGGAAATTTGTGGAGATTTTGTGGGATGTTTCTGGAATCTGGTAGGATTTGAGAAGGTGTAGGGAATTTGGTGGGAGTTTTCTGCCATTTTATGGGGTTTTCCTTTAATTTTGTGGGATATTGAGGAGATTTTGTGGGATGTTTCAGGAATTTGGTGACATTTTATAAGAATTTAGTGGAATTTTTGTGGAATTTTGTAAGATTCTGAGGAGACTTGAAGAATTTTGTGGGATCTTCTCAGATTGTGTGGAAATTTGTGGAGATTTTGTGGGATGTTTCAGGAATTTGGTAGAGTTTTGAGAAGTTTTAGGGAATTTTGTGGGAGTTTTCTGCTATTTTATGGGATTTTTGCATCTATTTTGTGGGCTGTTTCTGGAATTACGTGTGGGTTTTGTGGAATTTTGAGGGATATTGAGGAGACTTGAAGAATTTTGAAGGATATTTCTGGAATTTTGAGGAAATTGGAGGAAATTTTTTGGGATGTTTCTGGAATTTGGTAACATTTTAAAGAATTTTGTAGAATTTTGGTGGAATTTTTTTTAGAATTTTGAGGGATTCTGAGGAGACCTGAAGAATTTTGTGGGATTTTTCTTAGATTGTGTGGAAATTTGTGGAGATTTTGTGGGATGTTTCAGGAATTTGGTAGAGTTTTGAGAAGTTTTAGGGAATTTGGTGGGAGTTTTCTGCCATTTTGTGGGATTGTTCCTTAAATTTTGTGGGCTGTTTCTGGAATTACGTGTGGGTTTTGTGGAATTTTGAGGGATATTGAGGAGACAAGAAGAATTTTGAGTCAATTATCTTAGATTCTGTGGAACTTGGTAAAGATTTTGTGGGATATTTCAAATATTTGATATGGTTTTGAGAAGATTTAAGGATTTTTTGGTGACTTTTCTGCAATTTTGTGGGATTTGGCTGCAATTTTGTGGGATTTTTTCTGAATGTTGTGGGATTTTTCTGGAATGTTGTGGGATATTGATGAGACTTGAAGAATTTTGAAGGATATTTCTGGAATTGTGTGGAAATTGGAGGAGATTTTGTGGGATGTTTCTGGAATTTGGTGACATTTTTAAGAATTTTGTGGAATTTTTGTGGAATTTTGTGGAATTATGAGGAGAGTTGAAGAATTTTTTTGGATTTTTCTTAGATTGTGTGGAAATTTGTGGAGATTTTGTGGGATTGTTCCTTGAATTTGTTCGTGTATAGAGACAATTTAGGGAATTTTGTGGAAGTTTATTGCCCTTTTGTTGGATTGTTCCTTAAATTTTGTGGGATATTTCTGGAATTACATGGGGGTTTTGTGGAATTTTGAGGGATATTGATGAGACTTGAAGAATTTTGAAGGATATTTGTGGAATTTTGTGGGAATTGGAGGAGATTTTTTGGGATGTTTCTAGAATTTGGTGACATTTTTGAGAATTTTGTGGAATTTTTTTAGAATTTTGTGGGATTCTGAGGAGACTTGAAGAATTTTGTGGATTTTTCTTAGATTGTGTGGAAATTTGTGGAGATTTTGTGGGATGTTTCTGGAATCTGGTAGGGTTTTGAGAAGGTGTAGGGAATTTGGTGGGAGTTTTCTGCCATTTTATGGGGTTTTCCTTTAATTTTGTGGGATATTGAGGAGATTTTGTGGAATGTTTCAGGAATTTGGTGACATTTTATAAGAATTTAGTGGAATTTTTGTGGAATTTTGTAAGATTCTGAGGAGACTTGAAGAATTTTGTGGGATCTTCTCAGATTGTGTGGAAATTTGTGGAGATTTTGTGGGATGTTTCAGGAATTTGGTAGAGTTTTGAGAAGTTTTAGGGAATTTGGTGGTAGTTTTCTGCCATTTTGTGGGATTGTTCCTTAAATTTTGTGGGCTGTTTCTGGAATTACGTGTGGGTTTTGTGGAATTTTGAGGGATATTGAGGAGACTTGAAGAATTTTGAGTCAATTATCTTAGATTCTGTGGAACTTGGTAAAGATTTTGTGGGATATTTCAAATATTTGATATGGTTTTGAGAAGATTTAAGGATTTTTTGGTGACTTTTCTGCAATTTTGTGGGATTTGGCTGCAATTTTGTGGGATTTTTTCTGAATGTTGTGGGATTTTTCTGGAATGTTGTGGGATATTGATGAGACTTGAAGAATTTTGAAGGATATTTCTGGAATTTTGTGGAAATTGGAGGAGATTTTGTGGGATGTTTCTGGAATTTGGTAGAGTTTTGAGAAGTTTTAGGGAATTTTGTGGGAGTTTTCTGCCATTTTATGGGATCTTTGCATCTATTTTGTGGGCTGTTTCTGGAATTACGTGTGGGTTTTGTGGAATTTTGAGGGATATTGAGGAGACTTGAAGAATTTTGAAGGATATTTCTGGAATTTTGAGGAAATTGGAGGAAATTTTTTGGGATGTTTCTGGAATTTGGTAACATTTTAAAGAATTTTGTAGAATTTTGGTGGAATTTTTTTTAGAATTTTGAGGGATTCTGAGGAGACCTGAAGAATTTTGTGGGATTTTTCTTAGATTGTGTGGAAATTTGTGGAGATTTTGTGGGATGTTTCAGGAATTTGGTAGAGTTTTGAGAAGTTTTAGGGAATTTGGTGGGAGTTTTCTGCCATTTTGTGGGATTGTTCCTTAAATTTTGTGGGCTGTTTCTGGAATTACGTGTGGGTTTTGTGGAATTTTGAGGGATATTGAGGAGACAAGAAGAATTTTGAGTCAATTATCTTAGATTCTGAGGAACTTGGTAAAGATTTTGTGGGATATTTCAAATATTTGATATGGTTTTGAGAAGATTTAAGGATTTTTTGGTGACTTTTCTGCAATTTTGTGGGATTTGGCTGCAATTTTGTGGGATTTTTTCTGAATGTTGTGGGATTTTTCTGGAATGTTGTGGGATATTGATGAGACTTGAAGAATTTTGAAGGATATTTCTGGAATTTTGTGGAAATTGGAGGAGATTTTGTGGGATGTTTCTGGAATTTGGTGACATTTTTAAGAATTTTGTGGAATTTTTGTGGAATTTTGTGGAATTATGAGGAGAGTTGAAGAATTTTTTTGGATTTTTCTTAGATTGTGTGGAAATTTGTGGAGATTTTGTGGGATTGTTCCTTGAATTTGTTCGTGTATAGAGACAATTTAGGGAATTTTGTGGAAGTTTATTGCCCTTTTGTTGGATTGTTCCTTAAATTTTGTGGGATATTTCTGGAATTACATGGGGGTTTTGTGGAATTTTGAGGGATATTGATGAGACTTGAAGAATTTTGAAGGATATTTGTGGAATTTTGTGGGAATTGGAGGAGATTTTTTGGGATGTTTCTAGAATTTGGTGACATTTTTGAGAATTTTGTGGAATTTTTTTAGAATTTTGTGGGATTCTGAGGAGACTTGAAGAATTTTGTGGATTTTTCTTAGATTGTGTGGAAATTTGTGGAGATTTTGTGGGATGTTTCTGGAATCTGGTAGGGTTTTGAGAAGGTGTAGGGAATTTGGTGGGAGTTTTCTGCCATTTTATGGGGTTTTCCTTTAATTTTGTGGGATATTGAGGAGATTTTGTGGGATGTTTCAGGAATTTGGTGACATTTTATAAGAATTTAGTGGAATTTTTGTGGAATTTTGTAAGATTCTGAGGAGACTTGAAGAATTTTGTGGGATCTTCTCAGATTGTGTGGAAATTTGTGGAGATTTTGTGGGATGTTTCAGGAATTTGGTAGAGTTTTGAGAAGTTTTAGGGAATTTGGTGGTAGTTTTCTGCCATTTTGTGGGATTGTTCCTTAAATTTTGTGTGCTGTTTCTGGAATTACGTGTGGGTTTTGTGGAATTTTGAGGGATATTGAGGAGACTTGAAGAATTTTGAGTCAATTATCTTAGATTCTGTGGAACTTGGTAAAGATTTTGTGGGATATTTCAAATATTTGATATGGTTTTGAGAAGATTTAAGGATTTTTTGGTGACTTTTCTGCAATTTTGTGGGATTTGGCTGCAATTTTGTGGGATTTTTTCTGAATGTTGTGGGATTTTTCTGGAATGTTGTGGGATATTGATGAGACTTGAAGAATTTTGAAGGATATTTCTGGAATTTTGTGGAAATTGGAGGAGATTTTGTGGGATGTTTCTGGAATTTGGTGACATTTTTAAGAATTTTGTGGAATTTTTGTGGAATTTTGTGGAATTATGAGGAGACTTGAAGAATTTTTTTGGATTTTTCTTAGATTGTGTGGAAATTTGTGGAGATTTTGTGGGATTGTTCCTTAAATTTGTTCGTGTATAGAGACAATTTAGGGAATTTTGTGGAAGTTTATTGCCCTTTTGTTGGATTGTTCCTTAAATTTTGTGGGATATTTCTGGAATTACATGGGGGTTTTGTGTAATTTTGAGGGATATTGATGAGACTTGAAGAATTTTGAAGGATATTTGTGGAATTTTGTGGGAATTGGAGGAGATTTTTTGGGATGTTTCTGGAATTTGGTGACATTTTTGAGAATTTTGTGGAATTTTTTTAGAATTTTGTGGGATTCTGAGGAGACTTGAAGAATTTTGTGGGATCTTCTCAGATTGTGTGGAAATTTGTGGAGATTTTGTGGGATGTTTCTGGAATTTGGTGACAAGTTTAAGAATTTTGTGGAATTTTTGTGGAATTTTGTGGGGTATTGAGGAGAGTTGAAGAATTTTGTGGGATTTTTCTTAGATTGTGTGGAAATTTGTGGAGATTTTGTGGGATGTTTGAGGAATTTGGTAGGGTTTTGAGAAGTTTTAGGGAATTTGGTGGGAGTTTTCTGCCATTTTGTGGGATTGTTCCTTAAATTTTGTGGGCTGTTTCTGGAATTACGTGGGGGTTTTGTGGAATTTTGAGAGATATTGAGGAGACAAGAAGAATTTTGAGTCAATTATCTTAGATTCTGTGGAACTTGGTAAAGATTTTGTGGGCTATTTCAAATATTTGATATGGTTTTGAGAAGATTTAAGGATTTTTTTGTGACTTTTCTGCAATTTTGTGGGATTTGGCTGCAATTTTGTGGGATTTTTTCTGAATGTTGTGGGATTTTTCTGGAATGTTGTGGGATATTGATGAGACTTGAAGAATTTTGAAGGATATTTCTGGAATTGTGTGGAAATTGGAGGAGATTTTGTGGGATGTTTCTGGAATTTGGTGACATTTTTAAGAATTTTGTGGAATTTTTGTGGAATTTTGTGGGGTATTGAGGAGAGTTGAAGAATTTTGTGGGATTTTTCTTAGATTGTGTGGAAATTTGTGGAGATTTTGTGGGATGTTTCTGGAATCTGGTAGGATTTGAGAAGGTGTATGGAATTTGGTGGGAGTTTTCTGCCATTTTATGGGGTTTTCCTTTAATTTTGTGGGATATTGAGGAGATTTTGTGGGCTGTTTCAGGAATTTGGTGACATTTTATAAGAATTTAGTGGAATTTTTGTGGAATTTTGTAAGATTCTGAGGAGACTTGAAGAATTTTGTGGGATCTTCTCCAATTGTGTGGAAATTTGTGGAGATTTTGTGGGATGTTTCAGGAATTTGGTAGAGTTTTGAGAAGTTTTAGGGAATTTTGTGGGAGTTTTCTGCTATTTTATGGGATTTTTGCATCTATTTTGTGGGCTGTTTCTGGAATTACGTGTGGGTTTTGTGGAATTTTGAGGGATATTGAGGAGACTTGAAGAATTTTGAAGGATATTTCTGGAATTTTGAGGAAATTGGAGGAAATTTTTTGGGATGTTTCTGGAATTTGGTAACATTTTAAAGAATTTTGTAGAATTTTGGTGGAATTTTTTTTAGAATTTTGAGGGATTCTGAGGAGACCTGAAGAATTTTGTGGGATTTTTCTTAGATTGTGTGGAAATTTGTGGAGATTTTGTGGGATGTTTCAGGAATTTGGTAGAGTTTTGAGAAGTTTTAGGGAATTTGGTGGGAGTTTTCTGCCATTTTGTGGGATTGTTCCTTAAATTTTGTGGGCTGTTTCTGGAATTACGTGTGGGTTTTGTGGAATTTTGAGGGATATTGAGGAGACAAGAAGAATTTTGAGTCAATTATCTTAGATTCTGAGGAACTTGGTAAAGATTTTGTGGGATATTTCAAATATTTGATATGGTTTTGAGAAGATTTAAGGATTTTTTGGTGACTTTTCTGCAATTTTGTGGGATTTGGCTGCAATTTTGTGGGATTTTTTCTGAATGTTGTGGGATTTTTCTGGAATGTTGTGGGATATTGATGAGACTTGAAGAATTTTGAAGGATATTTCTGGAATTTTGTGGAAATTGGAGGAGATTTTGTGGGATGTTTCTGGAATTTGGTAGAGTTTTGAGAAGTTTTAGGGAATTTTGTGGGAGTTTTCTGCCATTTTGTGGGATTTTTGCATCTATTTTGTGGGCTGTTTCTGGAATTACGTGTGGGTTTTGTGGAATTTTGAGGGATATTGAGGAGACTTGAAGAATTTTGAAGGATATTTCTGGAATTTTGAGGAAATTGGAGGAAATTTTTTGGGATGTTTCTGGAATTTGGTAACATTTTAAAGAATTTTGTAGAATTTTGGTGGAATTTTTTTTAGAATTTTGAGGGATTCTGAGGAGACCTGAAGAATTTTGTGGGATTTTTCTTAGATTGTGTGGAAATTTGTGGAGATTTTGTGGGATGTTTCAGGAATTTGGTAGAGTTTTGAGAAGGTGTAGGGAATTTGGTGGGAATTTTCTGCCATTTTATGGGGTTTTCCTTTAATTTTGTGGGATATTGAGGAGATTTTGTGGGATGTTTCAGGAATTTGGTGACATTTTATAAGAATTTAGTGGAATTTTTGTGGAATTTTGTAAGATTCTGAGGAGACTTGAAGAATTTTGTGGGATCTTCTCAGATTGTGTGGAAATTTGTGGAGATTTTGTGGGATGTTTCAGGAATTTGGTAGAGTTTTGAGAAGTTTTAGGGAATTTGGTGGTAGTTTTCTGCCATTTTGTGGGATTGTTCCTTAAATTTTGTGGGCTGTTTCTGGAATTACGTGTGGGTTTTGTGGAATTTTGAGGGATATTGAGGAGACTTGAAGAATTTTGAGTCAATTATCTTAGATTCTGTGGAACTTGGTAAAGATTTTGTGGGATATTTCAAATATTTGATATGGTTTTGAGAAGATTTAAGGATTTTTTGGTGACTTTTCTGCAATTTTGTGGGATTTGGCTGCAATTTTGTGGGATTTTTTCTGAATGTTGTGGGATTTTTCTGGAATGTTGTGGGATATTGATGAGACTTGAAGAATTTTGAAGGATATTTCTGGAATTTTGTGGAAATTGGAGGAGATTTTGTGGGATGTTTCTGGAATTTGGTGACATTTTTAAGAATTTTGTGGAATTTTTGTGGAATTTTGTGGAATTATGAGGAGAGTTGAAGAATTTTGTGGGATTTTTCTTAGATTGTGTGGAAATTTGTGGAGATTTTGTGGGATGTTTCTGGAATCTGGTAGGATTTGAAAAGGTGTAGGGAATTTGGTGGGAGTTTTCTGCCATTTTATGGGGTTTTCCTTTAATTTTGTGGGATATTGAGGAGATTTTGTGGGATGTTTCAGGAATTTGGTGACATTTTATAAGAATTTAGTGGAATTTTTGTGGAATTTTGTAAGATTCTGAGGAGACTTGAAGAATTTTGTGGGATCTTCTCAGATTGTGTGGAAATTTGTGGAGATTTTGTGGGATGTTTCAGGAATTTGGTAGAGTTTTGAGAAGTTTTAGGGAATTTGGTGGGAGTTTTCTGCTATTTTATGGGATTTTTGCATCGATTTTGTGGGCTGTTTCTGGAATTACGTGTGGGTTTTGTGGAATTTTGAGGGATATTGAGGAGACTTGAAGAATTTTGAAGGATATTTCTGGAATTTTGAGGAAATTGGAGGAAATTTTTTGGGATGTTTCTGGAATTTGGTAACATTTTAAAGAATTTTGTAGAATTTTGGTGGAATTTTTTTTAGAATTTTGAGGGATTCTGAGGAGACCTGAAGAATTTTGAGTCAATTATCTTAGATTCTGTGGAACATGGTAAAGATTTTGTGGGATATTTCAAATATTTTATATGGTTTCGAGAAGATTTCAGGATTTTTTGGTGACTTTTCTGCAATTTTGTGGGATTTGGCTGAAATTTTGTGGGATTTTTTCTGAATGTTGTGGGATTTTTCTGGAATGTTGTGGGATATTGATGAGACTTGAAGAATTTTGAAGGATATTTCTGGAATTGTGTGGAAATTTGTGGAGATTTTGTGGGATGTTTCTGGAATTTGGTGACAAGTTTAAGAATTTTGTGGAATTTTTGTGGAATTTTGTGGGGTATTGAGGAGAGTTGAAGAATTTTGTGGGATTTTTCTTAGATTGTGTGGAAATTTGTGGAGATTTCGTGAGATGTTTCTGGAATTTGGTAAGGTTTTGAGAAGTTTTAGGGAATTTGGTGGGAGTTTTCTGCCATTGTGTGGGATTGTTGCATCTATTTTGTGGGATGTTTCTGGAATTACGTGTGGATTTTGTGGAATTTTGAGGGATATTGAGGAGACATGAAGAAATTTGAAGGATATTTGTGGAATTTTGTGGGAATTGGAGGAAATTTTTTTGGATATTTTAGGGAATTTGGTAACATTTTTAAGAATTTTGTAGAAATTTGGTGGAATTTTTGTAGAATTTTTAGGGATTCTGAGGAGACCTGAAGAATTTTGTGGGATTTTTCTTAGATTTGTGGAAATTTTTGGAGATTTTGTGGGCTGTTTCTGGAATTTGGTGACATTTTTAAGAATTTTCTGGAATTTTTTTGGAATTTTGTAAGATTCTGAGGAGACTTGAAGAATTTTGTGGGATCTTCTCAGATTGTGTGGAAATTTGTGGAGATTTTGTGGGATGTTTCAGGAATTTGGTAGGGTTTTGAGAAGTTTTAGGGAATTTGGTGGGAGTTTTCTGCCATTTTATGGGATTTTTGCATCTATTTTGTGGGCTATTTCCGGAATTATGAGGGGGTTTTGTGGAATTTTGAGGGATATTGAGGAGACATGAAGAATTTTGAAGGATATTTCTGGAATTGTGTGGAAATTGGAGGAGATTTTGTGGGATGATTCTGGAATTTGTTGACAAGTTTAAGAATTCTGTGGAATTTTTGTGGAATTTTGTGGGGTATTGAGGAGAGTTGAAGAATTTTGTGGGATTTTTCTTAGATTGTGTGGAAATTTGTGGAGATTTCGTGAGATGTTTCTGGAATTTGGTAGAGTTTTTAGAAGTTTTAGGGAATTTGGTGGGAGTTTTCTGCCATTTTATGGGATTTTTGCATCTATTTTGTGGGATGTTTCTGGAATTACGTGTGGATTTTGTGGAATTTTGAGGGATATTGAGGAGACTTGAAGAATTTTGTGGGATTTTTCTTAGATTGTGTGGAAATTTGTGGAGATTTTGTGGGATGTTTCAGGAATTTGGTGACATTTTATAAGAATTTAGTGGAATTTTTGTGGAATTTTGTAAGATTCTGAGGAGACTTGAAGAATTTTGTGGGATCTTCTCAGATTGTGTGGAAATTTGTGGAGATTTTGTGGGATGTTTCAGGAATTTGGTAGGGTTTTGAGAAGTTTTAGGGAATTTGGTGGGAGTTTTCTGCCATTTTGTGGAATTTTTGCATCTATTTTGTGGGCTGTTTCTGGAATTACGTGGGGGTTTTGTGGAATTTTGAGGGATATTGAGGAGACAAGAAGAATTGTGAGTCAATTATCTTAGATTCTGTGGAACTTGGTAAAGATTTTGTGGGATATTTCAAATATTTGATATGGTTTTGAGAAGATTTAAGGATTTTTTTGTGACTTTTCTGCAATTCTGTGGGATTTTTTCTGCAATTTTGTGGGATTTTTTCTGAATGTTGTGAAATTTTTCGGGAATGTTGTGGGATATTGATGAGACTTGAAGAATTTTGAAGGATATTTCTGGAATTGTGTGGGAATTGGAGGAGGTTTTGTGGGATGTTTCTGGAATTTGGTGACAAGTTTAAGAATTTTGTGGAATTTTTGTGAAATTTTGTGGGGTATTGAGGAGAGTTGAAGAATTTTGTGGGATTTTTCTTATATTGTGTGGAAATTTGTGGAGATTTTGTGGGATGTTTCAGGAATTTGGTAGAGTTTTGAGAAGTTTTAGGGAATTTGGTGGGAGTTTTCTGCCATTTTGTGGGATTGTTCCTTAAATTTTGTGGGCTGTTTCTGGAATTACATGGGGGTTTTGTGGAATTTTGAGGCATATTGAGGAGGCAGGAAGAATATTGAGTCAATTATCTTAGATTCTGTGGAACTTGGTAAAGATTTTGTGGGATATTTCAAATATTTGATATGGTTTTGAGAAGATTTAAGGATTTTTTTGTGACTTTTCTGCAATTTTGTGGGATTTGGCTGCAATTTTGTGGGATTTTTTCTGAATGTTGTGGGATTTTTCTGGAATGTTGTGGAATATTGATGAGACTTGAAGAATTTTGAAGGATATTTCTGGAATTTTGAGGAAATTGGAGGAAATTTTTTGGGATGTTTCTGGAATTTGGTAACATTTTAAAGAATTTTGTGGAATTTTTGTGGAATTTTGTAAGATTCTGAGGAGACTTGAAGAATTTTGTGGGATCTTCTCAGATTGTGTGGAAATTTGTGGAGATTTTGTGGGATGTTTCAGGAATTTGGTAGGGTTTTGAGAAGTTTTAGGGAATTTGGTGGGAGTTTTCTGCCATTTTGTGGAATTTTTGCATCTATTTTGTGGGCTGTTTCTGGAATTACGTGGGGGTTTTGTGGAATTTTGAGGGATATTGAGGAGACAAGAAGAATTTTGAGTCAATTATCTTAGATTCTGTGGAACTTGGTAAAGATTTTGTGGGATATTTCAAATATTTGATATGGTTTTGAGAAGATTTAAGGATTTTTTTGTGACTTTTCTGCAATTTTGTGGGATTTTTTCTGCAATTTTGTGGGATTTTTTCTGAATGTTGTGAAATTTTTCGGGAATGTTGTGGGATATTGATGAGACTTGAAGAATTTTGAAGGATATTTCTGGAATTGTGTGGGAATTGGAGGAGGTTTTGTGGGATGTTTCTGGAATTTGGTGACAAGTTTAAGAATTTTGTGGAATTTTTGTGAAATTTTGTGGGGTATTGAGGAGAGTTGAAGAATTTTGTGGGATTTTTCTTATATTGTGTGGAAATTTGTGGAGATATTGTGGGATGTTTCAGGAATTTGGTAGAGTTTTGAGAAGTTTTAGGGAATTTGGTGGGAGTTTTCTGCCATTTTGTGGGATTGTTCCTTAAATTTTGTGGGCTGTTTCTGGAATTACATGGGGGTTTTGTGGAATTTTGAGGCATATTGAGGAGGCAGGAAGAATATTGAGTCAATTATCTTAGATTCTGTGGAACTTGGTAAAGATTTTGTGGGATATTTCAAATATTTGATATGGTTTTGAGAAGATTTAAGGATTTTTTTGTGACTTTTCTGCAATTTTGTGGGATTTGGCTGCAATTTTGTGGGATTTTTTCTGAATGTTGTGGGATTTTTCTGGAATGTTGTGGAATATTGATGAGACTTGAAGAATTTTGAAGGATATTTCTGGAATTTTGTGGGAATTGGAGGTGATTTTTTGGGATGTCTCTGGAATTTGGTGGCATTTTTGAGAATTTTCTGGAATTTTTTTAGAATTTTTGGGATTCTGAGGAGACTTGAAGAATTTTGTGGAATTTTCTTAGATTGTGTGGAAATTTGTGGAGATTTCGTGAGATGTTTCTGGAATCTGGTAGGGTTTTGAGAAGGTGTAGGGAATTTCGTGGGAGTTTTCTGCCATTTAATGGAATTTTTCTTTTAATTTTGTGGGATATTGAGGAGATTTTGTGGGCTGTTTCTGGAATTACGTGGGGGTTTTGTGGAATTTTGAGGGATATTGAGGAGACAAGAAGAATTTTGAGTCAATTATCTTAGATTCTGTGGAACTTGGTAAAGATTTTGTGGGATATTTCAAATATTTGATATGGTTTTGAGAAGATTTAAGGATTTTTTTGTGACTTTTCTACAATTTTGTGGGATTTGGCTGCAATTTTGTGGGATTTTTTCTGAATGTGGTGGGATTTTTCTGGAATGTTGTGGGATATTGATGAGACTTGAAGAATTTTGAAGGATATTTCTGGAATTGTGTGGAAATTGGGAGAGATTTTGTGGGATGTTTCTGGAATTTGGTAGAGTTTTGAGAAGTTTTAGGGAATTTTGTGGGAGTTTTCTGCCATTTTGTGGCATTTTTCTGCAATTTTGTGGCATTTTTTCGGAATGTTGTGGGATATTGATGAGACGTTAAGAATTTGGAAGGATATTTCTGAAATTGTGTGGATATTGGAGGAGATTTGTTTCCGCCTGTTAGTTTACTTTCATTAAGTATGTTTGTTTACCTCCGTTGAGTTTAGAGTTGGTTTGCCCCAGTTACTCCCCCACTTCCCCGATATAGTTGTTCCCAGTTGCCTGTCATTGTAAACCTCTCCCCTCTTTCCAGATTGTTCCCCATCCATCACTTTGGTCCTACCCCCAAGCCGTATCAGTCTATGTACACCACACCTTTATTTCTGATTCTTTCCCTGTTCATCACCCCTTACTTGATGCCCTATTGGTTGTATAGCTATCCTCCCTTCCCCAAGTCCCTACCGTTGGATTTGTGTATTGTAACCCCTTCCCACAACACCTCCCCTGCTGCCATATTATTGGTTGTTGTATGAGCCGCCCACGGGCTTTAAAACCTGGCGCACAGAGGTGCCCAGGGTCTTGGCTCGGACTTTCTCCTCGAGATCCCAGCCCTGTCCCTCATCGCCTTCTCCCTGCGCCTGCTGGAATAAACTTGTTCCTGGGAAATTGGAGGACTCCGAGCACTCTCTCTCCCTTTACTGCACCTCGTGTCGCCCTGCACACTATAGAGCCCGAGCCCAAAGGAGCTCTAGAGGTTCCAGGTCGAGCCACACAGTGCTCACCTGGTTCCCCACTCCTGCCGCTGACGCTTGGCACAAGCTAGCCGGGGCGTGAAGGGCCGAGCGGGCAGCGACACAGCAATCCTGAGATATTCAGAATTCATGCTTTTACGTCTGAGCCTGATTCCCAGCAGGCTGGGGCTGGGTGGAGCAGGGTATGCTGAGGGGACCATGACTCCAGTGCTGTTTGGGAATTCCTGTTCAACCCTGCCAGCCTGGCCTGAAGCTGCACACCCCAGTCCTCACATGCTGAAATGAATCAAAATTGTTTAGTCTGCTTGAGTAACCAGCATTCCTGGGGTCAAATAAAAATTCTCTGTGAAGCAGATGGAGCAGTTGAGCCCTAATTGCCCAGCTTGCTTCAGGTTTCCACAGCTCACTTTTTTGTGCAACATCAGCTTTTGAAAAGTCAGAAAGAGAAAAGAAATAAAAAGATTATAACTAGATGAATAAAAAATCAGCACACTGAAATAACACAATTTTATTCCTGAAAAGTTTATTAAGGATCTGCTGGAGCTTCAGCTGTTTTTCTAGTTAGTCCTACAGAGGATGTGTCCAGTCCCTAACTACGTTAATCTCCTGAAAGAGTGACACAGGGTTTTTCCTGTTTTTAGCACCTGGAAGACTTTGAGGTTTATAAATATATGGGGGAGTAATTGCAAGGCACTGTCCTGTATTTATATTGGTCTTTTAATAAGTCATAAAATTACAGATGGACCATGATAGGAAAATAACTTGCTGCAGGAAAAATTCCTCAGGATACCTGCTTATTCCCAGTATCTACTGCTGTCATTTAGCAGGGGAAGACGGACAACAAGCCATGTCTGAATAACAACATGCTAATGTGCTCTCTTCCTGAGTCTGCTCTGAAAAGATCTGTGATTGATAAAGATGAAGGAATTTGAAGAGTTATTTTGGTTATTTCAGAGAAAGTTTAAAATGGAGAAAGGATTGGGGTGACTAGGAGGCTGTCATTAGCTATCACTTTCAGTGCTGTGTATTGTAGCAAAAATGATAAATGTGCCCTTTTGGTGTTCTGCTGGTGTTTAGATTTTCTGAGTCCCTCAGCTGTGAGTTGGGTTTCCATGCTGGTGGAACTGTCCTGCCTGTTGCTTGCTGGGTGCACTGGAACAAAGAGCTGAGCAGTTTATGAGAATTACCACAAACGAGTTTGTGTGGCTCAGAGTGAAAGAGAGGAAATTCATGTTTAATGTAGAAAATCTTCCCTGTGAGGGTGGTGAGGTCCTGGCACAGGTTGCCCAGAGAAGCATAGTAAATAAAGTTTCAGAATCCTTCATTTCTGCCCCATTCTTTTTCCGTAAGTTCCGGTTTGGTTTTCAGAGTGCCACCTTCTCAGCTGGTTGCCATTTGTGTCCTCCTTTCTCTCCTGCCTTCCTTTGTCTGCTCTTTTTCCCTCCCAGTGTCCCTCTTTTCCTGTGGCAGTTCCCAGCCAAAGACCCTCTCCTGATTTTTGTTTTTCCCCAATCCAGGAGGTAAAGCAGCCCTGGATGAAGTTATGGAGGCTGGCAGTGGAATGTCATTGTAAGATCTTGCTCCACTTGGGTCTCTGCCCTTTGAGAACTTTGCCTTGAAGGGCAGGAACATCTTTTCCTTGCTGGAAGCTGGAATGCCAGCCCATTGCAGTGTGTGCCATGGACCCCAGAGGGCAATTCCCGAGGCTGCCAGGGTGCTGCTCCTGCTGTGCCTCCCAAGGGAGCTGGGCAGGGTCCAGCAGCTGGGTGGGCTCCCAGAGCAGACAGCAAAGGTTGCTTTGCTGCACATTCTCCAGCTGGAAGCGGAGGGAAGAAGGGAAGGGAGTCCTGACAGAATCCTGGAGTGTTCATGACTGGAAGGGACCCTGCCCATGGTTCCACCCAGGGTTAGGATGCCATGCAGGAGAGGTGCCTCTGCCCCAGTGAAGGTGCAAATGAGACCATAGGAGGACAACAAGCAGATTTTATTGAACGTGGGTTTTATTGAGAAAGAAATGGGTGCCAGGGACATAGAAATAGGGAGGAGGTCTCAGAGGCAGAGAGTGCTCAGAAGACGATCAGGTGGAAGTAGGTGCTTTTTAAAGTCCTTCCCTGCATTCTGGGATCCCAGATGTGTATTTTAATTTGATGATCTTCTTCTTCTTCTTCTTCTTACTATTTACTATTTCTTCATCTAAATCGTCTTCTTCTTTCCCTTCTTCTTCTTCTTCTTCTTTCCCTTCTTAATTGCTACTACTATTTTTTCTTCTTCGTCTTACTCTTATTCTTCTTATTCCTAATTTTTATTCCTATTTACTACTACTATTTCTTCTTCATCTTATTCTTCTTATTCTAATTAATCTTATTCACTTGTTATGCTTACTGTAATTCCTATTCTTCTTATATTAATGACTATCTTCATCTTCTTATTCCTATTCATCTTCTTATTCCTATTCCTATTCTTATTCCTAACTACTACTATTTCCTAAACTCAACGTTGATTTTTTTGGAAGAATGGTACGAGCCAAAGTTCTGCAGGCACGTCAGTGGAGCAGCACCTCTGGTCTGTGCCCATTCTTCATGGATATAATCCCAAAGGAGTGGCGTGGGATCCTTTCATGAGAGGAAATGTCCCGTGATGCCACCAGGGGAAGTTCAGACTCAATATCAGAAGCAGTTTTTCTCTGACAGAGGCGTGAGGCATTAGAAGAAGTTGCCCGGGGAGGTGGTGGAGTGGCTGTCTCTGGAGTGTCGAAGAGTTGTGGCCCTTGGGGATGTGGTTTTGCGGTGATGGCGGTGCTGCCAGGAGGCCAGTGGCACTGGGTGACTGTCGGGGTCTCTTCCCACCTTGATGACTCTGGGATTCACTGCTGAGCGCCCTGGCACCAATGTGCCCCATGGCTGCTGTTTGGGGTTGGCCACAGCGGTGACTCTGGGTGTTGGGGAGATGCCCCTGGCACAGTCCACAGTAGCCATGGCAGCTGAGGCTGCAGGGCCATGTCCAGGGCAAGGTGTGGCTCCCTGGGGCCCTGGGCCAGCTGCCATCTGTAAGCCTGGCACCGGCGCTACTCCTGTGGCTGTGGTGCCCAGCAGGGCCAGCGGAACAGCGCCCGCAGCGCCCGCCGTGCCCGCCTGAGGAAGCCGGGCCGTTTGCTGGAGGGAGACGGCTGCTGCCTGAGGGCCTCGGGGACCTCGAGGCTGTGCAGGGCAGGCCCCAGGCTCTGAGGCCCTGCCTCAGGCCCCTGCTGGGCCATGGAGGCTTGGCCGTGCAGGGAGGAAAGTGAGGCACGGAGTGACTCCGGTGCCTGGACCTCAAGCCAGGCCTCCCGAGGGACAGGCACTGGCAGCCCGTCTGCCGCAAGAGCTGCCAGGCTTTGGGCCCTGCTTTCTGCTTCACACAGCTCGAGGATGCTGACTTTGTCCAAGCTGTCCTCCTCCTGTGGCAGGGGGGTGATCCCAAAGCTGAGGATGCTCACATATTCATAGCTGTCCTGTGTGCTGCTGTTGTCTTCCTCGGTGGAATCGTCTAGGCTGCTGGAGTCCCCGTCCAGGAAGTCTCCATGGCCCAGTTCGCTGCACTCTTCCGAGTCGTACCAGTCCTGGCAGCTGCTGACCTCTTCCTGGGACAGCTCTGGCTCTGCTTGGCACTCCTGGGAAGACTCACTCTGGGTGTATTGTTCCCAGTCTTCATCATACTCAGCTGGGGTCCCCTCCTCACTCCCTTCCTCTGCTAGGAGTGACCTCCCCTCAGCGACAGCCTGCTGCTCACTGGGGCTCTGGGCTCCCGGCAGGCTGGGGGAGCAGCAGGTGCTGTGAGGGGCAGGGCCTGAGCTCTGTACCCCTGCTGATGGCATCTCCTCACTGGGGGCAGGAGAATGTGTCTGCTTCTCCTGGCTGTTCGCACTTCCTTCCCCTTGCTGGGACAGCTTTAGGTCACTCACCTCCTTCTCCCCTTGGGGCAGCTCCTTGACTGTCACCCTTTGTTGCCACTGGTAGAGGTGTTGCTGTGCCACATCTCCCCAGGGCACTCTCACAGCCACCTTCCCCTGGTGCAACTCTTGGTGACTCCCTGCTCCGTAGAGGCGAGGCTCTTGGGCCCGAAGGTCTCCCCACTGGGAAGGCTCGTCATCCACGTCAGGGTTCTTCTCTTCCGTGATGACCAAGAGCCCCTCCTTCTCCTCAGTGCCTGACTGTGGCCAGGCTGAGCCACCCACTGCCCCCACCAAGTGCCCGCTGAGGGCCTGGTCTTGCCTCCAGCTGGGCAGGGGGCTGGGTGGCTGGGAGCATTTGGGTTTTGCCTTGTTCTCCTCCATCTCTGAGATCCTGAAGCGCGAATGGATCCCGGGAGCTGCTTCCTTCTGCAAGAGTGGCTCTCACGGGACTGGGCACCTCAGGGTTCTGCGCCGCTTACACACCCTGAGTCGTGGTGGGGCTCTCTGATGTCACAGGGATCTCTTAGCACCGCTGAGTCACAACGGGCCACACCCAGTACCCCTGCAGGTAGCAGCTGAACCCACTGGAATCTTCATGGCTGGTGCTTCCCGGGAGGCTCCCGAAGCTCAACAGTGTGGAAGAGTGGCTAGCTAACAAAGGTCATGTTCCCATGCAGCAATTAGCTGAGAAAGAATTAAACAACAGTGGAGTGTAGTTGGTATGAGATGTTGCAATGTCAGAAAGACCTTACTGATAACTGTGAACTGAGAACAGGACACTGTGATCAGAAGAATGTGGATTCAGCACAGATGACCGACCACAAGAAGGTGGAACTAGGTGGAGTTGTCCTTAAATGAAATATCCAATAATGAGCTTGCTTTTGCACTATGTAGGAGCCTAATTATTGATGTTATATAGGGAGTTTGGAGTTGCCAATAAATGAGACTTGCTGATCATTCATATTGAGTGCTGCTTGTCTCCCGCCGAACTCATCAAATGGCGCCCGAACAAATGGGACCCTTGGGACCTTTGGGACCTTTGGGACATTAAAAAGCGAAGGCCACGGGAGTCGGCGACAGGGGACGGGTCCTCCGCAGCAAGGACGGCGAAAAGCAACGGTGCCGCGCCCCAGGCGACCTCAGAGGAGAGTCCTGGCCGTAACGTGCTGCCGAACCTTGTAGGGCTGCAACAGCGCTGACGGTAAGATGGAAAGGCAAGCAGCACATGATTTATTTACCTGCTTTTTAGAAAAGCCACAGCTTAAGGGTTTTGATTTGCGCAAGGAGCTCCCTGGACTTCTTGCTTATGGGTATGCTCATTCCTTTGCCTCCCACTGCTGGGCAAACACTCCTATCTATGCTGCCCATGGAAAGAGGGAGGGAGAGTCAGAGAGAAGGAAATAATGAGAAAGAAATTCCAGAGCAGACGCTGAAACAACGAACAGAATCTGTTCAGTTACGGCAGGATGTGATATATCCTGAACTATTTGCTTCACTTTTGGAGTCACTCTTAACACTACAATCTTATTTAAGTTCCAACTTTGCTACCCTGGAAGAAAAGAATCCAAATTTAGATT
The DNA here is from genome assembly GCF_971803275.1 of Cyanistes caeruleus. Taxonomy (NCBI): domain Eukaryota; kingdom Metazoa; phylum Chordata; class Aves; order Passeriformes; family Paridae; genus Cyanistes; species Cyanistes caeruleus. The sequence goes on along the minus strand of NW_028255907.1, from coordinate 90,603 downwards.
GGTTTCCACCCGAACCAGTGGGACATGGGGAGCACTGAGGTGTGCGCAGAGAGCGGGGGCACCCCCGGGGCAGAAGCAGTGCAGAAAAAGTTCCAAGGCCACACTGAACAATTACAGAAACAGCTGAGCAGGAACAGGTGGCTCAGACAGCTTCAGAAAGAGACAAAATTGCCAAAAAATCACAAACTATATGGTATCTAGTTCGAAATTCATCACTGTAATTAGAAGTTGATAAGCTGCAATGGTCACCATTGTTAGCACCTGACCGTGAGAGACTTTTTGTGTAACATCGCCTGCTTTTGTAAAAATTGTGCCCCTTTTTTCCTCTATCAGTGAACAAGAGAGATTGAGAGAAACAACTGTATGTGTTAAAGTTAACTTTGTGAGGTGTTTTTTTGTTTTTTTTTTTCCTGCGAGAGTATGTGGAGAATGTGAAGAAAGATAACAGCAGCAGAGAGCAGCAGCAGGGCGGGCAGTCCACCCCCCGCTCCCTCTCTAAGAAAAAGCACCGGGATAGTACCCAGTTTGTTAAAAAGTCACGGTTCATTGGTTTTTTAAAATGTTTTTATATACCCTTTTAGAGTTGATTTTGTGTTTTAAGTAATTATGAGTTCATGCAGTTGCAGTTTTTGGAGTTTTACTGGAGAAATTATTGTGATTCTTTGAAAGTTAAAAAAAAAAAAAGGTGTTTAAGGTGAATATTAACAGAAGTTACCGTGCAATAACTGGTTTTAGAACCTAAGGTTAAAATATGGTATGATTTACAGCTACTAGGAAAACACTCCAATTAACGTTATCTGCAGAAGAGATTTGTGGTTTAAAAAATAATTAGTTAAGAGAACTTTACTGTACAAGACAAAGTTAAGTTAAAGTATATATTACCCATTTGCTTGTTTTTTCCACAATTTTAATAAGGTAATTTCAATGTGAGTCCTTTTGTTATATAAAACACATATAACTGCATATATACCAATTTGGATTTTAGATTTTATTTTAAGAATTAGACTTAATGTTTCTGAAAAGTGCTACAAAAGCTGAATGGCAACTTGCCAAATCCTGTGTTGTTGTGGTTTTTCTCTAGAAAAACTGCACTTTAAAATCCTAACCAATTTGAACATATACTAGGCAAATTCCTGTTATGAATGAGTATTTTTAGTACCATTTGCAGTTATTGTGAGTTATTCTCAAGGCTAGATGACATAGAATTGTGATGGATTTGTTACATTTTTAAAATCTTTATAGTGAATCCATGTTACTGTTATATTGTGTTTAAAAGGTATATATCAAACTTTTAGTTGCCTCTTTGTAGTAACAGAATAAGATTGTTATGTTTTTATTTAATATAGATTAAGTGTTAATAGAATTAAGAGAAGTCAAGTTTTATTATGTTTAGGCTTGAATGTTTTTAAGTTAAGTTTTATAACTTAGATATTCTTTTAAGGTTAAGTTTTGTTATTTCCTTTTGTTATAATTAATTTTATTAATTTTAAATACTGTTTAATTTAAATTGTTTTATGTCTTATTGGAGACACTTGTCTAAACTGCAAAGTATAGTTATTTTCCTAGAGAGATGAAGATAGCCACAACTGTGACAGCTGTGACAGAACACTGATGAACACCTGCTTGTGGATAGAAGGGAATGCAGTCTGTGACACCCTTGACTTCATCAGGAGTTCTATTGGTTGTTACAATCTCTGCAGTTTTGTTTGTTATAGCTTTCTTATTTTTCAGTGTTTCCAGAATTTTAAGAAGATGTACCATTGCTGAGGCACAGCTGCCATGGGAGAGGCTTCAGATTAAACCAACTGCTGCATGGTTTAATTGGTCTGGTACCTGAGGCTTCTGATCATTTGCTTTGTACAAATGCATTTTAACAGTTTGCTGTGCTGTAAGCATCTCCTAGCTGCTGCTATTGAGAACCTTGTTTAAGAAATGAGTTAAGAGGCATCTTTCCAGTTTAAAGCCAGGCCCTGGCCAAGCCTTGACTTTACCTGGACAGAATGTTTGCCAACAGATCCAGATGTTTTCTGTCCCAAATCAGTATTTGAGTCACTTTTTGACTCAGCAATTTGACCCTGTTAATATGACAGCTGAATCAATTTTGAAGTGGGCTTGGAGAATCATTTCCGGAGGTGGTGATCCAATCCTTCACTGATGATTTTTTGTTTCTGTTTGTTTGCTAACTATGGGATGCTGGTGCAGTGTTTTAGTAATTAATAGTAGTTTTATATTACATATATTATTAATAATGTTTAAGATTTAATTGATTTTTAACTGTTATAGGTTCTTAATCCTTGTGTATATGGGTTTGTGTTGATGTTTATAACAGAAGTACATCTCATTTTTATTTTTTTTTTAAGAAATCGGGGGAGATTGATATCCTAAAAGCATTTTGATTAGTGTAATTCATAAACTTCAAGGGGAGAAGTGTCTGTGTTTTGTTGGCAGGTTCAAAAAGGTCACCTGTCCATCTGACCAGACTGTGTGCCTCTGAACACACGAGATCCAGTGAACAGAGAAGTCACCACACAGCCTTGGTACTCCAGACATGGATCAGAAGTGGAGCTGTCAGGACACAGTTGTGTCTGAACACTACACAGACAGTTTACCAACAGAAATTTTATGTTGTTACTATGATGTTGTGTCTCTACCAATTTTTCAGTTATCTTTTGTTTTAAGATTTAGAAGGATGTGAAGAACAACCTGAACATCAAAGCCCTCAGTCACCGATCAGCTGCCAGCTGACATCACGGGAGCAGTGAACGTTCCAAGACTGAATCGTGTTAAATCATAGTCTGTTTGTGAAGGAAATTCTGTAGAAGATCTAAGAAAAGTATAGACTCCATCTAACTGTTTATAAAGCAAATTGTAGTTGTGTGTTTACCCTTTCAGCAAATTGCTTCCACACTTAGACTACATATATACCAGAGCATGTGTGGTAAAAGTAGTTAGATAATAGTTTAAGATTAAGAGTTTAGCCTGTGTAGTAATTGTTATATTAGTATAAAGTATAAGCATTTCCCCCCTTCAAGAGGTAGTGTAAGCATCTTTGAAAGTTCATTTAACGTTAAAGTTTAGCTGTGTGTTTGCAAGTATGGTGTCATTTACATGGAACAAAGTGCTTATGGTAATTGTGTTGTGTATAGTCCTGACCAACTGTCTGCTAACTAACATCCAAAAGTGACAGAACATATGGGTCACTCTGGCACACTGAACTGGCCAAAGGTCAATGTGTCTGAGCCTAGCCACACCTGGAGATCCTTTCACACCTGTCTCATAGGAGACCCTGAATGGGATCCTCAAGCAGCATTTAAAGGTTTAATTAGTAATGAGACTCGACTGAATCAATTTGCAATGTTGCAAGAGTGCAATTGCACTGTTGGCTTCACATTAAGACAACTTGAAGCCTGCTGGCAAGCAAAAATTATCAAAGTTCTCAATGTTACCATAGGGCCCCCCAGAAGAATTAGATTTGTTAGGTTCCACCAATACCTCAGGTGGATGGATAATGTTTGAACCCCCGACAAAACGTCATTCTAACAAAGTAATGCAGCACTGGGCTGCAGACAACCCTGTAGCTGATCTCGTTACTACCATTGTAAGTAAAGCCTTTATTAGTGGTGCAATCTCACAGAACAATTACCAAAGCGATTAATTAGTTCCATATTCCTAATCAGTGGAGATAGAGCATGGAATGAGATTCCTGCTAATCCACATAGAAAACTCTGTTATTTTGGGAAACTTACTTTGTTTCCATCCAAGCTTACACCAATTGCTGAATGTAGTTGATAAAATAAAAAACATCAGTCAGTCAAAGTGAAGCCTGAATGAATTAAAGCTTAGCAACTCTAAAAAGGCTCGCTTGTTAGACTAAGAAAAAATTGAACTTAACATCCACAATGTTAAGTGAGCTTTCAGCCGATGTGAGTAGTGTACGTCATGCAGTATTACAAAATCGAGCCACAATTGACTTTTTGCTCTTAGCACAAGGACATGGTTGTGGGGAGTTTGAAGGCATGTGCTGTCTGAATCTTACTGATCATTCAGCTTCCATCCATGGGCAACTGCAACAGCTACAGGATGGGTTACATGCCCTGAAAGAAGATAGTGACCCCACTGGAAGTTGGTTCTCCAGCTGCGGCATCACTGGATGGTTGAGGTCTCTTGTGCTAGAAGGGGGACAGACTTTACTTATAATGTTAATTGGGATGAAAGTCTAAGTTGTGTGTTATCTTGTCTTCATAAGAGTATAGAATGAGTCACATCCAAAGCCTGGTTTGTGCAAAAAGAGAAAGGGGGAATTGTTGCTATATTTTATGTATTAGTAAAGGCCTGTCTGCACAAACCAGTCTTTGAAATAAGTCGTGATATTAAGGGCTGAAATCCTTGAAACTTGCCTGCAGAAGAGAGAGTAAAGCAAAACAATATCCTTGTGTACAAGGATAAGAATGTAAACCTATGTGTGTTAGCCAATAGTAACTTGCTCTGCCCGCAGACCCTGTAGAACCCTATAAAAGGTGTGTTAATAATAGAAATAAACGGCATTCACAATTACTTCTGTTAAGACTGGTGAACAGCTCGGGGGTCTTTCAACACCAAACTATGTTGAGATGGAAGAGAAGAAAAAGCCCCAGAGATGCCGCACAAGGAGGGTCTGCAAATCCAGTCCAGGGAGCTCCGAGGAGGAAAGATCCCCCCAGTGCCAGGAACACGGCCAGAGATCCAGCCGGAGCTCAGAGCAGGAGGAAAAGCCCCACAAGTGCTTGGAATGTGGGAAGGGTTTCAGGTGGAGCTCCCAACTGATCCAGCACCAGGTGATTCACACTGGGGAAAAGCCCTACGAGTGTGGGAAATGCGAGAAGAGCTTCACCAACACATCTTACCTGATGAAACACCAGGTGATCCACACTGGGGAACGGCCGTATGAGTGTGGGAAATGTGGGCAGAGCTTCAGAAGTATCTCTGACCTGATGACACACCAGGTGATCCACACAGGGGAACGGCCCTACACCTGCTTGGAATGTGGGAAGAGCTTTGGGTGGAGCTCCTACCTGAGGGCACACCAGCTCATCCACACTGGGGAGAGGCCCTTCGAGTGTCCCGAGTGTGGGAAGACGTTTCAGCGCAGCTCTGATGTTCTCAAACATGAGCGGATTCACACAGACGAGAGGCCCTTCCGCTGCCCCGACTGCGGGAAGAGCTTCCAGTACAACGGCCACCTCACCGTTCACCGGCGCATCCACACTGGGGAGAGGCCCTACGAGTGTCCCCAGTGTGGGAAGAGCTTCTCCACCAGCTCAACCTTGACACCAACGGAGTCACCAGTAAGGGAAGCCCTGCGAGTGCCCCGAGTGCGGGAAGAGCTTCGTGCGCTGCTCCAGCTCCATCCCCCATGGGAGGATGGGCGTTGGATGATCCCCAGTGACCCCCGTTGGGCAGAGCCCTGGTGATCCGTGGTCCTGGTGATGCGTGTTGGGAAGACACCTGGCTGGGAGGCTCCACATCTTCCTGGCTCCCTGTGGGCACCTGGATGAAAGCAGGGGAATGAAAATCCAACAGGATACAGAATGACAGTGGGAATTGTTGACTTTGAATCTTCAAGAACCTTTTGCCTCAGGAGCTGTGTGGGCAGAGAAAAGGGGGTGACACCGGGCTTGGGGGCCCAGAGGGGAGCACACACACTCTGTGGAGGGGAGGACACGACCCCCGTGACCCCACCTCACCTTCCTGCACAGGCAGAAGCCGAGCCCCAGTGCCAGGAAGATGAAGGCCAACGTGGAGCCCCCGGTCCCCGTCAGCATCTTGCTGCGGGTGGCATTTCACGCATCCCTGGGGCAACTGCCGGGGTCAGGACCCCCAAAACCTCTCACAGACATCAAAGCCTTTCCAAGGACCCTCCCAGTCTCTCCCAGCCCACGCAGGACCCTCTGAAACCTCTTTTGGAGTCACTAATTTTAAACAATTAAGAATTAGAGAAAAATTAGAGATTATGGCTAGAGATAGGCCATGCTGGAACTAGTTAGAGTTAATGATTTAAGTGAGAAGCAGGATTTGAGTTAATGAATCTTGAACTTAGGTAAAAAATTACTTGTCATTGTATGTTTGGTCAGCTGTGCTTATAATGTGAAAAGAGAAACTGATAAACGGGTTCAGGAAGATCACAGACCTTACATCTGGAAACCCATTTAAAAGTCACAAGGAAGGAAATTGGAATTGTACCAAATGTTATTTGTAATGTCAACCATTGTAAAGGTAGAAAGGTGAGAGTGAGGAAGAGTGGTTTTCCTTCATCTCTTGATGACCACTACATGCCAAAATGACCCCCTCCTCAAATTAAGGAGCCCACCATGCAGGCATAATGACTTTTTAAATCATTACCGTGCATTTTAATCAAACCTGGGGAATGGGAAGTGTTAGCATTATGCATATGCATTAGTATTAATATGTATTAGTATTTTAGATATTTTAAGACTTCTGTAAATAAATAGACACTGGAATCTTTTGTGAACTTGCAGTGCATATTAAGGCGTGAGTCCCACACTCACCCAGTGCTGTGATTAAACGTCCACTTTGTAACTTTAAACTGTTGGAGAGGTTTTTTTGTCCATTAACAGATTGGTGTTGATACCAGATCAGTATCACTATTTTGGTAAATCACTGCCAGTCTCTTCCCAGCCTCCTCAGGACCCAGCAGAGTCCCTCCTGTTCCTCTCAGGATCCCTCAGCCCCCTCCCAATTTCTCCCCACTTCCCCAGGACCCCCAGACCCTCTCCCAGTCCCTTCCCAGCCCCACCAGGACTCATCAAGACTCCTTCCAGTCTCTTCCCAGCACAACCAACCTCATCCTAATCCCTGTTTTCCAATGCCCAATCTCCTTCCAGCTCCTCCAGGCTCACTCAAATCCCTCCCAGTGACACCCAGCACCCCCAAACTCCCTCCCAGTGTCCACCAGGACCCCCAGAACCCCATCCCACCCTCCCCAACATCCTTCAAACCCCTTCCCAGCCATCCTAAGCACCTCAATCCCTTCCCCAGTTTAAACCAGGCTATCTCAAACTCCCTCCCAGTTCCTCCCAGCACACCCTAATCCCCCTCTGGGCCCCCCCAGTGCCTCCCCTTCTGTCCCCGACGCTGTGGGGGCCGGGCCGTGCCCCAGTGCCGGCTCAGGGGGTGCTCCAGGCTGACGTGCTCCACCTGGCAGCTGGAGCTGAGCCCGCATTGCCGGGGGAGTTTCCAGCAGCACCAGGAGCTGCTGGCTTCAGCTCAAGGGCACCAGCGAGATGGACACGCTGGGGTGGGCGCTTGGAGAGATTGGGCACACTGGGATCAGCTGGGTGTGAAATGGTGCCAAGGCCGGTCAGCTCTTCCTCAGCTCCACGCCAGGAGTGGAACACACCTCAGGAGCAGGATGACCCGAGATGTGGCTTAGAGCAATGCTCTACAGCACTTAACAGCTGTCAGGCACAGTGTGGAGGCAAGAATGGGGGGAAGGTCTTTTATATTGGGGTTCAGATAAAGGTTTAGTCTCCCAAGGGTCCAGGGACAAAAGACACAGAACACAAGCGTACAGCAATTTATATATGGGGAGGGCCCAGGGGTGGATACAATTTCAACCAGTGAGGGATATCCTGGGGAGGGGAATAGGACACATGGACCAATGGGGTGCTGTGGATTAGGGGATTTCCAAAGGGGACGTCCAAGCAGGGGGTTGGCATAAGGCAGGATTGACAGGGAACATTTGGGAACAAGGGGCAGGGTGGACAAGATTGATAGGGAAGGTGCTGGAAAAAGGGGTTGGGATACAATGATAGGCAGGGCAGGGGAGGAGATAACTTTGGGTTATACCAACAAAGCAGGGGGGTAACAGCCTGGCTTGGCTGCAGGGGGGTCCCAGGGTGTGAGGATGGGGGGTTTGGGAGGGTTCCAGTCCTGGATACAGGGGTGCACGGGGGTCCTGCTGCAGCGGAATGGGAGTTCAGGGGGATCCCTTCCTCTGTTCTGGGGCTCAAGGGGTCCCGGTGCCTGAAAATGGAGGTTCAGGGGGGTTCTGGTGCCCAGAAATGGGGGTTCTGGGAGGCTTCCATTCCCGAGAATGGGGGTTCAGGGGATTCCAGGTTCCAGATAAGGGGGTGCAGGGGTTTTTGGGGGTGGGTAAGGGAGTTCCAGGGTTCCCAGTGCCCCGAAATGAAAGTTCAAGGGGATCTCTGTGCCCAGGAAGGGGGGTTTGCCCGGAAATGGAAGTGCAGGGGTTCCCCATTCCCAGTGTAATAAATGGAATTGATTCGTGCTACTTAAATTGCAACTGTTACTAAAGTTATCATTAGAAACGATCAAGAATTAGTGTTACAAAGCAGATGTACCCCTTTGCAGATGTTACACGTCAAAATTAAGGTACAGGATGTAGTTTAGAAAATAAATGGTCAGTAAAATCAGAAAAAGGAGGAAACTTATGGGAAACATTAATGAATATGTATAAGCATACAGTATATAAGTTTAGCTTGAAGTGCTTTGTTTCGTACGTGAGGTGAGGTGAGAAGAACCCCCCACACCCCAGTCGGTTTTGCTTATGCCTTAAGCATTTGTAACCACAGGCCAATTATATTCACACATGTATATATATATATATATATATAAAATATGTATCTGATTATATCTACTAAATTGTATCTCTTTTTTACTAAATTGTATTCTTTTACTAAATTGTATTCTTTTATTATTTTGTATCCAATTTATTAAGCTATGTTATCAATTAATTAAATTTGATTGTTTGGAAATTTGAAAGTCATTTATAACACTACTATATCAAAAGCAGTTAAAAGTGATTACAAACTGTGCTATATCAAAATCGTTGTGATTATAATAATTTGGAAAAGCCAACACATAATAGCGAAGGTCAACACCAACATAGTTCTTTATCACAAACACAGGGCAGGTTTTTCCCTTGCATGGAGCACTTGGGCCTTCCCCGGGCCCCTTCTGCCCTCCCGCAGAACCAGAGGCATTTTCCAGCGCACACAGTTTGTAAGCAAGAGCCGGCTGCAGCCCAGAAGGCTCCAAGCGCCTCCTTCCAGGCTGACTCTGCAGATGCCGAGGCTGCTCTGGGCTCTGCCAGGCTCTGCTGGGGCTCAGCTCTGGGCGAGGCTGGGCCCGCTCTCCCCTCGCAGTGCTCCGGGCAGCTGAGTCACAGCGGGAGAAGGACAGGACACCTCAAGGGATTGAGGTTTAACAGAGATTTTATTCAAATAACTGCCATAACAAACAGGCTGTCCTAACTATTCTAACTAACTCACAGTACTAACTACCATTACTAACTACTTGTCCTAACTACTGTAACGGAAAGCTGGCCTCCTGAGCTTCATCTCCTCCTGCGCTGCTCCCTCAGTTGCTTTGCTGCAGTGATCAGAGGGGTCAGGCTGGAGAGAGGCTTGGCTGATGACAAAAATGGGTGCTGCCCAAGGGATAAAAAAGAAAGAAATGAACTGTTACTTTCCAGACTCAAGTTCCTCACAGGCTCTGTTGCAACAGGACAAAGGGGAATGGTTTGAAAGTCAAGAGAGGGAAGCAGGCTCAGATTAGATGTAAAGAAGAATTGCTGTAGCAGGAGAGTGGGGAAACACTGAGAGAGGGAGCCCAGAGATGTGGGAGGTGGCTCCTCCCTGGAAACATCCAGGCTCAGGTCAGGCAGGGCTCTGAGCCACCTGATGTGCTTGAAGATGTCCCCGCTCGTGGCGGGGCACCAGCTCCAGATGAGCTCGACAGGAGCCTGCCAAGCCAAAGCAGGCGAGGATTCTGCTGGCTTTGCGTGTGAAAAGCAGCGGGACTGGAGATGATGGGAGGGGGGCCCCACAAGAAAAGCCCTCCCTGGCGCTGCCGTTTCCCCCGCAGCCGCTTGGCATTCACCTGCAGCAGCTCCTGGGCAGAGAAGCGCCGCTCCTCGTCCGGCTCCAGGCTGCACTCGAGGAAGTCCCGCAGCAGAGCCGACAGGCGCCTGGGCTCCTGCAGCTGCGGGCTCCCGTTCTGCCGGATCAGAGCGCGGGCCTGCAGGAAAAGCAAACACAGCGCTCTGACAGCTTCCTCCACACCCACACGTGCTCACATCCAGCCCGCTTTCTCTGCCCCAGCTCCCCGGGCACTTTCCTCCCTGGCACAGATGCTGCTGCTCACAGCTCATTCTTCTGGGCCAGCCAAAAAACCCAAACCCTGGTGCAGCCACAGCCATTGCAACATCCAAATGATCTTGCCTTCAGAGCCGATTGCATTGGCTGACTTTGTCAGTAGGAACCTCCATCAGAAATAGCCCATTTTGCTTCTCCAAATACAGACACCAGCTTTACAGGCCATTTTCAAGAGTTAGTGTGGTCTGCCTGTGTTATTTTAAGGTATTCTTACATCAAATGCATCTCTGCAGTGCCACTGACACTCAAGTAAAAGCATTCCTGATGCCCCATGCCAGAAACTGCCAGGCAAGGAACAGCAGGTTTGTGTGGCTGAAAGCTCAGGCTTGGTGACACAGAGAAAGTGAAAGGAAGGAAAGAAATATGTTAGAGTGTGGGGATGTTAAACAATCATCTTCATGTTTTAGACAAGTTTCCCAGTGAGAAGAGCCAGGGGGAGTTCATCTCACAAAACCTCTTTTAGAAACTCCTCCAGAAATCTTGTTGGGTTTGGGTGTGGGTGTTGGGGTTGGTTTGGGGTTTTCTGCAAGACAACATTAGAGCTGATGCACTTGCTTCATGTATTTGGGTCATCCTCACAAGAGCTGCAACAACTTAAATGCCAAAGCAAATTGTTGCTGGAGACTGCAGAATATTTGTCTGTGTTCAGGCTCAGGTGCTGTGGGAATTCCCTTTGCGATGTGCAGAAACCTCCAGCTGCTCCTCCCAGTGCAGGGTCACCCTGTGCTCACAGGCCTCTGCAAAGCCTGGAGAATTTGCCTCTTACCATGGCCCCCGTTTGCTGGAAGTAAGGAGGTTCTCCTTCCACCATCTCGATGGTCACAATGCCAAAGGACCAGATGTCCACCTTGGGGCCGTAAGGAGAACTGGTCACAACTTCTGGGGCCATCCAGTGAGCAGTGCCCACCATGGAGCTGCACTGGTCCTGCTCAGGGCTGAGCTGAGCACAGAGGCCAAAATCAGCTGAGGACAGAAACAAGCACTGTCAAAGGCAGCTGCAATGAGGAAACCAAGCACAAAGATTCCCCACTCTCAGTCTGGGAATGCAGTGCTGAATCCAGCTGGAAAAGTGCTCAGGGCTGTAGCCAAGGAAAGATGGAACTGGACCCTTAAAGAAGCCCTCAGCTTTCATGCTTGGCTTTTACTGATTTCCTTTGAAGCTTTAGATTGCAACTCCTGCCCCTCTGGGAGGGCCATTCCCAGAGCAAAGGCACTCCTGACAGCCTGCTCCTCTCCTGAGCTCTCTGCACGGGGCAGCCGCTCTCAGCTGGCAGCAGGGGCCGGGCAGTGCCACCAGCAGCACTTGTGGGGCTCTGGCCCTCACTGGGAAGCAGCCCCACAGCCGCACCCCGGGAGCGCCGTGCCTGGCCAGGAACACCCACCCAGCTTGACAGAGCCGTCCATTCCCAGAAGGATGTTGGAGCTCTTCAGATCTCTGTGGATCACCCGGTTGGAATGGAGGAAATCCAGGCCCTGCAGACACTGAGAGACAACAAGAAACACGAGGGAAAAAATCAGAGGCCGGAATATATCACACAAGAAAGGACAGTTTAGAATTCTGCCAGCAGCAACTTTGCTGTGACAGCCCAGGAGTGCAGTGCAGACAAGCTCCAGGCAAAAGGTTCAAGGCAAAGCTGAGAACAGGAAATCAGATCCAAAAAAGACAGAGAGTACCACAACAGCAGGGAAGAGGACAAGAACAGAGTAGAAATGCAGTGATATTTGCAGGCCATTCACTTCAGAGGCTTTTTCCTCTCCAGCTCATAAAAACAACACAGAAACAAAGGCCTGAGCATGGAGCCACTCTGCTCTCACAGCCTCTTTGGAAGGACCATGGTGTCCCAGCCATGGGAAGCACAAGCAGGATCCCTCACCTCCTGACTGACAGCTGCCATCTCTCCTTCAGCCATGCGTGTCTGTCTGACAACGTCCTGCAAAGTTCCTCCATCCATGTATTCCATCACCAGCCAGAGATCTCCATCAACAAGGAAGCTGGAAGAGGAGAACAATGGCACAGAGATGAATGTGCATTGCTCAATTCCCCCAGGGAAAAGCCCAGAGTGGAGTTTTGTTCCCAGGTCACTTGTCAGTGAGGACAGAATCAGATGGAGAGACATTCCTGCCAGGCTGCACAGGCCTTGGAATCTGCACAGTCTGAAGGAGAAGGAGGCACCTGGGAGAAAGGAGAGGCCTTAGATGGCAAGCAGGTGAAAAATGCACTTTAGCAACAGCCCAGCTCAATGTGGAACCACAACACTTGCCCCCAGCTGCTTCAGCATCTGAGCTCATCAGTTCCACCATTCCCTCCGGAACAAGGCAACACAACTTCCAGAGTTATCCAGGGGAGGAGGCTGTGCAGCACTTGGGGCAAAAGCAGTCAAATGCTTGGAAAACCTTGCACAAAGTCCCTTCAGAAATAGGCAAGGCCATGGAAAAATGGGCAAATGAGGCATTTCTGGAAACAAGAACCTGGTTTTCCTGTCACCTGCAGCAATGGGAAAGGGCTGGGAAGAAGAAGCCAAGGAAAATAATTTCTACCAGGGTTTATCAGCACTTGCTGTAAAACACAGCAAATGGGGTCAACTTGAAGAAAAAGCCAAAGCAAAGCAACAAAAGCACATGGAAGGAGTGAAGTGCCAGGCTGTTGTTCTGGGAAGATATGGCCGGGTCAGGCATTTTCAGAACAGGCTACAGACTGGGGATGCCAGGAAAGATGAACGCAGGGCCCGTGCACGGGAGAAGACCTGAAGCACTCACCTGTCCAGAGAGTTGACAATGTTGGGGTTCTTCTTGTCCTTCAGGACCACGACCTCATTCACAGCTTGTTCCCTGTTCTGCCCTCTGAGACTCATTTTCTTGATGGCCACCTGAAGGGACATTGCAGACCTTTAACTGGAGCAGTCTGTGGCAGGAGGCCACAGCAAACACGGAGCGAGTCTTTTTGGAGCGAGCGAGCCGGGCTGTGCCAAACTGCCTTGGGATGGGACACCAGAGCTCAGCAAGTGCCATTCCCACAGCCCATTGCTCTGCTCGCTGAGGCTGTTACAGGACTCATGGCCAGAGACATTTGGCTCTGTAAGCTCTGCAGAAATGCTCCCTCAGCTGTCAGCCTCCAAGCTCTAACAACATTCTCTGCACCTACAGTCTTCTCAAATGGCCTCAGCACTCTTAGGATTATTATTCCAACACATTTTGCAAGCAGGAGGTAATTCTGTTTCTGTGCACACAGAGCAAAACAGCCGGGAACCCTTTAGCAATTCTATGGCATTTGGCCATGATTTCAAATGTCCCTGCCCTGTTTGGGATAGCACAACAAAGCAAACGTGCACATCCATTGCTCAGATAATCCCTGTCCCAGCTGCCACTGACACCAGACCCAAACACAGCTGCAGGGTTTAGGAGAGAGCTTTGCTCTGCACATCCATCTTCTCATTTCTCTCCCTGGCTCTGTGGGAACAGCTGAAGTAGAACTAAAACCCCAAACTGAGCCCAAGCAGGATCTCTCCTTAATTAGGCCTTGAGGTATCCTGATGAAACTCAGGATGATAAAACTGCTAAATAGTGTTCCTGTTCGAGGCTGGGATGAAGGTAAATTGAGCCTCAGTCTCCACCAGCTGATGCATTCACACTTTTAGACATGAAGACCAGGCCAGCGTGTCCTGCTCTGACAGACACCGCTGCCCTCCTTGCCTTCCTTTGGGCACTTGAGAAGGACCAAGTCTGTCCCAGCTGTGCTCTGCAGGCTGACCCTGCTCTGCCTTCAGAGGAGCAGCCTGTGCAGGAAAGCTCTGCTGGGCCCCACAGCTCCAGCCACAGCTCCCAGCAGAGGGGAAAGCCCTCGAGAGATGCCAGACGTGCTGGGCGTGTTGACACTGACCTCTCCTCCCGTGGCCCTGTCGAGTCCTTTGGAAACGGTTCCAAAAGCCCTGGAGACAAAAACAGCAGAGAAGAAAGAAGCAGCGCTTTAGGCCTTGGCAGTGAAAGCCAGCCCAGACAGGAGATCTCTGCTGCCTGCAGCGTTCACAAAACACCCGAGTGCATCCACCCTTCAAACAACAGCACAGCAGCCACCAGCCCTCTGCCATGCAAGGTGTGCAAGAGAAAACAGTTATCAATTCTGATCAGCCCTGAGAGGCAGCAGCATCGTACCCCAGTGTCTGAAGGGGTTTGGAGCTCTCCTGACTTCTCACTGCATCCTGCACCAGCAAAATACCTGGGCCCTGCTTGTGCAGAAGTAACTGCCTTGCACTTACCCTTGGCCAATCTGCTCCAGTTCCAGGTATTTCTCGGCAGGCTCCCCCACGCTCACGGTGTTCCCTGAAAGAAACCAGGGGGAAGATGCTCCCTCTCAGATGAGAGCCAGAATGCAGCCCCACTCCCTGGGGCCGGGAGCCCCTTGCTCTCAGCTGGGGAAGGACAATAAATGACCCTGTGCCATTTAGCTGCAGAGCAACCCTGGGTGCAGCTGATGCTGAGACACACACACAGCACCCTGCTCTGGCACACAGGAACAGAGCAGACGTACTCAGCTGCATCAGGCTCCACTCCCCGCTCCCCTCTGGCTGCAGGGCTGTGCTGCTGTCAGAATGTTCAGCCCAGGATCCTGCAGCACAGGGAGCTTCAGTGTCCTCTTCAGGAGCAGAGGGAGGTTCTCCATCTTCTTCCCAAAGCACAGCATCTTCTCTTTCCTCTTCCCAAAACTCTGCAGCTTCTCTGTCCTCTTCCCAAAAAGCTGCAGGTTCATCATCATCTTTCCAAGCCATGGGACATTCTCTGTCCGCTTCCCATGCTGGAAGATGTTCACCCTCCTCTTCCCAAGCCACAGGATGTCCACCATCCTCGTCCCACACCGGGAGATGTCCACTGTCCTTGTCACACACCGCGGGAGCCTCGCCGTTGTTTTCCCAAACCGCGGGGTGTTCGCCCTCGTCTCCCAGAACAGCGGGAAGTTCACTGCTCTCTTCCTCCTCTTTGGCCTCCTCTTTGCAAGCAGAGGGAGCCAGAGGAGGTGCTGATGCTGCTTTGGTGCCCTGTGGACAGACGGGAGTGTGAGGGACGAGAAGTTCTATCTCAGTTATCACCTTCTTTATCCTCAGCTACACATCCAGCTGCACTAAGCAGAAATAGGGTTCAGAGCTGTTCAAACTAACAATGGGCTCAAGTCGACATTGCCACTTATTGTTGGGAATTCCATATTCCAGCATGGCTAAAGCCAGCAAGCAATCTTCTGCCTGCAAAACCAGTCCTGCAGCTCTTCAAAAGCTCTTCAGCAGAAACAGAGAAAACTGCCAGGGATCTCTTTGCTGCTGCTGCTGCTGCTGCAAAGACACTGACAGGAACTTTCCTTCAGCCTCCCAGGCTGGCACTCGGCTGCCACACGCCGAGCTCACAACTTGCTGCGCAATTCTGAACACCAAAGCTTCCTTTGCCACTCACCGAAGGAGGAGCTGCTGGGGATCCACGCGTGAGGTGCCCTGCAACGGGAGAGGGAACGTGAACCAGATGTTGTTAGGAAAAAACTGCCTGTGGTGGGAAATGAGCAAGGCAAGCCCGAGAGAGCATTTTGCTTTCACAGCATCCCTCCAGGAGCCACAGGCCCTTCACACAGCAAGCAAGAGAGCAGCACAAAATACTGGGCTGTGTCAGCTCTTGGCTGGAGCAGCAAACGGAGGGAGTTCCAGGCTCCGCTGCCACAGACTCCCCGCCTGAGGGAACAGAACCCCCCCAGGCCTCATTGCAAATGCTGTGCACGCCCCGCTGGCTGCAGACACCCCCTTTTTCAGCTGCAGCTTCTGGCAGGAGCTCTCCCAAACCAACCCTGTCCTCATGGCAATTTGGTCACAGAGTCAACTCCGTTCCAGTGGAAGAACAGAAAGCACACAGCAAGCCCAAAGCCACAGAGGCTGCACCGAGGGAAAACCTCAACTTACGTGCCAAGTGGGTTAAAAAATACCCCGAATAAGCCACAGAGAACAGAGTGCCAACTGCAGCAACCACTTGCTGCATCATTTTGGCTGCGCTGCACACGTCTGCAGACTGTACCCCTGCAAGCACAGAAGGACACCCGTCAGGGGCTGGGCTGGCTGCTGAGAATGCCTCGGGCAGGAGGATCCTCTGGCAACGAGCAGGCGCCCAGAGCCGCTCTGGACACTGAGGCCTCCGTGTCCCACAGCAACGGGAACACCACGGGGACGTGGCAACGCTCCTGTGACACCACAGCAGCCGCTCACCCAAAAACCGCCTGGAAGCTTCTCCTGTGTCACAAAGGAGCACAAAGAATCCTCCCAGGGCACGGCCTATTGCCCAAAGGATCCAAGAGGAACTCTGAAAATGCAGCAAACAAGGACACCCCATAGCCCAGCCTGAGCACTGAGGAGGAACGAGGATAGCACCAAACCAGAGCAAACACGACCTGTAGTCACTGATACTGCTGAATAAAACCAGCAAGGCTTGTTCCATCTGGAATCTTTGTTCTAGTTCTAAAAACAAGCAAGGTTCTCCACTTTAAATATACAGAAGGCAGGAACTGGGGAGGAGGTGGGATTAAGAAGGAGGAGGAGCAGGAGGAGGGAGAAAGGAAAAGGAGGAGCAGGAACAGGAATAGAAGGAGAAGCTGGAGGTTCCAGTGCCCTCTGTGTCCACAGCACCCCCGGCCACGGGCCCATCGCCCCCACCTCATCCTGCAGGTGAGCAGGGAGGGGGAGCTGGTCCCAAATCTGTCAGGGGGACCGAGAGGGTCTTTTTATTGGAGTGTGTTTGGAACTTGCAGATTGCGGAATTGAGCCCCAAATATTGTCTGGCATCCCTGGGAGGTTTTTTTTTCTCTGTGTGTGTAGGTTTGGATCTTGCAGGACCCCAAAGCTGAGCCCCTTGGGGGATCTTTGGGGTCCACGCGGCCATTGCCCAGTATTGGCTGGGGGAGGACATTGGTCCTGGGGACCCCTGGGAGCGCAGAGGAGAGGAACCCCTGGGACCCCCAGAGTGGGGAGAGCAGAGAGGGGCGATCCCAGAGCTGGGGGATCCTGGCAGCTTGGAGAGGTGGGAGCCTGGAGAGGAGAGACTCCTGGGATTCCTGGGATCTCAAAGCAGAGATCAGGGGAGAAGGGAGCCCATGGACCCCCAAAAGCCCCTGGATCATCGCTAAGGAGGACCCCAGAGGAGGGGGAACCCCTGGAGCCCTTGGACCCCCATCATCCCAGGGAACTGAAACTTCTGGGAGACCAAATAGGAAAGACGAGAGATGGGGAACTCCTGGGAGATTTTTTTGGGCTGAATCTTGATATTTTGGAGATTTTCATGGACACAAGACTCCTGCTGAGCTCTAGACATGGACTTGGGCAGGAAGAGCCTCTACTCCAAGGCACTCCCACTTTGATTTCCCCCAAATCAGGATTTGTCATTCCCAAGCCATGGCCAGATGGAGGAGGAGGAAAATCCCCAGAGATCCTGCATGAGGAGGGGCTGCAAACCCAGCCCAGGGAGCTGCAAGGAGGAAAGATCCCCCCTGTGCCAGGAAGGCGGCCAGAGATCCACCCAGAGCTCAGAGCTGGGGGAGAGAGCTCATGGCAGGGAGAAGCCCCACAAATGCTTGGAATGTGGGAAGAGCTTCAGCTGGAGCTTCAAGTGGAGGAAACACCAAAGGATCCACCCTGGGAAATGGCTCTGGGAGTGTGGGGAGTGTGGGAAGGGCTTCAAGAATAGCTCCCATCTGATCTGGCACCAGGTGATTCACACTGGGGAGAGCCCCTAGGAGTGTGGGGATTGTGGGAAGAGGTTCAGGAAGATCTCTGTCCTGATTAACCACTGTAGGATCCACACAGGGGAAAAGCCTGGAAAGTGCTTGGAATGTGGGAAGAGCTTCAATTGCAGCTCCCACCTGATCTGGCACCAGAACATCCACACAGGAGAATGCCCCAGTGAGTGTGGGGAATGTGGGAAGAGCTTCATTGAGATGTCCAATCTGATTTGTCACCAGAAGATCCACACAGGGGAAAAGCCCTACACGTGTGGGGAGTGTGGAGAGGGCTTCAGCTGGAGCTCCAACCTCGGGGCACACCAGTGCATCCTGAGTGTGGGAAGAGATTTCCAAGGAGCTCAGGTCTCATTAAACATCAGTGGATTCACACAGAGGAGAGGCCCTTCTGCTTCCCTGACTGTGGGAAGGGCTTCACAAAACTGCACCCTCATCAGGCACCGGCACATCCACACTGGGGAGAGGCCCTACGAGTGTCCCCAGTGTGCGAAGAGCTTTTCACAGAACTCAACCTTGACCAAACAGATCTTCCTGACTCCCTGTGGGCACCTGGATGAACACAGGGGCAGGAACATCCATCAGAACACAGACTAACAATGGGAATTGCAGATTGACTGCCCCTGGAGATTCACTGGGATGCAGAGATACACCCAAAGCCCCTGGAGAAGCCCATGCCTGAGCAGGGGAATGCCTGAGATGAGGCTGTGACCCCAGGGGACACCTGTGGACAGAGGGGTCCCTGCTGGAGCCGTCTGTCCTGGAAGGACTGACCCCGTGGCAGAGTGACCCACGCTGCAGCACTGTGAGGGGGCTGCTTCCATGGAATGGACTCAGGTTGGAGAAGTTCCTGGAGACCTCTCTGGTGGGAGAGATCCCAGAGTGCAGCAGGGGAATGACTCCTGTCCTTGAAGAGCAGGAAAAGCCCCAGGAGATGAACTGACCATGGCTCCATTCCTTGTATCCCTGCACTGCCAGGTAAGGATGCAGAGCTGGAAGGAGGGAGGGGTGGAAGGACGGTGCTTTTAAGGGTCTTCTTATTCTCCTGCTCTGAGCTTATTGGCAATAAATTCAATTTATATCTCCTGTTTTGCCCATGACTGTGTTTGATGAGGAAACAGTCTCAGGTCCTTAACTCATGAACCCTTAGTTAAATTTTCTCTCCCTGTGTGGCTGTGGAGGGCAGTGAGAGAGCAGCTGTGGTGGGTGCCTGGACTCGGGCTAGCATCACCCCACAGCAGTGGGACATGTCCTTGTGTGGCCCTGTGCTATGGTGCTACAGGTGCTGTTGCTTTTGTCTCCCTTATGATTTTACCTTTTGCATTAAATGCTTGTGAAGTGCCCCCGGTGACCCTCGTTATTCCCTCGGCTCCGGTAGCCCCATCCCTTCCCCTGCTCCCCGTCCCACGTTCCATCCCGGCTGGCGGAGCCTTGGAGCTGCCGTGGGGGCCGTGGGGCTGCCCCGGGGGCTGCGCCCCGAGCCGGGGCCCCTTCCCAGTGCTCCCAGTGTGCCGCTCCAGCCTGGAGCAGCCAGCGAGGGCTTCAGCTGGGACGGCAGAGAGGCGCTGCTGGGGGGTCCTGGCTCACTTCGCTTTGGTTTTGGTATTTTTGGGAGTTTTCTGCAAGAAATCTCTCCTCTCCTCCACTCAGCTGAAGGGGTTTGGAGGGCGGGTTCCCTTTTTTGGGGGAAATCAAAGCGATGCACTGATGCTCCTAATTAGACGTGCATGAGGCTCCAGAGTTTCCCGCTGAGTCGGAGGCACCCAGCAGCCAGAGCTGGGCAAGGTGAGCCGGAGGCTGCGGAGAAGTTTGTTTGTGTTGGGAGCTCAATGGCGGCTCGGGCCGGGCCCGTTCCAGGGCTGTTCCTCATCCCCGCCTTTCCCCTCACGCAGCCCGGGGCGGGCCCTGAGAGCGCGGGGCGGGGCTGTGCCGTGTGCAGAGCCCGCCGCTGGCTGCCATTGGCTGTTTCTGCCGTCACTCGTGGTTCTGGCGCGCGCTGATTGGGCAGAGCGGGGACAAGCCCGGCCCCGCTGGCGCCCCCAGGGCGGCCGTGGGGCAGGAGAGCCGCCATTGCCGGAGCGTCTGTGCGGGCCCGGCAGCGGCGACAGCAGCGGCCGGAGCCCGGTGAGGCGGCGGCGGAGCTCGGAGGCGGCCCCAGCCATCGCAGGTGGGAGCCGCGCTCGGTTCTGCGGGGGCTCGGGGCTCGCTGCGGGCCCGGGAGGGGGCGGCAGGGGGCTGTGGCGGGTGGCTTGTGCCGTGGCCGGCCCGTGTTGGCCCTGGGCTGAGGGCGCTGCGGGAGCGGCTGCCCGCGCTCTCCTTGCCGCTGGGGCCTCGGCAGGAGGCGGTGGCGGAGCAGCGCTGGCTCGTCCCGCTTCGTGTCGGGAGGCCGGAGGTGGCTGCGCTGTGCCCGGGGCTGGGCGGGAAAATTCCCGGCGCCAGAGGTTTGTGTGGCCCAAGGAGCCAGAGGAGCGGTGTGCGAGTGACTTTATTGCTGCCCAAAGGGAGAGGCCATGGGGCATTTGCCGTGCGCTCTCTCCAGTTCTTGGAGGACGCGGCCTCGTTTTTGTCCTGATTTTCCCGGCCGCGTGTCCCTGTCCCTTTGCCCAACACTGGCGGAGGTGCTTGGAAGGTTCAGCCTTCCCGATACGCCTGCTGCATGTCCTTTTTGTATAACACCCGATATTCCTGGCTCTGTGAAGTGTTTGATTTTCTGGAAGTTCAGGAATGTAGCGGGACTTGGTCTGAGCAGCAGTCCTTGTCAATTAGTAACATTTTCTGAAAATGATGGTTTCTCCCTTTGTTGCCTTATGTACAAGTCCCTGGCCCTATCTCCAAGCAGATTCACTCATTGCCTCTGTTTTTTCTTCCTGGAATCAGCCCAATTCCTCCTGCAGCCAGGAAGCCCCTGGGCCATTGTGCAGGCTTTGGGCCATCAGTGTTAATTTGCATTTCTAAAGCTCCTCTCCTGGCTGCCTGGAGCAAAGCTTCTCTTCCAGGGCAGACATCCCCTGACTCACACGTGGCCCCCCACAGATCTGCTATTATTTTTTTTTTTTAAACAATATTCTAATAATTGTTTATGTGTTAAAGCACCAACTTTAAAGCTCTTCTAGTTTTCAAAGTGCAGCTTAAAGGGGAACATCAAAAAACTCATACCATCATTTTGTCATGACTAAGAGTCAAGTACAAATATAAAACAAAAATGAGAAAGCAATCAAGTGTTTTCTTTTCATTCTCCTAGGACTAAAACTGATTCTCACACCACTGGCCCAAACAGAACCGACAATAGAGAAGTAAAATTATTACAAAAAATTACTCTAACTGTGTAATCCTTTCACTGAAACTGTGAAAAGCAAAAACTCTTCAACAATGTCTTTAGAAAAATAAGGCATTACTTGATTCTGGCCAGGATGTGCAACAGGAATAATTTCATGCACACTTAGGCTGGGTGTGCAGAGAAAATCATTCCATGACACATGAGTTTGACTAGATTTTCCTAAATTCATACACTCTGACCCCATAGAAATCCATTGGTTTAATGTTCATTGGTTTGAAGGTGTGGAGTTGTTAGGATTTGGTTTCCTGTTGCAGCCGGATTTCTGTGCCTGTGATGGGAATTAGGTGGGCACTCCTGGATTTCCTGCTCAGCCTTTTCCAGACCAGGTGTCTCCAGCTGTGCCTGGGGCAGTGTCTGGGTCAGATGTTGTTTGATGTTAGCTGATGGAATCTTTTGGGCTATTCCCAGTCTGTGGAGATGTTAATTTCATCTCTGCTGAGTGGTGGAAAAGAAACATTAAAATTCCTTTCCCCAAGGCAAAGGCAAACCAAGTCCATTTAGAGAAATTAGATTTGAAGTCATTTTCAAGTTGGTCTATTTTGCCAGCAGCTAATCCCAGGCAGGGCAGAGTGTGAGTGGAATTGAGAGGCAGAGTG
This sequence comes from Cyanistes caeruleus, assembly GCF_971803275.1. Classification (NCBI taxonomy): domain Eukaryota; kingdom Metazoa; phylum Chordata; class Aves; order Passeriformes; family Paridae; genus Cyanistes; species Cyanistes caeruleus. Next base: position 68,745 of record NW_028255907.1, on the reverse strand, counting down.
GAATTGTCCCGGTGCCTTCCCCAGCAGCTGTGGCGAGGGCAGGCACAGAAAGGCCTGAAGGTGCAAGAGTGAGAGCAAGGATTGTCCCGCAGTGGCTGGAGATGGCAAAGGAGGGTGGCCAGGCCGAGGCTTTGAGCAGAGGATCTGTGGGCAGGCCCAGGAGCTTCCCCCGCTGGGGAGCCCTGGCTGCTGCTGCGTTGCCTTCAGTGCAGGCTCAGGGGTGGCCTGTTTAATATTCCCTTGCAGTTCAGATTTCTGAGTCTGGAAGAGCCATGGCTGGGGCATTAATCATTTTATTTTTTTCATTTTGTTAAGTTTTGATCTCTTTCTTGTATCTACACCGTAACATTGAGACTATCTGGGGCTAAAGAAGTCACCCAATGTTCTGCCTAGAAAAGAGAATCCTCAATCCAGCTCCTGCAATTCCCTGTTAATCCTAAGAATTGCTGCAGCACTATTTTAGTCCGAGGTCATATTATTTCTGAGATTCCTTGAGCCCTCTCAGGGTCAATACAATACAAAGCTTCAGTCAAAATAGGTCCCAAATATTTAACCATTTTCTCTATCATTTGGCCTTTCTTTTTTTTCAGATACTGAAAGCTGCTTTTTAGCCTGAAAATGAAGCCATTTCACAGAGGCTTCCTCTACCTCTTCTCCTTGTTTTTCTGGCTGGATCAAGTCATCCACATCCTGCATTAAGCCAGTCCCTGGGGGTGAGGTCAATTCCTTTGATATTTCCTGCAAGGCTTGCCCCAATCAGGCCGGTGCTTCCGTGCATCCCTGCAGAAGGACCGTCCATGTCTTGAGCATTTTCCCTTCTAGCTCTTGTTGCCAGCCCAAGGCAGAATTGTGTTTGCCTCCTGTGGAAGTGGGCAGATCCCCAGAAAGCATCTTTTGCATCAAGTTGTGAATGGCAGCAGTGTGAGGAGGGCACCTGGTTGAGGCTGGTGTAAGGATCTGAGAGTGTGGGGTGCCTCGGTTTCATCATCTCATTTCTTCTTCTTGGGTCCTGCAGCATTCTGTGGATTCCATTGGATTTCTTGTTTGGCAGGATAGGAGCATTCTAGGGAGCCATCCCTGGCTGCCCAAGCCGTGCCTTGAGCAGGACTCCCAGACAGGCTGTGAGCCCTTCCTTCCCTCCCTTGGAACAGGGGATTGCTTTTGGACACCTCTTGTCCTGGTTGCTTCAGGGAAATTTGGAGAGGCTCCATATCTAATTTTGCCAATTTCCCTGGGGCTGCCCACACTTGTGGGTTCACTTCAGCCTAGGCTGTGCCAGACATTTGACACAGAGGTACAACAGAACCAGCCTCTGTTTCACCTTTTGCAACATTCATTTGCATTCCCCATTTTGCCATCACATCCCTTCCCAGTAAATTACAATCACAATTGTGAGCAAATAAAAATTCCTGCGTTTTAAACCCATCCCCCACATCTGCTAATAGTGGCTGAATAAAACACACCCACTCATCTTTCCCACTTAGTGTCTTAATAATTAAAATGTTCCCTAGCACCTTTAGGTGTAAGATTCCGAGTGGATGGAGAGGCCCCTGTGTCCATCAGGAAAGGTCTCCTCTGGATCCAGAGCCACCCTGGATGTTCCCAAGGGCTGCAGTGTGGTGGGTCCCTGGTGGAATGGGAGCTGTGCCACCGCTAAGAATGCGTGTCCATCAAGGGCTGGACTTGCTGGTGCTGAGGGTGCTGCTGTCTGTGCTTGCAGTGTCCTTGTGCCCTGCAGCTGGAAGGCTGATTCCTTGCCAGGGGCTGTTTGGGTGGGCTGTGCCCTGGCCAGGAGGGCAATGCCTGTGCCAGGTGCTTTGGCCGAGGGTGTCCCCTGGGTGCTGGGGCCCCCTTGGGCCCTGGCCTTGATCCCTCAGGGGCTGTAGGAACTGTGCCATGGCCTTTGCCTTCAGCTTGGCCTTTTGCTCATCCCTTGCTGCATTCAGCTGCTGAGCCTTTGTGAGCAAGTGCTGCAGGGGCTTCTTCTGTCGCTGCTGCAGCCCCCTCAGTGCCTGTGGGTGCTCATCCTGTGGCAGCTGCTGAGCTTTCTGCAAAATCCTTCCTTTCTCCAGGGACCCACCAGGAAATGCTTAAAAGATCATGTGGATCCTTGCAGGTCTAATCGCCATTTGTGAGCTGTTCCTTCCTCGTGCTGGCTGTGCTGAGGCTCCCCTCCCCAGCCCGCATCCCAGAGCCGGTCCCTGTCCTGCCGCAGTGTCCAAAGGCGGCCCCCCCGGCGGGCAGGGCCGGCAGCTCCACGGGGCCGGGCAGCGGCCGGGGCGTCCCGCAGCCTCCTGGGGGCCGGGGGCCACTGCCGGCCCTGCCCGGGGGGTGCTGGGCTCAGGCAGCGCCCGGCGCTGAGCCCCGGCTGCCCCACAGCCCCGGCCCGGCCCCACAGCTCCCCACAGGCCCCCAGCCCGTGCTCCCGGTGCCGCAGCTCTGCGCCCGTTCCTGCCGCTCCCAGCTCAGAGAAACCCCCTGAAATCCTCACCTCCTTGTTTTCCTGTCCTCCAAAACTGGGATACAAAGGATCTGAGTCAGCTGGCAAATTCTGAGGATAAGACCCTTCTGAAACACATTCCAATCCTCGGTATTTTTTTTCTTCCTCTTCTTTTCCATCATCATTTTTCTTACCCCATGGATTCCTCCTGCTGCTTCTTGCCTTAAGCACATTCCTGCACACTCCCCTTCAGCCAATCCCTTCCCAACACACCAACACCATCCATCCCCTGTTGTCTAAATCCCTTCTGGACTTCCCTTCTTGCCCCCCTGGGTGTCCATGTCCTTAACTCCCTCTGGGAGAATGTGCAAACGACCTCCACATGCTCCCAAGGGACCCTTGAGAGATATTTTGAGGTCATCATCTCTTTGTCCAGGATGTCTTTTTAACATTCATTTTTTCCCCACAGTGGTCCCACTTGGATCCCACCTATGCCCTCCCCGGGCCTTGGCGCCCCCCTGGAGGGGAATTTGGGGAGGTGGGAGGGGGGAGCGCCAAGGCCGGGCCCCCCCCGCGCTGTGGTGGCGGGAGCGGCTGCAGTGGGGAGCGAGTGCGGGTGGAAGCGGCCGAGAGCCCAGCGCTGCCCCAGGCCGAGCTGGCCCAGCTGCATCCGTGCCCCTGCGGTGGGATGCTGTGGGACTGGGGGGGAAGAGGGAGGCGGCAGTGGGTGCTGGGCCTGGGGGCAGGAGGAGAAGGGAAGGAGAAGCAGAGCTGAAGAACAAAATGGTCAAAGGATTCACGTGGGAGAAGGTTGGATTGTGCAGCAAGAGAAATAGTAGGAGGAAGAGGAGTGTGAAGAAGAGTAGGGCCACAGGAGGAGGAGGAGGAGCAGGAAGAGGAAGCAGCACAAGGTTCCACCTTCCCTGTGTGTGCAGTTCCAGGAGTGTTGCCCTGGAGGTGACTGGGGAGGGGATCTACGATTTTGATGGGGCTGAATCTTGATGTTTCTGAACTTTATTGGGCTAAATATTGGTGCTTTGTTTTTTTGCTGGGGCTGAATCTTTGTATTCTGGAGGGGGTTTTGACTGAATTTGGTGTTTGGGCAGTTTCTGATCTTTGTTTTGATGTTTGGGCTGAATCTTGGTGCTTTGCTTTGTTACAGACACAAGATGCCCAATGACTTTCTGAGATGACCTTGGGCATGGTGGAACCCCCAGCCCAAGGCGCTCTCCTCTCCGTTTCCTCCTAACCAGGAATTTTTCTTCCCAAACTGTGTCCAGATGGAAGAGGAGGAGGAAAAGCCCTGGAGATGCCACACAAGGAGGGGCTGGAAACGCAGTCCAGGGAGCTGCAAGGAAGAAAGATCCCCCCAGTGCCAGGAACACAGCCAGAGATCCAGCCGGAGCTCAGAGCTGGGGGAGAAGCCCCACAAGTGCTTGGAGTGTGGGAAGGGCTTCAGGTGGAGCTCCCACCTGCTCCAGCACCAGGTGACCCACACTGGGGTAAAGCCTTATGAGTGTGGGGAATGTGGGAAGAGCTTCAGCCAGAGCTACAGCCTGAGGAAACACCAGAGGATCCACACTGGGGAACGGCCCTATGAGTGTGGGAAATGTGGGAAGAGCTTCAGAGATATCTCTAACCTGATGCAACACCAGGTGATTCACACTGGGGAACGGCCCTACACCTGCTTGGAATGTGGGAAGAGCTTTGGGTGGAGCTCTGACCTGAGAAATCACCAGCTCATCCACACTGGGGAGAGGCCCTACGAGTGTCCCCAGTGTGGGAAGAGGTTTCAGCGCAGCTCCCATGTCCTCCTACATGAGCGGATTCACACAGACGAGAGGCCCTTCCGCTGCCCCGACTGCGGGAAGGGCTTCAAGCACAACTCCAACCTCACCGTCCACCGGCGCATCCACACTGGGGAGAGGCCCTACGAGTGTCCCCAGTGTGGGAAGAGCTTCTCCAGGGGCTATCACTTGACCCAACACCAACGGGGGCACCAGTAAGGGAAGCCCTGTGAGTGCCCCGAGTGCGGGAAGAGCTTCGTGCGCTGCTCCAGCTCCATCCCCCATGGGAGGATGGGCGTTGGATGATCCCCAGTGACCCCCGTTGGGCAGAGCCCTGGTGATCTGTGGTCCTGGTGATGCGTGTTGGGAAGACACCTGGCTGGGAGGCTCCACATCTTCCTGGCTCCCTGTGGGCACCTGGATGAAATCAGGGGAATTAAAATCCAAGGGGATATAGAATGACAGTGGGAATTGTTGACTTTCAATCCTTGAGAACCTTTTGCCTCAGGAGCTGTGTGGGCAGAGAAACGGCGGTAACACCATGCTTGGGGGATTCTGAGGGGAGCACACACGCTCTGTGGGGGGGGAGGACACGACCCCCAGGATCCCACTCACCTTCCTGCACAGGCAGAAGCCGAGCCCCAGTGCCAGGAAGACAAAGCCCAACACGGAGACTCTGATCCCCTTCAGCTTCTTGCTGTGGGCAGCATCTGTCATCATCCCTGGGGGGGTCTGCAGGGGTCAGGACCCCCAAAACGTCTCACAGACATCCCAGGCCATTCCAAGGACCCTCCCAGTGTCTCTCAGCCCATCCAGGACCCTCTGAAACCTTCTTTGGAGATAATAATATTTAAAAACTAAGAATTTTAGAAAAATAAGAGATATTAGTTAGAGATAGGCCTTGCTGGAACTAGTTAGAGTTAATGATTAATTGAGAAGCTAGATTTGAGATAATGAATCTCAGGTAAAAAATTACTTTTCGTTGTATGTTTGTTCAGCTGTGCTTATAATGAGAAAAGAGAAACTGATGAACGGGTTCAGGAAGATCACGGACCTTACATCTGGAAACCCATTTCAAAGTCACAAGGGAGGAAACTGGAGTTGTACCAAATGTCATTTGTAATGTCAACCATTGTAAAGGCAGAATGGTCAGAGTGAGGAAAAGCCGTTTTCCTTCATCTCTTGATGACCCCTTCTCACCAAAACAAATCCCTCCTCAAATTAGGGAGCCAACCACACAGGCGTAATGACTTTTTAAAATCATTATTGTGCATTTTAATATTTAGGATATTTAAGACTTTTGTAAATAAATAGACACTGGAATCTTTTGTCAACTTGCAGTGCGTATTAAGGGGTGACTCCCGCACTCGCCCAGTGCTGTGATTAAACATCCACTGTGTAACTTTAAACTGTTGGAGAGGTTTTTTTGTCCATTAACAGATTGATGTTGATACTGGATCAATATTGCTATTTTGCTAAATCACTGCCAGTCTCTTCCCAGCCTCCCCAGGACCCACCAGAGCCCCTCCTGTTCCTCTCAGGATCCCACAGCCCCCTCCCAATTTCCCCCCACTGCCCCAGGACCCCCAAACCCTCTCCCAGTCCCTTCCCAGCCCCACCAGGACTCATCAAGACTCCTCCCAGTCTCTGCCCAGCACAACCAACCTCATCCCAATCCCTGCTTTCCCATCCCCAATCTCCTTCCAACTCCTCCAGGCTCACTCAAATCCCTCCCAGTGACACCCAGCACCCCCAAACTCCCTCCCAGTGTCCACCAGGACCCCCAGAACCCCATCCCACCCTCCCCAACATCCTTCAAACCCCTTCCCAGCCATCCTAAGCACCTCAATCCCTTCCCCAGTTTAAACCAGTCTGTCTCAAACTCCCTCCCAGTTCCTCCCAGCACACCCCAATCCCCCTCTGGGCCCCCCCAGTGCCTCCCCCGCTGCCCCCGGCGCTGTGGGGGCCGGGCCGTGCCCCAGTGCCGGCTCAGGGGGTGCTCCAGGCTGCCGTGCTCCACCTGGCAGCTGGAGCTGAGCCCGCATTGCCGGGGGCGGTTTCCAGCAGCACCAGGAGCTGCTGGCTCCAGTCCCCGCTGGGGAGCACGGCAGTGGCCAGCACGTGGCCCGAGAGCTGCTGCTGGCCCTGGGAGCAGCTCAGCTGGATGTGGGCAGGGGAGAAATCCATCAGGGAGCAGAGCAGGCGGCCGGGGCCGGGCTGGGAGCTGGAGGGCACCACCGAGATGGACACGCTGGGATGGGCACTGGGAGAGAGTGGAGAGGAGTGGTGTGGCATTGGGAGGGACTGGGAATGGACTGGCAGGGACTGGGGTGGCACTGAAAGAGATGAGAGTGGATACTGGGACACTGGAAGTAAGTGTGGAGGTCTGGGAGTAAAGTAGGAATGAACTCGGAAGAGACTGGGAATGGGCTAAAAAGGAGTGGAAGGGACTCTGGGTCCTCAGGGCGGGACTGTGGTGGCACTGGGCGGGACTGTGGTGGCACTGGGAGGGACTGTGGTGGCACTGGGCGGGACTGTGGTGGCACTAGGAGGGACTGTGGTGGCACTGGGAGGGACTGTGGTGGCACTGGGAGGGACTGGGAATGAAGTGCGCGGCACTGGGGGGCCGAGTCCAAGCGCGGGGCTCTCGGCTCTGTGGATCTGCCCGGCAACTGATGAGTCATCAGAGAGGGGCGCTCTGATTGGCTGAGAGGAGGTAGATCCACGGAGGAGTGAGAGGGACCGGGAGGGCATTTGGGGTGATTCGAATGGACTGGGAGAGGCTGGGATGAACAGGGAAAGCCACAGGGGGCACTGGGAGGCCCCGGGGATTGGCACACAGAAGGCTGAGGGCACTGGGGTGATTCCCAGGGAGGTTTCGAGGGACACGGCCGGGCCCCTCTCTGTGCCCCTCGAGCAGCGGCCCGGACAGAAAAGTTCAGGAGTGGGAGGAGGTGTTTCTCAAGACTGATTTTAATCCTCATTCTCCTGGTCTGATTTGCTCAGTGCTAAGTTCAGTTCATTTCCCCAGTGTTATAAATGCAACGGCAGATTAAAGATTAACAAAGATAAATTTATTATAAATTAATAAAGCAACGAACAGCGAGATAAAACCACAATAAATGGACAGCGCAGCGCTGGGTGGACAGGGTCTATACGCAAGGTATAGGTGTTCCCAAATCCACGTCTGAGGGTTCTCTGGCCTGGGTTTTTATAGGGATTTTATGTCCCCAGGCTAGAATTCCAACCAGTTTCCATTCACCAAGTGTCCCTGATTGTCTGGTGAATAGATTTCCTGGCCTAGAACATTGAATCAGTAAGTGTCCGGGCAGAGTCTCCTCAAATGCAAAGTGAGTCTGTATGTATTTTAACATATTTCATCACAGCAGAATCGAGGGATCCGGGCTAGCGCCGATGGATATCTCGGAGGAGTAGTCTCTTCTTTGTCTTCTCTTGATTGAGTTTCTGTAGTTTGGGTTTGGCGGGTGTGGTGTTCGATTCTGGCAACGACCATTTTCCTGGGGCTCGTCCCTTTTGTCTTGCTTGATGGTCTCCGGCCGAAATCGGCCGGGCGTTGCCTTTCTCTGGAGGTAGACTTTTAGGCTGGTTCTTTTGTTTCTATGATGGCCTGTGTCCTGTCTTTTCCTCCGAGTTGATGAGCCTGCTGAAGCTTGTTATCTGGGGGGGTTCTTTTGCAATCCGTGACTTTAGAAAAGGAATTCTGCCTCGACCTGGAGGAGAATTCCTTATTCCATATTTTCATTAGTTATACTTACACATACTTTATTTAAACCTCTTATTCCGAATTTTTATTCACCCAATTCTTTATTACAGTCCCCCACCTAATAATTTGATCACATTAAAAATTCGTGTTTACATACTTTTTTAGAGGACCATCAGGTTAGATAATGTCGTTTTCCTCTTTGCCTAACTCTTCTACATTTTCTGGGGACAACATATGTTTATTTTCAAATTCTCTCAATGCTTTAACCGCATTTCTACTCTCTTTTTCTTCTTCTAACTTCATGATTTTTGAAAGAAGGGTAGCGTTTCCTTGTGCCTTTTCTGGGTCTATTGGGAGAGAGGCAATCTGCATTCCTTGAACGACAGAATGTATCAGTCTGATCAGACAAGGAATTAGGCAGGGTAGAAAGATGACTCCGGCAATAGAACATCCTATAAAGAATACTAGCTTTTTCCACCATGCCCCTTGCCCAAAAATTTGATCCCACCAAGAGGCTTGTAAAATCGAATTCCATTTCTGGACGGGTACATGGGCTACTTTCTTTATTTCAGCAGCTAGACCCTTTATAGTTTCTCCGAAGTCATCTATCTCCATGCAACACTCTGACTCGTTATATCTGCCACACACTCCTCCCTCCTCAGCTAGCAAATAGTCGAGAGCGAGTCTTTTTTGGTAGACAAAGGCTCTCATCTGGGAATGTTGTTTTGCTAGGAGTTCCAGGGCTTCTGAAGTGTGGTTTGAAACTACTTCTACCACAGCCTGTAACCTAATGAGCCGATTGAGGAGGTAGATTGGGGTCCTGTATCCCCAACTGCCATCATTCGCCCATGTTGCCGGTCCATAATATTGTATGATCCTTTCGGCGGGCCATTCCTCCTCCTTCCATTTGTGGTTACCTCCGGCTATTGGTAGTTCCCGTTTCAATTCCCTCTTTTGTCGGGCTAGGGTTTCAAAGAGGGGAGCACCTAAAGACCTGCTTTCATCTTTAGGTAATGTAAAGAAAAAAGGCCGAATTATTCCGAGTGTGCATGACCCCTTCCAATTTCTGGGCAATTCACTGTATGCTTTCTTTCCGCATATCCAGTAAATCCCATCCGGTGCCTTCCAATCTCTGTTAAGTTTTGCCGGGTCCTCCCAATATTCCCTCAGGCCGAGAAAGGCATGGAAGGGATTCGCCCCGTCCTGTTTGTTCCAACATAAACCAATTAGATCTATCCATTCACAATTATTTTCCCGAGATTGGCTCCAATAGCCCTCGGGTGATTCCGGCTGCCAAATTTTTGTCTTTTTATCTGAATTTACCGAGAGGGTTTTTACACACGGGGTGTAACCAACTAGCTTGGTGAATTCCCTTCCTTCCCGACTGACACAAAAAGTTCCAATGATTCTTTTGTCAATCACCCACCCCTCTGGTCGCCGGGTTGTTTTGGATAATTTTAATCCTGTCCACTTAAGTAATTGTTCTGGGGTTAATCCTTCTCCCTTCCATGGCCATCTTTCGGCTGATTTCAGGCCGCCACATATCCAACAATTAGTCAATCCTAATTCGGTAGCTATTTCCTGCATCAGATCTATAAATAGATTCTGATTAGGGCTAGGTAGCTTCCAATTATCGTATTGTTTTTCTAATTGTTCGTATTGCTCACTGAGAGAGTTTAACCTCTCTTGTTCGAGTCTTTTTCTCTTATTTTCCATTTCCTGCCTCTTTAGTTCAAGAGTCAATTGTTTTATTTTATTTTCAGGGTCTGAACCATCCTCGTCTTTTGCAAAACAGATCACCTGATCAAACTGTAGACACACTCTGTCATCGTCATTTCTCAGTAAATCCAAAACTATCGGTTCATTACTGAATGACACTTTCGTTTCGTGTTTCAGGTTCCTCCCTTCCCAGTACAATTTCCCCCCCATGGCACAATATTTTAAGTTTGCTTTATTGTAACACAAGGGGTTGACTCTGTGATACGCAATGAACATCGACTGCTCCTTTCCTCCAATCCAGACAGTTTTATTACACTGCCCGCAGACCGAGATTGGGGAAACCCCTCCTATGTCTCTCTTACTTCGTAGATGGGTCGCTTGGACCTCTTTTTCCCCTGTGATATGGGGTTGCCTTTTTCCAGTACCTATCCCCGGGGTGGAGCACCAAATTTTTCCTTCCAGCTTACACAGGTCCATTTGGGTACCATTTGCCCAACATTCTCCTGCGTGCAATTCCGGAGGGCAAGTGATCAATGGCTCGGTTCGCGTGGCAGTTTGGCACTGCTCACACTTCCCCAGGGAGGTCGTCCCCGGAGGCGCCTCGGGGCCCATTCTCTCGGTCCAGCACATGGCTAGGTTCAGGATCGTCAGGATTCCCCACAATCACATCCCTCTGCCATTCCCTCCGCCCGTACAAGAACATACGGCGGGGATAACCATCTTCTCGGCAGCAAGGACTGTCTTCAGGGGCCCTTGACGTCCTGATGGCAAACCTCCTTTTGAAGGTTGCCCACCGAGATGCCTTGATCGTGCCGCTCCTGCACGGTACTTTTACGTTTCGGCGGCACTCGATTATTAGAGGTTCCGCTTTACAATCCAAATGGCCTCGTAATCCCTTTTGAAAAAATCGGAACCACTCCGGAGAGTCGAGTTCCAAGATGCCCACCCGGGTAGCAAGTGCTAGAAAAAGGTTGGTCTGTTCTAATTCCTCTTTGTAACACGCGGCACACAACCCTCTCGGTTTTTGCCCTCCCAAACAATGAGTCACCCACGTTTGTTTACAATATGCACACTTAAAATGTACAAAAGGAAAACAATAACATTCAAAATTGGTGCAACTTATCCTGTCTTCGTTGCTCATTTGTTGTTCCGCTGAAGCCTGATTTTCAATTCTCCCGGAGGGGTTACAATTTTCCACTCGGGGGAGTCGCGAACCGAAACTTTCTTCACTCGGGAAGAGTGTGTCCAGCCCTTTTCAGCTGTACGAACCACGGTGTCTGTAGTCAGGAGGACGAGGAATGGTCCTTCCCAGTGGGGACTGAGGGGTTGCTCTTTCCACACTTTGATCAGTACCTTGTCCCCTGGTTGAATTTGGTGGATCGGAAATCCCAACGTGCTGCTTTGAGGAATCAATCCTCTTCTCCTTAACTCCTGTAAGTTTTTATTTATAGAAATGAGATAAGGTTGGAGTTGAACATCCTCTGTTTGAAGATGTTCAACCGGCATACCATGCTTGTACGGCATTCCATACAACATTTCAAAGGGGGACAGCCCTGTTTCTGAGTTCGGCATGGTTCTGATATTCAACAATGCCAAGGGGAGACATTTGACCCAGGACATTTTTGTTTCAATTGTCAATTTGGATATTTGTGACTTCAATGTCTGATTCATTCTTTCCACTTGCCCCGAGCTCTGAGGGTGCCAAGGAGTATGATATTGCCATCTGATCCCTAACGCATCGGACAACTGTTTGATAATTTTTGAGGTGAAATGTGTACCCTGATCCGAATCAATATGGTCTATAATACCATATCTAGGAATTATTTCCTCCAGTAGAATTTTAGACACTGTTTGAGCCGTGGCCTTAGCTCTGGGAAAGGCCTCTACCCAATGTGTCAATTTATCTACTATAACTAACAAATATTTATTTCTGCCAATTTTCGGTAATTCCGTGAAATCCACTTGGATTCTTTCGAATGGTCGGTATGAGATTGGCCGACCTCCCCAATTGGTTTGCCGAAAATTCGCTCTGTTTACCTTTTGGCATATCACACATCCCTGTACCTCTTGTTTTGCAAGCTCGAAGATTCCCTTACACCCGAAGAATTTTAAAAATTGTTCAGCCAATGCCCTGGTTCCCCAATGGGTTTGTGCATGTAGTCTTTTGAGTATTCCTTTTGCTATTCCCTTCGGGACCAACTCCCTCCCGTCAGGTAACCACCATTTACCCTCTTTGAAATGTCCTCCTACCTTTTTGAAGTCTTCCTGCTCCTTTTCTGAAGGAAGCACTGAAACCTCTGGGGGTTCCCTTGGGACTAGCTCAGAAATACTTACGGTCAACAATGCCGCTCTTTTCGCCTCTTTATCCGCTAAATTGTTTCCCCTTGTATGGAATTGTCGTCCGGTCTGGTGTCCTTTTACATGAACCACAGATATCTCCAGTGGCTCTCTGACCGCTTCTAAAATTTGTCTAATTATTTCCTCATGTACCAATCCTTTTCCTTTAGTGTTGATCAGACCCCTTTCTTCCCAAATTTTCCCGAAGGTATGCACTATCCCAAATGCATATCTTGAATCGGTATAGATGGTTCCCCTTTTTCCCTTCAAGCCTTTGAGGGCTTTTAGGAGAGCAAAAAGTTCACAAGCCTGCGCTGACCAATTTGCTTTTAGGGGACCCGATTCTACAGTCTGTCCTGTTATACCATTTATGATGGCATAACCCGATTTACGTTTTCCCTCCATCATTCTCGAGGAACCATCGATGAACCATTTTTCTCCTCCTTCCAATTCCTGATCCTCCAGATCGGGTCTTACTTTAGTTTGTAATTCCACTGTTTCAATACAATTATGCAGTAGCTTTCCCGTTGGTTCCCCGTACAAAAATTGCGCAGGGTTTTGTGCAGAGGTTGTCCTTAATTCCAATCCTGGCGAACTGATTAACATGGCTTCATACTTCAGAAGCCTTGAATCGGTCAACCATTTCTCCGCTTTTTGTTGTAAGATATTTCTTACATCATGTGGAGTATAAACTATCAGGGGAGCTCCAAACGTTACCTTTTTGGCTTCCCCAACCAACAGTGCTACTGCCACAATTGCTTGCAAACACGTAGGCCAGCCCCGACTGACTGGATCTAGGATTTTGGACAAAAACCCTATGGGTTTCTTCTTTTCTGCCCATTCCTGGGTTAAAACTCCCTGTGCTGTTTGTCCACTTATGTCGACAAACAGTTGAAACTCTTTTCTGATGTCTGGTAATGTTAGAACTGGAGCAGTGACAAGGGCATTCTTTAGTTCTTGAAATTTAATTTCGTCTTGCCCTGTCCATTTTAATCGATCTGTATTTAGCCTTTCATACAGAAATTTCACCTTTTCACTGTATCCCTCAATCCACTGTCTGCAATATCCCATGAGCCCTAAAAATTGCCTAATTTGTCTCTTGGTTTGTGGGGCAGGAAGTTCAAGGATTCCCACCACCCTCTCGGGATCTAATTTCTTTTTCCCTTGTGATATCCAATGTCCAAGATATTTTACTTCGGGCTCGGTGAATTGCAACTTGGATTTAGACACTTTCAACCCCTTTTGTCCCAGAAAATTCAGCAGGGAAATGGTACATTTCTTCACCTGCTCTTCCGTGATCCCGGCGATTAGCAAATCGTCTACATATTGTAATAGTTTTGTCCCTTCCTCTGGAGTGAATTGAGTGAGTAGCTGCTCTAAGGCTTGTCCGAACGAGTTCGGAGATTCAACGAATCCTTGTGGAAGGACCGTCCACCGCAATTGCTGATTTCGATTGGTATCTGGGTCCTCCCACTGGAAAGCGAAAAAATCCCTACTCCCTTCATCTAGAGGACATGTCCAGAAAGCATCTTTTAAATCAATTACACTATACCATACATCCTCTGGTGAGAGTCTGTTTAGTAAAGTGTAAGGATTTGCTACTACCGGAAACCTGGTTCGGGTTCTAGCATTTACAGCTCTCAAGTCCTGAACCAATCGGAAGTTCCCATCGGCTTTCTTTACTGCCAGGATGGGGGTGTTATGTGGGGACATGCAGGGCTCGAGCGTGCCTCCTTTAAGCAGCTCGTCAATTATTAATTTCAAACACTTCCTCCCTTCGGCTGGGATGGGGTATTGTCGGATCCTTATCGGATTCTCTGGATTTTCAATTTCAATTTTGATGGGAGCAATATCTAATTTTCCCACTTCCCCCTTTGAGTGCCATACTCGGGGGTCAATTTCCTTTTCATCTTTTGAAGTTAAATGCAACACCTTCACTACTAATTCTGAATTTTTCACAATGATATTTATTCCTAAAGCTATGATCATATCTCTTCCCAATAGATTGTAGTCGGCTTCTTCTACAAGCAACAAATTTCCTAAACATATCTTATTTTCTGACTCGATTTCCACCTCCTTGATTACCGAGACTTTAAATGGATCTCCTTTTGCGCCAATTACAATTACTTTTTCTTTACTCGTTTCACACCCTATAGGCAACTTCTGCAGGGTGCTTCTCTCAGCCCCGGTATCAACCAGGAAACTCATTTCCTGGCGGTGGGGACCTACCTTCAATTTTATCAAGGGCTCCTTTGCTGTTACCGTCCCCATTTGGAAGAGCCCAAGACTTCCCTAATCTTCTTTAAATATTTGTTCATCTTTTATTCGTTTCCTGCAATCCTTTTTTATGTGTCCTACTTTCTTACAGTAGAAGCACTCAGGAAGATCCTTTCGAGGAGGAGTTTCCTCCTTTTGGGATCCTTTTTGTTTTTTAGGTATCGGTTTACCCTGTTTCTGTTCGTGTTTTTGAACTTCTTTTACTGCGGCCACTAATATTTTGGCTTGGAGTTTCTGTTTTTCGTCTTCTCTCCTCATATAAACCTTCTGAGCTTCCCTTAGAAGCTCTTGGAGACTCTTCTCCTGCCATCCATCAATTTTCTCAAGTTTCTTCCTAATGTCCTCCCATGATTTAGCCACGAACTGCGTTTTCAGTAGGACCTCCCCCACCGGAGAACTGGGATCAGTCCCGGAGTAAATCTGCAGGCTTCTCCGCAGCCTTTCTACCCATTCGGTAGGGGATTCCTCTTTTCCCTGACATTCCCCAAATACTTTGCTAATGTTCTGTCCTCTGGGGACCGCCTCTCTTATTCCTTGCACGATGATATTCCTCAAATCCATCATGCTTCTTCTCCCTTCTTCGGTCTGGGCGCTCCAACTCGGGCTTACGCTCGGCCACTTTTGGTCACCGGGTGTTCCCTGCGGGTGCCGCCTTTCCCAATCCCTGATGCCCGCCTGTTTAATCATTTCTCTCTCTTCCTGGCGAAACAGGGATCTCAGGATGGCCATGAGATCTTCGTAGGTGTAAATACTACTTCCTAGAAAATCGTCTAATCTTTCGGCCACTCCAAATGGGTCATCTAGCAGTCTCCCCATTTCTTTTTTGAATGCTCGTACATCCCCTGAGTTAAGGGGCACGTTTACAAATCCAATTACTCCGGGGGCGGTTGGCACTTCCCTGAGAGGGAACATTCGGTGCCCATTTTCTGTCTCTCCCCATTCTCCATTCCCTATTTTTGATTTCCACCGAGTCCTGCTTGCAGGAGGGGAACTGGAGTTTGCGGGAGGGTTTCCCCTCATTGCTGGCGGGATGTCTGCCGCAGCTAAGTGACTCAGAGGGTTCCCTTCTGATACTTTCGGTGGTCCCAGCTGTGGTGGCCGGACCGGGATTTGTGGAGGGGGTAAGCCCCATCCTTGCGCCAACACCGACTCCAAAGAGGGTGTGGTGGCTGGGTTTTCTGCGGGTGGGGGGGTAGTGAGGGTTTCTGGCACTACTCCCGGTGGTTGAGGGGAGCGTGCTTCTGCTAGTTGCCCCATGGAACCCTCGGGTGCTGATGGTACTACTTGGTCCATCACCGGAGGCTCTACTGGCCCGCGGTATGGAGGGGGTAAGTGCTCCAAGGGTTCCCAGGTCTCTGTCTTATGTTCGTTTTTCTGTTTCACTGGAAACAGCCGCACTCTGGTATTTAACCAGAGTTTGGCATACTCTTTTTCCTCGCCGTCTGGCGAGACCTTTTTCTCTACGTGTGCGAGTAATTCCCTGCACGTCCATTTATCAAATGTTCCCAATACTGGCCAAGTGAGACAGTTTCTCAATTCCTGTCCTCCCCAGATCTCGGCACAGTACTAAATCATTTTTGCCTTTGATTTTCCTCGTCTCTCGGGACAAATTTCCCAATTTCTCAACATCCACCCTAAAGGACTCTCTGGTGGGATGTCTAGCATTTGTTTTGACTCCTCTGATGGGCTTTTCTCGTTATCTATTTTCTGCGTTCTACTTTTTCTCTGTCCCATTTTCTTACGATTCTTACCTGCTCTGCGTTGTGTTCGTCTTTTTCTTCGTCTGAAAGTCCTAGATCGCACCAATACTTACCTCTCGGTTAGCTGTACCGGGGTTTTCTCGATGTTCCGACTTTCTAAATCTTTTGGCTGAGAGAGTTTACCAGTTCCAGAGCTCGACTGGACGTCCCTTCCTCTCTCAGCCCCCTTTGATCGGTCCCCTGAGACTCCCTTTAGCCTCAGGCTTTACGAGTAAGGAAAGAGAGACCCTTTCACACAGAATCGCTTCCTTCGCGGCCGGCCAATTCCCTCGCGGGAGGATGGAAACGCGGCCTTGAAGTCCACACTCGCTTCGTGACCAGGTCACGTCTCTCACAAACTCGCCCGATCACCCGCTCAACCTCACAGTACTTACAGCAATTTTCCTGCGAGGGCGTCTTCGTGCACGTATGACTTTTTATGAGCTACCAAGCCGCGGCTTTCCCGAAGGCTCCTGCCTTCCCGAGCTCTCTGGATCCGTTCCCCTTTTTATTATGGTTTTTCCTCAGCCTAAATTTGGTTCGGCAATCGGAGCAAACTGCGGAGGGTCTCTGCTCCCCAGGCCGCTGAAATCAGCGGGGGTACCCCCCTGGACAGCGAGATTCTCCCACAGTTTCTTCCGATCCGAGTCACGGCACCAATCTGTTATAAATGCAACGGCAAATTAAAGATTAACAAAGATTAATTTATTATAAATTAATAAAGCAACAAACAGTGAGGAAAAAAACCACAATAAATGGACAGCGCAGCGCTGGGTGGACAGGGTCTATACGCAAGGTATAGGTGTTCCCAAATCCACGTCTGAGGGTTCTCTGGCCTGGGTTTTTATAGGGGTTTTATGTCCCCAGGCTAGAATTCCAACCAGTTTCCATTCACCAAATGTCCCTGATTGTCTGGTGAATGGATTTCCTGGCCTAGAACATTGAGTCAGTAAGTATCCGGGCAGAGTCTCCTCAAATGCAAAGTGAGTCTGTATGTATTTTAACATATTTCTTCACAGCAGGATTGAGAGATCCGGGCTAGCGCCGATGGATATCTCGGAGGAGTAGTCCCTTCTTTGTCTTTCTTGATTGAGTTTCTGTAGTATGGGTTTGGCGGGTGTGGTGTTCGATTCTGGCAACGACCATCTTCCTGGGGCTCGTCCCTTTTGTTTTGCTTGATGGTCTCCGGCCGAAATCGGCCGGGCGTTGCCTTTCTCTGGAGGTAGACTTTTAGGCTGGTTCTTTTGTTTCTATGATGGCCTGTGTCCTGTCTTTTCCTCCGAGTTGATGAGTCTGCTGAAACCTGTTATCTGGGGGGGGTTCTTTTGCAATTCGTGATTTTTGGAAAAGGAATTCTATCTCGACCGGGAGGAGAATTCCTTATTCCATACTTACATTTAGTTATAATTATACATACTTTATTTAAACTTCTTATTCCGAATTTTTATTTACTCAATTCTTTATTACAATCTGATTCTGTCCTCATTGACAAGTGACCTGGGAACAAAACTCCACTCCAGGCTTTTCCCTGGGGGAATTGAGCAATGCACATTCATCTCTGTGCCATTGTTTTCTCTTCCAGCTTCCTTGTTGATGGAGATCTCTGGCTGGTGATGGAATACATGGATGGAGGAACTTTGCAGGACGTTGTCAGACAGACACGCATGGCTGAAGGAGAGATGGCAGCTGTCAGTCAGGAGGTGAGGGATCCTGCTTGTGCTTCCCATGGCTAGGACACCATGGTCCTTCCAAAGAGGCTGTGAGAGCAGAGTGGCTCCATGCTCAGGCCTTTGTTTCTGTGTTGTTTTTATGAGCTGGAGAGGAAAAAGCCTCTGAAGTGAATGGCCTGCAAATATCACTGCATTTCTACTCTGTTCTTGTCCTCTTCCCTGCTGTTGTGGTACTCTCTGTCTTTTTTGGATCTGATTTCCTGTTCTCAGCTTTGCCTTGAACCTTTTGCCTGGAGCTTGTCTGCACTGCACTCCTGGGCTGTCACAGCAAAGTTGCTGCTGGCAGAATTCTAAACTGTCCTTTCTTGTGTGATATATTCCGGCCTCTGATTTTTTCCCTTGTGTTTCTTGTTGTCTCTCAGTGTCTGCAGGGCCTGGATTTCCTCCATTCCATCCGGGTGATCCACAGAGATCTGAAGAGCTCCAACATCCTTCTGGGAATGGACGGCTCTGTCAAGCTGGGTGGGTGTTCCTGGCCAGGCACGGCGCTCCCGGGGTGCGGCTGTGGGGCTGCTTCCCAGTGAGGGCCAGAGCCCCACAAGTGCTGCTGGTGGCACTGCCCGGCCCCTGCTGCCAGCTGAGAGCGGCTGCCCCGTGCAGAGAGCTCAGGAGAGGAGCAGGCTGTCAGGAGTGCCTTTGCTCTGGGAATGGCCCTCCCAGAGGGGCAGGAGTTGCAATTTAAAGCTTCAAAGGAAATCATTAAAGCCAAGCATGAAAGCTGAGGGCTTCTTTAAGGGTCCAGTTCCATCTTTCCTTGGCTACAGCCCTGAGGACATTTCCAGCTGGATTCAGCACTGCATTCCCAGACTGAGAGTGGGGAATCTTTGTGCTTGGTTTCCTCATTGCAGCTGCCTTTGACAGTGCTTGTTTCTGTCCTCAGCTGATTTTGGCCTCTGCGCTCAGCTCAGCCCTGAGCAGGACCAGTGCAGCTCCATGGTGGGCACTGCTCACTGGATGGCCCCAGAAGTTGTGACCAGTTCTCCTTACGGCCCCAAGGTGGACATCTGGTCCTTTGGCATTGTGACCATCGAGATGGTGGAAGGAGAACCTCCTTACTTCCAGCAAACGGGGGCCATGGTAAGAGGCAAATTCTCCAGGCTTTGCAGAGGCCTGTGAGCACAGGGTGACCCTGCACTGGGAGGAGCAGCTGGAGGTTTCTGCACATCGCAAAGGGAATTCCCACAGCACCTGAGCCTGAACACAGACAAATATTCTGCAGCCTCCAGCAACAATTTGCTTTGGGATTTAAGTTGTTGCAGCTCTTGTGAGGATGACCCAAATACATGAAGCAAGTGCATCAGCTCTAATGTTGTCTTGCAGAAAACACCAAACCAACCCCAACACCCACACCCAAACCCAACAAGTTTTCTGGAGGAGTTTCTAAAAGAGGTTTTGTGAGATGAACTCCCCCCTGGCTCTTCTCACTGGGAAACTTGTCTAAAACATGAAGATGATTGTTTAACATCCCCACACTCTAACATATTTCCTAGTCCAAGCTACTTTCTGTGTCACCAAGCCTGAGCTTTCAGCCACACAAACCTGCTGTTCCTTGCCTGGCAGTTTCTGGCATGGGGCATCAGGAATGCTTTTACTTGAGTGTCAGTGGCACTGCAGAGATGCATTTGATGTAAGAATCCCTTGAAATAACACAGGCAGACCACACTGACTCTTGCAAATGGCCTGTAAAGCTGGTGTCTGTATTTGGAGAAGCAAAATGGGCTATTTCTGATGGAGGTTCCTACTGACAAAGTCAGCCAATGCAATCGGCTCTGAAGGCAAGATCATTTGGATGTTGCAATGGCTGTGGCTGCACCAGGGTTTGGGTTTTTTGGCTGGCCCAGAAGAATGAGCTGTGAGCAGCAGCATCTGTGCCAGGGAGGAAAGTGCCCGGGGAGCTGGGGCAGAGAAAGCGGGCTGGATGTGAGCACCTGTGGGTGTGGAGGAAGCTGTCAGAGCGCTGTGTTTGCTTTTCCTGCAGGCCCGCGCTCTGATCCGGCAGAACGGGAGCCCGCAGCTGCAGGAGCCCAGGCGCCTGTCGGCTCTGCTGCGGGACTTCCTCGAGTGCAGCCTGGAGCCGGACGAGGAGCGGCGCTTCTCTGCCCAGGAGCTGCTGCAGGTGAATGCCAAGCGGCTGCGGGGGAAACGGCAGCGCCAGGGAGGGCTTTTCTTGTGGGGCCCCCTCCCATCATCTCCAGTCCCGCTGCTTTTCACACGCAAAGCCAGCAGAATCCTCGCCTGCTTTGGCTTGGCAGGCTCCTGTCGAGCTCATCTGGAGCTGGTGCCCCGCCACGAGCGGGGACATCTTCAAGCACATCAGGTGGCTCAGAGCCCTGCCTGACCTGAGCCTGGATGTTTCCAGGGAGGAGCCACCTCCCACATCTCTGGGCTCCCTCTCTCAGTGTTTCCCCACTCTCCTGCTACAGCAATTCTTCTTTACATCTAATCTGAGCCTGCTTCCCTCTCTTGACTTTCAAACCATTCCCCTTTGTCCTGTTGCAACAGAGCCTGTGAGGAACTTGAGTCTGGAAAGTAACAGTTCATTTCTTTCTTTTTTATCCCTTGGGCAGCACCCATTTTTGTCATCAGCCAAGCCTCTCTCCAGCCTGACCCCTCTGATCACTGCAGCAAAGCAACTGAGGGAGCAGCGCAGGAGGAGATGAAGCCCTGGAGGCCAACTTTTCGTTATAGTAGTTAGGACAAGTAGTTAGTTATGTTAGTTAACACTGTTAGTTAGTTAGAGTAGGTTAGGACAGCCTGTTTGTTATGGCAGTTATTTGAATAAAATCTCTGTTAAACCTCAATCCCTTGAGGTGTCCTGTCCTTCTCCCGCTGTGACTCAGCTGCCCGGAGCACTGCGAGGGGAGAGCGGGCCCAGCCTCGCCCAGAGCTGAGCCCCAGCAGAGCCTGGCAGAGCCCAGAGCAGCCTCGGCATCTGCAGAGTCAGCCTGGAAGGAGGCGCTTGGAGCCTTCTGGGCTGCAGCCGGCTCTTGCTTACAAACTGTGTGCGCTGGAAAATGCCTCTGGTTCTGCGGGAGGGCAGAAGGGGCCCGGGGAAGGCGCAAGTGCTCCATGCAAGGGAAAAACCTGCCCTGTGTTTGTGATAAAGAACTATGTTGTTGTTGCCCTTTGCTATTATGTGCTGGCTTTTGCAAATTATTATAATCACAACGATTTTGATATAGCACAGTTTGTAATCACTTTTAACTGCTTTTGATATAGTAGTGTTATAAATGACTTTCAAATTTCCAAACAATCAAATTTAATTAATTGATAACATAGCTTAATAAATTGGATACAAAATAATAAAAGAATAGAATTTAGTAAAAAAGAGATACAATTTAGTAGATATATTCAGATACATATTTATATATATATATATATATATGTGAATATAATTGGCCAGTGGTTACAAATGCTTAAGGCATAAGCAAAACCGACTGGGGTGTGGGGGGTTCTTCTCACCTCACCTCACGTACGAAACAAAGCACTTCAAGCTAAACTTATATACTGTATGCTTATACATATTCATTAATGTTTCCCATAAGTTTCCTCCTTTTTCTGATTTTACTGACCATTTATTTTCTAAACTACATCCTGTACCTTAATTTTGACGTGTAACATCTGCAAAGGGGTACATCTGCTTTGTAACACTAATTCTTGATCGTTTCTAATGATAACTTTAGTAACAGTTGCAATTTAAGTAGCACGAATCAATTCCATTTATTACACTGGGAATGGGGAACCCCTGCACTTCCATTTCCGGGCAAACCCCCCTTCCTGGGCACAGAGACCCCCTTGAACTTTCATTTCGGGGCACTGGGAACCCTGGAACTCCCTTACCCACCCCCAAAAACCCCTGCACCCCCTTATCTGGAACCTGGAATCCCCTGAACACCCATTCTCGGGAATGGAAACCTCCCAGAACCCCCATTTCTGGGCACCAGAACCCCCATGAACCTCCATTTTCAGGCACCGGGACCCCTTGAACCCCAGAACAGAGGAAGGGATCCCCCTGAACTCCCATTCCGCTGCAGCAGGACCCCCGTGCACCCCTGTATCCAGGACTGGAACCCTCCCAAACCCCCCATCCCCACACCCTGGGACCCCCCTGCAGCCAAGCCAGGCTGTTACCCCCCTGCTTTGTTGGTATAACCCAAAGTTATCTCCTCCCCTGCCCTGCCTATCATTGTATCCCAACCCCTTTTTCCAGCACCTTCCCTATCAATCTTGTCCACCCTGCCCCTTGTTCCCAAATGTCCCCTGTCAATCCTGCCTTATGCCAACCCCCTGCTTGGACGTCCCCTTTGGAAATCCCCTAATCCACAGCACCCCATTGGTCCATGTGTCCTATTCCCCTCCCCAGGATATCCCTCACTGGTTGAAATTGTATCCACCCCTGGGCCCTCCCCATATATAAATTGCTGTACACTTGTGTTCTGTGTCTTTTATCCCTGGACCCTTGGGAGACTAAACCTTTCTCTGAACCCCAATATAAAAGACCTTCCCCCCATTCTTGCCTCCACACTGTGCCTGACAGCTGTTAAGTGCTGTAGAGCATTGCTCTAAGCCACACCTCGGGTCATCCTGCTCCTGAGGTGTGTTCCACTCCTGGCGTGGAGCTGAGGAAGAGCTGACCGGCCTTGGCACCATTTCACATCCAGCTGATCCCAGTGTGCCCAATCTCTCCAAGCGCCCACCCCAGCGTGTCCATCTCGCTGGTGCCCTTGAGCTGAAGCCAGCAGCTCCTGGTGCTGCTGGATACTCCCCCGGCAATGCGGGCTCAGCTCCAGCTGCCAGGTGGAGCACGTCAGCCTGGAGCACCCCCTGAGCCGGCACTGGGGCACGGCCCGGCCCCCACAGCGTCGGGGACAGAAGGGGAGGCACTGGGGGGGCCCAGAGGGGGATTAGGGTGTGCTGGGAGGAACTGGGAGGGAGTTTGAGATAGACTGGTTTAAACTGGGGAAGGGATTGAGGTGCTTAGGATGGCTGGGAAGGGGTTTGAAGGATGTTGGGGAGGGTGGGATGGGGTTCTGGAGGTCCTGGTGGACACTGGGAGGGAGTTTGGGGGTGCTGGGTGTCACTGGGAGGGATTTGAGTGAGCCTGGAGGAGCTGGAAGGAGATTGGGCATTGGAAAACAGGGATTAGGATGAGGTTGGTTGTGCTGGGAAGAGACTGGAAGGAGTCTTGATGAGTCCTGGTGGGGCTGGGAAGGGACTGGGAGAGGGTCTGGGGGTCCTGGGGAAGTGGGGAGAAATTGGGAGGGGGCTGAGGGATCCTGAGAGGAACAGGAGGGACTCTGCTGGGTCCTGAGGAGGCTGGGAAGAGACTGGCAGTGATTTACCAAAATAGTGATACTGATCTGGTATCAACACCAATCTGTTAATGGACAAAAAAACCTCTCCAACAGTTTAAAGTTACAAAGTGGACGTTTAATCACAGCACTGGGTGAGTGTGGGACTCACGCCTTAATATGCACTGCAAGTTCACAAAAGATTCCAGTGTCTATTTATTTACAGAAGTCTTAAAATATCTAAAATACTAATACATATTAATACTAATGCATATGCATAATGCTAACACTTCCCATTCCCCAGGTTTGATTAAAATGCACGGTAATGATTTAAAAAGTCATTATGCCTGCATGGTGGGCTCCTTAATTTGAGGAGGGGGTCATTTTGGCATGTAGTGGTCATCAAGAGATGAAGGAAAACCACTCTTCCTCACTCTCACCTTTCTACCTTTACAATGGTTGACATTACAAATAACATTTGGTACAATTCCAATTTCCTTCCTTGTGACTTTTAAATGGGTTTCCAGATGTAAGGTCTGTGATCTTCCTGAACCCGTTTATCAGTTTCTCTTTTCACATTATAAGCACAGCTGACCAAACATACAATGACAAGTAATTTTTTACCTAAGTTCAAGATTCATTAACTCAAATCCTGCTTCTCACTTAAATCATTAACTCTAACTAGTTCCAGCAAGGCCTATCTCTAGCCATAATCTCTAATTTTTCTCTAATTCTTAATTGTTTAAAATTAGTGACTCCAAAAGAGGTTTCAGAGGGTCCTGCGTGGGCTGGGAGAGACTGGGAGGGTCCTTGGAAAGGCTTGGGATGTCTGTGAGAGGTTTTGGGGGTCCTGACCCCGGCAGTTGCCCCAGGGATGCGTGAAATGCTGCCTGCAGCAAGATGCTGACGGGGACCGGGGGCTCCACGTTGGCCTTCATCTTCCTGGCACTGGGGCTCGGCTTCTGCCTGTGCAGGAAGGTGAGGTGGGGTCACGGGGGTCGTGTCCTCCCCTCCACAGAGTGTGTGTGCTCCCCTCTGGGCCCCCAAGCCCGGTGTCACCCCCTTTTCTCTGCCCACACAGCTCCTGAGGCAAAAGGTTCTTGAAGATTCAAAGTCAACAATTCCCACTGTCATTCTGTATCCTGTTGGATTTTCATTCCCCTGCTTTCATCCAGGTGCCCATAGGGAGCCAGGAAGATGTGGAGCCTCCCAGCCAGGTGTCTTCCCAACACGCATCACCAGGACCACGGATCACCAGGGCTCTGCCCAACGGGGGTCACTGGGGATCATCCAACGCCCATCCTCCCATGGGGGATGGAGCTGGAGCAGCGCACGAAGCTCTTCCCGCACTCAGGGCACTCGCAGGGCTTCCCTTACTGGTGACTCCGTTGGTGTCAAGGTTGAGCTGGTGGAGAAGCTCTTCCCACACTGGGGACACTCGTAGGGCCTCTCCCCAGTGTGGATGCGCCGGTGAACGGGGAGGTGGCCATTGTACTGGAAGCTCTTCCCGCAGTCGGGGCAGCGGAAGGGCCTCTCGTCTGTGTGAATCCGCTCATGTTTGAGAACATCAGAGCTGCGCTGAAACCTCTTCCCACACTGGGGACACTCGTAGGGCCTCTCCCCAGTGTGGATGAGCTGGTGTGCCCTCAGGTAGGAGCTCCACCCAAAGCTCTTCCCACATTCCAAGCAGGTGTAGGGCCGTTCCCCTGTGTGGATCACCTGGTGTGTCATCAGGTCAGAGATACTTCTGAAGCTCTATCCACATTTCCCACACTCATACGGCCGTTCCCCAGTGTGGATCACCTGGTGTTTCATCAGGTAAGCTGTGTTGGTGAAGCTCTTCCCGCATTTCCCACACTCGTAGGGCTTTTCCCCAGTGTGAATCACCTGGTGCTGGATCAGTTGGGAGCTCCACCTGAAACCCTTCCCACACTCCAAGCACTTGTGGGGCTTTTCCCCCTGCTCTGAGCTCCGGCTGGATCTCTGGCCGTGTTCCTGGCACTGGGGGGATCTTTCCTCCTCGGAGCTCCCTGGACTGGATTTGCAGACCCTCCTTGTGCGGCATCTCTGGGGCTTTTTCTTCTCTTCCATCTCAACATAGTTTGGTGTTGAAAGACCCCCGAGCTGTTCACCAGTCTTAACAGAAGTAATTGTGAATGCCGTTTATTTCTATTATTAACACACCTTTTATAGGGTTCTACAGGGTCTGCGGGCAGAGCAAGTTACTATTGGCTAACACACATAGGTTTACATTCTTATCCTTGTACACAAGGATATTGTTTTGCTTTACTCTCTCTTCTGCAGGCAAGTTTCAAGGATTTCAGCCCTTAATATCACGACTTATTTCAAAGACTGGTTTGTGCAGACAGGCCTTTACTAATATATAAAATATAGCAACAATTCCCCCTTTCTCTTTTTGCACAAACCAGGCTTTGGATGTGACTCATTCTATACTCTTATGAAGACAAGATAACACACAACTTAGACTTTCATCCCCATTAACATTATAAGTAAAGTCCGTCCCCCTTCTAGCACAAGAGACCTCAACCATCCAGTGATGCCGCAGCTGGAGAACCAACTTCCAGTGGGGTCACTATCTTCTTTCAGGGCATGTAACCCATCCTGAAGCTGTTGTAGTTGCCCATGGATGGAAACTGAATGATCAGTAAGATTCAGACAGCACATGCCTTCAAATTCCTCACAACCACGTCCTTGTGCTAAGAGCAAAAAGTCAATTGTGGCTCGATTTTGTAATACTGCATGACATACACTACTCACATCAGCTGAAAGTTCACTTAACATTGTGGATGTTAAGTTCAATTTTTTCTTAGTCTAACAAGCGAGCCTTTTTAGAGTTGCTAAGCTTTAATTCATTCAGGCTTCACTTTGACTGACTGATGTTTTTTATTTTATCAACTACATTCAGCAATTGGTGTAAGCTTGGATGGAAACAAAGTAAGTTTCCCAAAATAACAGAGTTTTCTATGTGGATTAGCAGGAATCTCATTCTATGCTCTATCTCCACAGATTAGGAATATGGAACTAATTAATCGCTTTGGTAATTGTTCTGTGAGATTGCACCACTAATAAAGGCTTTACTTTCAATGGTAGTAACGAGATCAGCTATAGGGTTGTCTGCAGCCCAGTGCTGCATTACTTTGTTAGAATGACGTTTTGTCGGGGGTTCAAACATTATCCATCCACCTGAGGTATGGGTGGAACCTAACAAATCTAATTCTTCTGGGGGGCCCTATGGTAACATTGAGAACTTTGGTAATTTTTGCTTGCCAGCAGGCTTCAAGTTGTCTTAATGTGAAGCCAACAGTGCAATTGCACTCTTGCAACATTGCAAATTGATTCAGTCGAGTCTCATTACTAATTAAACCTTTAAATGCTGCTTGAGGATCCCATTCAGGGACTCCTATGAGACAGGTGTGAAAAGGATCTCCGGGTGTGGCTAGGATCAGACACATTGACCTTTGGCCAGTTCAGTGTGCCAGAGTGACCCATATGTTCTGTCACTTTTGGATGTTAGTTAGCAGACAGTTGGTCAGGACTATACACAACACAATTACCATAAGCAGTTTGTTCCATGTAAATGACACCATACGAGCAAACTCACAGCTAAAACTAACGTTAAATGAACTTTCAAAGATGCTTACACTACCTCTTGAAGGGGGAAATGCTTATACTTTATACTAATATAACAATTACTACACAGGCTAAACTCTTAAACTATTATCTAACTACTTTTAACACACGTGCTCTGGTAGTCTAAGTGTGAAAGCAATTTGCTGAAAGGGTAAACACACAACTACAATTTGCTTTATATACAGTTAGATGGAGTCTCTACACTTTTCTTAGATCTTCTACAGAATTTCCTTCACAAACAGACTATGATTTAACACGATTCAGTCTTGGAACGTTCACTGCTCCCGTGATGTCAGCTGGCAGCTGATCGGTGACTGAGGGCTTTGATGTTCAGGTTGTTCTCCACATCCTTCTAAATCATAAAACAAAAGATAACTGAAAAATTGGTAGAGACACAACGTCATAATAACAACATAAAATCTCTGTTGGCAACTGTCTGTGTAGTGCTCAGACACAACTGTGTCCTGACAGCTCCACTTCTGATCCATGTCTGGAGTACCAAGGCTGTGTGGTGACTTCTCTGTTCACTGGATCTCGTGTGTTCAGAGGCAGACAGTCTGGTCAGATGGACAGGTGACCTTTTTGAACCTGCCAACAAAACACAGACACTTCTCTCCTTGAAGTTAATGAATTACACTAATCAAAATGCTTTTAGGATATCAATTTTCCCCGTTTTCTTAAAAAAAAAAAAAAATTAGATGTAGTTCTGTTATAAACATCAACATCAACACAAACCCATATACACAAGGATTAAGAACCTATAGCAGTTAAAAAATCAATTAAATCATAAACATTATTAATAAGATATGTAATATAAAACTACTATTAATTACTAAAACACTGCACCAGCATCCCATAGTTAGCAAACAAACAGAAACAAAAAATCATCAGTGAAGGATTGGATAACCACCTCCGGAAATGATTCTCCAAGCCCACTTCAAAATTGATCCAGCTGCCATATTAATAGGGTCAAATTGCTGAGTCAAAAAGTGACTCAAATACTGATTTGGGACAGAAAACATATGGATCTGCTGGCAAACATTCCGTCCAGGTAAAGTTAAGGCTTGGCCAGGGCCTGGCTTTAAACTGGAAAGATGCCTCTTAACTCATTTCTAAAACAAGGTTCTCAATAGCAGCAGCTAGGAGATGCTCACAGCACAGCAAACTGTTAAAATGCATTTGTACAAAGCAAATGATCAGAAGCCTCAGGTACCAGACCAATTAAACCATGCAGCAGTTGGTTTAATCTGAAGCCTCTCCTATGGCAGCTGATCCTCAGCAATGGTACATCTTAAAATTCTGGAAACACTGAAAAATAAGAAAGCTATAACAAACAAAACTGCAGAGATTGCAACAACCAATAGAACTGCCGATGAAGTCAAGGGTGTCACAGACTGCATTCCCTTCTATCCACAAGCAGGTGTTCATCAGCGTTCTGTCACAGCTGTTTCAGATGTGGCTGTCTTCATCTCTCCAGGAAAATAACTATACTTTGCAGTTTAGACAAGTGTCTCCAATAAAACATAAACAATTTAAATTAAACAGTATTTAAAATTAATAAAATTAATTATAACAAAAGGAAATAACAAAACTTAACCTTAAAAGAATATCTAACTTATAAAACTTAACTTAAAAACATTCAAGCCTAAACATAATAAAACTTGACTTTTCTTAATTCTATTAACACTTAATCTATATTAAATAAAAACATAACTTAATCTTATTCTGTTACTACAAAGAGGCAACTAAAAGTTTGATATATACCTTTTAAACACAATATAACAGTAACATGGATTCACTATGAAGATTATAAAAATGTAACAAGCATATCACAATTCTATGTCATCTAGCTTTGAGAATAACCCACAATAACTGCAAATGTTACTAAAAATACTCATTCAAAACAGGAATTTGCCTAGTATATGTTCAAATTGGTTAGGATTTTAAAGTGCAGTTTTTCTAGAGAAAAACCACAACAACACAGGATTTGGCAAGTTGCCATTCAGCTTTTGTAGCACTTTTCAGAAACATTAAGTCTAATTCTTAAACTAAAATCCAAAATCCAAATTGGTATATATGCAGTTATATGTGTTTTATATAACAAAAGGACTCACATTGAAATTACCTTATTAGAATTGTGGAAAAAACAAGCAAATGGGTAATATATACTTTAACTTAACTTTGTCTTGTACAGTAAAGTTCTCTTAACTAATTAATTTTTTCAAACCATAAATATCTTTTGTAGATAACATCAATTGGAAGGTTTTCTTAGTAGCTGTAAATTATACCATATTTTAACCTTAGGTTTTAAGGCTAATTATTGCAAGGTAACTTCTGTTAATATTCACCTTAAACACCTTTTTTTTTGAAAAGGGGCCTTTTTAAACTTTCAAAGAATCACAATAATTTCTCCAGGAAAACTCTAAAAAACTGCAACTGCATAAACTCATAATTACTTAAAACACAAAATCAACTCTAAAAGGGTATATAAAAACATTTTAAAAAACCAATGAACCGTGACTTTTTAACAAACTGGGTACTATCCCAGTGCTTTTTCTTAGAGGGAGCGGGGGGTGGACTGCCCGCCCTGCTGCTGCTCTCTGCTGCTGTTATCTTTCTTCACATTCTCCACATACTCTTGCAGAAAAAAACAACAAAAAAACACCTCACAAAGTTAACTTTAACACATACAGTTGTTTCTCTCAATCTCTCTTGTTCACTGATAGAGGAAAAAAGGGGCACAATTTTTACAAAAGCAGGCGATGTTACATGAAAAGTCTCTCACGGCCAGGTGGTAACAACGGTGACCATTCCAGCTTATCAACTTCTAATTACAGTGATGAATTTCGAACTAGGTACCATATAGTTTGTGAATTTTGGCTATTTTGTCACTTTTTGAAGCTGTCTGAGCCACCTGTTCCTGCTCAGCTGTTTCTGTAATTGTTCAGTGTGGCCTTGGAACTTTTCCTGCACTGCTTCTGCCCCGGGGGTGCCCCCGCTCTCTGCGCACACCTCAGTGCTCCCCATGTCCCACTGGTTCGGGTGGAAACCAATCTAAATTTGGATTCTTTTCTTCTAGGGTAGTAAACTTGGAACTTAAATATGATTGTAGTGTTAAGAGTGACTCCAAAAGTGAAGCAAATAGTTCAGGATATATCACATCCTGCCGTAACTGAACAGATTCTGTTCGTTGTTTCAGTGTTTGCTCTGGAATTTCTTTCTCATTATTTCCTTCTCTCTGACTCTCCCTCCCTCTTTCCATGGGCAGCATAGATAGGAGTGTTTGCCCAGCAGTGGGAGGTAAAGGAATGAGCATACCCATAAGCAAGAAGTCCAGGGAGCTCCTTGCGCAAATCAAAACCCTTAAGCTGTGGCTTTTCTAAAAAGCAGGTAAATAAATCATGTGCTGCTTGCCTTTCCATCTTACCGTCAGCGCTGTTGCAGCCCTACAAGGTTTGGCAGCATGTTACGGCCAGGACTCTCCTCTGAGGTCGCCTGGGGCGCGGCACCGTTGCTTTTCGCCGTCCTTGCTGCGGAGGACCCGTCCCCTGTCGCCGACTCCCGTGGCCTTCGCTTTTTAATGTCCCAAAGGTCCCAAAGGTCCCAAGGGTCCCATTTGTTCGGGCGCCATTTGATGAGTTCGGCGGGAGACAAGCAGCACTCAATATGAATGATCAGCAAGTCTCATTGGCAACTCCAAACTCCCTATATAACATCAATAATTAGGCTCACACATAGTGCAAAAGCAAGCTCATTATTGGATATTTTGTTTAAGGACAACTCCACCTAGTTCCACATTCTTGTGGTCATTCATCTGTGCTGAATTCACATTCTTCTGATCACAGTGTCCCATTCTCAGTTCACAGTTATCACTACTGTTGTTTAATTCTTTCTCAGCTAATTGCTGCATGGGAACACAACCTTTGTTAGCTAGCCACTCTTCCACACTGTTGAGCTTTGGGAGCCTCCCGGGAAGCACCAGCCCTCCCCAGCCCACCCTTGGTAGGACTTTTTCTTTTCTCTCTGCTGACGATTTTATCCCCAAAACTGCCGTGGGAACGTTGTATCCAAGCACATCCTCCAGCGCTGCACTTTCCTCCTGTGAATTCCCTGTGCAGGGAATGTGTCTGTGCTTTTCCCTGCTCTGTTCACTGACCAACAAACCTGAGCCTGTGGGACTGTCAGAGCTCCTTCATGCAATGAAATCAGGTTGTGTTTCTCATGGCATGTTCTGGAGGAGTTTTTCTTGGTGTGTCTTGTGCTGCTGGAAATGACACAAGAGCCAGGAGGGAACAGAAGCTGCTGCTGCCCGCTGGCTCAGGGCCAGGGAACCAAGTTGTGCTCCCGGGCAGTTGGGCCCTGCTGGAAGCAGAGCCGCGTTTCCCTTGAGCAGCTCAAGCTTGTGACAGCTCCAAACAGGAAACCTCAGCAGAAAACTCTTCCTCCAAACTCAGCTGCTTTCCCTCCTGCAGCTGTTTGGGAAAGAGCCTCAAAGCACAGACTCTGCTGGGAGCCATTGGTGCATTTCCTCCCTCCCGGCAGCAGCAGCTCCTGAGCCCTTCACGGGCTCCTGGCCCTTCCCAAACCCTTCAGCTCCCTTGGAACTCTCAGCACTCACTAACATGTGCATTTCTTTCATATTTAATCTGCATTTAAACTTCTCTTTTTCTCTCCTCTCTATCTTTTTAATCTCCTCTTTATCTCCTTTAATCCTGTCAGCCCCAGTAGGGTGGGGCTGGAGTCTTGGGGTGGGTGTGGGATGAACTGAGGATCCAGCAGAGAAGGGCAAGGCAGAGGGGAGAGGACTCAGCCAACCCTTCTCCTGCTCTCTCCTCCCCCAGGCTCCAGCTAAAGCAAGTCAGACTGGAAAGGATCCCACAAATGCTGTGTTCTCCTCCCTCTGAGCTTGGCTGGGGATCCTCAGCTTCAGCCTGGTGCAGTGGCTGAGATTCGCTAATTTGAGTTTTTTGGCTAATGCACTAAATAATGTGGTGGGTTTAGCACTGGCTGAAATCTCCAGGGCACTTACTCATTTCTCACTGTGAGATATGGATTAGGAGAAGGGTAAAACAGGCTTAAAACTTAGAAGGAATAAAGAAACTTTATTAACAGGACTACAAGAAATAAGAAACCAGAATAAAACCTCCAGAAACCTTTTCTCTCCCCAACCAACTTTTTCCTTTCTCAACTGACAGTGTAGGGACAAAACTTGGGATGTTAATGCAGTACCAACTATACGATAGTCTTTTCATCAGTATCTGTAGGGAGAGGAGTTTTCTCTTGTTATTCCATGGAGAGTTGTCCACAAGAAAAGACTTTTCTTGTGCTTTTTCCTTTCTATGAATAGCAGCCACCCAGGGCAAAACTCTGCCATCATGCCTTCCGACCATTTCCACACCACTCTGAGGTGTGTTCACGGGCCATGAACTCAAGGGGTATTATTTTAAGGATTCAAGAGTTATTCTCTTCATCTGTCTTGGTGATCATCTCTGGGAACAGAAGTTTTCTTCTTCTCTCCCTGGGAACAAAGGATCTTCATCAGCTCTCATCTCTCTCTCTCTCTCTGTTCACGCATCTCATGGGATCACAGCCACTCCACCACCTGCTTGGCTTCATCAATGGATACCTTTGCTCAGATTTACACTTTGAATCCTTCATTCCCCCCAATACTCTTTCATTAATGAAAGGAGTTATTTTTCAGAACGTTATTGTCCATCTCCATGGCCCTACCAAAAGACTATTTCAGCTCATTAAAGCATCTCCTCATTCTCCTTCCACCTGAGGCTTGACTCTTCCTCGTACTGACCTTGATGTTTGATGTTGTCTTTTGCGTGTCGATCACTCCCACTTTGCGCTCTCTGGAGAGGGGATGAAGGCTGCAGGTCTCATCTGTGTAGTGGAAGGGTTAAATGTGGCCCAAGGTGTGGCAGGCATTCCTGGTGTGGGATTTCAGCTCAGCAGCCCCTGGAAGGCAGGGGACGGTTTCCAGCTTGGAGCCGTCTGTGCAGGCCATGGCGGGGATGGGCGAGATGTCAGCAGCCGTGGCCCAGCTTAGGGCCGGGGTCCCCCTGGGGAGGGCTTCAGCCACCCCACTGGAATGGGACTGGGAGGGCTTCCCGGGAGGGGCCACAGCAGAGCCCGGCCTGGCCTGGGGCCGGGGGAAGTCCCGCAGTCTCCATCCCCCCAGCCCAGAGCCACTGGGCTCCAGCCCAGCCCCTCCAGGCCACACAGGCCGTGGGGAGCAGGGCCAGCCACACCACAGCTCCAATACCTTTCCAGGCTGCAAACAAAAAGAGACAACTTCCCCAGCTGGAGCTTTTAAAAGGTGCTATTCACAAAGGTGATCTCACTTTTCAGTGCTGCAAAATGCTGTCAGTTCTCAGAACTGGCCGGCCATTGGCCTGATCTCAAGCAGAGAGAAACTCCCAGCAGCCGCTCTCAGAGAAATCACTTCTGTGGGTGTTTTCTGCTTTTATCTCTAAAATGCCAAACCACCACAGCTGGCCTGCTGGGAAGGGGTTCGGTGCCCCCTCCCCACCCCTTGGAGGGCAGAAAGAAAGAGAGCTTCCCACGTTTCTTTCCTCTCTTAAATCTGTTATCATCAAAGTGTTTCCAGCTTTTCTAATTGGCTTAGCAATGGGCCTGTTCTCAGAGCCAGCCAGTGATTGGTTTTGCCAGGCATGGAGAAAGCTTTTAGCAGCTCCTTTTAGCAGAAATAGCATTCCCATGGCTGGCTTCTTCCCTCCTCACCAAAATTTAACCCATGCAAAACCAACAAAACTGGCCACTGGTGGTCCTGGGGCAGGGGAACCTGCAGGCTTGGAGAAAACTTGAAGAACTTGTGTGGAGCCATTCAAAAATGTAACGTGGCTTCATATCTAGACACACATCTAAAACCCAGCTATTTCTCTATTCTTTTTCTTTTCAGCTGAGAAAGGAAGTCACAGGTAATGGGGTCTCTATTCCACATCTCTTGGGTCCCTGCCTCGTAGCTCACAATTTGGATGAAAGTTACCCATTTGATCCCTCTGGCTTCCTCCTCCCACCATCTCCTACATCTTCCCCCATTCTTCTGTGACTTTCTTCTTCTCTTTCCTTATGACCATTGCAGCCTCATCTCTGTAGCTCACAAATGTGCCCAGGGGGCTCCAGGGGTGAGGCACAGGCCCACATGCTTCTTTGAGATGCCCCAGCAGTGCTGCAGCAGGCTGATGGCTGTGCAGTTCCTTTGGCACAGGAACAGGCATTCCTGGGTTTAGTCAGAAGCATCAGTGGCCAAAATCCCGATTTCCTTTGGTTTAGTCCCATCTCAGAGCTCAGTTGTGGGGCAGGATGTGGGTGCTTGGGGCACTGCAGCGCATGAACGATGGACGGTCCCCAGGGGTGGTATATCTGGAAACATTTATTACAAGTGTACATCACTTTTGTGCTGTTTTTCCTATTGGGTTAGAATAGTGTGAGCCTGGGTAGCCAATAGTATAAATGTTCAGATGGCTGCTAACGAATAATAGCCATGATCAATTCCCTATTAGCAACATGAGTTTTATTTCCCTAGGACAAGCGCTTGTAT
Organism: Cyanistes caeruleus; assembly: GCF_971803275.1. Lineage (NCBI taxonomy): Eukaryota > Metazoa > Chordata > Aves > Passeriformes > Paridae > Cyanistes > Cyanistes caeruleus. The sequence continues at coordinate 34,480 of NW_028255907.1, read as the reverse complement.
AACAATTTCTTCTGCAAACTACTCTGCTTCTGCTACTTGTTTCATTTTAGAAACTCTGTTCCATCCATCCTGCCTTGACTGAGGAGCAATCTTTGTTCTCTTAGGACAAGTTCTCTTTGTTTTCTCTCTCCACAGGGCAGTCTTGGAGTTACTCTTGGATCTCTTGAACAACAGGGTTTGGCCCATTGTCAGGCTGTAAATAATGAGGGGTGGGACCACTGGTGCTGTTAAGTCGATTTATTGCTGAAATATATCAGAAAAGGTCTCAGTCTGAAGGCATGAGATTTTGGAGGGGTAACAAGTGGGCCATAGCTCAAAGGTAGTCACGAGTTTCTTTGTTACACAGCAATATATCACATTTTGGCCCAATGGACAGCTGACATGGAGTTTATTATTACTTAATCACCTTTCACCTTTGCCAAGTTCTATTGCACTGTGTCTGCTTTTCACCCAATAGACTGCTAGCTCACGTACACACATGTGCTTCTTAGGATAATATTTAGATTCATAGCCTACTCTATAAAATCACACAATTACAGTTGAAAACTCTCCATCATCTCACTCAATACAGTTTCTTATTTACTTCTGGCATATTCTTACTTGCAGCTATAGGAACATAAGCTTATGAATTCTTGACTCAACGTCTGTGAACCTTTAGCATTGCATGAACCCAAGCTCCTTCCAAGGCTGTAAATCAAACCCTTCAGTATCTGTGGAAGTTTCTGTCTTTCCATTTCCCACAGCCCAGCAAAGGATTTGTGACCCTTTGTGACAGAGGAGAAGCTCCCAGGCAATTTTGTGTTTGCTGTAGGGAAGGTTGGGTTGCTCTGCATCAATTCCCAGAGCAGCGCAGAGCATTGGCTTTGTGATGTCAGGGCATGGATGCCACCTTGTCGTGGTGACATCCCAAGGTTGCCTTGGTGCACGGAAGGCCTCAGGGTCAGAGCAGCTCTTGGGCTTGCTCAGTGCAGGAGCATCCTCCTGCTTGAGGCGTTTGTCAGTGGGCAGCTGCACACTGACAGGAGCCTTGTTTGTTTTTGTGGTGGAGCAGAGTGTGCAAACTGGCACAGCAGTGCTACAGTGATGGAGCAGCTCGCTGTTGCCGTTTGCGCCATTTATGGCATTGGCTACTCCGGCTATTACCTCACCAACCTGGCACGTAAGTAGAGGTTTTCCCTGGCTGGAACCTGAGCTGGCTTTTGTAGGTCTCCCTGCTCTTTCTTAGTGACCGGGTTGCTATTGAAACACAAAGACCATGAGGATGCCCCTGGTTTGGTAAAGCTCCTGTCACCACCTTCAGCAAAACACGGGGTGTCTGTAGCCAGGGGGCTGCGGGCAGCATTTGCAGGGCTTCTGTTCCCTCCACGGGAGAGCCTGTGGCAGCAGAGTCTGGCATTTCCTCACTTTGCTGGCTCAATCTCTTGGGGTGACTTTACTTTTAAGATAGCTCTGAGAGCTGGGGAAGTTGAAACTGCTGGAGGCTGATGGGAGTTTTTTCTCCTGACTAATTCCTGGCCATGGGTGAGAATTGGCAGCAGTTTTAACTATTGGGAAGTGAGATCAACCTATGAACACCACCTTTAGATGTGAGGCCGGGAATTTCTTGCTCTCTTTGGTTTCTGGCTTCTGACGAGGTCACAGGGCTCTGTCTCGGCCTCCTCCCCCCCTCCAGGCCGGACAAGGCTGCAGAGGGCGGGGTGGGGGGAGAAACGGAGCTGGCCAGCCTGACTTGGTTTGCAGTTTCTGCCACTGAACTGAAACCTGACACCATCAACATCTGCAGCTTTAGCAAGATTTTAACTCTTTTACTGCCTGCATGAGACATGCAGATTAATCCTTTTTTTCCAGAGAGAGAGGGAGAGGGAGTGATCAACCATCAACCCATCAAAGAGAGTGAAGAAACAAATTAAATTGAGAGGGGGAAGAGAAATAAGGAGATGCTTTATTAAGCTGAAATATTTTTCTGTTAAGCTATGGAGATGGACAGTAGTGTTCTGAAAAAACCGCCTTTAATTCATGACAGAGTATATTGGGAGGAATGGAGTGTTTCCAAGTGTGGATTTTGAGCAAATGATGAAGTAGTTGTGACACTGTGAGATGCTGGAACAGAGGGGGAGAAGTAAGAGTTGAAGATTTGTGGCTTTTAAGAAGCAAAAAGAGAAAACTTCTGTTTCCAGAGAAGCTCACAGAGACAGATGAAGAGAACTTTTGCCTTTGAATAACTCATTCATAAAAATGACATCCCTAGACTCATGACCCATAACACACCTCAGAGTGATGGGAAATGGGAGGAGACAACTGATGGCAGATTTCTGGGCAGCTGGCATCAGAGAAATAGAAAGCTATGAAGAAAAATCGTTTTCTTGTGAGAAACTCCATAGATAGCAGAAGAAGACTTCTGTTTCTCTACAAAGACTGATGAAAAGACTCTAGCAGGAATTAGGACTGTTGTAAACACCAAAGTTCCAAAGTTTTTTGTCTCTATGTTGTCATGTAAACAAGGGAATGGTTGGGTAGTGGGGGAGAAAAGGGTTGTTCTGGAAGTTTCATTCTCGTTTCTTATTCTTGTAGTTTTTGTTAATGAACTTTCTTTATTCCATTTAAGTTTTAAGCCTGTTTTGCTCTTGTTCTAATCCATATCTCACTGCAAGAAATAAGTAAGTTTTCTAGTGATTTTTTCGTTGCTGCTTTAAACCACACCAGTCAAGCAGGACACCTTTGAAAATGCAGACTGGGAGATCTTCTCAGATGCTGTTCTAAATAGGCCACTGTTCTCTCCAGTTTTCTCAAAGAATTTGGTTCCTTTTCCTTGCCCACTGCAGGTCATCTGAGCCGTGTGTTCAGAGGTGCCGATCCTGAGGTGAGTCAGAAAGGAACATTTGATGCTCCTGGTGTTTCAGAACTGTGCAGGGAACTGTGAGCTTGGCCTGTGGCAGTAGAGTGCAGAGGGCCAGCTGGGTGGGCTGAAAGAAGATCCATTTCCATGTTTACAACAGCAATAGCAAAGGCATTGTTGGCTATTTCCTAATTTTCCATTGCAGAGCTTTAAAAGAACTCAAAGCTCAGCTTTGCAGAGAGAACGTTGCTTGCTGATAGTAGCCAGGGTGAACTCTCTAATTCAGAGCTATTTTCTGCCTGGCTGAATTAACCCATTTTAATTTAGTTGGAGAGACTCAGAATCCCATTGCTATCAAAGCTGATGATTTGTGCTTGGTAGAGCTGGTTGTAGAAATCGAGCTGAAGAGAAATAAGGTTCTAAATGATAGGGAGCTGCCTGTCCCTAACTCCACCATCTGTCCACAGAGCCCAGAAGCAAGAGCAGACTCTGCTGTGGCTCCCTCTGCACCTGGAGAAGAGGCCAAAGAGGAGCAAAATGAGCAAAAGGAGCACGAGCCTCCAGCTGTGGTCACAGCCCAGCCTGACCATGCCCAGACAGTAAGTGCCAGTGCTGGGTGCTGCTGTCTTTAGTGCAAGGCAGAGCTGCAAGTTTCTGAGCAGCCAGCACTTGCTGTTGCTGGCTGAGGATGCTGAGTGCTGGAGTCCTGCCAGCACCCAGCCATTCCCCCATCCCGTGGCAGCTGGAAATTGGGCTTTGAGCCGTCGTGCTGAGGCCCCAAAGCGCTGCTGCCTGCGGGTGAGCAGCTGGCTGCTTGGCTCAGGGAAGCTCTGTCTCTTGGCTTCTGCCAAGCCATGGCCAAGGGCTCACACGGCATTGCTGGGGCTCACAGGGCTTGCTTTGTTTGCTTTCCCTTTTTGGAAACCTCAGGATGACCTGGAGAAGTGTTCTGCAGTTTTCTGGAGTAATTCTTCACTTCTGCAGAGTCTTTTAGGCCACCTGTCTTTTGGCTTTTGATAAGCTGCAAGGAGATGTTTGTGTTGTCCATGAAGCTGTGGCCGGCCATTCTTGTCCTGTGTGGCCAAAGAAACAAACTGCGTAGTTCTGAACCCTTCTTCTGAGGCAAAATCCACAAGTGGCAAGTTTCTCTTGATACGTTTTGTGGTGAAGTCTGCAGCTTTGGAAACTGCATTGGGGCCTAGTGTGGGGGCAAAGCTGCAAGTCCTTGAGTGCTGTCTTTTGTTGCTAAGAACCCCTTTAGAGATGGTTGTTTTTTCTCCTTAGAGCTGTTTTCCTCCTCCTGCCTCTTCTGTCCTGACACTCCCTGTTTAACCTATAAATTTCTGCCTGTCCTAGTGAGGTGGGACAATTCCATGGTTTAGGTGGTTTTTGGTGACTTTGGTCATACATGCATTACATGACCCATGGCTTCTTTCATTGGCATCCCTAGGGGTGTGTCAATTAATTTGTTGGTGGGGCCTTTTGAGGATCTCTGTCAGTGCCACTCAGAATTCTCAGCTGACAAAAGAGGGAGGAGAAACACCTTGGTCCTCTTCCATATCCTGAGGTGGCCATAGAGGCTCTCTGAGCTGCAGCAGAGGATCCAATTGCACACATCCTTGTCTCCTGAATGAGCAGGATTTCTAACAAGAGTGTAGATGTCAGAGGGGCAGGAGTGGCAGGGCAGGCCTGAAAAGAACATGAACTCCAGCAGTGTCTCTCCCAAGGGCTGAGCTCACCCAGGAAGCCCCTGCAGAGCCAGGATGGAGCTGTGGGACAGGGCTGGCTGTCAGTCACTAGGGAGAGACAAGCAGGACACAGCAGAAGGGGAGGGAGGCCCTTGAGAAATGCCCCACATTTCCTGTCAGCTGCCCAAGAGTCTGTTGGAGATTCAGTGCCAGATGGGCCCTGATTGCACTGCCAGGGTCACTTTGGAATCTGTGCTTCCCCACAGGCAGAGAACAAGGCAGGAGAGCAGCAGCACAGAGCTTTGGGAACGTGGGAGCCCATCAGTCTTTGAGTCTTGGCCCACAAATGTTGGATGAGAAGTTGAAGCCCATCTTCTCTTGCTTTCTCTGCAGGTCCTCCTAGAGAAAGAGCAGGAGCAGATTGTTTTATCAGGACGGCCGTGCCAGCCTGAGGGAGAGCTGTTCCCAGCCCAAGAGCAGGAAGAGCAGCTGGGGCAGCAGGTGGAAGAGCCACTGGAGAATGGCCAGGTAAGGCTGACCCAGCAGGGGACAGAGTGAAGGGCAGGAAGAGGGGCATAAAACGCAGCTCTTGGGACTGAGCAGGCCACGAGTGCCAGAGGCCCTGAAAGCAAAGAGCCTCTGCAGAGATCAGCAGCGGGACAGGAGGTTACAGTGGAAGCAGAGGTGGGTAGGGAAGTAGAAAGAAGTGACTGAATGAGTGTGATTTTGAGGCTGAAACTGAGGAAGAAGCTGAGCCTGATGGCAGCTCCCAGGCACTTGCTCTCCATTTGTGTGTACAGAACATCGAGGCAGAGCCCCAGGCAGAGCTGCCCGAAGCTCCGAGGGCCATCATGGCAGTGAAGAGGAGGCACAAGGAGGACAGGAGAAACACCCAGGAGGAGATGACACTCCATCAGCAGAGAGGAAATCAACAAAACCAGGTGAGTGAAAGTGAGGCAGACACTCCACTCACAGAAATTCCTCTCTGTCGTTCTTCACAGGCCTCCGATGAGGAGCTTCTGGCAGAGCTGCAGGAAGCTGAGGCTAGGATCAGGGCAAGGGAGGAGAGGCTGGAGGAAGAAAGGAGAATCATCCAAGAGAAATTAGATCTCCTCGCTCAGCAGCAAGAGGCTCTAGAAAATCGAGTGAGTGAAAGAGCGATAGGCACAGCAATCACTGCAGTCTGGTGCTTTCTGCCCTTCTTGCCTTTCCTCTGCAGAGCAGCAGGGGGCTGGGCTGATGCCTCTCAGTGCCATCCTGCTGTAGTGTCTATCCCAGCTGCTTGGAAGGACATTTCCTGCTGTGCTCAATCTCAGCTGCTGCCCTGGACAGTGGCACCAGTCATTTGCCCCTTTTGCCAGCACTCATCTCAAGGGATTCCTGCTGGCCTGCTCCTGCTCTCCTTGTTTCTTCAGGGCTTTTTGCAAGTGAACACAGTCCCCCAGACAGATTTGGAATACAAGCTGCAAGCTGTCTGTATGCCTTGGTGAATCTGCTGCTGTGCTGCTCTTTCCCTTTGCTCACAGTCAATGAGCCTTGGCACACAGGGACAAGCTGTGGTCTCTGACTGCTTTGTTCTGTTTGACTTGAGGTGGACGTGTTGATATCTCACCTGGCAGCCTGCGAAGGCTTCCAGCAAATGCCTGCTGATGAAGAGCCCCAAGGTCGGCGGCAGGCACAGGTACTGTCCCAAGCACAAGTGCTGCAGGCTGAGCACCTTCTGAAGATGGTGCAGGAAAAGAGGACTGAGGGGGAGGAGCTCCAACATTAGAACAAGGAGCTGCAAATGTGTCTGCAGCCCTTGGAGGGGGAAAGGGATCCTTGGGAGGAAGTGGAGTGGTTGTTGTTGCAGTCATCCTTCAGAAAATCCAGGAAAATGGAATATGAAACTGGCCATCAACTTGATTAAAACCAACCTTGGGTTTTGACCATTTGGTTCCAGAAGTGGGCATCCAAAAAATCCAGTTGATGAGCTTTGCATGTGGCTAACAGCAACTTCCTAAGGGCTTGCATTTGAAAAGGGAACTCGGGGTAATCTCTGCCAGCCAGCTTCCTGACACAAACTCCTTTCTTCTCTCAGATCTACGCAGGCTCTTCCATTCAATCTGCTGCTGCAGCAGCAGCAGCAGCAGCAGCATCTAAAGGAGCCTTTGTTGCCCAAGCTGAGCAGTGGAGCCGGGGCAGTTTGTCCATTTCCAGCAGTGACACATCTGCTGCTCAGCTCCAGGAGAGCCAGGGAGACTTCATGGAGCAACTGAGTACGTCTGGTGTATTTCTTGTCTGAGGGGCAGTGTATTGTGTGCACGTGCCAGCAGAGCTGTAGCAAATGATCCTCCTCACTTTGGTGTCCCAGAGACATTTAGGACTCCCCACAGGAACTACTGTGCTCTGAGGCAGCGAGAGAGTGCTCTGGCTGTTCCTGCTGCCTCTGAGGGCAGCTTGGACTGGCTCGGCTTTGCCTGGCATTCCCTTGCCACTAAAGGCAGCAGCAGGAATTGTTCTTGGATCAGCAGAAGGCTGTGGCCCAGCAAATGATCTATGCAAGTCCTGTGTGCTAGTGGCCAAACTGAACAGAGTATTTAATTCCTAAATTCTCCTTAGACTCCAGACTTCCCACCTGTCGTCAGCACCAAAAGACTTCACAGAAACTGATTTGGGATTTTGTCTTTTTGTTGTGGTTCTGTTTTCTGTGTGGTGTTTTTTATAGATTTTTGTTTTGGTTTTGGTGGTTTTTTGGTAGTTTTTTTTTTTCTCCATCCTGAAAGAGCTGTTCTGCCCCATGTGTCTTACTGGTGTCATTTTTAGGACTGTTTTTATTGCCTCTACTACATCTACAAGGTTTTTATGAGAATGCTGTATTTTTGTCAGTGAGGACTCCTTTGAAACTACATCAGGTGACAGCAGAAACAGAGAGCAAGAGATGTTTTCATTGGGCCCACAATGAAGAAACAGATATTTGTATAACAATCTGTAATTAATATCCTAGTTTTATTTTTATAAAGATGTGTCCAAGAGACACATCCACGTGGTGTGATCAGATAAAACAGCACTGCAGGCATTTCTCAGGAGCGAGCCTGCAGCCCCTGTGCTGTGTATTCCTCAGATCCATGGCACTTTTTCATCCCTGATTCCCAGCCATTCCCATGACTCTTAGAATCCTACCTATTGGCCCAAGCCCTGCTCAGATCAGTCTCTGGGAAAACACATCAAGCCCTTTGTGATTCTGCAGCACAACCCATTTAATCTGCTTCTTGCCCATAACAGCTGCCAGTGCTGTGCTCTCAGAAAAGACCTGGTGGGGCTGAGAAAAGATCCCAGCTGATTTGGTGTCTACCTTCACCTGCTGGCACACAAAAGGGCCTTGATCTGCACCTGGCTGTGTCTGATCTCCAAGGCAATGCTGGTGTGTCCTGAACGGGGGCCACAGCTTGTCAGGGGCTCAGGCTGGCTGTGTCTTCTTGCCATTGCTTGTCAGTGCTCATGCTTGGCCTTTGCCAGCCTTGTGCTGTGCCCTGCTGTGCTCTCTGCGCTTCATTTCCTTCCAAGGACTGGACAAAATCAGTCTCTCTGCTGCCCATTTGTACTGCACAACTGCCTGTCTTGTTGCTGCTGTGCTTGCTGCCCAGCTGACCACAGAGGGTTCAGAGCCCCAGACAGCGGGGCTGCCTTTGGCATCTCCTGCAAGTTCGGATCTCTGCCTGAAAGTCAGAATCTTGCATTTTGTTTCCCTCAGGGAGAATGGTGAACACGGAAAATCCCATCACAAAATACATTGAACTGGAAAGTCTTGGCAGCGGGTGAGTCCAACCACAGTCACTTCTACACAGCCATGGGCCAGGTGTTTCACTGGTGGAATATCCATCAAGTGGGAAGTCAGACAAGTTGTCCACATGTTTAGACAGCGGGCTTAGTCTGCCCCATGTCTCAGTACTGGCCAGAATTTGTCAAGTGTGCTCAGAAGGCATTGTCAAAGACATCTCCATGCTGCCAAGGTCTTGCCTGCAGCAAGGAACAGAACCTGGGAAATCTGCTTGTCTCTCAAGTGTGGGACAGCTCAGGATTCATTTCCTTCACATTTTTGGATGTCTCCAAATCATCTGGCCACACTAATGAAAGGAGAAGAATCTTGCTTGCCTGAAAGCACAACCTACCCCCAATGAGAGCTGTCAGATAACAGTTCTCAGGAACATTTCTCTCCAAGAGTTTGCTAAAGGAAATACTCCGTGCTCAGGATTAGAATTGCACAGTTTAGAAGCTGATAGCTGAGATGAAGGAATAAGCTGCCTTTTGGAGCTGAGGCAGTAAAGCCCAAGGCTTCAGGAACAGGCCCAGTGCCCAGGCACTTGAGGGGAAAATGCATCATCTGCCTTCTGGCACACCCCTCCTGCAACCTGCAGCTTTTAGGCATTTACAGCAGAGCTCTCCTGTCTGGACTGGCTTCCACTGCAAGATCTAAATGGCTTCTCCTTTCTTTGCTGCTGTTTTGTTTCTAGGGGTTTTGGAGAGGTTTCCAGAGCACTTGACATTGCAACAGGAGGAGAGGTAAATGTCAACAGCCCCTGCAGCCTCTGCTGCTCTCCAGGCCTTTCCCCACTGCTGACAGCTGTGGCTGGAGCTTTGAGGAGAGCTGTGCTGAAAAGGCACAAGAAGCACAGACTGGAGCCAGCCTGCAAATTGCACTTGGAACAGGCTTTGTGGACAAGGCAAATCGCCAGTGGCCACATGTCCTGTAACTGACCCCCAAGGGAGCAGAGAAATGGGCTGTTGGAATGTCACTTCCTAATTACTCCGGTGATGAGGTCTAATCACAAGGCACTTGGGCACAGCTTGGCTGTGCCATTCCAAAATCACTTGCTCCATGTGTGTTGTGGTCTCATGCTACCAATTTTCTCAAATTACTCCTTTTCAATGTCATTTGAGGTGGCCATAAAGAAAATAAATGTGCAAGGAGTGAGTAGGAAGATACTAACCATGAATGAAATCAGGATCATGGAGAGTAATAGGAGTCCCAGGATCGTGAATTACTTAGCCAGGTGAGTGGTCACGGTCCTATCCCTTGAATGTTTGTTTACATACTACAAGCAGGAGAGCTTAAAAACCCACTTTGGTCACTGGCAGGAAATAGAGTTGTTAATGATTATTTCTCTACTTATCTCCAATGGATGGGAAGAGACTGCATTTTGTGTGCATGAATCCACCCTGGCAAATGCAGACTGAAAATTGTTCAAAAACCTGCATCAGCCCTATCTTAAGAATTCAATACCTTCTAAGTTCATTGCCTCCACAGTTCTTTGGGCTTGAGTTTATCAAGTTTCTTAAATGCTGATGAACCATCCAAGAGAGGATTGCCCTTGCATTGTTGCCCCTCTTTCCCATTGCTGTGCATGCCAGGAAGACTAGGTGCTTATTTCCAGAAACGCCATGCGTGACAGGTTTTTTATCTGGGCTCTTCCTAAACTGCCTTTCTCCTTGAGACAGCACAGACTGCAAACACTGCACAGCCTAGAGGCAATGTCTATGCCTTTTCTTCTGCCCTTGTCTCCAAGGGACCCAGAAACAAGACTCAAGCAAAAAACCAACCTAGCCGTGCATGTTCACCTGCATGGCCTTGTTTCCTTTTTTCAGCTACCTTGTGCATGAGGAACTCTGGCTGGTGATGGAGCACATGGACGGAGGCACTCTGAGAGATCTCATCGACGAGATTCAAATGTCTGAAGGAGAGATTGCAGCTGTCAGTCGGGAGGTCAGGGATCCCATCTGTGCTTCCAAGGCCTTGAGCTGCATTGTCTGGGAAACAGGGGCTCAGAACGGGAGTGATTTCATGGGCCAAGCTTGGTTTCTGTGCTGCTGCTCGGCTATGGGCAAGCAAGAGCATCTCAAGGGAACTGTCTGCCAGTGCCCCTACACTCACTGGACTCACTTCCTGTACTCTTATCCCCTGCTCTTGTATTCTAGCTCTGTCTCTTGCATTGGCATTTGCAGTTCTCCACTGAGAAAGGTGCTGCTCTGCTACTGTGGGAGCAGCAGGCTCTTGCTCTCAATGGCGCTGTGTTCTGCCATTCCTCCCCATTCCCCTGCAAAGGGAACCTTCCACAGCTGTTTCCTTGCTTGTGTGATGAACTCACAGCACTACTTTTTGTCCCCCTGGTTCTCTTTTCTCTCTCAGTGCCTGCAAGGACTGGATTTTCTTCACTCCAACCATGTGATCCATCGAGATGTCAAGAGCAACAACATCCTTCTCAGAACCGACGGCTCTGTCAAGCTGGGTCAGTGTATTCTTGCTCAGCTTCAGCCTTCCAGGAATGGGGGGTGTGGGGCTGCTTTCAGTGACTGCCAGCTCCCCAAAAATGCTGCTGCTGGCAGTGCAGGGGTCCCCCCTGCTGTGGGCTGAAGGCACAGTTGCAGGGTGCACACAGCTATGACAAGGAACCACAAGCAGCCAAGAGTGCTATTGCTCTGTGTGTGTCTGTGTGTGTTCCTTCCAGAGGGAGGGAGCTGCAATCTAAACCTTCAGGGGAACAAAAGGCACCGCTGGAGGAAGTGTAAAAAATGGGGGGATGTTTGAAGTAGCCAATTCATATTTCCTTGGTTAGAGCCCTAAGGAAAGAGAGCAGGGAGTGTTGTCCAGGAAATTCAACTGCACATTCTCAAACTTCCACTGGGGAATTCTCTGGCTTGGTTTCCTAATTGAGAGTATTAAAATGAAAAGAGTATTTTGCTTTCTCCTCAGCTGATTTTGGCCTTTCTGCTCAGCTCACCCCTGAGCAAAATCAGCGGTGCTCGGTGACCGGGACTCCTTGGTGGATGGCACCTGAAGTGGTGAAGCGTCAACCATATGGCCCCAAAGTGGACGTGTGGTCTTTTGGAATTGTGGCAATTGAAATGGCCGAACAAAAAACTCCTTATGACAGTTTCACTGCTCGATCGGTAAGGAGCAAATACTCTCTGATCCCGCTGTCTTTCTCACCTGTCCCGTGTTCTCTGCTCACTGCACAAAATCCCATGGCCATCTGCTGGAAGTACTTCCACCAAGGCCCCTTCTACAAATGGCCCTGCAGCACATCAGCATCTGCTGGAGCTTTGGTTACAGCACTGGGGGAACTCAAGCCTTACCTCGCCCAAACCATCTCCATTCTCAGGCAGCATTTTGCTTTGCCTTACAAGTCGTTCCAGCTCTTTTGGCTGTGTAGATGGCCCCAAGAATAGGAAACAAGCATCTCAGAGCTGCTGTTATCTTTCCAGAAATGAAGCAAAGAAACTCAAACCAAACCAAGTTTCTAAAACAGCGCTTTTGAGAGAAGAAGTGCAGCCCCATTCTTCTCACAGGGAAACTTGCCTGAAACCTGGAGATGAGGCTGTAAAGCCAGAGTCTCTTCTGCTTCTTGTGCAGTGCTGCTGAGACACTCAGTGACCACCTTCTTTCCTAACCCAAGCCACTTTCTCCATATCACCAAGCTGGAGCCTGGTGACAGGGAGAGCCTGCCAAAACCTCCTGTTTGTTTCCTGGCACTTTCTGGGATGGGCACAGCGTTAATGCATTGACTTGAGAATCCAACGAGCACAGGGTTACCACAGGGATGACACTTCTGATTTCACCATGAATATTTTCCTTTTGCCACCTAAGGGAACCTGAAATTTTCAGAGTGCTGAGAGACAGAGCTGCAGGTGGCTCCTGTGTGCCCAAACAGGCATTTTCAACCCAACACATTTGTGGAGGCATCTTAATGAGTCTGTGTTGGAAATGAGATTCCAAAGGTTTGTTTCCTTCCCTGAGGAACACCTGCTGCATTTCCTTTCTTTTCTTCCAATTACCATCATTTTCAAGAACAGGACAAAAAGCCTGATGAGTTTTGTTTTATGGCAGCTGTGCTTAAGGGACCAACAAGCACTGCAGAGATTCTTTTCATGTAAGAATCCTTGGAATAGTAGAGTTAGCTAGAATAGCATAATTCCTCTTCCAAAAAGGCTGCCAAGCTGCTGGGAATCCTCCGAGAAGGAAACACGTATTTGCTGATGTAGTTGCCACTAACTAGATCAGGAAATGAAATCAGCTGCCAAGGCAAGATCTGCTGGATGTTGGCAAAGCTGTGGCTTTGGGGCTTGGGTTTTTTCATGATACAGGAAAGTCGTCATCCAAATGCTACAGGAAAGTCATCTCTGCCTCTCTGCCAGGGCAAAAACTGCCACTGCAGAGTGGAGCTGGAACAATGGGCTCTGGGAGAGCAGTTCCAGATGGGAAAGAAGCAGGTGGAGCCTTGTGTTTCCTTTTTCTCCAGGCTAAATTCCACATAGCCACAGAAGGGACCCCACAGCTGCGGCAGCCCGAGCAATTCTCGCCTTTGCTGCGTGACTTCCTGAGCTGCTGCCTGCAGAAAGGCGAGGCGCAGCGCTGGTCTGCCAAGGAGCTGCTGCAGGTAAAATGCCAAAAGGGCTGCAGGTGAAACAGTGTCCCAGGGATGGGCTCCTCCTCCACTGAAATCCAAGGCATCAGATGAGCCCCCATCCTCCTCCCTTCCAACCTTGGTGCTGTTCAGCTGACAGTGGGGAGCAATCCTAGACTGGGCTGGGCTGGCAGGGAGTGCTGGGTTTTAGCGCTGGCTAAAATCACCAGGGCACTTAACTCATTTCTTGCTGGGAGCTATGGATTAGGAGAAGGGCAAAACAGGCTTCAAACTTCAAAGGAATAACAAATTTTATTAGCAGGCCCACAAGAATAAGAAAGGTCTCACCTGTGCAGTGAAAGGGTTCAATCTCACCCAGGTCATGGCAGTCACGGTGTTGGATTTCAGGCTGTGCTGGGCCCCTCTCTCTGCCCGGGAGCTGCTGGGAGGGGAGGCTCGGCCTGGAGCCGTCGCTGCACGCCGGGGAGAGGGTTTAGTGTGGGCAAGATGTCAGCAGCCGTGGCCTGGCCCAGCCTGGGGCCGGGGTCCCGCAGCCTCCATCCCCCGCCCGGGAGCCGCTGGGCTCTGGCCCGGCCTCCCCCAGGAGCACAGGCCGTGGGCGAGCAGGGCCGGCCTCACCAGAGCTCCGTTACCTTCGGGCTCCGGAAGCAAAGAGGGCCAGTGCCCGGGCTGGTGGTTTTCAAAATGTGCATCATCACAGAGGTGCATCTCATTTCTAAATGGTGCAAAATGTTGTCAGTTCTCAGAACTAGCCAGCCATTGGCCTGTCTCAGGCACAGAGGAAGCTTCCAGCAGCTTCTCTCAAAGAAATCACTTCTGTGCAGGGTTTCTTACTTCTTTCCCTAAATGTCAATTCATCTCAAACTAACACACAGGGACATGGAAAGGTCATCTAGTCTGTGTCCTGCAATGAGCAGAGACATCTTTCAAGAGATCAGGATACTCACACCTCAGATATTTCCAGGGATGGGCCTCCTACCAGCTCTTGGGGCAACCTGTGCACTCTTGCCCCATGCTCCTGACCTACTCTGACTCAATCCCCTTTCCATTTAAAAAGTATTCCCCTGCCTTTGAAGCTCTTAGCTTGGAAAATAATGCTTTCTTGTTGTTTTCTTTTCCTTTCTGCAGCATCAATTTATAACATCGGCCATGCCTGGGTCCAGCCTGGCACCTCTCATCCTTGCAGTAAAGAAGTGGAAGGAGGAGGCAGGAATGCAACAATCAATTTATAAACTGTCTTCTCCATGAAAAACTTAGAGTAGGATAATAGAGTAGGATTACAGAGTAGGATTGCAGAGTAGGATTGTAGAATAGGATTATAGAGTAGGATTGTAGTGCAGGATGGTAGTGTAGGTTTGTAGTGTAGGATTGTAGAGTAGGATTTTAAATAAAATTTCTCAAATCTCAACTCCTTTGGAACATTTCTCTCCTTCTGACCCTGTGAGAAAGCTCAACATTTCCTCCTGAATTGTCAGTTTTTTCTTAGAGGTGGAAAGTGACATTGATGGCTTCTTTGGTACAGTTTGTAAGGGGGGAAGGCTCCTCTTCATTCATCCTCTCCAGACCACACTGCCTTTGGAATATGGCCAACTGGCCAAGTTTTGCCCAGCTCTGGCATTTCTATTTGAGGCAGAAACAGCAATGGCATTTGCAGGAAAAACCAAAGGAGGAGCAGTGCAACGCAAACATCCCGTGCAGATGCAGGCTGTGCAGATGTGACTCGAGAGTATTTGGGTTCCTGCCACTTGGATTTGTATCCCTAAGAGAAATCTCTTTGGCTGGAGGAGAGTCTGGCTGAAGAGAGAAAGCAGAAAGAGCAGTGAGGGTGCTGTGCAAGGTCTCCTGTGGTGCAGAGCTGTCAGCGCCTGTGAGGTGAGAGCGGGCCCGGCCTTGGCCAGGCTGGAGCCCCAGCAGAGCCCTGACAGAGCCCGGAGAAGCCTGAGCCTCGGCACAGGCAGGCTGGAAGGAGGCCCTTGAAGCTGCAAGAGGCAGCAGCCTGGCCCTGGCTGCCTCTTGCTGGCACCAGGCAAATCCTCCGCTCTCAGAGCCAAGCTGGCAGCTGGCTGCTCCTGAGGGGAAGCGGCGCCGTGCTGGGCACAGCACACACTGGTGCCATGGGCTGTCTGGAGTCTGCACAGGAGGAGAGAAAGGCAAAGAGCAGCCCAGGGCTGCTGCCCTGCCTGACCATTGCTGCTCTTCTGCCGCCTGCCCTGGAACTCCTGGCAATGGTCAGCAGTGTGTGCAGCACTCTGGGCACAGGGGGAGGGAGCCGGGCTGCTCCGCAGGCTCCAGCACAGGGCAGTGTCCTTCAGGCATGGCATTTCTGCCAGGGGAACCGAGGCCAGCGTGAGGCACTGACAGCAAGTCAGGGCACATCTGCACGAGCCAGTGCCTCACACAGCTCTGGGACCAAGCGCCTGCTATCCTGGAGCTCTGCACTGAGCCACAGCAAAGGTGTGAAATGCAGAGGGCTTTGCAGAAATATTCAGGGGCACCAGGCCAGCCTGCTTGGTGCTCTCTGGGGCACAGCAAGCACTGTGCAATGCAGCTCGGAGCTGCTGGCAGAGAGGGACTATGGGCATGTGCCTGAGGCTTGTTCTTGAGTAGTGATTTGGGAGGGAGCAGAAGGGTCTCAGTAGGCAATTTGTGTTTTCTTCATGAATTGCTGAATGAAAGACACAATGTGGCCTCACGCAGCAAGAGCGCTTGCAGAACTTACTAAGTTTGTGTTGAATTCCCAGAAAAGGAAGCAGAGGTGTTGAACTGTAACAAATAAGGCTCGTGAATTCCATTAGCTTTAACAAACAGTGCTGAACCCTGTATTCCCCCACTGCAGTGATTCATGTCTGCAAGTGGCTATCTTAGCCTTGAGAATAAAGAGAGTGGTCCTGGTAAGAAGGTAGCTGGAATGCATTCACGGGAAGAAAGTGGTTTTAGGAATCTCTTGACATCCAGAGGAGAAGATGAGGAACGGGTGTTTCCAAAAGATTGTGTCAGGGACTGCAGTCGTGTTTGAGGCCCTGCCACATTTGGTCCATGTTTGAGCAGGCTGACAAGACAATGAAGAAAAACTGTATCGTTTAAGGGGTGGGAATTTGACCCTTGCAAGAGAAGCAATGTATTGGTCAGTCGGTGGGCAGTTAACTTTTGAAAGAGGAACAGTGCATAATGGAGGCCTTGTTGGCTTGGAGTCGCTATTCTGAGCCATTGTGGCCTCATCTCATGCTGGCCATGTGGGAGCTGATGCTGGAACTGGGAAAATGCCACTCCTGAGCAGGAGATATAAGGCCTGCGTCTGGGGTGGAGAGGTGAGAAGGACGAGGTGCACACTGTTTTGATGCAGGGGATGTCCTGAAAGGGCACTGCCTACCTGCCCTCCCGCTGAGGACGATGCTTCAGCTCCTTCTCCCGCTCAGCGGGTTTTTGGGAATGCTGGGGTTGGTATGCAGTATTTGCTACTGCAACTAATAGAATAAATTTGCTTTGCAACCCCATCTGAGTCTTGCGTTCTTTTGTGCATGGGTCTCCTCCTGAACCTATGACAATGAGACCAGAGACCCTCAGGACAGCCCTACTCTCATGTTGATAAATTCTGAGATGAGATTTAAATATGTCAAATAATTTAAGGTAATGTTTAGCCTGTTAGCTTCAGCAAAGTATTGAGTATGTCTTAGTTCCATGGATACAAACGAGTAGGTGAGATTGCTGGGTGTGCACAAGTTAGGGAAGGGATTTCCCACACAACCAGTGCAGAAATACAGTATTGCCTTCTTTCTAACTGTTTCTAAGCTGGATGTGGGGATCACACCCTGCTTGGTAACTTTCATTTTGGCCATTTCTGTTGAGCAGGTAAGAAAGGTTGAAATGAAACCTTTTCCAGCTGTTTCCCTCTGGTTTACCTTTTTGGGGGCCAAAGCTCTGTGCCGTAGGTGGCCTGAGTGTGTGAGGAGCAGTGCAGCCCCCACAAAGCTCTTGTTTTTCCCACAAGTCATCATGACTTGTTCCCAGGTGTGCCCAGCCGGAGGAAGAGCCCGCAGTGCGTGGGCACCGTGCCCTGCCCAGCCGGGGCTCTCTGGCACAGAGCAGCACCAGCACCAGCACCAGCACCAGCACCAGCACCAGCACCAGCACCAGCACCAGCACCAGCAGCGCTTTTCAACCCTGCCCTGCCTTGGCTTCACCTGGGGGACAGAAGCCTCTGGAAATCAGCACCGCCAGTCACGTTCCCAGCTTGGAGCCGCTGCTGCTGGTGGGCAGATCTGTGGACATGATTTTCTGAACCTGAGACAGTTTCAAGCTCTCAGGGGCTGATCTGTTCCCAAGGGAAAGTCTTTTGAGAACTTTCTTCTCTCTCAAGGACTGTAGTGAAAACAAGGTTTTAGTTTCTCAAAATAATCATACAGATGTTCTGAGAGTGTTTCTCTCTTGTCCCACCAATGGGATGAGGGAGCTGTTGTTTCTTCTACCAGTCAGGCTAACCTGTATTGGAACACCTTATAAAAAGGGTTGAAAAACCCCAAAATAAGGGCTTTAAGGGCTTTTGCCTCATGAAATAAACCTCTGGCTGTTTCGTGATTCAAACCCTCGTGCTCCACTTTGTGTCCTCTAGCGACACAGATCCGGCCAGTTCCACCGCTTCCAAAGGGGAATTAAGGCAGAGGTAGAGACGGACACACAGAGCAGCCCTGGGCTTGTCCAATAAATGGACAAATGTATGGGGGAATGGGTTTGGAATTATTACAGCTCTTTTGTCAATGGTGCCTTTTCTCCTGCCCTTTTCTCCATTCACATTTCCTGTCCTTTCTCCCTCACATTTCCACCCCTTCCCAACCAAGACTGTCACACTTCTCTTGATCATTTTTACTCATGATTCCCAGCCTTTTCACCTCATGTTCCTCACACTTTTCCTCTCACATTTCCCACCTTTTTCTCCCCTCTTGGTTCTCTCCTTATCCCAGTTTTCCTTCTCAAAATTTCTCCTTATGTTTCTCACTTTTCTCCTCTTGGTTCTCACATCTTTCTTCTCATGTTTCTCACACCTTTTTCTTCACATTTATCATTCTTTTCTCTTCATGTTCCTTACACTTTTCCTCTCTTATTTTGTGCCCTTTTTTCACTCATATCTTCTGCCTTTTTCCACCCTCAGGTTTCTCTTTTATTTTTTTCCCCTCAGGTTTCCACAATGTTTCCCTCACATTTCCTGACTGTTTTACTGTTTTTAATAGTTAAGTTTCTCATGCTCTTCCCCTCACATTCTCTCCCTTCTCTCCCCTCATGTTTCTCACCCTTTTGCACTCATGTTTCTTAGAATTTTCCCATCATCTTTCCTGCCCTTTTCTCCTGTCACCTTCTTCTCTTATTTTCACTCACATTTCTCACTGCAGCACCATGGACCAGCCCCTGGGAACCCAAGGAATTCATATCAGGAGCCAGAGAACCCATTCATCATTTCAATGCCATAATTAGATTACAAACTGTCAGTGAAATACCTGAGAGGAATGACAGATTTGTCTTTATAAACAAGCTGTGGGTCTGCTGATACATGAAACCAGCACTGAGAGATAAAAGAAACAATGAGAAAGTTTCCACTGATGGATGAATGGAAAATATCTATTTGTCTTTACAGACTGTAGGATTGCTGATAAATGAGATTAAATATTGAAAGATGAAAGAAATAATGCAAGAAAACCATAAATTCCATAAGAGTTAAAAATTAAGAGGGAGGGTTACACATTAGAGGGGAATCTTAGGTATCAGGCATTCCGGGAAGTCTGTACCTCTCCAATACCTCAGGCAGTGGGGAAAGAGAGGGACACAGAGACGGGAAATTGGGATGAAAACAAGGCTGTGTCTTCAAAAAATTTGAGAGACCCCAGGGGAATGCCCCATGGCCTCTCCCTTTATTCAAATAAAGTCAAAGGACTCCCCTGTATCCTTTTTGGACATAAACCTCTGGGGTTTGTGGATTAATTTTCCTGACATACTCAATCAGACAGCTCCCAACCTTCTTCCCGACCAATCCACTCAGATGAGGAACACAATATTTCACCATGGGATGGGATCAGATTACCTTTTAGCAGAAAATCGAGGCAGAGTTTGTGGAAAGGTAAATGACTCAAACTGCTCTTGGCAAATAGATCACAAAGGAAAAGTGGAGGAACAGATAAAAAAGGAAATAAAAAAGCAGCTCTTGTACTGGTCCAAACGAAGAAAGGATGGGAATGGGACAGAGTTTTGTGCTTCCCTAGCAGACCATGGGTTAAACAAATGCTGTTTCTCCTCTCATGTGCTACAGCAACTCTCATCTTTTTACCATGCACCACACCTTGCTGAGTGCAGCTCATTCAGCAGCTGAGCAAGGGGATGCAGGTGGCAGCCAGGCCTCCTGAGCCACAAACGGCTACAAAAGGACAGAGAATGAGGGCACTGAGAGCAACCCCAAAACCAAAGAACACCCAGGAAGAAAAAACAGAGGCAATGAGTGAATCTGCTTGGAGATGGGGACAGGGACTTACACATAAGGAAGCAATGGGAGAAATCACCAGTGTCAGAAAATGTTACTAATTGATAAGGACTGCTGCTCAGACCAAGTCCCACTTGTTGGAGTCTGGGATGCAGAGTGTGTGCATGTTTCTGATACTTAACTCTAAGATCCAGAAAAACACTGAATTTCATATCATATGAAATTCATGAGCATGTTTTCATGGTGATACATGAAAACAACTGTTAAAGTTAGATAGAAAAAGCTAAAAGTGTGTGTAGATTATAGAGTTTTCTTAAGTCACTGGGTGAAAAAGTTAGTTTAGAGAACAGAAGACAAGATGGAGGATTTAGTGTTGTCTCTTGTCCTTCTTTCGTCTTCATGTTCTTCTCCTAGAGGTTTTTGGGTAATAGTAAGTGATTGGTTAGAAAATGCCGCAGTGCATCACACAGGTGATGGGTCATTGGGTCATTAAGAGAAATAATATATGTGTCTATTGTTAACTGAGTAAGAATAAGTATAAAGATAAAAGAACTCCATAGTTTGGGGCCATTTTCTGCTATCAAACACAAAGTGAGCCACAAGGCCTTGTTGTACCATCAGAAGAAATGTACCAGATTGGATAGAATTAAGCTTGTACAGCTAGTCTGGAGAGACCTGCCAAGTTTTGTAATGACCTTCTAATAAACAAGAGAAACAAGATTCTAATGATCTCAGGAGTTTTCTTCAAACCTAAAGAACTGAGATAAGTAGGGCTCCCCACGAGGGAGAATTCAGCCCAAAGGAGCCTAAAAAATCCAAGAAAAGAAAGAAAAATATAGAAGTGCAGCAGAATCAGAGAAAAAGAATTTTTTAGAGAAAAGTTACAGCACTACATTCCTGAACTTCCAGAAGAACAAACACTTCACAGAGCCAGGAATATCGGGTGTTATACAAAAAGGAAATGCAGCAGGCAGATCGGGAAGGCTGAACCTTCCAAGCTCCTCGGCCAGTGTTGGGCAAAGGGACAGGGACATGCGGCCGGGAAAATCAGGACAAAAACGAGGCCGCGTCCTCCAACAACTGGAGAGAGCGCACGGCAAATGCCCCATGGCCTCTCCCTTTGGGCAGCAATAAAGTCACTTGCACACCACTCCTCTGGCTCCTTGGGCCACACAAACCTCTGGCGCCGGGAATTTTCCCGCCCGGCCCCGGGCCCAGCGCAGCCACCTCCGGCCTCCCGACACGAAGCGGGACGAGCCAGCGCTGCTCCGCCACCGCCTCCTGCCGAGGCCCCAGCGGCAAGGAGACCGCGGGCAGCCGCTCCCGCAGCGCCCTCAGCCCAGGGCCAACACGGGCCGGCCACGGCACAAGCCACCCGCCACAGCCCCCTGCCGCCCACAAATGAAGCCCCAATTGAGGGCGTTCTCTGCTTGGCTGAGCGCTGCCTGAGCGCTGGGGTTGCGCCAAGGGGGGACACCCTCCTCCAGCAGGGATGTCCCGCAAATGGGGGAGCCCCACAAAGCCCTCAGGACCCCCGGGGCTGGGCTGGCCCTGCGTGGATGCCGGGAGCCACCAAAAACTCTCTGTCCCTGCCCTCTGCAACTGCACAGGGACACGGAATACAAGGAAAGGCTCAGGAGCTGGGAGAAGGATGGGAAGGGATCCTGGTCCCAGCATTGACACGAGCACAACAGACCCAGCCTGGACACACAGTGTGAATTTATTCGCAGCAGGACCAAAGGAGAACGGAGAGAAATCTCTCCAACATCTCCCCTACCCAACAGGGATATGGGGGATGGGGTCTGCAATGAGACAGCCACACGTTGGGATGATGAGCTTGGGGTGATCCGGTTACTAAAGAGGTTTCGGGGCATCTTCCAATCCTGAGGGAGGAGTAACTTGGAAGGGGAAGGCACCTGGCTCTGACACTGGAGTGGGGCCCCACATGGAAGGACATGGGGAGCCCGTATTAGGGAAGATCCTGCTGCATTTTCCCACTTTTGGGGGGTTATAAACAGTTTTGGGGGGGGTTCCTGGTCAGTTTAGGGGGTGAAGGTGACCTCTTTTTTGGGAAAATCCTGGGTTTTGCCAGTTTTGGGGGGCTCTAAATGGCTTGTGGTGGACCCCCACTCTTGTGAGTTTTGATGTTCTCCACCCACACTTCGAACTGGTCCGGACTGGTGCTCCCAGCACTGCACAGGGCAGGACAATGGGGACCCCTCCGGCCCAGCGCTGCTGCTTTGGGGCTGGTGGCCCCTGCCTGGCACTGGGGATGGGGCATGTGGGGGAGCTGGGGCTGTACTGGTGGTACTGGTGGTGCTGTGAGCTCACCTGTCGGGGGGCCAGTGGGGTGTGGGTGAACATGTGTGCTCCCTCCAGGGCCCCCAGCCTGGTGTCACCCCCTTTTCTCTGCCCACAGAGCTCCTGGGCCGGCAGGGGCAGCAGCCCCTCCCCGTGGCCTCAGGCCCGGCCGGGACCCCCGCTCTGTCCCCGCACTGATTTTGGGGAGGGTTGTGTGTCCCCCCTGCCACTCTGCCCACGCCTGGCTGCTCGCAGTGTTCCCAATAAAGCTTCCCACTTTGCCCTGGGAATGGGGACCCCCATGTGTCTCCCCCGTGTCACCCTGCTCTGGGACTCCTTGGGAAGCACCAGAACACTAGCAGGGAACCCACTGAACCCCAAAAGGCACTGGGACACCCCAAAGCTGCCAGGGAAATTTGGGGAGGGGGTGCATGGGGGGAGCCCAGGCCAAGAGCCCAGCGCTGCCCCAGCCCAACCTGCCCTGGCTCCATCCCGGCTCCTCCCATGGAATGAGGAGGCATTGGGAAAAGGTGAGGCCAAGGGTGGGCGCAGGGCCTGGGGGGAACAGGTCAAGGGATTGAGGAGGAGGGCAGAGGAATGAGTGGAAGAAAGGCACGAGATGAGGAGGCAGGATGAAGAAAGAGGAGTGGATCCCTCCAACACCATTTGGGGGTCCCAGCCAACCTCATTTCCCCTGCACTTCCACCCCTTCTCCGGTGTCCCCCAAACCACCAGCCCCATCCCTCATGCCTGACTTTGGTGGTTCCAGGTCCCTCAGTCTGGGATTCCCATATTCCCTTCCCCTCAATTCAGGCACCTCCTGGCAGATTTTTCCTATGAGAAATCTCTGACTTTGGGGATTTTTGGGGTGCAGTTCTGGAGGGGGACAGCTCTGTCTGGCTTTCCCCTCCCTGCTGTGGCCTCTCAGCTGCCCCCCACACCCTGGGGGTGCTGGGATTTCCCTCCTGGGCACAAGGACGTTCATTCCCTTCCAGGAGCCCAATGCCCGGCTGGGGCTCCAGGCCAGGGGGTCCTTGAGCAGCTGCCCCAGAACCTCCGCCAGGGGCTCCCAGCGCAGCCGCAGCCGCTCGGCCTGGGCTCCCCAAAGCCCTCAGCAAGCCCCAAGTCCCTGCCAGGAACCCTCAACTCCCTCAAACCCAGCATCCCCCACAGCCCCTGCAAGTTCCCCCCATGGCAGCGGCCAAGGCCATGGCCCCACATGTCACTGGCCATGTCCCACCATGTCCTCACCCATGGCTGTGTCCCCACCATGTTTCCACCCCTGGCATTGTCCCCCACATCTCCATCTGTGCCCGTGTCCCCCCATGTCCCCATGAATGGCCATGTCCATGTCCTTGTGTCCCCACGTCACTCTCCATGTCCCACCATGTCTATGTCCCTCAATGTTCTCACCCATGTCTTAATTCAATGTCTTTATTTTTACCACAAAATTAGATATTTTAAAGGAAAGAAGAGAAATGAAAAAAAATCAAGGCCAAAACAAAAGGATTTCTTTGTGCTGGCTGAGCATCCCTGTGACTGAGTGGAAGGGAAGAAGCATTTTTGGAGGGGTTTCCACCCCACTGTCTCCAAAACCTTGATCTTTGCCCCACTTCATCACCATTTGGCTGTGGAAGACACCCTTGGGCAATAGGAAATCAAAATTGTGCAATCAGTGAGTCCACCCTTACTGCTGGTTGGTGTTGGGTCAAGTTGGAGCTGGTGGAGAAGCTCTTCCCACACTGGGGACACTCGTAGGGCCTCTCCCCACTGTGGATGTGCCGGTGGACGGTGAGGTGGGCGTTGTCTTTGAAGCCCTTCCTGCAGTCAGCAGCAGAAGGGCCTCTCCTCCGTGTGTGTTTTCTGATGCCTGAGGAGATTTGACCTGGTCCGAAATCCTTTCCCACACTCGGGACACTCGTAGGGCCATTCCTCACTGTGGCTCTTCTGGTGGCTGATCAGGCTGGATTTCTGGCAGAAGCTCTTGCCACACCTGAAGCACTTGTAGGGCCGTTCCCCAGAGTGGATCTTCTGGTGCTGGACCAGGACAGAGCTCAGGCTGAAGCTCTTCCCACATTCCCCACACTCGTAGGGCCGTTCCCCTGTGTGCTGGCACATGTGGGGGATGAGATGGGAGGTGCAGTTGAAGCTCTTCCCACATTCCAAGCACTTGTAGGGCCATTGCCCCGTGTGTACTTGGTGGTGGATGAAGAGGTGGGAGGTGTGGCTGAAGCTCTTCCCACATTCCAAGCACCTGTAGGGCTTCTCCCCGGCATGAAGCTGCTCATGGACCACCAGGTTGGATCTCTGGATGAAGCCAAGTGGGGGTCTTTTCTCCTCAGAGCAGCCTGGGATGGGTTTGGAGCCCCTCCCTGTGGGGGATCCCTTTGGCATTTCCTCCCCATTGGATTCCTGCCCCTTGGAGCTGCTCAAAACGGCCTCGTCCACGAGGTTCTGCTGCAGGGATTTGTCCTCCCTGGTCTCCCTCTGCAGCTCAGTGCCTGGGGGAGGAAGGACAAGGGGAGGAAGGGACAAGGAAAGGAAGGAGTGAGGAAGGAAGAAGGGAAGAACAAGGAGAAGAAGGAGGGTAGAGAAGGATGAAGGAGAGGAAGGGACAGTAAGAAAAAAGGGAAAAAGAAAGGGATCAAGAAGGTACAGAAACAAGAAGAGGAAAGAACAAGGGGAGGGAGGGAGGGAGGGAGGGAGGGAGGGAGGGAGGGAGGGAGGGAGGGAGGGAGGGAGGGAGGGAGGGAGGGAGGGAGGGAGGGAGGGAGGGAGGGAGGGAGGGAGGGAGGGAGGGAGGGAGGGAGGATTTGTCTCCAAGCCACAGGGAAGGGGAAGGAGCTCTTCCCAGTCTGTCCCTGGTAGGACGGCATCTGCAGCAGGGCTGTCCTTCAGCCGGGGGCCATCCTGGGCTGGGAGATGGAGCAGAAGAGAGGGGGAAAGGGGCAGTGACTTCCTCCTCACCTGCCTGGGGGTCCCAGAGCATCTTCCTCTCTGCCTCCTCCATTTGTCTAATGCTTGGGCATGAGAAGTCTGGTTTGGGGGGAAAAAAAGGGGTGACCACCTAGGATTCAGGGTTCCTCCTGCCCAAGTCCATCTCTGGAAGTCATCAGCCATGAAAATCTCCAAAGCATCAGGACTGAGAGGAAAAAATCCCTCCCTGAGGTTTCCCTTTCCTGGGGTCCCCACTTTGGTGTCCCAGGGCTTCCCCCTCTGCAGGCTCATCCCTTCTCCGGGCTGCCCCTTCTCCAGGCTCCCCTCACTCCCGGCTCTCGGGGTCCCCCATCTCCGGGCCCCCATTTCAGGCTCCGGGACTCCCGGGGCTCCCCCCTTTTCGCTGCTCCCCTCCCCCTGCCGGTACCGGGCATCTCAGCTCAGCTTTGGAGTCCTGCAAGATCCAGACATCGCTCTGCCCGGGCCGGCCCCAGAAAAAGGAACAGGGGTCCCCAAAGCTACTTCGAGTGAGCTCCAAATATCCCTTCCCCTGCAAACAAATCCTGCCAGGACGGCCCAAGAGCTTCGGGGCGAGGTTCCCGTCCCCGGTGAGCTGCGGGCTGCGGGGCCCGATGCTCCCGGCGCGAAGGGGCTGCAGATCCAGAGAGCGATGGACGCACCTGGGGCCTCCTCTGCTGCTCCTCTTGCAGTTCCTGCTCCTCCTCTACCCCTCCTCTTCCTCCCGCTCCTCCGCTTTCCCCTCCTTCCCCTCCTCCTCCTCCATCTCTGGGCTGCTGGCGAGGAGCTCTGGGGTGAGCGGAGCGGGGCCGGGAGCCGCTGGGAAAGGGCTGGGAGAGGGGGATGAGGGGAGCTGGGCCAGGGGGAGAGGGGTTCTCAAGGAGGGGCTGCCAGTTAAGGCCAGGAGCCCCAAATCCCCTCCGTGTCCTGCCAGCCCCTGCCCCCGGCGCTGTGGGGGCCGGGCCGTGCCCCAGTGCCGGCTCAGGGGGTGCTCCAGGCTGCCGTGCTCCACCTGGCAGCTGCAGCTGAGCCCGCATTGCCGGGGGCGGTTTCCAGCAGCACCAGGAGCTGCTGGCTCCAGTCCCCGCTGGGGAGCACGGCAGTGGCCAGCACGTGGCCCGAGAGCTGCTGCTGGCCCTGGGAGCAGCTCAGCTGGATGTGGGCAGGGGAGAAATCCATCAGGGAGCAGAGCAGGCGGCCGGGGCCGGGCTGGGAGCTGGAGGGCACCAGCGAGATGGACACGCTGGGATGGGCAGGGGGCTTGGGGACCCCCCAGTGCAGATCTTCCTCCCCACAAGCCGCAGGGAATCGCTCCAGGGATCGAGTGCTGCGGGGACGGGGAACCACGTTTCTTTCATCCCAAGCCCACCTTTCCCTCTCCTCTCCCCCTTTCTCCTCCTTCCCCCAGTCCATTGACCCCTCTCAATGCAATTTGCGTTTCCCAGCACCTTCCCCCACGCTTTGGGGGTCCCAGCCCTCTCTTTTTCCCACTCTTGCCCCTTCCCAATCGTCCCTCCAATCTCCAGCCTCCTCCCCCGTGCTTGGATTTGGGGGTTCCAGGCCCCTCCTGCTCAGTCTGGGGGTCCCATCCCCCCTTTCACTCAATTCACTGAGATCCTAGCAGATTTTTTTCTGGGAGGAATCCCTGAGTTACAGGATTTTTGGTGTGTAGATTTGAAGGGGGACAGCTCTGTCTGGCATTTGTTTAACCCATGGTCTGCCAGGGAAGCACAAAAATGTTTCCCATTCCCATCCTTTCCTCATTTGGTCTGGTTCATGAGCTGCTTTCTTGTTTCCTTTGGTATCTGTTCTCATCTATTTGTCAACAGCAGTTTGAGTCATTTACTTTTCCACAAATTCTGTCTCCTTCTGCTAATAGATAATGTGATCCCATCCCGTGGTGAAATGTTGTGTTCCTCATCTGAGTGGATTGGTTGGGGGGAAGGTCAGGAGCTGGAGCTGTGTGGTTGGTTATTATTTCAATGACATCCTGTAATCCAATTATCCCATTGAAATGAGAAATGGTTTCTCTGGTACCTGCTATGAATTCATCAGGGTTCCCAGGGTCTGGTCCATGGTGTTGCAGGATTTGTTCTGGTGGCTGTCCATCTTTTCCCCATTTCTGGGTGCTCCCTCCAGCCAGGGCTGCATCAATTGTCAGCTTTTCTCTCATTAAATCATCACATACTTGGATTCCCAACTGATTTCCCTGAACTTGTGGTAGCAAATAAACCCCAGTGGTCTGATACACCTTATATAACATAGACAGAGACAGCACATGTTGGAGTGGGAACAGGGATGATTCTCCCTCACTTGTTTTAGTGAAGTTTTCACAACATTCTCCATTTTCTGTTTTCCTTTGCAGCTGAACCAATTTCTGCTGCAGAGTCAGATATCCTCACAATGGGCTGTGCCTTTATCTGTGCAAATTCCATCTGTGCAAGCAGGCAGAGCTTGGGCTGAGGGGCAGAGGGAATCAGCCCAATTCCTCCTGCAGGCAGGAAGCCCCTGGGCCATTGTGCAGGCTTTGGCCCATCGGTGTTAATTTGCATTTCTAAAGCTCCTCTCCTGGCTGCCTGGAACAAAGCTTCTCTTCCAGGGCAGTCATGGGATGACTCACATTTGTTAGTGCCACAATGTGGTTGTTTTTTGTTTTGGTTTATTTTTTTAACAGTACTCTAATAAGTGTTTATGAGATAAAGGGTCACCTTTAAAGCTCTTCTGGTTTTCAGAAACAGCCTAAAATTCAACATCCAAAAACCCATATAAAATTTTTGCCGTAACTGTGAGCCAGGCACAAACATTCCCAAAACATTTTCAAGGCAATTGAATTTTTCCTACTTCTCTCTAGGCCTAAAAATTGATTCTCCCTACTCTGGCCCAAACTGAACTGACAATATAAAATCAGGATTATTAAAAAAAAGATAAAATCTAATGGTGTAATCCTTTCACTGAAACTTTGGAAAAATCAAAAACTTTCCCACAAAGTCTTTAGTGTTAGAGAGTCAAGGCACAACGTGATTCTGGCCAGGATGTGCAACAGAAATCATTAAATCCACACTTAGGCTGGGTGTGCAGAGAAAATCATTCCATGACACATGAGGTTGACTAGATTTTTCCTAAATTCATACAGTCTGACCCCATAGAAATCCATTGGTTTAATGTTCATTGGTTTGAAGGTGTGGAGTTGTTAGGATTTGGTTTCCTGTTGCAGCCGGATTTCTGTGCCTGTGATGGGAATTAGGTGGGCACTCCTGGATTTCCTGCTCAGCCTTTTCCAGACCAGGTGTCTCCAGCTGTGCCTGGGGCAGTGTCTGGGGTAGGTGTTGGTTGATGTTTGCTGCTGGGTGTTGATGGTTTGTTGATGGTCGTTATCTTGGGGAGAATCTTTTGGGCTATTCCCAGTCTGTGGAGATGTTAATTTCATCTCTGCTGAGTGCTGGAAAAGAAACATTAAAATTCCTTTCCCCAAGGCAAAGGCAAACCAAGTCCATTTAGAGAAATTAGATTTGAAGCCATTTTCAAGTTGGTCTATTTTGCCAGCAGCTAATCCCAGGCAGGGCAGAGTGTGAGTGGAATTGAGAGGCAGAGTGGAATTGTCCCGGTGCCTTCCCCAGCAGCTGTGGCGAGGGCAGGCACAGAAAGGCCTGAAGGTGCAAGAGTGAGAGCAAGGATTGTCCCGCAGTGGCTGGAGATGGCAAAGGAGGGTGGCCAGGCCGAGGATTTGAGCAGAGGATCTGTGGGCAGGCGCAGGGGCTTCCCCCGCTGGGGAGCCCTGGCTGCTGCTGCGTTGCCTTCAGTGCAGGCTCAGGAGTGGCCTGTTTAATATTCCCTTCCAATTCACATTTGTGAGTCTGGATGAGCCATGGCTGGGGCATCAATCATTTTATTTTTTTCATTTTGTTAAATTTTGTTCTCTTCTTTATGTCCACTCAGTAAAATTGAGGCTATCTGGGGGTAAAAAATTCACGCAATGTTCTGGGTGGAAAAGAGAATCCACCAGCCAGCTCCTGCAATTCCCTATTAATCCTAAGAAGTGCTGCAGATGCATTTTAGTCCGAATTATTAGTCCTAATTATTAGTCCTAATATTTAGTCTAATTATTTATTAGATTCCCTGAACGCTCTCAGGGTCAATACAAGACAAACCCTCAGTCAAAATAGGTCCCAAATATTTAACCATTTTCTCTACCATTTGCCCTTTCTTTTTTTTCAGATACTCAATGCTGCTTTTTAGCCTGAAAATGAAGCCATTTCACAGAGGCTTCCTCTACCTCTTCTCCTTGTTTTTCTGACTGGATCAAGTCATCCACATCCTGCATTAAGCCAGTCCCTGGGGGTGAGGTCAATTCCTTTGATATTTCCTGCAAGGCTTGCCCCAATCAGGCCGGTGCTTCCGTGCATCCCTGCAGAAGGACCGTCCATGTCTTGAGCATTTTCCCATCTACCTCTTGTTGCCAGCCCAAGGCAGAATTGTGTTTGCATCCTCTGTGAGTGGGCAGATCCCCAGAAAGCATCTTTTGCATCAAGTTGTGAATGGCAGCAGTGTGAGGAGGGCAGCTGGTTGAGGCTGGTGTAAGGATCTGAGAGTGTGGGGTGCCTCGGTTTCATTATCTCATTTCTTCTTCTTGGGTCCTGCAGCATTCTGTGGATTCCATTGGATTTCTTGTTTGTCAGGATAGGAGCATTCTAGGGAGCCATCCCTGGCTGCCCAAGCCGTGCCTTGAGCAGGACTCCCAGACAGGCTGTGAGCCCTTCCTTCCCTCCCTTGGAACAGGGGATTGCTTTTGGACACCTCTTGTCCTGGTTGCTTCAGGGAAATTTGGAGAGGCTCCATATCTAATTTTGCCAATTTCCCTGGGGCTGCCCACACTTGTGGGTTCACTTCAGCCTAGGCTCTGCCAGATATTTGATCTTGATCCTTGCAGGTCTAATCGCCATTTGTGAGCTGTTCCTTCCTCGTGCTGGCTGTGCTGAGGCTCCCCTCCCCAGCCCGTATCCCAGAGCCGGTCCCTGTCCTGCCGCAGTGTCCAAAGGCGGCCCCCCCGGCGGGCAGGGCCGGCAGCTCCACGGGGCCGGGCAGCGGCCGGGGCGTCCCGCAGCCTCCTGGGGGCCGGGGGCCACTGCCGGCCCTGCCCGGGGGGTGCTGGGCTCAGGCAGCGCCCGGCGCTGAGCCCCGGCTGCCCCACAGCCCCGGCCCGGCCCCACAGCTCCCCACAGGCCCCCAGCCCGTGCTCCCGGTGCCGCAGCTCTGCGCCCGCTCCTGCCGCTCCCAGCTCAGAGAAACCCCCTGAAATCCTCACCTCCTTGTTTTCCTCTCCTGGAAACTGGGATACAAAGGATCTGAGTCACCTGGCAATTTCTGCGGATAAGAGTCTTCTGAAAAACATCCCAGTCCTCAGTATTTTTTTCTTCCTCCTCTTTTCCATCATCCTTTTTCTTACCCCATGGATTCCTCCTGCTGCTTCTTGCCTTAAGCACATTCCTGCACACTCCCCTTCAGCCAATCCCTTCCCAGCACACCAACACCATCCATCCCCTGTTGTCTGAATCCCTTCTGGACTTCCCTTCTTGCCCCTGTGGGTGTCCATATCCCTAGTTAGCTCTGGGACAATGTGCAAACGACCTCCACATGCTCCCAAGGGACCCTTGAGAGAGATTTTGGGGTCATCATCCCTTTGTCCAGGATGCCCTTCTAACATTCCATTTTCTTCCCTCAATGGTCTTACCTGGACCCCACCTGTGCCTCCCTGGGCCTTGGCGCCCCCCTGGAGGGAAATTTGGGGAGGTGGGAGGGGGGAGCGCCAAGGCCGGGCCCCCCCGCGCTGTGGTGGCGGGAGCGGCTGCAGTGGGGAGCGAGTGCGGGCGGAAGCGGCCGAGAGCCCAGCGCTGCCCCAGGCCGAGCTGGCCCAGCTGCATCCGTGCCCCTGCGGTGGGATGCTGTGGGACTGGGGGGGAAGAGGGAGGCGGCAGTGGATGCTGGGCCTGGGGGCAGGAGGAGAAGGGAAGGAGAAGCGGGGTTGAAGAACAAAATGGTCAAAGGATTCATGTGGGAGGAAAAGGTGGGATTATTCAGGAGGAGAAATAGTAGGAGGAAGCAGAGTGTGAGGAAGAGTAGGAACACATGAGGAGGAGGAGCAGGAAGAGGAAGCAGCACAAGGTTCCACCCTCCCTGTATGTGCAGTCCCAGGAGTGTTGCCCTGGAGGTGACTGGGGAGGGGATCCATGATTTTGATGGGGCTGAATCTTGGTGTTTCTGAACTTTATTGGGCTAAATGTTGGTGCTTTGTTTTTTTGCAGGGGCTGAATCTTTGTATTCTGGAGGGGGTTTTTCCTGAATTTGGTGTTTGGGTAGTTTCTGATCTTTGTTTTGATGTCTCGGCTGAATCTTGATGTTTTGGTTTGTTACAGACACAAGATGCCAAATGACTTCCTGAGATGAACTTGGGCATGGAGGAACCCCCAGTCCAAGGCGCTCTCCTCTCCTTTTCCTCCTAACCAGGAATTTTCATTCCCAAGCTGTGTCCAGATGGAAGAGGAGGAGAAAAAGCCTCAGAGATCCTGCATGAGGAGGGGCTGCAAACCCAGTCCAGGGAGCTGCGAGGAGGAAAGATCCCCCCAGTGCCAGGAACACGTCCAGAGATCCAGCCGGAGCTCAGAGCTGGGGGAGAAGCCCCACAAGTGTTTGGAATGTGGGAAGGGCTTCAGAAAGAGCTCTGAGCTGCTCCAGCACCAGAGGATCCACACTGGGGAAAAGCCCTGTGAGTGTGGGAAATGTGGGAAGAGCTTCAGAGATACCTCTAACCTGATGAGACACCAGGTGATCCACACAGGGGAACGGCCCTACACCTGCTTGGAATGTGGGAAGAGCTTTGGGTGGAGCGCTGCCCTGAGGGCACACCAGCGCATCCACACTGGGGAGAGGCCCTACGAGTGTCCCCAGTGTGGGAAGAGGTTTCAGACCAGCTCTGATGTCCTCGTACATGAGCGGATTCACACAGACGAGAGGCCCTTCCGCTGCCCCAACTGCGGGAAGGACTTCAAGCACAACTCTCATCTCAACAGACATCGGCGCATCCACACTGGGGAGAGGCCCTACGAGTGTCCCCAGTGTGGGAAGAGCTTCTCACAGAGCTCTCACTTGACCCAACACCAACGGAGTCACCAGTAAGGGAAGCCCTGTGAGTGCCCTGAGTGTGGGAAGAGCTTCGTGCGCTGCTCCAGCTCCATCCCCCATGGGAGGATGGGCGTTGGATGATCCCCAGTGACCCCCGTTGGGCAGAGCCCTGGTGATCCGTGGTCCTGGTGATGCGTGTTGGGAAGACACCTGGCTGGGAGGCTCCACATCTTCCTGGCTCCCTGTGGGCACCTGGATGAAATCAGGGGAATGAAAATCCATCAGGACACAGACCAACAATGGGAATTCCTTGGGGAGAGTGGATTTGTTAACTTTCAATCCTGGAGAACCTTTTGCCGCTGCTTCAGGAGCTCTGTGGACAAAGAAAAGGGTGTGACACCAGGCTTGGGGTCCCTGAGGAGAGCACACACACTCTGGGGGAGGCGATATCCCAACCTAAGGACCCCCTCTCACATTTTTGCTCAGGTAGAAGCCGAGCCCCAGTGCCAGGAAGACAAAGCCCAACACGGAGACTCCAATTCCCGTCAGCATCTTGCTGTGGGCAGTGTTTGACGGCATCTCTGGGGGGTCTGCAAAGGTCAGGACCTCCAGAACCTCTCAGAGACACCCCAAGCCCCTCCAAGCACCCTCCCAGTGTCCCCCAGCCCACCCAGGACATTCTGAAACATCCTTTGGGGTCACTAATTTTAAATAATTAGGTATTGTAGAAAAATTAGAGATCTTAGCTAGAGATAGGCCTTTGTGGAACTAGTTTGAGTTGATGATGAAGTGAGAAGCAGGATTTGAGATAATGAGTCTTGGACTTAGGTAAAAAATTACTTGTCATTGTATGTTTGTTTAGCTGTGCTTATCATGAGAAAAGAGAAACTGATAAACGGGTTCAGGAAGATCACAGACCTTACATCTGGAAACCCATTTAAATGTCACAAGGGAGGAAACTGGAGTTGTACCAAATGTCCTTTGTAATGTCAACCATTGTAAAGGTAGAAAGGTGAGAGTGAGGAAGAACAGTTTTCCTTCATCTCTTGATAACTCCTCCTCGCCAAAACTACCCCCTCCTCAAATTACGGAGTTAACCACGCAGGCATAGTGACTTTTTAAACTCATTACCATGAATTTTAGTCTGAAGTGGAGCATGGGAGGTGTTAAGCATTAGGAATATGTATTAGTATTAATATGTATTAATATTTTGGATATTCAAGACTTCTGTAAATAGACACTGGAATCTTTTTTCAATTTGCAGTGCATATTAAGGGGATGACTCCTGCACTCTCCCAGTGCTGTGATTAAACATCCACTTTGTAACTTTAAACTGTTGGAGAGGATTTTTGTCCATTAACAGATTGATGTTGATACTGGATTGTTGCCGCCAATTTGTTTACTTTTATTAAGTTCAGAGTTGGTTTATCCCAGTTGCTCCCCCGTTATCCAAAATGGTTTGTCCCCAGTTGCCCATCATTGTAAACCCTTCCCTTTTTCCAGATTGTTCCCCATCCATCACCCCAATCCTGCCCCCGAGTCCTATCAATCTATGTAAACCCCACCTTTTGTTCCCACCTTTTTGTTTCCCTGCCTATCATGCCTTCCTTTACGCCCTATTGATTGTACAACTGCCTTCCCTCCCCCGGGTCCCTGCCATTGGTTCTGCGTATTGTAATCCCCACCCACAACTCCTCCCCTGCTGCTGTCCCATTGGTCGCTGTATGGGCCGCCCACAGTCCTTAAACCTGGCGCAGGGCGGTGCCCAGTGTTCTCAGCTCAGACCTCTTCCCTTCAATTCCGGCCCGTACCTTGTCTCCTTCCCCTACACCTGTTGGAATAAACTTGGTCCTGGGAAATTGGGAGAGCCTGAGCACTCTTTCTCCCTTCGCCACAACCCGTGTCGCCCTGTGAGCTATAACGCCAGAGCGCAGAGGAGCTCTGGAGGTTCCAGGTTGAGCCACGCAGTGCTCGCCTGGTTCCCCACTCCTGCCGCTGCCGTCGGCCAGAACTAGCCGAGGCGTGAAGGGGCGAGCGGGCAGCGACAGCGGATCAATATTGCTATTTTGGTAAATCGCTCCCAGTCTCTTCCCAGCCTCCCCAGGATCCACCAGAGCCCCTCCTGTTCCTCTCAGGATCCCACAGCCCCCTCCCGATTTCTCCCCATTGCCCCTGGACCCCCAAACCCTCTCCCAGTCCCTTCCCAGCCCCACCAGGACTCATCAAGACTCCTCCCAGTCTCTTCCCAGCACAACCAACCTCATCCCAATCCCTGCTTTCCAATCCCCAATCTCCTTCCAGCTCCTCCAGGCTCACTCAAATCCCTCCCTGTGACACCCAGCACCCCCAAACTCCCTCCCAGTTTCCACCAGGAACGCCAGAACCCCATCTCACCCTCCTCAGCATCCTTCAAACCCCTTCCCAGCCATCCTAAGCACCTCAATCCCTTCCCCAGTTTAAACCAGTCTGTCTCAAACTCCCTCCCAGTTCCTCCCAGCACCCCCCAATCCCCCTCTGGGCCCCCCCAGTGCCTCCCCCGCTGCCCCCGGCGCTGTGGGGGCCGGGCCGTGCCCCAGTGCCGGCTCAGGGGGTGCTCCAGGCTGCCGTGCTCCACCTGGCAGCTGGAGCTGAGCCCGCATTGCCGGGGGCGGTTTCCAGCAGCACCAGGAGCTGCTGGCTCCAGTCCCCGCTGGGGAGCACGGCAGTGGCCAGCACGTGG